>NC_090938.1:80593199-81287685 GCF_040938575.1 Ambystoma mexicanum
TCTGGGTCAAATGATACCTATTAAAACATATATTTTATTTCAGCTTAGCAATTGTATCTCTGGACCAACGTGTGAATGTCTTAAACAACATGCTGTCTGCACATCCTTATAAAGCAGAACAGTTCCATCCACTAATAAAGCAATACAAATATCTGACGGGTGCATTACTTGTCGGGCAATGCCCCTGGGGCCTTAGTTACAAGCCTGAGCGAAGCGAGGAGTTTAACTTAGTCCCTTCTCCATTTCCATGGTGGCCAGTGAAGAAAGGAAAGGAACTCCGTGGGACTTGGCTCTCTGATCGGAGCGTAGTAGGTGAATCTTTGTCGCCTGGGTAACTAGCCAGCGAGGGCCAATCAGATGGTTTGTAGCAATCTGATTGTCCCTTAATGGGTACTAAAATCAATATTTGGTGGACGGAGCTTTATACGTCTTTCCCATCGTGTTTTCTCACGACTGAGACCTAGGTGCTTCAGTTAACCCTATACCACTCTACGACATGGCTGGCATCCCAAATAACGACTGGCTGAGCACCAATTATGATGCCATCACAATCCGATATCAATGTCAGCGGTTCATGCAAAAGAAGACAGACTATCCAAAGCAGGATGTACGTGAAAAGCTACAAAGGAACCCATCAGCCCATTTTATTAGACATGCTGGCACCCCTTTTGGAAAAAGCCACCCAACCAAGCTGATATTCTTAATGATTTGTCAGAGGAAATATTGGGCTCTACGCCCTTATCGCAGCCACTCTAGGCTAGTCTTGACTCTTATCCCCGGAAGGAATCAGGGATGCAGTGAGTACATCTAATGCACATCTAATGCGTTGAGGTGGACCCCCAGATACTCATAGAACAATGCAAGGTCAGAGAAGTGTTCCATTGGAAATGGCCTCCATAACAATGCCGAACATATACATGTTTGCACTTTGCAAAATCACATAAACATACAAAGCATTTGCAGAAGCAATCGCACAAACATTATGGTTGGTGCAGAAAATGGGTCGGCTATAATGTGAATGAAAGAGCTATAATGTATCAATCTTATTTTGCACAGGTCTATTTTTTTGCAGGTATCTTATGTGGAACCCCAATATCTGAAGAAATACCTCCATACAAGATAACTCAATGCTTCAGTGTTGACTCGGGAAGGGCTTCCTTTATTCCAAAGGTCTGCCGCTGTTGACTCACCAGACTTTGTGGGCGACCCATCCCACCAGCCGTAACCAGCATAGTCAATGGTGAGGGATCATGGGAGCTGCAGCTGAAGGTTGGACTTACACGTCTAGGGCAAGGGTGAGTGCAGTCGTATATTCGCGAGGTTGCACCTACCAGACTATCAATGATAGTAGGCACACTAACAAAACCGATTGGTACCCATGAGGTTACCGAAATACAAATACTGAATGAAGTTTTACCGAAAAAATACCGAAAAATAAATATATATATATATATGGGGTGGGGATAAGGTATTAAAAGGGGTAGGGGGGGTTTGGGGTGAGGATAGAAATGTAGGGAAACAGGGGGTTTGCGGACAAGTTGATTCAATAAAAAAACTTTGGTAACATCACATAGAAACAGCCTATTTAGATCAAGGGACATGCAAGCATACATTCAAGGCTAAGTCCTGGGACTACCAACAGCTCTTTAGAGAAGATGCATGCTCAGTAAAACACACTGAAGACAATGCAACCTATTAAAAACAAACGAGTTTAGCACCATATCAGCCCAGGTAAAACATTTATTTTCTCAGGCAACTCTGATCAAATAAACTTGTAATATACTTATTTGCAGTACACGTGTAGACTTTGATGATGATGTGGATTTTTGGGGACTTTATCCTTTGATCTGTCACACAACAAGCAACAGCAGTGTGCATTGGCCACACGTCTCTGCACTCTGGGCTGGCTCATTGTAGATCATGAACCATGTGACCCACATGGACGTGGCACTGCTATTTATCCATGTTCTTGACTAACAGTGGGTTGGAAGGTGGCAAAACTGGGTGCCCGTGGCGATCATGCCCACACACTTCTTGAGACTGGTGCAGCTCCGCTACTGCAGTAACTGTTTGCATTGCCCCAGTAGGGCAAGTTGACAACCCCAGGACAACCAACAGCAACAACACTGGGGCAATGTCATGAAAAGCTATTACTGGAGAGGAGTACATTGAGTGCCAACTAACACAAGGTGATCTTGCTGGGGTATATGACAGGAAAATAAATCTGTTCAGCACAATGATTTTGCCTTCATTTCTCCTTCAATTCACTGCAGGAGAAAAACGAGTTTGCTTTGTTTTCTGTTTCTGTTTGTTTAACTTTATTTCTGCCGGAAGCCATACAAGTATTCACATCACAAGTTATTATCATTTCAAAACACACCCATCACAAACATTGTCAAAAAACAATAATAAAGAGACATATGTGTCCAAGGGAACAGGATCATGTTAGGCCGATGGACAGGTGGCTCCTACAGGTGTTGGCGTAGGACCCGTTGATGTCCATTGATCGAGAAAAGCCCACGAGTCTCGCCCCCAGGGGAACAGCATTAGCCCCCGTCAAGACCGTCGCACGGGCCGGTTTCCACAGAGAGTGAGACTCATAGCAATGGCCCTGTTTTTCAGAGGATTATGTGGCCACCCATACCCCAATATGTCCCTGGCCATTTTTAGGGATCTTAGAGGTATCCTGACAGAGTCAGAGTCATCCTCCCCAATCTTGGGTATCCTAGCGCAGCCTACAATATGGTCCATCGATAAGAAAAAGCACCCCCCACAGAGTGCAGCCAATGCAGGCATGTGTTTCTAAGTGCTTCCTTTGGTTCTTGTCGTTTAGGTTGTGGGGTGGTTTCAGCACTCCATGCAGGAATATCGAACTGGGACAATGGGGCACAGTAGGTGTATAGTAAGAATTAAACATCACTTTGACCATCTCCCTGAGTGCATTCACTGGTATCTTAATTGCCTATAGGATTTTATCGACCGACCTGTAGGCCTTGAATCAGCTCCATGTGGTTGTTTTCGACATTTACTTTCTTTAGAAATGCGCTATTCTCTCCATGACTCCCACTGGAGCCATTGCTTAACTTAGGGAGATTGGTGCAGGGGCTGTGAGCGGGAGGTCCTACTGGTTGCTGTGCGTTAGACATGACACGGGTCCCATTCAAGCTCCCCAGTAGGCCCGGAAAGGTGGCTACTTCTGCTTTCTTCCCAACCATTGCCATGAGGGACAAGAGCAAATATTTCACTCACGAGAGCTTGGCCAAGACTGGCTACAACTAAGGCACCACTCCCTTCCCTCTGGGCTTCCCTCCCCTTTAACCACAGGGATAGCATGGATGGCACTATGTGTTGAGTAGTGGACGGAGGGGAATCCCG
The DNA here is from genome assembly GCF_040938575.1 of Ambystoma mexicanum. NCBI lineage: Eukaryota > Metazoa > Chordata > Amphibia > Caudata > Ambystomatidae > Ambystoma > Ambystoma mexicanum. Next base: position 80,596,575 of record NC_090938.1, read on the forward strand.
GCAAGTCTGCACTAATTTCTGGCAAAGTAGCTGCCGGCCACTCCGCTAACTCCGATAACTCACGACCCATGCAAACAGATAGGGATAGGGGGGGGGGGTTGGCTGGTCGTATCTTCAGTGGGCCTTATTGAAAGTGGCTTAATCTCCCGCCCACTTGAAGGCAAAGCTGTGGGGAGGGTAACAATAGGGATTCGTTCTAGTTAGGGATGTGATTGAAAAGTGTCTTTGTTGGAACATGGTCCATCAGACCCTGGGTGTTATGGGGGCCCTGTGCACCCAAGTATTGATATAGATGGTCCGGGCGATCCAGAGAGTCCAAGTGGGCATGCGAGTTTGGATGGCCTGGGGCAGCAGTTACTAGGCTGGATACAGTGCCAAGGGTTTTAGCGACTAGGGCTGGGTCATTGGTTTCCATAACAGTATCAATGACAACAGCAGTGCCAATAGTAGTCCCCATCCTTGGGCAGGCTGTTGATGGCATTTGGAGTGCCCAGGAATTGTTGAATTTCAGCAATTAACAAGTGTGCATTGCCAAAAGTGGCAGCAGCGTCAGTTATGGCAGAGGGAGCTAACTCGACTTTGTAATCTGTGGCTACAGGACCAATCCGTTTGACTTGCCACCTAAAGAACCACAGCAAATAAGGATTATGTTTTAAAAGACACAGGTATTTGAATTTATTTTTGTATTATAAATTACAAGGAAATTAAAAGGAAAGCAAATGCTTACAAAACATTGCCATTGATTTACAGAGCAGAGGACCAGTGTCGGGTTGTCTAGTCTTGGAAATAAGATGACACAGAGTAACACAGGGTTCAATCCCGGTCCTGCTAAGGAACCTCTTCGGTATTAAGTGCTTTATAAATAACCAATTATAATAATGATGGTTTAGATGATGTGGATATAAACCCAGATGATGCAGAGAAGGTAGAAACATGAACCAGGGATGAGGACAGTAGAGCATGATATGGAACAGCACAGTGGAGGAAATGATACATTTTTGGATGAAACGCTGAGGGACAAGTGCTGTGAGTTTGTTGTAGAGTGTTAGAGGGAGAGGAGAACAGGGAGATGTGATGGCGTAGAATGCAATCCAAGTTCTTCTACAGAAAGGAGGAGAGCTAGGAGGTTGGATTTAAATAGAGATAGAGTGGATGTAGTATGGAGAGGGAAGAGGAAGAGCCTTCCAGAGTAAGGGAGCGATGAGAGGAAGAGAGCAGAAATGAGAGGGCATGCAGGTGGCACGGGGGTGAACTGAGGATTATCGTAGAGTGCGAGGGGGTGAGTAGGGAGTGAGAAGGCCCGACAGATAGGGTGCAAGTCTGTTTGTAGTATATAGTGTATAGATATTACGTTATCTTTTGTTCTGTTGATTGGTATTTGTAAATCACATTTCTACCATAGTCAGTGCATCCATCAACCCGAATGAACACGTGCAAGGCGCAGCTGTGAGCCCAAATATGTTGAAACTGAGGGGAGCAGTCCTGATTTGTGGCAACAGTGTCAGGGAGCTGCCAACCCTGATGTGTCACAAGCGTACTAGAAAAAATGGAGGCACGAGCACTTTTTTGTTTAAATAAAGCAGCAGCATTGTCTTCTGAACCAACCGAGCTGTCTTGCTGCCTTTCCTGGAAGCGCGACAAACAGCCGGACGTGCAGAACCACAAAGGCTACGTTCGATAATCCGTCACAAAAAGTGTCACACAGAAATGTTTCCTATTGTGAAGAAACAGAACCTGCCAAACTTTTCATTATCCCTAAACACAGCCTAACTAAGGACCCAGGCTGGAAAGATGTATTTGCTTATTTGCTGATAAATTGTTAGCTTCTGCAGATTGTGTTTGTTGTTTCATAGAAGATGAACTGTGTGATTTGGCCAACTCAGGAGATTTCCGACACGGCTCATTGAGCTCTGTGCAGTTCCTCTAAGGGTAAGTATTTTGAAAAATGCCAAGGAGTTTGGCTAAATAAACTCCAGAGTCGTCTGTTGGAGTCTGCCGGCATGTTGCCAAGGCAATGCGGCTGGAGCTCGGGGGAGGATAGATGCTTATGGAAGAAAAGGAACCACTAAGTACTATCTTATGCTTTTTAAATTCTTTTGGGTGGGAGGATGAATTAGCTGCAGATTTAGTTCAGTGAAAAATGAAATAATTTGTGGAGGAAAGAACCCATTACAGATTCTAAATTGGATCCATGTTGCCGCAAAAGTTAGAGGAGGGGGAATGTTCTCTTTGTATGCTTTAATGCTAGTGTTATTATCTAGTGAGTTATCCTTACTGCAGTGTTTTAAAGTTTCTGCAGAGGTTTTAAGAAAAACGCAGGCATATTGTACGACTGCGTCAGCTGTGGGTGACCGTGAAGTCATGTCATACGTTATGTTATATGGCATTTGTATATGGCGCCTAATGTCTTTGGTATGGCCTCAAACCGCTATGGGTGAACGCCGTTGGAGGACCAAATTCCGAGGTATGAGAAATTAGCAGAGGAATTTAGAATGCGTGTGTGCATTCTAGCCTGAACGAAGGTAGGTAGGGGTGGCTAAGTCCCTGTTAGCGACCCGTGGAGATCTGGCTAGTGGATGGGTGCTGTGATAGGCTGTTGGGAGAGTATGTAAGTGAAGGAGAATGATTATGTGCCCAGCTGGACCGAATTTGTTTCGTGGGACTCAGCTGAATTCTAGTGGCAGAGGTGATATGCCAAATGAGGTTAAGTTGTGAATGATTGTGGATGCTTGTGCGTGGGTGGTCGTGCCCTGGGAGGGATACAGCTATGGTCCGGAGCGTCATGGCTGATGTCTAGTTGCAATGAAGATATGCAAACCGTGTCACAGAGTTTGTTTGGTATCCTTTTTGTCCATGCTAGATACTGTTGCGTTCTTTCCTCGTGTGACTCATTGGTGACCCCACCTAATTGTCAGGCGGCGATAGTTTGCCCAGAAAGTGGATTGGTCGGTCAGGATGCCAAAGGGAAGAGCTTCGTCTTAAGTGCCTTCCGGAAAGCAAGGTGATCCTCTATGCGGTGGATGGTAAACTGGAATGAGTTTCAGATGGTGAGAGCTTGGACGGAGAAAGAGGAACCCCCTATTCTGGTTGATTTAGCAACTGGAATGAGAAGGATGAGAGTTTATCTGAGGTTTCTGGTGGGCTGTAGATTGTGATCTTTTTTTCAAGATGTTGTGGGCCTGTATTGTGCGGAGCACTGTGGGTGATGCACATCGTCTTGAAGGTGTATCATAGACCAACCAGAATCCAGTGAAGGACACAGAGGGCGGTGTGTTCTCTGGAGCCTATGGTCAGAAGGAGACTTGCTGAATTGTTTTGAACTTGTTGGAGTTTTCTAAATTGTGATGCGGGAGCGCATAGGTATAGAGTGTTGGCACAGTCTAGGCGAGAGAGGATGATGGCCGTGATCACAGTGTGGGAAGGCCAGGTAGGGTAGATGCGTGGGAGAATGCGCAGGTGTAGATAGCAGGATTTTGACACTGAGTTTATGTGTTGTGATAGTGTCAGGTCTGAGTCCACAGTTCATCCAAGGTTCATTACTGAGTTGAAGGTTGTGGGGTGGGTCTAGTGAGGCCGGCCATGAGGTGGGTTTGGGGGAAGAGGGCAGTCTTCCCACAGATCATGATTTCAGATTTTTACGGGGTTGAGAAGGAGGTGGTTAGCAGTCATCCAGTGGTCGATTGATTTCTGTGAGGCATGATGCGAGGTCGGGGAAGGAGTTGAAAGGGTCCTCTTGGATCTTGAAGATGATTTGGGTGTCATCTGTGTAGTTGTAGCAAGACAGGTTGTGTGAGTGGATGACAGGTAGAGGTTAAAGAGCAGATGAGAGAGAGAGGCGGGGTGGGGAGTCAGGGAGAAGGGAGGCATGTGTATTATTTGGGATCTGTTGGAGAGGGAGGAGGAGATTCACTTCAAGGCTGCATATCGGATGCCGGGAGTGTGGGTTCTGTCCATGAGGGTGAGATGGTCAATGGTGTTGAAGGCCGCCGTGATGTCTAGAAGAATTGTTGCGGCACAGCCTTCTGAGCCTGAGGTTCTTTTGAGATCATCCCAGATGAAGATTAGGCATGATTCAGTTCCTCATCGGGGTCTAAAACCTGATTGGGCAGGGTTGAGTTTAGGATGGTTTCTTTGAAGAAGCATAGCTGGGTGTAAGCTGTTGGGTCAATTTGTTTAGCTATAAAATTGTTGTTTGAGATAGGTCTGTAGTTGGCCATTAGGAGGGGGCCCAGGATGTATTCTTTTTATTTTTTTTAAGCAGGGGTTAGATGTACGAGGTCTTGAAAACTGCAGGGAAAATACCCGAAGTGAGTGATGAATTGATGATCTATATTACGAGGTTGCCAGCACAGGTTGGGGGAAGAATTTCCTTTAGAAGAGTATGAATGTTAGAGAGCCTTTTAAATGGGCCTAGTGAGGGTGTACGGTCGTTAGATACGGGATTGGGCGAAACCTATAATGATTCCTTGTGGGAATTCAGAGCAAACATACACACTCTTTTTACACGCTGTGTGCTGCTAAGAATCTAGGTGTATTGGGTCTGGGACCATGAAGTCTGCATTGTTAGAGGAGAATCATAGGCTTTATAATCTGACTCGTTTGCTTGCTAATGAGTTCCATTTTATAAGCCTGATCGGGGGCGGGTGTGAATACTGGGTGTTATTATTAGAGGTTGGTGGACGTGGTGATGATTTTCATTGGCGTGTTTTCAGAGATAGGAGTGATGTTAAAGTTGCCACGACCAATCAACCAGAGTATGTAGTTGACAGGTGTGTGTGTGTTTTTGTGTGTGTTCTCATGCGTGCGCATATGTGCTTCAGTTGCTTTGGGTTTGTGTATGCCTTAGCCAGTGTCTCCTGTGAGGTAATTGCCCACCACCAATTATGCTTTGCTGCCATTCAAACATGGATGTTAGGTGGCTTCTTGAAACTTAAACTTCTTACCAAGGTAGCATTTTTCTTCCTAGACCTCCAGCCGTACATGCTCTCATTTAAAGATGGCTGAACGGAATGCACTTGGATGGATTTTCCTCGCACTTCACCAACTCTGCTAAATCTCTCGGATTCATGTGTGCAACAACCTATATAACAACATATAGCTAAAAAGGCCCAAATGGCCTGGATTAAATCACACTACTTTGCAAGATCAAACCATTTCTGCCATCCCAGGATTTCTAAAGGGTAGTGCAGGTCCTGGCAATTTTTCACATAGCCCATGTAAACAACGTAGTTAATAAAACTCAGTATCATTTAAGAATGCTTAAATTAGTGAAGCCATATGTCTCTTTGGTAAATTGCACAACACTAGTACGAGCGGTTATAATGCCTAGGCTCGACTATTGGGGTGCACTACTGGCTGAAGCAGGTAAGGGATGCATCATAAAAACCTCAGAAACTTCAGAATGATGCAGTCCAGATTATCAAAGGTGCAACAAGATGGGATCCGGTGTCTGTACACAGGAGGGAACTGCACTGGCTTCCAGTAGAAGCCAGAAAATGCTTTAAGATCAGTATTATCGTGCATAGATGCTTACATGGACAAGCTCGAGAATACCTGAAAATCATTTTAGAGTTACTCGGTCTAAGGACTCTGTGGGTCTGTCTCAGCCTAGATGTAAATGCGGTAGAGGTAATGGACGCTCTTTCACGGTACAGGCAGGGTTGGTGTGGAACAAGCTTCCCGGAAGAAAATAGTACTACCTTTAGGAAATATCTCAAGACGTTATTGTTTGTCTAAATTGTAAGCTGTTTACTTTGTCTGATATATATGTTGTGCTCTGATGCCTTTGGTTCCGGCGCATTATAAATGAATAAACATAAACATAAACAGATGGGGAAAACGCCATTCTAGCAGGGCTCACAACCACGCAGCTGGACCCCTTTGAAGTGAAGTGGTCTTGCTTGCCATCACTGGGGCATGCAAGTTCGACGAAATCTGCCTCGCTCTATGTGAGCTACACTCATTACCCTTACTAGCTAGTATATCGTTAAAAAACGCCTACCTCACCAACAAAGTTACCTCAGTCGGGTCAACAATTTAGCTGCTGTCCAAGGTAAGCAATTCTGGTGGGTCACATCATTCGCTCAGGAAGACCACTGCACTACGAGAGATTGGACAGGCTTGTGAGAAGAAAACTGAGAAACAGACATTCTCCTGCTATGCTCCGGTCTAATGGAATTCCCATTCAAGTAGCAATCAAAGCCACCCCCATTCCAGAAAGAGATGAAAGTCTGGCTATTGCCCAGGCATTCTTTGACATCACCTAGACTCTGAGGCTACACAACAGACAGGGTGTGACTATCTGCAACTCAACACAGTGCTACCATAGTAATTGCATGTGTGTACAAAGTACTTTTTATTGCATCCCTCTTGAACTGCCTTGCGTCTTATCGACATCGGGCTATACAACGCTCCGCTGCCTCCGAGCTAGGTTCTCACTATATATACATATATATATATATATAATATATATATATATATATATATATATATATATATTACATGGCCACGGTAGTGGCCATGTAGTTATGGTTAAGTTGCTGTTTCCATAGGAAGAGCACTTTTTGGGCGGCTTATAACTTCGCTCTCCCTGGACGGATCCTCACCAAACTTTGCAAAAAAAGTAGTTGGGTCACTCTGATTTTTTTTTGCAAAGTTTGGTGAGGATTCGTCCAGGGGGGGAAAAGTTATATGGGCGGTCCCAAAACTTTTTTTTTTTCCCATAGACTGAATGGGAAAAAACTTTGCGCATGGCTACAGCCCGAACCACGCTGGACGGATTTACACCAAATTTGCGGCAGGAGCGGCGGCCTGGTCCCAAAAGCGTGCTTTTGTAAATTTGGGTAAATCTGTCCAGTAGTTTTTTTAAAAATGACCAAAATGTAAGGCAAAAAAATTAGTGATATCTGCGTTCGTTTCGCGAACGGACTTCCCTGTTCGCTCCGCGGACAGCACCCCGATTGGCCCATGGGCTTTCGTCATGTCCACGGACAAGCGACGTGTTCGCTGATTGGACGACGAGGGCCGTGGAGTGCGTCAGATTTTCTGTGGCGCCCGCCATCTTGTATTCGCAGTCGACCGCGTACAGCGCAGTGAAACGTGGATAAAAAATTGTATTTAGTGCCGTGTGTTGGTGTGTAAGAGTGTTTGGGGAGGGTGGGGGAGTATGAGATAGGTTCAATGTTTTGATTTTTTATGTGCTAGACCTTTTTGTTGCGTTCGATTTGTCCGCGGAGAACACCGCTGTTCTGACATTTTGTAAATAAACTAAATGGTGGGGTGTTTAGAGGACGGAGTATGTGTCATTTTTGTTCGCAAGGAAGGTAAAAATGAGCTATGAACACTCGCGGTGTACTTAATTGTTCGTAAATACACAAACTGGGGGTGTCCTCAGGACGCTGTTCGTATTGTAATCTGTCTAGTTGAATGTGTTCTAAGAACAGTCGCAGTGTCCCGAAATGGTTGCAATTACACAAAATGGGGGTGTTCTGAGAACGTTGTTTGTATTGTTCGTTGTCAGGGTGAAAGTGTTTTAAGAGCACTCCTTTTGTTCGCTAATAGTACAATTTCCTAGGGGCGTCAACCGACTTTTTGTCCACTAAAGAAACGATAAATCTGGCTGGTGTGCGCCGACATTATGTGATAATCCTATGACTGGCGCTATTGACCTGGCTGACTTGCTTTTGCGACACTAAATCATATCTTCCGCCCCTAAGCCTGATATTATCAAAGCATTCATATTCCCCGCCTTTCTCCGTGATTTCACAGGGTGCGTAATGATACGCGCCCAGTCGTATCCAGTACTACGCGACTTTACACAGAACCCGGAAGACAACACACATTATGTCACAACACAGCGCGCCACAATTCGGAATATGAAACTGTGATTTAAAAGCAAAGAGCAAGATTGTAAATGTTGTAAAGTACATTTATTTGACATCAAATGTTTAGAGAATATTCAGCAATTTGCATTTGTCTTTGTTGTCGATCCGCAAAAGTTCATGTTGAGACACGCAATGTTCCTTTGCGGTACAGAGAGTGTTAGATCAGCTTACAACTCAGTGCGCCACAATTCGAAATATGAAACTGTGGTTTAAAAGTAAACAGCAGGATTGTACATTTGGTAAAGTACATTTATTTCACATGAAATGTTTAGTGAATATTCAGCGATTTGCTATTGTCTCTGCTGTAGATCAGCAAAAGTTTATTTGGAGCCACGCATTGTTCCTTTACGGTAGATGGGCTGTTGGTTTATGATAAAAGCAGTAAATGGTCACTCTGATAATTGGAAGGTTGCTCCAACAACGAGCCATTAGACCACCCTATTGGTTGGTATGTTGTTTGTAACCGCTAGTACTGCGTAAGGGCATATTGATCCTTGGCGATTGTCCCATAAAATGGTGAGGGTCATGAAGTTGCATATTTGGACTTGCACCTGGCAGTTGAAGACCCCATCCGCTGGAGTCTGTAAATCGTGACATAGACAAAATGGGGCGACGTACCTGTTTAAAAAACAGAAATTAGTCTCACCAGCCGATCTTCATTAAAAATCATCATTTTATTTATTAGGGCGTGAAACTATTTGCTATCGAAGATAGTGCAACAGAGTATGTTAATAATAAAATAATATTTTTCCATTCATATAGCGCTAAGAACCGTGAGGTATGTAAGCGGTGCTTATTATTAACCACGGTGTGTGGTGCTCATTTATCGACCACGGAAGGATGAAAGGCTGAGTTTCGCCTTGCCGGGATTCAAACTTGCGTTAGCAAGCTGTGCACGGATGTCAAAGCGAGCGCTGTACTCGCTGTGCCACTTGACAGGCTACAGTGAAGTGGCACAGCGAGTAGAGCGCTTGACCGCCTATAGACCGATTAAATTATTTCTATTAACCCACCCTGTGTCGTCTGCCTTTTTCAGAGCCCTCTAAACGACAGGGGATCAATTCGGCGGTGATAGTGCGCGGTCGAAAACATTATGCCACTTTCAACGAACAAGTTCAACTTGAGCGGTCTTTAATGCTACGCTATTGTAATTATATTTGGTATAAAGTAATCTAAAGGGTTACTTACAGTACAATTGCAATTTCCATTGTCTACGAGTGGTGAAGTCCCAAAATACGACTCTGCGTGTGCCAACGATCTTTCGTATAGTGATATAATATGTAAAAGTGGTTTCGTTTCAGAAATTTCATCTTTATCTTCTCTTACGTTTTAGCAACACTCCTTCAAGAGAAGTCTTTCATCACAATCTCTGTCTGTCAAGGTCAAAACACAATACAACCTTATAGTCCGCTTCGTGAGCCTCTCCGGGGCCCGAGAAAAAAATGGAAGCAGCTGACCTTCACTGTGAACGAGCATAAATTCTTACTTTGCAACATTCTGTGTAAAGCCATCTGTAGAAGATGGTTTTTGCACGCCATGTTTGTATATTGTTTGCGTGATATTAAAAAAACTTTGTTAAATGGACATTATGGTTAAGTTGCGCTATTAAAAACCTATGAAATTCAGTGAAAAAACTTTGTTAATGGGACGTTATGGCTCAAAGTAAAACCGAAAAACTCCTGAAATTCGCCAGTTATGGTAACATAAGCAACCATAACTCGCGCCACCGTGCACTGCTAACACTAACACCCAGGACATCAAAGATGACATCACAAATGTCATTGATAACATAACTGATGACATCACATGGCTGGCTCTCCCTTTTTATCCTTTACTGACATATCGAAGCCACATAGTTTTCTTCAGTAACAGTCAGGAAGTTAAAATTGAAAAGGTACTATATTTGTAGACTTAGGGTCCTGTCACATCATATGAAACATGTACATAGCGGAAGATACAGGCTTGAAAGAGAGCAATCCTTTTTGTGCATGAAGATAATCATTATGGTTATCAGCACTTTCTCATAGTTTTATTTTTATTACCCTACCTTCCCTCTATATGCTCATATTTGTATACATTATACTCACTCTCCATAGAGTGAATGGGAAAAAATTTTGCTCGCGCATACAGCCCAAACCGCTGGATGGATTTCCACCAAATTTGGACCAGGAGCAGCGGCTTGGTCCCGAAAGCGTGCTTTTGTAAATTTGGTGAAAATCCGTCCAGTAGTTTTTTTTAAAATGACCAAAAAGTAGGTCAAAAAAAATTAGTGATATCTGTGTTCGGTTTGCGGATACACTTCCCTGTTCGCTCCGCGGAAAGTGTCCTGATTGGCCAATCGTCTTGCGTGATGTTCGTGGACATGCAAAGTGTTCGCTGATTGGACGGCGTGGAGCGTGAAGCGCGTCAGATTTTTCGGTAGCGCCCGCCATATTGGATTTGCGGACGTCCCCGGACAGCGCGGTGAAACTTTGTTCAAAATGTGTATTTTGTAGAGTGTGTTGGTGTGTAGGAGTGTTTGGGGAGGGTGAGAGTGTGTGAGATAGGATGAAAGTTGTGTTTTTTATGTGTTAGACGTTCTTTTTGTGTTTGATTTGTTTGCGGCCATCACGGGTGTTCTGAAATGTTCTAAATAAACTGACTAGGGGGTGTTCTAAGGAGTCAATATGTGTCCGTTTTGTTCGCAAGCAAAGTGAAACTGTTCTAAGAATACTCGCGGTGTCTGGGGAGTGTTCGTAGGTGGTGTCCTGAGGACGCTGTCCGTATTGTTCTCTGTCAAGTTGAATGTGTTCTAAGAACAAGCGCGGTGTCCTGAAATGTTCGCAAATAAACAAAATGGGGGTGTTCTGAAGACGTTTTTCAGAACACTCCCGGTGTCCTGAAATGTTTGTAGGGGTTGTTCTGAGGACGCTGTCCGTATTGTTCTCTGTCAAGTTGAATGTCTTCTAAGAACACTTGCGGTGTCCTGAAATGTTTGCAAATAAACAAAATGGGGGTGTTCTGAAGACGCTTCTAAGAACACTCGCGGTGTCCGGGCAGTGTTCGTAGGGGGTGTCCTGAGGACGCTGTCCGTATTGTTCTCTGTCAAGTTGAATGTGTTCTAAGAACACGCGCGCTGTCCTGAAATGTTCGCAAATAAACAAAATGGGGGTGTTCTGAAGACGTTTTTCAGAACACTCCCGGTGTCCTGAAATGTTTGTAGGGGTTGTTCTGAGGACGCTGTCCGTATTGTTCTCTGTCAAGTTGAATGTGTTCTAAGAACACTCGCGGTGTCCTGAAATGTTCGCAAATAAACAAAATGTGGGTGTTCTGAAGACGCTTCCAAGAACACTCGCGGTGTCCGGGCAGTGTTCGTAGGGGGTGTCCTGAGGACGCTGTCCGTATTGTTCTCTGTCAAGTTGAATGTGTCCTAAGAACACTTGCGGTGTCCTGAAATGTTCGCAAATAAAGAAAATGGGGGTTTTCTGAAGACGCTTCTAAGAACACTCGCGGTGTCCGGGGAGTGTTCGTAGGGGGTGTCCTGAGGACGCTGTCCGTATTGTTCTCTGTCAAGTTGAATGTGTCCGAAGAACACTCGCGGTGTACTGAAATGTTCGCAAATAAACAAGATGGTGGTGTTCTGAAGAGGCTTCTAAGAACACTCGCGGTGTCCGGGGAGTGTTCGTAGGGGGTGTCCAGAGGACGCTGTTCGTATTGTTCTCTGTCAAGTTGAATGTGTCCTAAGAACACTCGCGGTGTCCTGAAATGTTCGCAAATAAACAAAATGGGGGTGTTCTGAAGACGCTTCTAAGAACACTCGCGGTGTCCGGGGAGTGTTCGTAGGGGTTGTCCTGAGGACGCTGTCCGTATTGTTCTTTGTCAAGTTGAATGTGTCCTAAAAACACTTGCGGTGTCCTGAAATGTTCGCAAATAAACAAGATGGTGGTGTTCTGAAGACGCTTCTTAGAACACTCCCGGTGTCCGGGGAGTGTTCGTAGGGGGTGTCCTGAGGACGCTGTCCGTATTGTTGTTTGTCAAGTTGAATGTGTCCTAAGAACACTCGCGGTGTCCTGAAATGTTCGCAAATAAACAAGATGGTGGTGTTCTGAAGACGCTTCTAAGAACACTCCCGGTGTCCTGTAATGTTCATAGGGGGTGTCCTTAGGACGCTGTCCGTATTTTTCGTTGTTAAGTTGAAAGTGTTGTAAGAACTATCGCGTTGTTCTGATATGTTCGTAGGGGGTGTCCTGAAAACGGTGTCCGTGTTGTTCGCTGGCAAGTTCAAAGTGTTCTAAGAACACTCACATTGTTCGCGGACATAAAAAGTTTCCCATAGATCATAGTTGAAATGTTTGACTCTATTGATGTGATATGCTGCGGTGGTTGTTGCCAGGGCATAGAGTCTTGGGTGCATGGCCATTTGGCCATGCACCCAAGACTCTATGCCCTGGCAACAACCACCGCAGCATATCACATTCATATTTGTTTATAACTTTGGGTGAAAAACAAATGTATAAGGAACAAAGGTATTAGATACTATGGATGTGATATGCTGCTATGGTTGTCCTTATTATTGTATACTTACTGTTTGGTCTAGTAATGGGAGTCCATGTTTTTCTTCTTCATTTCTGTGATAAAAGAAAATAGCATGTTAGTATTAGTATTTTGTAATGACTTATTACATTGTATAAGCAATATACTTTTATTTTTTTTCGACCCTCATATTTAGTAGAGTACACATTTGTTGCTAAAATCATTGGGTCTGTGGGAGAAAAAAAAATCCATGTTGGATTAAAAAAAAACTCTTTTTCTGTTATGCTACAGTTTATTTGTTTGTTTGTTTTCAGTGTTCACTTGTTGTTTCTGGCTAATGCTTTATACTTTGCTTTGTTGTATTTTTTTGGAGCAGTAACAGATTCTTCATTTGTTTTGATATTATAAAATTTTGGAGCAGTTAGATGCCAATGGGCATATTCTAACTGTCTATTTTTTAAATATATTTTAGTGGTTTTGATTTACCTATTTGGATATTGTTAAATTTTGGGACAGTTAGATACCAATTGGCGTATTCTAACTGTGTATTTTTTGGCCTAATTTAGTGGTATTCATTTATCTGATTAGTTGTTGTAGAATCTTTGAGCTGTTAGATAGCTTTTGGAGTATTCTAACAGTTTATATTATTTTAACACAAATTTATAATTTTGGGACAGTTAGATACCAATTGGCGTATTCTAAATGTGTATTTTTTGGTCTAATTTAGTGGTATTCATTTATCTGATTAGTTGTTGTAGAATCTTTGAGCAGTTAGATAGCTTTTGGAGTATTCTAACAGTTTATATTTTTGTAACACAAATTTACTTAAAGGTTTAAATACAGTTTATTTATCAAATTTTGGTTTTAAGAACATCAAATAAGCGTTTGTAAGATTTGCTGGTAATCTCTGCTTTAGAGTAATGGTACTATCATTACATTCAAACCATCCACATTTCTTTTTTATGTATGCAGTGTAGTGCCCTGAATTGGTTGTGGCTCCTGCGTGGTAGATTATACCTATTGTTGTGAAGGTTTTCTTACCAAGTGATATTTGACTATGTGTGAATCCAGTCAGCTTGCAGTTGTTTTTGGTACCATCTGCATTGTAACGTAGAAGCATTAGTATTACGTATTTACTATGTGTTTGTATTACTAACGTGGAGCGATTATCTGAATTGCAGGTAGAGCATAATCTACCATGGTTTGCATTTTGTACAAGTTGCTGAAATGGAATGGATTCACAATTTGATATTGATATATATATGAAGCGTTCATTGGGGATTTCTTCTTGTGTCACATTGTTGCAGAGAGTGCATGTATGTTTCAACATGTATGAAATCTGAAAGATTTCATTTATAGGTATGTTTTTGTTTTCCAGTACTTGTAGTAAGTACATTAGAAATTCTTGTGGATCTTCCTATGAGTTTATAGTGAATTTCACCATTCCAGCACAGTAGTCCAATTGTCGTCCTATTCCAAAAACACTATATGTGTTGTCAGGATTGTTTGCTGCATTTCTGTGAAGTACTAACATTTGCAAACACAATGGGTCTGTACTGTGTGAGTAAATGTTGTCAACAATTGGTGGTAATTGAAATAGAATATTCATTGCTACATTTGCAAAGCAACTTACACCAACTATATTTGAGAATTTAAATGGTCCAGGTAGTTCTGTATCTAACTGCTTTTTTTGGAGTTTGTCTTCCTTCTTTAAAGAAGTACCTGGTTTACTTTCTCTAATTGATTCCTTTTTCTTTGTGGTACTTGATGAAGTATTAGTTTCTTTTACTCTCTTTGGAGGATTTGCAGTGACGTCCTGTTGCATTTCTGTTTGATTTAGTTTTCTTTTACAACGTTTTAGTTTTTGTGGAACAGAATATCTGTTTAGATGGGGAGTGTATAGTGAGCGAAGTCTATTATATTCTAAAATGCAAGGAATATCAGCGTTTACTTTACTTGCATCAAAGTTGATTAGAAATAGACCGTCAAGTGTACGTAAGCGTGAGAGTGCTACGTAGCTCATGCCTTCTTTAAAGACTGTGTTACCAATATCTATCATTGCTTTGTCTAGGGTAAGACCTTGTGATTTATGAATTGTGACTGCGTATGCAAGAGTTAGAGAAAATTGTTCTCTGCGTACATACATATCTTTGAAGAGAAGGAATCTAGCTGTTGAGCGTCCTATCCGTTTTACTTCTGAAAGTTTGTCAAAGAGTATATTGACAAACTGAATTTTGTTGTCACGTGGGTATGTTTGAAAGCCAACAACTGTACCCAGTGCTCCATTAACTAGTCCTTGGTCCACGTCAAGGTTACGTTTAAGCATTACTCTGCAATTTAAGGATAATTTTAACATCTTTTCTAAGCCTGCTGTGTTTGAGATTGATTTTTCTAAATTATTTAGTCTTGTTGTGGCTTGGTCACACATGGGTAGTGTCATACCATGTACATCTAGTTTGTCTGTGGCGCTAATTTCCATTATTGGTTGCATTTCTTTACTTAGCATGATTTCATTGAATTTGAAACAGCTTGCAAGAGTTGGCATTAAGGCCATACAATTGACATGTTTGTGGGTTAATTGTTCCATAACATCTGTAGCACATGCATTATCACCATAAAGTGCATTAATGTGCCGGGTTTTCAATGTTGCTTCTGCTTCTTTAGAAAGTATACCAACTCTCAAACTTTTTAAAATGTTGGCATAAGTTAGATCTGCAGATTGGCACATGTTTTCTGTTAATTCTCTGTATTGGAAATGTTGCCAAAGGTTGACATTTCCAATGCTGCCAACAGTTTTACGGCAGAGTTTGTGCCCTAATGTTTTAAAAATAGGTTCACCTTTTACTGGTGTTAATTGAAGCAGATCTCCAAAAACAATAATGTGTTTTCCTGCAAAGAGCTCTTCATAGTCTGTTTTGAGTACTTCTTGTAATCTTAGGTGAATCAAAGCTAACATCAGGTTGGAGACCATGCTCACTTCATCTATTAGTAGCATGTTCATTTGTTTCAATACTCTGCGTAATTCCATTGCAGCTTCTGCAGAAAGTTTGTAATAGTCTAATTTGTTCTGGTGTTCTGCTGGTAATAGTAGTAATCGGTGTAATGTAACACCACCTACGTTGTAGGCAGCTAAACCTGTGGGGGCAGTGACAACAGCTGACAGTTTGTTGTTTGTCAATTGTTGAAGGAACTTACTAATGATTTTGATTAGGAATGTTTTGCCAGAACCAGCTTCACCACTGACGTACAGTAGTATAGGTTTATAATTATGGCAGGAACATGCTTTATTTTCATGTTTTACACCATTTGCAATTTGTTTTGTTACTTCTTGAAAAATGCTACTTTGCTCATTGTTTAGTTTTGATTGTAGTATAGTTAAGTCTTCCTTATCTTCATACTGACACATGGTGTTTTCTACTTCTATCATAGCTAATTCTGCCTCATTTGTTATTAGTGGTTCTCCCAGTGGTTCTTGGCTTCCTGTTACAGAAGGTTGACTACTGTCAGGAGTATCCTTATCTAGTTGGGCTTGGAGTTCTTCTTCATGTTGCTGTTCATTGTGCAACATTGTTTTGTACTGTGTAAAGTTTACATCAGTTATAGTGCTTTCATTTGCTTTGAAAGCATCCTCATATGAGTCATAATTATCTAGTAATTGTTCTTCTTTTCTCCATGGTTTGAAGAGTTGTAGCAGGGACATGTAATATACTTCTTTATGTTGAGGAGTCTTCAATGACAATTTGATATGATTAATTAAATTTGGTTTAGTGAGTTTAACTAAGCTGCCTTCACAGTCTGTCACTCTATATTTACCTTTTTTTTCATCGGGTTTCATATTATTTTTGTATGTGTAGTTTTGGGCTATTTGGTATAGACACATGTTTTCCAAAGTATTACTTCTGTTTGGGTAGTATGTGTCCAATAAATTGTTTTTTAAAATGTCTTGGCTGTTGGGATCATGTTTGGCTATTGTTTCTATATCTTCATATGATTTTAGAACTCTTTTTCTAGATTTAGCTGGACCAAGACTTAGCCATACTATATTTTCAGATTTACCATACAATGAATTACCAGTTAAACGATCAGCTGCTTCATAAGATCCACATTCTCTATGGGTGAGCATTTTTATGCCAAAGCTGTATAATTTCGGAGATACTGTTTTATCTGATGACAGGTCATTCCAGAGGTCTTGGAGCTCTGTCTTTTCTGCTTTAGTTAAGTATGCTGTGACATATCGTGCAACTGCAGTAGAATTGTCTGCAATGTACTGCACATCTATGTTTGCATTCCATAAGTGGGCAATGATTGCATTATAATCATTGATATATGTTTCTTCTTCTTTTCTTTTTATGTAATATGTATTTTTAGGTGACTTTCCTTTAACAATATGTCTAACTGAAGACATGAGGTTGTTTACTTGACCTGTATTTGTAACTGGTCTAGGGAAACCAAATCGGCATTTGGTGTAGTATTTGCCTTTGTTTTTGTATTTGCGACGACGATATTTTCCACATTTGTGTTTTTGAAATTGTAAAATTTGTGCACGAAGATCACTATTTGTGACTTCTGATGGAATTTCACAAGTGACATATTTTTCAATAAACTGTAAAACAGTGGCATCACTGTCTTGACCAAATTTAGGAGCATCTTTAATCCATAAAAGCATGTGGATATGTGGTGCTCCTCTGGCTTGGTATTCTTTTCTCCAAAAGAAGTGTTGCACTTCTCCAAGGGGAGGAACAGTTTTATTACAAATAAAATGTAGCATAGCAATGAAGCGATGGTGAAAATATCTTGAAACATTAACAGGATCCAAAGAACAAAGTTCTCCAGGTGTTAGAATATCTATGTTTGTTTTGTTTTTATTTGATATGCGTAGGAAATCATGTAAATCTTCCCATGCATATTCTGCACAACTTAATGTAACAAACCAAGTGGGTGGGCCAAGGTTTCTGATCATACAACGTACATCTCCATGACGTCGAAACAAGTACTCTTTAGTACCATGCATATTTGCTAATAGATTTGTAATATTTTGTCGGGGGGAAATTCTGCCGGGGTCGGCCGGACCGTCCGCAGACCTCCAGGCAGGGAGGCCCCAACTCCTCCCGTGTGTATCCCAGATAAGATGAGATAGAGTATGAGACGCACACAAGGAGCAAGGTGACTCTGCTGTTTATTAGACAAAACGGCAGGGATGGGTCAAGGAGCGCACGCGTTCGTCCTGACACACACTCAATTGTGGGGCTCGCAGGCCCTTTTTACTGTAGTATGACGCGCTACTTGCGTCACTTCAGAAAGTTAACAAAAAACCTATCGCCACTCTTAATTGGGTGTTCGAGTGGTAGGGTTAGTATAGCACACATATAGAGAAAGATATTAGTGGACAAGGTGTAGTCAGGTGGTATATCTGGGTTGTCCCTACAATTAGATACATGAAAATTGTTACATGAAGGCTCCTGAGGATTGGCTAAATGTGCTGGCGTCAGTGATAAGAGCCCCATGTTCTGATTGGTGCACCCGTGAGCTTCCCAGCCTGGGACCACCGTCGTTCCCAGCTCTCGGTGTACCTGTAAGTTGCAACAATGTTTCACTATGGGTACATGCAGACAATGTGAGGACTTATTCATAGCTAGACGGGGTACCGTTCCCACTGTTGCAGATGTCCATTGAGCCTTTCAAGTGTATCTGCCAGTGTCTCGTAGCGAGGGATCCAGACGCCTCTGTTCTCCCGGGTTTGGCATCTCGTCAGGTTTGGCTTGATCACGTGGGGAGGGACCGTGAAAGAGGCATAATTCTGCACAATTAATATTGTTTTTCTACTGTGCGTCTGGTTCAATTTGTCGGTGTGACTTTAACGTTGGTGCGCGGAGTGCGAGGTTGCAACATCGTGCCTTTGATGTTTTGCTCTTGGAACGTGGGTTTGCAACATTGCGACCTTGGCTGGTTGCTTCGCCAAGCTCATTCTGCAGGATCAGCAACTGACTCTTGTCTTGTTGATGTCCACGGGAGCTCTTGTTTGAGGCCTACTTTGGCCCGGTGCATAAGTTGTCCATTTGGTGCACAGGTGCTTTAGGTTATAGGAGCATATAATTCCATAATCGGTATTGTCTTTATTATATTTCTCATCGTTGTACCTGATTTCAAAGAGAAGCATGAGCAAGCTAGTAAAAGTTCATGACGCGTCTTGCGTTTCTGCATTCTGAAAGCCTATATAAAAATAATAAAGATGCACGTCCGTGAATATGCCTGTCGCCTACGTCATAGCACTGAGTATATTCTTCGTGTAGGTTGGTGTGGGAATGTCCAGTGTGTATATTTGAACAGATGTGCTTCCCGTTGTCTAGGTCGTCATGGCATCTCTAACGACGTGTAGATTTTAGTCTAGTTGATCCGTGCCGCAGGTGTCGGCATGGCCAGTGCGGGCTGCTGGGCAAGCAGATGGACACATCCGTATGTTCCTGTACCAGGGTATCTGGTCGTCTGGTAAATGGGCAAACTCTTCTCGTGGCGGGTGTTTGGGTCGTGACCCTCTAGGCCAAGCGCGAGAGGTGAAGGACGGGAGCCTGGTTTTCCATTCTCCCACTTCAGTCCCCCCTCTGGTCGACTTGTCGACCACAAACATATCCTTCTCGTTATCTCCTCTTACTCGCCATATCTTGGTTATTCCTCCGAGATGTCCATAGTGGTTTACATGATCTTCAAAGGACCAATACATATATTCACAGGTACCCCCAGGAGTACATTATACCCATCTTCCTATGTAGCTCCTGGGGTTTCTTGGGTTCTCGGTCTTTACTGACGGTGGGTCTAGATGGTTGGTAATTATTTGGGTGCGCAGCTTCTCCCTTTCCTGTATAATTACACCTGTATGCTGGCCGTCATCTGCTGGCATCAAGGGGTGCATTCCCACCATTTCCAGCAATTCGTCAGTAGTGCGTGCCTTTCGTGCCTTCCAAAATCTAATTATGATCAGGGTAGCTCCAGCCAATATAGTACAGCCCACTATTATTTTCAGTCCATCTGACAGCCAGGATGGCATCCATGACCATAATAGTGAAAACCAGCTCTCATCCTTGTTCACACCATTGCTTTCATCCGTCATTTTGGAGTGCATCTGAGCTAATTGTGAAACTGCTTCTGTCAGTGTACCATTGTCAGCATCATTGGCAGGTATGAACGTGCAGCATGATTGTCCTATCTTTGCACAAACTCCTCCTTCCATTGCTGTGAGAAGGTCCAATACATATCTGTTCTGTAGTGCCACCATCCTTACAGCTCGCAGCTCCTCTTTTATTGCGTTGAACCCATTTACTGTAGAATTGATGGTCATCATTAGTTCCCATCTAGTTATTTGAAGCCATTTTGCGTTTGCGTAAGCCTGTAATCCCGGGTGTATTATTGAGGAGAAGAACATTGCTGCTCTGCTGAATAGTCTGTGTTCTGGCGATATTGATGTTAGTGCCGTTTCCGACCTTCCCCACAGGTAATTTCCTGTCAGCGGCTCTCCTTGTCTTTTTCTTCTATTTAGGACAGTGTTATTGCTGTTGGTCCTGTTCCCTTGCTCCTTCTGGAGTGGTGCAGATCTCTTTCTTCTCTTATCCCCTTCATTCATTCTAGGAAATTTCGCCACATCGACGTGCTTCTTAGGTACCACTAGTGATGGTACATTTACGTGTACCATTGTGCACACACCATTCCACAGGGGAGGCAGTGTATGATATGCCTTTTCTCCACAGGCCCAATAATGATCCATTATTACTGCTGTTCCTGCTCCCCCCTCAGGTAACTCCGTCACACTTGCGCAATTGGTGTTATATCCTACGTCCACCTCTCCTTTATGCTGGTAACATACCTTGGGCGCAGTCAACGGTAGTATCGTTATTGGGTCTTCATCTTCTTCTACCCATGTGAGCATTGGTACATACTTGATCCACGTCGTCCAACATCAGTGATTGTGTGTCTCGATGGTTGAGATAGTTTCTTTTGTTACCATGTTGCTGCCAATCACTCCTATCTCCCAGCTGTTATCCAGATACACCTTTCCTGTTATCGTCAGTAGCGGCCTCTCCCAGCATCCTTGTTTACCCGGAATTTCAGTGGCGTACCAATCACATGGTAGATACTGCAGTGTTACTTTCTGTGTTTCTCCCTTTGCAGGGCCACTTGTTATATATTTGAATGCTTCAGCATGTAAACTGGTCTTGTGATAACTCAAGTAGGTCTTGAGGAAGTTGTTTTCATATGGGTATGAGTCTCGTGTTTTCCATGTCATGTGCACTACAGTTCCTTGAAATCTTCCTTTCGTCTGGAACAGTGCCAAGTATATTATGCACTGTGCTATCTTCTCATTTATTTCTGTGGCAACAAATGTTCGTGAAGCACTCATGGCGTATGGTATTAATGAGCAGACGTAGCAGCTATCCTCAGTTGTCTGCTTACCAATGCGGGTCATGTGTTGGTACCATATATTGTTTGTGACATGTGCTGAATCTTGTACATAACTATCAATACCTTTATTGTCTGAGTATGTGCTGCGTTTAACTCTATTTTTCTTTGGTGCAATGTTACTACTACCACCTGACGTAACACCTGTTGCAGCAAGGAACTGGGGTATATTAGGTTTGGGTGCAGCAACAAAATTGATAGCACAGCTATACTGCCATACAGAAGCAGCCAAAAATCCGGTGATTATCAAAATCCCTATTATTTTTATTACAATTGCTAATCTCACCGGCATTTTGCTCTTACCTTGCTGCAGTCCTGGCAGCTTATTCTTGCGACGTTAAAGTTGCCCGCCTAAAAATTCTCAGAAATGCTCGTTTTTAAATGTTAGTTTTGTTTTGTTTAAGCTCTCCCTATCAAATAGTCATTCAGTGCCCAGGCGAAGAGCTGCTCCCACGCAACTCTAAGTGATTGGTCTCTTAAGACCGGCAAGTATGGGCGGAGGTGGGGCATGTAATATTCTATGGCCAGGAGGAAGGCTGTGTAGTAAACACGTACCCTTCTTCTTTTTAGGTATGTTGGCCTTTTTATTTCGTATACAAATTGGTGTGACAATTCTTCTGGGTAGTTATCGTCTGGGAGTACCATCTACGCCTGGACAGTGGACTTTGTTAGTTAGCTTTATACTTAATAATACAATAATACGCAGTTCCTGTATGTGCGAGAGAAAAAGAGAACATTCACGTGTTTACATGTGTATTTGTGCGGCCAATGTCTTTCAGTTTATGTTACAACTGTCCTGGGGGGGGGGATGGCGTAATTATTTTTACTCTTTGAACGTGTGACCATGGGGTGGGCAGTGTAGTGATCACCCCTTTCTTCGTCAGTTGTTGTCTCTGGGGTGTCTGGGAAGTGAGAAGGTAAGGGAACAATTGGGTCGTTGTCTGTGGTAGAACTTCCTTCCGCTGTCAGGGATGTTGTTGCTGTTGTTCCAATGGACCTGTCGTTGGCGCTGGGGCGGGTCTGCAGTTTGTATATCTTTACATCATGTAGGTGGTTCCAAGCACGCTTATCCTTTAGTTTTACTGCTCTTGTTGATACGTCTTCTACCAGATGTGGACCGGTGAACCTTTCGTCGTTCCACCTTCTATTGAAATTGCGAAGTAGCACGTGGTCACCTTTGGCAAGTTTGCACAAGTTCTCTTTTTCTAATTCTGTACTGGTGCCTTCTTCTTTATCTCTGGTGGACCCGCCCCGCGTGCGCTCGAGCTGTTGAGACACAAACACAACACTAGTAATCAAAGATGACACATATTGATACATTTCATCACCTAGTATACTCGCTGAACTTTCGTGGTCAGTGAATGCCCTTGACGTTGGCGTTAGAGGAAGGCGCATTTGACGTCCAGTAACCACCTCGTGTGGGGTGAGGTGGTGGTCGGACCCTGGCCTGTTCCTCAGCTCGAACAATGCTAACGGAAGGCAATACAACCAACTTTTCTTTGTTGTTTGTTGTATCTTTGCAATTGCCTCCTTCAATAAGCCATTTAGGCGTTCACATACGCCGTTAGCCTGTGGGTGATATGCACATGCAAATTTGTGCTTTATGCTCAGCAGGGCTGTGATATGTTGGAACATTTTGTTTGCGAAATGTGGGCCGTTATCTGATCTTAATACTTCGCACACTCCCCACCTGGGGAAGACCTCCCTTACTATGAATTTGGCTGCTCTAAATGCATCTGGGTGTGAACAGGGCCCTGCTTCAATCCACCTAGAAAATGGGCATACTACTACAATCATATATCTATTACCTTGACATATGTTGATCATATCAACATAGTCAATGTGGAGGTGCCGAAAAGGTCCTTCTGGCCGTGGTATGGTACCTCTTATCACTTTTAGGGTATGACCGGCCGTAAACTGTTGGCATGTGAGACAATTGCTGATAAAATTTGAAACATGAGAATTTAACTCGGGACAGAACCAATCATCTCTAATTCGTGCTGCAATTATTTCCTTGCCTGTATGGGCTGGGTGATGTAATTGGCTCAGGGCGGTATTTAAAAGTGCCAATGGTATTACAACTTTCCCAGTACCACTCTGGCGCCATAGTGCGTCGGTTGGTGACATTGTACATCCTCTTTTTACCCATATTTCCTTTTCGGCCATTGGTGCTGCTGCTTGTAATTCCATAATCTGTGTGGCTGGGAGATGGGTATACCCTTCTCTTATTAACATCTCCCTAGCCATTCCCCTCCCTCTCCCTCTCTGTGAGTCTGTGGGGTCCCATATCTCCCCAAAGTATGCAGCATATTTCGCATGTGCGTCTGCCGCTGCATTCCCTTTTGAGACATGGTCTTCACCATTGGTGTGTGCGGTACATTTTACTAGGGCTAGCTCTTGGGGGTCGTTTATTACTTCAATTAATTCAGCCAACAAGAGGGCATGTTGCACTGGAGTGCCGTCAGCTCTCCTAAACCCTCTTCTCCTCCATTTTGTTAGCCCTGAGTGGACAGTGGATGTAACATATGCACTGTCGGAATATATTGTTACACGTTTGTTTAAACTTTCTTTCAATGCCAATATTAGTGCAACTAGTTCAGCGGCTTGAGCAGAGTAATGCTGTGGTAACTGTACACATTTCATAGCCACACACACCGGAGCCTCCATCATTTTTACCACTGCTGCCCCAGTTCTCCGTATCCCATCTCCTTGATCAATAGTTGATGACCCATCAATAAACAAAAGCTCACCTCCCTCTAGTGCATTCTCTTCAACTTTTCTAGTACCTGAATATATTTCATTTAGTTGGGTGCAGTCGTGGGCGTAATCTCCTTCCTCAATTATTTCTGCTAGAAATCTTGCAGGGTTAACAGTGCTACATCTAACAATCGCTAGTTCAGCCCTAGACAAAATGATCTCATAACCTGATGCCCTTTGTGTCGTTAGTGTGGACTTGGGTTTATTCAATATTGCAAATAATGCATGTTCCACAAACAGTGTAGTTGGACACCCCATGGTTATTGCTGATGCCTTTTCCACTGCAAAAGCAGCTGCAGCGAGGCCTTGTTCGCAAGGGAAGTGACCTAACATCACGGGGTCTAAGTGACCGCTATAAAATGCTACTGGTTTATAGCCCATGCTTGTTTTTTGGGCCAATACTGCTTTCATTACTGCTGAATCGCAATGTGAAAATATAAAAAATCGTCGCTCATAGTCTGGGGATGCCAGTACTGGAGCTGTTGATATCGCGTCCTTCAATTCGTCAAATGCCTCCCTCATTTCCATAGTCCACCCCAACCTTTTCTCCCCTTTATTTGCTTCCTTCAACCCCTCAAGCAGGGGTCCTATGTATGAGCTGTAATCAAATACCCATGCTCTACAGTAGTTGCATAGCCCCAGAAATTGCTGCAGTTCTCTCACAGTCTGTGGCATGGGGGTGCTTGAGATGGCCTGTGCTCTTTGTGGTGCAATCTTTCTTCCATATTGGGATATCAGTTGGCCAATGTAGAGTACCTGTTCCTGACAGTATTGTATTTTTTCCATGTCTACCTTATACCCCTTTTCAGCCAATATAGTCAACATTTTTAACGAGTCCTCTCTGCATTTACTTTCGTTTATACTGCAAATTATTATGTCATCCACATATTGTAACACTGTGCTTTCCACCTCAACGTTACCCAAATCCATCTGTATTACTCTATTGAAAATTGAGGGTGATTCACAATACCCTTGTGGTAACCTGGTATGTTTCCATTTAGTATTTCGGTAAGTGAAACTTGTTAGATCTTGTGAGTCGGGGTGTAATGGTATTGAGAAAAATGCATTTTTAAGATCTATTACTGTAAATCGTGATGCCTCTGCTGGAATGCCACACAATATTGTGGCCGGGTTTGCTGTTACTGGATATTCTGCTTCCACTATGTTGTTCAAGGGCCTTAGGTCCTGTATGAAGCGCCAAGACCCCCCTTTAGCCTTGCGCACTGGGTACACAGCCGTGTTACATGGTGATTCTGAGGGGACCAATATGCCATTGTTTATAAGGGCCGTTATGGTTTCATATATGCCCTCATCTGCCTCTTTTGACAATGGGTACTGTTTTACTCTTGGTAGTATTGCACCTTTTTTCAATTTTATCCGTACACCCCCTATGCTTTTAATGCATCCTACGTCATAAGGGCTAATGGTCCATAATGATTTGGGCACCTTTGACATATCCTCCTTAAAGAAAGGGACTGGGGTGCATGCAGGTGCCTCAAGTGCCATAGCAATTTTCTGCGCTATTTGTTTGTGAGCCACTCGTAACCATATTTCTACACTCATCATGAACACCATTTCCCCCTCCTCTTTTTCTTCTGAAAACAGTTCCTCATCTGACACCTGGGTCAACCTACATCCTTCTGCTAGTGCTATCACTGCCCTCCATGCTTTTCCTTCTTTGTCTTGGGCGTGCACAGCAATATACTCAGCTGTTGTAATAATGCTTTCAATGTCTATTGCAAACACCTTTCCTTCTTGTTCATTAACAGGTGTTTCTGGTCGGAACAGGTAAGCTGCTGGCCTCCTCCATATCTTCCCTTCTATCCCTGGCATCCATGCAATTGCCATGTCTGTTCCATACTGGAATATCTCGCCATCTACTGGTTCCGCCCTAATCGCTGTCTGCCCACAGTATGCTTGCATAATCTGTCGTGCTGCTAGCATGTTAATTTCTGGAGTAGAGCAAATTATACCATCCTCTGTAAAGGAGATTGTCATATTTAACCTATTCATTATGTCCCTCCCCAGTATATTTACTGGTGAGGCACTATAATACAAGAGTGGAACTGACAGATCGTAATCTCCGATAGATAATGGAACGTTATCAGTAAAAGGAACCAATCCTTTAGCCCCAGAAAATCCTTGGGTGTTCATGGCTTCGCCTGACATCTTAAAATTACCTTCCCTTATGCAAGACCGGGTTGCCCCGGTGTCAACAAGGAATGATAACTTTTTGTCACCTATCGTTACCTCTATGCGTGGCTCCTCCGCACTATTAGGTGTTACTGACAGGATGGGACACACCAAGGCCGTCTGTGGGCTGTCCTATTGGGGGTACAATGATTGGCCATTTCCTGTGTAAGGGTTGTGTCCCAATACCGTCACCCTACCCAATTGCGTTTGTTCAGTTTGGGGTTGTTGTGTTATCACTACTTGTTGTTGTGGCAGTGGCTGTTGTTGTGTTAATTGCTGTTGCTGCAGTGGCTGTTGTTGTGTTAATTGTTGTTGCTGCAGTGGCTGTTGTTGTGTTAATTGCTGTTGCTGCATGCCCTGCTGTTCTTGTTGTGGCCTAGGTTGTACCTGCTCATTCCATGCTGGTGTTCCTGGCCTGACCCTACACGTGCGTGACATGTGTCCTAGTAGTCCACAACTCCAACACACTGGTGGTTCTCTGTTTTGCCATGGAAAGCTCCCTGTGTTGTCCTGGTATACCGGTTGCCCTGTGGGGTATGAACTTCCAACTCCCCCCACCTGCTGTTGGGTATTATATCCGTATCCTCTCCCTCTCATAAATCCTCCTCTCCCTCTGTTATAACCATAATACCCAGCTCCTTGCATCTTGTACCCTCCTCCCACGTTTGGTGCGTGTAATTGTAGTGGCGGCATTTGCTGTATTATACTTTGTGGAGGTGCTATTAGAGCTGGGTCTTGTGCAGCCACTATTTGTGTTGGGCTTTGGGCCATTGTTGTGGGCGCAGTTATTAGTGCCCCCTCCATTGTGTATTTAGTTAGTTTTTTCTGTACTAGTTTGGCCTCTTCTGTTTTCCTGTCCTCTTCCTTTTGTTTCATTTTTCCTTGCCATATCCTGCAGTGATGTACTATTGTCAGCTGTATTTCAGGCCATGGTTTTACTTCCATTCCCACTACTTTCTTTAGTTGTTTCTGGACTCCTTCTGGGAGCCCTTGTACTAGTATATGATAAAATATGGCTGGTGTTTTATCCCATTGTTCTCTAGTTTCCATGCGCCACTTCTCTTGAATATCCTGTATATAATCAACAGGATCCTCATTCTCACGCATCTTACGGGAAGTAATTGCTCCTATGTCTGATGTGTCTGGGTACTGTACTCTCAGTGGGCCTCATTACGACCCTGGCGGTAAGGGGTTAGCGCCATCGTTAGCTGCGCCGACCCCTTACCGCCAATCACGAGTTCCCTTTCCGCCATGGCGGATTTTACACCTGCTTTTAGCGGGTGTAAAAATCCATGGCGGTAAGGGAACTTGGTGTTAATTACGCCACCGTAATTTACGGTGGCGTAATTAACGCCTTCCCCACTCCCATTATGCCCTATGGGGCAAAAATGGGAATGGGGAAGGGTAAATGGGGATTGGGGATTTACCGCCCCGCCAAGGTCGGAATGGGGCGGTAAATCCCCTTACCGCCATGGTGTTAACGTAGTTAGCACCATGGCGGTAAAGTCACGGCCCTGGCGGTAACTTTCCGCCAGGGTCGTAATGAGGCCCAGTGCCTGCCATAGCGCATGTCTGCAGTTTGCAAATGGCGCCCCATCATGCGATGTGTTCGTTATTGTTATCCCATGGAATCCCGCTCTCTTCCAGATGTCGTCCGCTCTATCCACTAATATTGATATTAACAGGTCTTTCACATCTCCTACTGCTAGTTTCTGCCCTGCGGTGTGTTTTTCCATTTCATATATCCACTTACCCGCACCTCCACTTAGCGATGGGAGCCTACATTTTATATTTTCTTTATCCGTATGCTTCCATGGTACATACTGCGGTCTAACCCCTCCTCTCTCCAACAGTGGCATTAAGTTGTGTCTTGTGTCACCCTTTATGTTCCATAATATTGAGTCCTCACACCCCTCCTCCTCCCCTATTTCCTTTACCACTTCAAATTCTTCCTTACTACCCCTCCTCCTACCTACCTCTCCGTCCCTTCCCCTTGTTTCGTCATCCCCTGTATTTAATATGGGTATGTTTATCTGTCTGTCTTTCCTGCGGCTAGGGAGGTCTCTAAGCCGGCATGCATAGGGAGTCACTTCGTCCATGAAGGGCGCAAGCTTTATTGTGCGCAGCGTGCGTGTGGTGGTTGAGCATGTAGGGTGCGATGGGGGAGGGCGTGATGGAGATGGCGATGGTGTGGCTTCATGGGTTTGTTTTTCCACTAGTTGTTGCACCCTCTCCTCACTTTGTTCCAGCTCCTCCCTTCTCTTACGGATCCATGGCGAGTCTATGTTGGTTCTAGTGAGGTACAGCTTATCTAAGCTTTCCCTTTCACTCTTTCTTCCTACCCTCTCTACTCCTTCTTCCTCCTCACTGCAAAAATCAGTCATAGATGGTATCCCCCACTCTGTTTTTTTCCCTTTTACTGTTACTGTTTCTAAGTCTATTATCTCCATTTCTCCTCTTCCTTTGTTACCAACTGTTCCCCCTGGTGTTGATGTTGTTGCTACTTCTCTACTTCTATATACATCCCCCCATTTTTCACTCTCCTTATTTCTCCCTCCTCTTTCCCCTTCACTCCTATCCTCCATTTCCCTACTATTTTCCTCCCTTTTCCTTTTTAATTCCTCCATCACTTCATTGCTCATCTGTTCCAATATTCTTTCATCTTCTTTCTTTCTTTCCCATTTCACCCTTTCTCTTTCTATTGCTTTCTCTTCTTCATATTTCTTAGCTGCCTCTGATACTACCCTCCCCCTCCATATTTCCAATTCCCTTTCCTTGTCCTCTTCTTCCTTCTTTTTTTCTCTCAATACTACTCTTGACACCCTTTCTGCTGCTGCTCTTACCCTTCCATCTTCTATCCTTTGCTCCTCATTTCGTTCCCTTAATTTGTCCAATTCGTTTTTACCCTCTTTCCTTTTCCTCACTCTCTCTTTTTCCCCCTTCTCAAGCTGTGTTAGTAATTCATTCTGCTCATCCCTTAGCTTTGCCAATTTTTCCTCCAAAATCTCTTCTCTTTGTCGTAGTAGCTCCTCCCCCTTCATCTCACTCTCCCTTTTACTATCCTCGCCTGTTCTCTTTACTGCCTCCCTTTCTTCTCCCTTTAGTGAACCCCGTAATTTTAATAATATCTGTGCAGCTACCCACTCATCATGTCCTATCTCTACAATCTGCTCTTCTCCAATCCTCCCATCCCCCACTATCTTCCTGTAAGCCACATATGGTGGAGGGCTGTATGCCGGGTTCGAGTATCCTTCAGCCGCCCTTAACTGTCCTTCTATTTCTCCTAATTCTCTTAAAGGGTACAACCCTTCTCCCTCTGTTTTCACTCCCGGTGTTATGGGTATCTCGTTGCTCGGTTCCTTTTTTATGTCTTCTAATTTATCAATCTTTTCTCTTCCCTCTCCTTCATTCTCCTCATTCTTTTTCCTTTCACACCCCTTTTCCCCATCCGTTCCCTCTTTCATAATCTCCTTTACTTCCGGTGTTTCTCCCATAGAAAACATTCCATTTGGTCCTGGTCGGGATCCCTGGAACATCCTCCATAAGTTAAACACCTCCATATGGCTCGCCAACTTCTTCCCCTTGTATGTATTGTGCAGATGGTTTAGCAATGAATGTTGGGCATATGGATCGAAACTACCATTAGGCGGCCATGGTGTTAACATTTTGTTATCCGTCCCCTGGGTCCACTCTATGCTGTACTTAATTAATTTCTCCCTATGGGGTGGCAGTGTTGTGCATATGTGTTGTAGTGGGGTAGTGAGGGTGTTCCCCCACCCTCCCGACCCTGTCCCATGTGACATAGTTGTGCCCCACTTGTTACTCCTCCCTTCGCTATCAGTTTGTAATTTACAACCTTATATTGTTTACCTGGCCCCTTAAGTGTGGGGACTTACGACAATCCTTTACAAAGTATGCAATAATAATAATAATAATAATAAAATAATAAAAAAAAATAATAATAATAAAACACAAATATATATATATGTATAATTTTGTATTTTTAATTCCTTCCCCTACGGCCCCCTGCGGCCGAAGCGCACGCAGCCCCCTGTGACTGCGTACCCCTTACGACGATCTTATACAGTCGTCCTTATTCCTCGTTCTCCTCCCCCTTTTACATTTGCCGTGGCTGGCGTTCTCCGTGCTCAGCCACGCCCCTCTCCCCTTCTCCTCTTCCAATCCGCTCGTTTATTTTTTATCTTCGTATCCGCTCCCTCATCATTTTTCTCTTCCCCACCACTTTCAAAACTCAATGTTCCTTGTGCTCGTTATATCCTATAAAATCCCTACTGGTGACGTCACCGATGCCTCTACGCTACTAGTACATTCTCATTATTAATTTCAAAATACACTTGCAATTTACCCCCGCTAACCCTACAGCTGTCTTCCTGTCTCTCCTGGAACAAGGTAATCTCATCAATAATATAATTGGACTGCACACGCTGCGTCGCCTCGCGTGTGATACGCCCCTCAACAGGAGGGCTTAACCAGCCAATTATCTTCCGTATTTGGCAACTATGCAACTAGCTACCCCCTACAGGGAAACGTCATCTACCTATCGAGTTTCTTGCTCGAACAATAGGAAACCTCATCTACCTATCGAGTTTCTTGCTCGACCAATAGGAAACCTCATCTACCTATCGAGTTTCTTGCTCGACCAATAGGGAACCTCATCTACTCATTGATCAATAAATGCCAAATCGTAGGAAACCACACACGCCCACCCCTACACGTTAGTCGCGATTTTAGGCCAATCAGTGTCTACGAGCGGCCACACGTGATGTTTCGTGCTCCGCCCCCCTCTTTCACGTCACTGCTCTCGCACTCTTTTCACTCCCTTTCATTCCATTGCCAACACTATATTGTCAAACCTTCGCCGCGCACCTGTGCAACACCTCCCTCCTCCCTTATTTAATTCCTCCCCCCTCCCTCACAATTTTCTCATTGCTCGTTGTGTGTGTCATGCTCACCAAGTTCTCTCGATGCAGGGCCGCTCGACTGCGTGCACCCCTCCAAGCGGCTCGCCACCTCCCCTCGTCTGGACCACGTCTGGACACTCGCCAACCGCGGGCGGGATACTTCTCAACCGGCTCCCGAGGGCCAATATCCGGATTGCGCTGTCCGGTCTTCTCGCAGCTCCGCGATGGTCCTGTAGTCCTCAGAAGGGGGCAACGGCAGAGGGGGCCGCGCCGCCGGGCCTCCTCGCAACGGGAGTGCCTGGAAAAAGTAAAAATAAAAGTCGATCTTAAACAGATCTCAGCAGTGCCTCCAACTTGTCGGGGGGAAATTCTGCCGGGGTCGGCCGGACCGTCCGCAGACCTCCAGGCAGGGAGGCCCCAACTCCTCCCGTGTGTATCCCAGATAAGATGAGATAGAGTATGAGACGCACACAAGGAGCAAGGTGACTCTGCTGTTTATTAGACAAAACGGCAGGGATGGGTCAAGGAGCGCACGCGTTCGTCCTGACACACACTCAATTGGGGGGCTCGCAGGCCCTTTTTACTGTAGTATGACGCGCTACTTGCGTCACTTCAGAAAGTTAACAAAAAACCTATCGCCACTCTTAATTGGGTGTTCGAGTGGTAGGGTTAGTATAGCACACATATAGAGAAAGATATTAGTGGACAAGGTGTAGTCAGGTGGTATATCTGGGTTGTCCCTACAATTAGATACATGAAAATTGTTACATGAAGGCTCCTGAGGATTGGCTAAATGTGCTGGCGTCAGTGATAAGAGCCCCATGTTCTGATTGGTGCACCCGTGAGCTTCCCAGCCTGGGACCACCATCGTTCCCAGCTCTCGGTGTACCTGTAAGTTGCAACAATGTTTCACTATGGGTACATGCAGACAATGTGAGGACTTATTCATAGCTAGACGGGGTACCGTTCCCACTGTTGCAGATGTCCATTGAGCCTTTCAAGTGTATCTGCCAGTGTCTCGTAGCGAGGGATCCAGACGCCTCTGTTCTCCCGGGTTTGGCATCTCGTCAGGTTCGGCTTGATCACGTGGGGAGGGACCGTGAAAGAGGCATAATTCTGCACAATTAATATTGTTTTTCTACTGTGCGTCTGGTTCAATTTGTCGGTGTGACTTTAACGTTGGTGCGCGGAGTGCGAGGTTGCAACATCGTGCCTTTGATGATTTGCTCTTGGAACGTGGGTTTGCAACATTGCGACCTTGGCTGGTTGCTTCGCCAAGCTCATTCTGCAGGATCAGCAACTGACTCTTGTCTTGTTGATGTCCACGGGAGCTCTTGTTTGAGGCCTACTTTGGCCCGGTGCATAAGTTGTCCATTTGGTGCACAGGTGCTTTAGGTTATAGGAGCATATAATTCCATAATCGGTATTGTCTTTATTATATTTCTCATCGTTGTACCTGATTTCAAAGAGAAGCGTGAGCAAGCTAGTAAAAGTTCATGACGCGTCTTGCGTTTCTGCATTCTGAAAGCCTATATAAAAATAATAAAGATGCACGTCCGTGAATATGCCTGTCGCCTACGTCATAGCACTGAGTATATTCTTCGTGTAGGTTGGTGTGGGAATGTCCAGTGTGTATATTTGAACAGATGTGCTTCCCGTTGTCTAGGTCGTCATGGCATCTCTAACGACGTGTAGATTTTAGTCTAGTTGATCCGTGCCGCAGGTGTCGGCATGGCCAGTGCGGGCTGCTGGGCAAGCAGATGGACACATCCGTATGTTCCTGTACCAGGGTATCTGGTCGTCTGGTAAATGGGCAAACTCTTCTCGTGGCGGGTGTTTGGGTCGTGACCCTCTAGGCCAAGCGCAAGAGGTGAAGGACGGGAGCCTGGTTTTCCATTCTCCCACTTCAATTTGATTGTAAAACCTCATCCTTTTGTTGCACATTCTCTAATAATTGTGTAGCTGTCATATTTTGAAAGTGTGATTCTGATTTTAATATGTGTGCAGCTCCGTAACATAAAGTTGCTAGTTCACTTTCAAAGAGTAGGTGGAATATGTATTCCACATTTTGTCTAAATCTGGGATCTTCAGAATACATCCGTAATGAGCGGTATTCTGAAGCTGATATTTGAATAGGTCTATCATCATACCTTCCTCCTTTGCCAGTAGGAAAGAGTAGAGGAAAAGCACATGCTTCTATACTTTTTTCCCATATACTGATTGGCGATCCTTTTGTTTGACGCACTTGGTAAGTTTCTAGTACATCTTGTACGGTGTCATTACAGTGCAAAGGATGAATTGTATAATGGTCTAAAGTATTTGATATTGTAGCAGGATCGAGTAGCTCAAATTGACCAGCTTCTTGTGTTTCTTGAATTATTTCAGTTGTATCTTTCAAGTTTTCTTCAATATTAATTTCTTTGTAATATTCATTATTCTCCACGAATGCCTTTTACCAATTCAGAGGGAGGTAATTTTGCTGTTTTTGGTTGAAGGTGTATTATTGCTTGAAATGGGTGTATGGTTTGAATTATGATGCTCTCATATAAATTAAGTTGTTGTAGAGGTTTTGGTACTGGGTATAATTCCAAATTATTTGTGATAGAACGTGAAGGAGTTTGGTTGTTGTCAAGTTTTGTAGTGCAATAACTGCAAAGTATTAAGGGCTCAGTTATTTCATATTTGTTTTCTGCTAGAAGGTAGAGAGCTAATTCAAACCATTTAGAATCTTCATTGTCTTCTATTTTGTATGATAGGTCCACAGTTTTTGTGTGACTTTTATAAAAAATTCTACGGCAACATACACATACATGGTTTGGTACTTCAGCTGATGTACTTTTAAATTTTAGTATTTCTTTTTTGTATGTGTTTAGCAAAAGGTTGCCATGTGTAGAATTGTTGCTTAATTGGTTTAAAGCTATTTCATTCTGTAAATGGCTTTCACTTCCAAAATATTTTTTCTGGATATAGTGAATTTCTTCAAGTAGGTCTTTTGCTGTACCATGTAGAAGGATGTTATTTAACTTTGCTAGTGCTAAAGCAGGACTTTTAGCATAGTACAGTTTATAGACTAGATTTATTATAGTTGAATGATGTGTTGATATCCTTTTGATATCATGGAAAGTTGTTTTACAAGTAGGTCCTGTAATGCAGGCCAATGAATGTTCTTGTAGTCCTGTGTACTTGCGCACTGGACAGGTATCTATATTTTGCAGTAATTTAATTTTGATTTTGTCTTTGCTTTTTACATATTTATTGAGGAATTGGTGTAAAGATTTGAAACATTGTTTGGGAATGTTACACATTGACGTGCATGGCCATTTGTACACTAGACGTTCTGATTCAGTTGAATGGAGGGGTAATTCTAAGTTTTCAGGGCATATTTTTGTAAGGATTACTTCTTGTTCCATTATGGTATTATTCACTTTTTCATAACCTCGACCACTGCTATTTATGGCAATTGTATTTGTTTGCTTTTGTTTGTACGCTTCTTCATTAAAATATGGTTCTGTGCTCGTAGTGTGATTCCATTCACCTCCGCAGATACTTAAGAAGTTCTTTCTGTTGACATTTCGCTTATTGAGAAGTCTTTTTTGTAATTTAGTTATTAGTTTTGTTAGTGGTTTCATTTTGTTTAACAGTAAAATAAATAAATTTCTTTTGAGAAGAATTGCACTGTCCATCAATGCTTCTAAGATTAATTTCCTACGATAGGTTTTAAGCTTTGAACCTGATTTCTCTCCTGTTTTTATAAGATTTTGAAGGACTTTGTAACAGTATATTTCGGCTAAAATACTTTTCCTGGTATGCTTACTTTGCACTATATTAAAATTTGAAGAAGTAGTTTTATCTGTATTGATAGCTGATTTTCTGTTAATTGTTTTTTGGTTTGTTTTACATTTTGATAGAGGAAGCGAAGTTGTTGTACTTGAAACTTCTTGTGTTTCACTAAATGATTGTATTAGCTGTTTTGTTTCAACTTTTTTTACAAATTCTGCTAGAGATGGATGCTTATGTTGGACACCTTTATTTTCATTTGCTCTAATTTTGCGTTGCTTTCTACGGAGTTGTCTTTTGGTAGGCATTCTTTAGGGTCTGTTGAAAAAAATAAAGAAGATATGGGTTGGGGTGTTCTGGAATGCATGTGTGCTGTGTGTATGAGTGTTTGACTAAGATGATAAAGATGTATGTAATGGTGTGTGATTGTGCATTGGGAACTAAAACTAGTTGGGATAGGTATTCTTGAATTTATTTGTCACTAAACTGGGGTTCAGATGATTAAAAAAAAGTAAGCTAGTGGTGTGGAAAAGTACAAATAGTAAATCTAATGTATACAATTAAAACAGTTGTTTGTACTATAATATGAAAATTGCAGTGGTTCAGTTGGCTAATTTGTGTGTCCAAAAATAGAAATTTGTGGGCCATTCTGGTTGTAAATCGCTGTTTACGACATGGAAATCTTTGGACAAAATGGTACAAAATCTCTATTTTAAGAAACCAAAATAGCTGGTATTAATGTTATAGTATATTTGATTAATAATATAAATATTATGGTGATATTTTACTTACTTTTTTTTTTTAATTAACAGGTAACTTCTTAGTTTTTCTTTCTTCTTCGAATTCGGCTGCTTCTTTTCAGGAAACTGGTCTTCACTGCAACTGTAAAAGCTTCAAATTAGTAACTTTGTTTGTATATAGCACTGTTTTTAATTTAGATATTGATTTTTTTAATTGAAATCCTCAGTGCCTTCTGTAAAACCATTAAACTAATTTATTTACATAAGATACATTGCATCAGTTCAGTACATATGATATGTTCTTAATGAACAAATTATATTGAATGACTAACTGTAGCAAAAATAAAATATCTTTACTATGTCTTGTGAAATTTATAATATATTAGTGAATACCACTATTTCTGTAAGTAAACTGTTCTAGGTAATAGCGCCTCAATGTCATGTCTAATTTAAAGTAATCAAGTGAATAAATAAATAAAAACAAAAAATATGAAATTGTATAAGTATTTTTATAAAGGTTTAAACATAGATTGTGTTTGCATGCAATTTTGTTTGAATATATGTAGTCTATATATTTCATTTAAAAAATGTTAGTTTAACATGATTTGAGTGTGTGTGTATAAAGAAAGTAAAAAGTATAAAGGTGTATAAGTGATAGTTGATTTTAGGAAATTGAAAAAAGTACAGTAAATTAATTTTACAGATTTTACAAGGTAAAAATGTGTTCATCTACCATAGCTCTCAACTCACACGCTTTTGGCGGGTGTCACGCGTCTTGTAAAGGGCAGACTCACCCGCCAAGCCTCCTGCACGCCCATTCATTCCAATGGGCGTCTCACCCGCCAAAAACAAAATCGGGTGATTTCACCCGCCTGTAAAACAAAAATGGTTGAGAGCTATGTCATCTACTATACAGAAAATATGCATACCTGAAGTTTGTGTTCATGCATATGGATATGCATGGAGCTGCAAGTAGAAATCTTGAAGACTTGTACAGTATTTGTGGTAGATGCTGCTTGCCAATGATATGACACTTGTACTCAGAGAGATTCAGAGTACATTTGCAGTTAGATGTAGAGGTCTTGAATGTGATTGGTGCATGGTCATGTGATTTTTGAGGTACATCCAATGAGGGAATGGCAGAGAGAGTGTAGTGGAAATGGTAGAAGGGCTGTTCATGTTACGATATGTCCGCGGACATGGCGGTAGTTCGCGGACATCGGGAGTTACATCCGGGGATTTTTGGGTTCAGAAGTCATGCAAATGAGAATAAGCACTGAAGGGATTGGTCAGGAAAGTTTGGTGGGTGTGTTGTGCCAGGAGAGATTTTCTGAGATACTCTTTTTGCTGAGAGAACAAAAGATAGCTATGGCTGTGTGTTTCAGAAAACAGATTGTTTGGATTTTAGGAGATTCGTGAATACATTGGTTGAAGGTGCATGCAGAAAACTGTGGAGTAGCTGTAGATCCTGGATTCCCACATGTGGAAGTACACTGGTATGGAGTACGTGGAATGAAGTGGTTGGATTTGCTACCTCTCTGTGCTACTTTGGAGACAGAGCAACATCCAGACATAATTGTAATTCATTGTGGAGGGAACAGTTTAGGGCATGTGACTGGAATTTTTTTGCAATTTGCTATGAAAGAAGGACTGAGGAAGGTTATGGACATGTTTCCTAATTCTCAAGTGATATTTTCACGGATTGCGCAGAGACAAATGTGGCTTCGTTCTTCTTCATTTGGTCCACAAATGGAAAAAGCAAGGCACAATGTTAATAAGGCTGTTTGTGGCTTTCTAAGAGATTTTGGCATGTCTTCTTTTCACAATGAAAATATTATGTTTTGTAGTACATACATTTTTCACAGAGATGGAGTCCATCTTACTTATGCTGGCAATCAGATTTTTCTGAGAAATGTACAAAATGCATTGCGACCTTTTTTGGAATTACAACAACGATTTTGAAGTAGATGTTAAGCATTTACAATTTTTGACTTACAAACACCACCCAAAGGCTCTTTTCAGAGCCACCACTTCTTTCCAGAGAAAATTACAATGTTTGTGATGGAGTAATAACCCAATTTTTTTAATGTTCGCGAACTGTCCGCGGACTTCTAAAAAATACAAAGAGCCCTGCTTCATTTATTTTCACTTCTATTTTTTAACTGGGAAAGGCGGCTCTGAAAAGAGCCTTATTTTTTTTTGATTTTTGTAATTCTGTATTTTTTTTGGTTTTTCAGACACGACACACTAGGAGAGGAGGGTATAGGAGGGTAAAGGGGGGGACACCAACCACAGGGATAAGAAAGGGCGAGCTGAGAGAGGAAGATGTAGAGTGGGTTTTATTTGGGTAGTGAGCAGATCTTCTCGTGCTCTGAGACGATAGTCTCAAAAGCACTCCGAAGTCGCTCCCCCTGCAGAGTTCTGTGTCACAGTACATACATACAACTGTGACCCTCGAAAGGTAAGGATCATCAGCATTCTGTATAGCCTGTGAGGCAGCTTGAGAAAGATGCTGTCCCACAGAGGTGGTCCTTGTGGTGACAGGATCAGAAATAGAGGATGAAGTAGAGGAAATCCAACTGCTACGTTCTTCGCAAGGTACAACCCTGCAAATAGCCCCAGAGTGAAATTACCTCAGGAGTTGCTTCATAGTAGTGGTCCCAAAGCTGTAGTTACCGTGCTTCCCGCGACTGAGTATCATTTTGCACTCATTGCAGGTAACATGGTTCGCACGAGCCTTAGGACCATTCCCATGAATGGTAAATAACCGCCACACCCAAGGCTCACGCCTAGTGCGGGTAGTAGGGATTTCCTCTACCTCATTCTCATCATCCTCTTCTTCCTCCTCCGCATCCTCAGTCCTGTTCCCCTCTTCAGGCCCTTGGGGAGGTGGTGGTGGTGGAGGGGGTGGTGGTGGTGCTGAAGCAGGTGCAGCACCAAGTGGCAGTTCAGCAGCCAAGGATGCCATGTCGATGATGGTGTAGTCTGCAGGTGACAGCAAAAATCACTGTGTTCTGAAGAATAGCCAGAAACACAATGGGAATAAGCTCTTGGGCGTGGTCTTTTATAGGGGTGCTTGTGCGCGGTCCGCGGACATGCGCACTGTGCGCGGACAGATCGAACACAAAAAAAGGATCGAAAGTTTCAAAAGGTATATAGAAACTCAAGATTGCTATGTGGGACTTGTGGCATGGTGAGATTTTATTGAAAAATATTATGGATTAACTGAAAATGTACTTTTAAATTGTTCGGGGACACGAACAGTGTCCGCATTTCAGGACACACGATGAGCGTGGGCGCGGTCATATGATCTGTTTGCGAACTAGTCTGCGAAGGAAGCGCCTGTCCGCAGGACACCAAGTGCACGGAGATTGGTTAGCGCATGCGCATTGATGTCCTACAGACACTGTTTGGGTTCTGAAGTAATTAAAAGTGCGTCACACGTGAAACGAATATTTCAGGACACCGCGTGTGTTCTTAGAACAGTTTAAACTTGGTAGCGAACAGTAAGGACAGATATAGGGGGTAATTCATAGAATTCAGCGCACAAGTGGCGCACGTGGCTGGCGCACCGTGTGCGCGTGCGAATCCCTGCGCCAGCCGCGTGCGCTAAAATCCATTTCCGTGCACAGCGTATTCATGGATTCCAGCCACCAAAACCAGCCGTGGCGCACAGTGGCGCAGCGACCCTGGAGCAGCGCCAGTTACGCCCCCAAGAACGCCTCTCGCGCAGGGAAAAGCCATCAATATACCCAATCCAGGGCAAAGGGCTGCGCTAACCCTGTACCAGCACAGCAAGCGGGCTACGTGTATCACTGGGGTGCGCGGGAAGTACCTCACGCGATTGGCCCCGTGCGAGCAGGGTACACGTATTTCAGGGGTGCGCGGGAAGTTCCACACGCGATTTCATCATGGTACGTGTATTTCAGGGGTGCGCGGGAATTTCCACACGCGATTGGGCCCGTGCGAGCAGGGTAAGCGTATCTCAGGGGTGCGCGGGAAGTTCCACACTCGATTCCATCAGGGTAGGTGTATTTCGGGATGCGCGTGAAGTTCCACACGCGATATCAGCAGGGTACGTGTATTTCAGGGTGCAGGGGAAGTTACACATGCGATTTGCGCAGGGTACGTGTA
Organism: Ambystoma mexicanum; assembly: GCF_040938575.1. NCBI lineage: Eukaryota > Metazoa > Chordata > Amphibia > Caudata > Ambystomatidae > Ambystoma > Ambystoma mexicanum. The sequence goes on from NC_090938.1 coordinate 80,635,941, forward strand.
TTTCAGGGGTGCGCGTGAAGTTCCACATGCGATATCAGCAGGGTACGTGTATTTCAGGGTGCAGGGGAAGTTACACACGCGATTCCAGCAGGGTACGTGTATTTCAGGGGTGCGCAGGAATTTCCACACGCGATTGGGCCCGTGCGAGCAGGGTACGCGTATCTCAGGGGTGCGCGGGAAGTTCCACACGCGATTCCATCAGGGTACGTGTATTTCGGGGTGCGGGGGAAGTTTCACACGCGAAATCAGCAGGGTATGTGTATTCCAGGGGTGCGCGGGAAATTCCACATGCGATTCCATCAGGGTACGTGTATTTCAGGGTGCAGGGGAAGTTCCACACGCGATTCCATCAGGGTAGGTGTATTTCGGGATGCGCGTGAAGTTCCACACGTGATATCAGCAGGGTACGTGTATTTCAGGGTGCAGGGGAAGTTACACATGCGATTTCCGCAGGGTACGTGTATTTCAGGGGTGCGCGTGAAGTTCCACATGCGATATCAGCAGGGTACGTGTATTTCAGGGTGCAGGGGAAGTTACACACGCGATTCCAGCAGGGTACGTGTATTTCAGGGGTGCGCAGGAATTTCCACACGCGATTGGGCCCGTGCGAGCAGGGTACGCGTATCTCAGGGGTGCGCGGGAAGTTCCACACGCGATTCCATCAGGGTACGTGTATTTCGGGGTGCGGGGGAAGTTTCACACGCGAAATCAGCAGGGTATGTGTATTCCAGGGGTGCGCGGGAAATTCCACATGCGATTCCATCAGGGTACGTGTATTTCAGGGTGCAGGGGAAGTTACACACGCGATTTCAGCAGGGTACGTGTATTTCAGGGGTGCGCAGGAATTTCCACACGCGATTGGGCCCGTGCGAGCAGGGTACGCGTATCTCAGGGGTGCGCGGGAAGTTCCACACGCGATTCCATCAGGGTATATGTATTTCGGGGTGCGCGTGAAGTTCCACACGCGATATCAGCAGGGTACGTGTATTTCAGGGTGCAGGGGAAGTTACACACGCGAAATCAGCAGGGTACGTGTATTCCAGGGGTGCGCGGGAAGTTCGACACGCGATTCCATCAAGGTACGCGTATCTCAGGGCTGCGCGGGAAGTTCCACACGCGATTCCATCAGGGTACGTGTATTTCGGGGTGCGGGGGAAGTTCGACAAGTGATTCCATCAGGGTACGTGTATTACAGGGGTGCGCGGGGAGCACCACACCTGAATTGCATGTGTGGACCCTCCCAGGTGCTCCCTCTACACCCTCCACTGCCCCTGCAGGTGGCTCACACCACAGGGGCCTACCCTGCACATGTCCTGCAGGCACCCTATCCACCATGGCCATGCCCCCCAGCCAACCCACATGTCAACTTGCACTACTGCCCACCAACGCATGTCCCCCTGCACCCCCAGCCACCAGGGGCACCCTCCACAGGCCCCCACCCATGTCTCCCACCACCCCCCAGCAGTGCAGGGGCACCCTCCACCAGGCCCCCACCCATGTCTCCCACCACCCCCACCCCCCAGCCACCAGGGGCAGCCTCCACCAGACCCCCACCCATGTCTCCCACCACCCCCACCCCCCAGCAGTGCAGGGGCACCCACCACCAGGCCCCCACCCATGTCTCCCACCACCCCCACGACCCAGCCACCAGGGGCAGCCTCCACCAGGCCCCCACCCATGTCTCCCACCACCCCCACCCCCCAGCAGTGCAGGGGCACCCACCACCAGGCCCCCACCCATGTCTCCCACCACCCCCACCCCCAGCCACCAGGGGCAGCCTCCACCAGGCCCCCACCCATGTCTCACACCACCCCCAACCCCCAGTCACCAGGGGCCGCCTCCACCAGGCCCCCACCCATGTCTCCCACCACCCCCACCCCCCAGCCACCAGGGGCAGCCTCCACCAGGCCCCCACCCATGTCTCCCAGCACCCCACCCCCCAGCACTGTGGGGCACCTGCCAGCAGGCCCCCACCCATGTGAAACTCATGTACCCCTGCACCCCCACCCCCCAGCACTGTGGGGCACCTGCCAGCAGGCCCCCACCCATGTCCAACTCATGTTCCCCACCACCCCCACCCCCCAGCACTGTGGGGCACCTGCCAGCAGGCCCCCACTCATGTCCAACTCATGTACCCCTGCACCCCCACCCCCCAGCACTGTGGGGCACCTGCCAGCAGGCCCCCACCCATGTCCAACTCATGTTCCCCACCACCCCCACCCCCCAGCACTGTGGGGCACCTGCCAGCAGGCCCCCACCCATGTCCAACTCATGTTCCCCACCACCCCCATCCCCCAGCCACCAGGGGCAGCCTCCACCAGGCCCCACCCATGTCTCACACCACCCCCACCCCCCAGCAGTGCAGGGGCACCCTCCACCAGGCCCTCGCCCATGTCCCATCCATGCCCCCCTGCACCTGGGTCCCACCAATCCCCAATCATGTCCGTAATGGCCATCCTCCCCTGCCAAAAGGCCCAACCAACTATCACATCCACCCACATATCAAAGGCAATTACATGTTACACACCCAATGTAAATAATGCAAATGAACACATGTCTGTCACACACAATGGCTACAAGTGAATGTTAAAACACCCAACATGACATGCATGAAAGCAATGAGATGATACGACACATTGAAGGATGAAAATATAAATGTATTTAAAATCAACTTGAATGGAAATGAAATGAGAAAAACCACAAAGCAAAACAACCAAAAGAAGATGAATGTCCATGAAAAAAATCAAAAACACACAGCACAATCAAAATTTATGGTGTCCAAAGTCACAGTCAGAAAAGAAATCCAAGGGTAAATGATAAACAAAAACCATTGCTCCATGGCGATGAAAAAACTCCATAAAAAAGAAAAATCCATTGAAGAACTATTTACAAGATAATCCCAGGTCCATGAGCCCAACCAAATGAAACCTAACTATGACAACTAACTAAAAACTGAACTACATACAAAAACGTGGCGCATTGTCCAATCGCAACCAAATAAAAAAAAAAATAAAGGAAACCTAACACTAACTATATAACTATATACAAAGGCGGCGGGCAAGTCCAGCGGCTCACTCCGTGGTGTTCTGGGCCAGGGCATCATCGAACTCCTGTTCGATGTCCCGGAGGCGGTCCTGTTCCATGGCCCCGAGGGTCCGCAGGGACGATGCCGTCTCCTCCTCCAACCCCCTGCGGATTGCCTCGAGGCACTCGGCCCGCCTCAGGGCACTCCGCATGGAGTTCTCCGCCCTGACCATTGTGAGCCGCGCCTCTTCCGCCCGCCGCCGCTCCGCACCAATCTGCTGGCCCAACCGCTGCCACACAGAAGACACTCCCCGTCCTGTGTCCACCTGCCCTCCGGCCGATGCCTGCCCCTCCGATGTTGAAGGCCCCGAGCCTTCATGGCTCCCACCACGTTGCTGCTGTGCCTCTGCCCGTGCACTGCCTCCTGCTGCCTGCACATCCTCCGCCGGCTGGGGTGCAGTTGTTGATGTGGCCACCCCTGCTGGACGTCCGACTCCCGACTGTGGCAGGGATGCCTCCTCCACCAGCCTGGCCGCACCGTCAGAGGCAGCTCCACAGGGCACCCAGGTGACTGATGGGTGGGAAGATGGCACAGAGGACGACTGGCGCATAGGGGGTCCAATTGAGGAGGGGGTCGGTGCAAGCCCCATCAGACGGAGGAATCCGGCCTGGGTGACCTGTCCCAGCAGGCTGACGTGGTCAACGAGCCATTTGAGATGACGTGCAGTCTCTTCATGAAAAGACTGCAGGTCACCTCGCATGGCCCGTTGACGCAACGCCACACCAGCCAGGACAGGCTCAACCCGGACCTGGATAGCCACGTCCGCAGGCAGAGGAAGGCCAGTTGACGTGAGCTCATCCCCTGGAGGAAGGCCAGTTGACGTGAGCTCATCCCCTGCCTGAAAACGGGTCTGGACGTAGGCATCCCTGCTGGTGCAAGATGATGCAGGGACAGGATCAGGGACAGGATTGCACACAGGCACCTCCGCGGCGGCCTGTGCTGCCTCCTGTCCCTGGTCCTGCATTGCACCACTAGCACCAGTGGGATCCCCACCTCCAGACCCCGTCTCTGGTGCTTGCACGGCCTCCTCCTCCACCAAACCCCCCACCAACCTGGATGACTCTGTGCCATCTTCCCCTGTTGGGCCCTGTGGGGTCCCAGCTGCCCCTTCTGCTGCCGAGGAGTCCAACTCCAACCTCCGCCTCTTGGACCTCCCCCCGGCAGCTGCGGCCTGGGACGCGGCACCGGACTCCTCACACCCCGACGAGATGACAACCTGGGAGGGGAGCCGGGCCTTGCGTCTCCGGCTGGCGGTGGGATCCCCGCCGCTGTGCTCCACAGCACCTTCTCCGCCCTCTTCATCAGTTGACGCTGCAGACAGGGAGAAACAAAACACAGGCATCAGGGCACTGTACAATGGACACATACACACATGACAGTTGTACATGAGTGGCATTGGCAAACCTCAGACATGTCATCACAATCCCCAACACACATGTCATTACAACTCGCACACATTAGCCATACCACAGCCATATCGCAACTGCCACCACCATCCATACACATAAAACAGCATGAGCAGCCAAAGGTGAGCCAGACATCACATGCAACACAGGAAGTGCACCACACATGTACACACACCACCACACTTGCATGCATGTGTACACCTCTGACAAGTGTCGCACTGTTCAGACGGGCATCCATGTCACATCTGCCAATCAGGCTTCCACATACCGCTGTCACATGCATCCATGTTGCATCACTGTTGCACCCTTGTCAAATACACACACATGCACATGTACACAGTGCTGATACATGCAGCCGAAAACAACATACATGTGTGACATCACGGACATGTCTACTTACATACACATTCATCCAAACATGTGTGCCCACACAACTGCATTTGGCATGCAAGCCTACACAGACAAGCACCATCCATGTCTCACACATTACAGCCCTCGCATGTGTCAGCCCCACGGCCCTGTACACCCCCACCCATACTCAACACCATACAAACAGATGTGCAACCTGCACACTACTGAATAATCACCACACGCACTGCTCACAATCAGGATGCATGTACACTCACTGCTCGACTCCAGACGGGTCTGCTTCTCTAGGACCTGGACGTGGAGCGCTGGGGATATGCGTTCCAGGACCCTCATCTGTTCTTCCGACAAGTGGCCCCGGTGCCCCTTGGCATCCGCTGCCTTCAAGAGGCGCCGGGCCTTGTTCAGGGTCCTGGACCTGAAGTCCTCCCAGCGCTTCTTGACATGCTGTAAGTCGCGGACTGCCACCCCCTCCGCGTTGATGGCAGTCACGATGTCAGTCCAGATCCGAGTCCCTCCTTCCTTGTCGGCGCGGGAACTTCCAAAGAGGGCATCATACTGCCCCAGGACTTGCTCCACCAGGAAACTAACTTCGGTGGCACTGAAGCTGGTGCCCCTCTGCCTCTCTGGCCGGGGGTTGTCAGTGGTCCCAGATGGTGTTTGCCCCGACATGACAACCCCAGAGGCAGGAGTGGGTGGGCAACTGGGTCCTGGGGCTGGGCTGTGGAGCGATGGAATCCCAGTCGGGAGTCTTTGGTTCCAGCAGGGGTGGTCACAGCAACAGCACCCCTGGCTGATGTGCAGGCAGCAAATGGCAGTGCACGTGGGCAGCAGGCAGTCAGGCAGCAGCAGATGGCAGGTGGGAGTGTGCTCGGGGCTCTGGGGGGCAGTAGTTCGGCCTTGTGGGCAGGGGCGTGGTCTTCCGTGTGCTTACTCGTGGCCAGCTTGATACGGAGTGATTTGGCACGTGAAAAATCTGCACGTCATCGTGTAATTCGAGGAAAGGCCCTTAGCGCGTAAGCGCGTCTGCACGCATACGCATTTTCATTGGACAGAAGGCCCCTGAAGCGCAAGTGCCCCTGTGACGTGACGCGTACAGGTGCTGTGGAGCACAGCGGCGGGGATCGCACCGCCAGCCGGAGACGCAAGGCCCAGGTTGTCATCTCGTCGGGGAGTGAGGAGTCTGGTGCCGCGTCTGGGGGGATGTCCAAGAGGCGGAGGTCGGAGTTGGACTCCTCGGCAGAAGAAGGGGCAGCTGGGACCCCACAGGGCCCAACGGGGGAAGATGGCATGGAGTCATCCATGTTGGTGGGGGGTTTGGTGGAGGAGGAGGCCGTGCAAGCGACAGAGATGGGGTCTGGAGGTGGGGATTCCACTGGTGCTAGTGGTGCAGTGCAGGACCAGGAACAGGAGGCAGCACAGGTTGCCGCGGAGGTGCCTGTGTGCAATCCTGTCCCTGATCCTGTCACTGCATCATCTTGCACCAGCAGGGATGCCTACGTCCAGACCCGTTTTCAGGCAGGGGATGAGCTTACAACAACTGGCCTTCCTCTGCCTGCGGACGTGGCTATCCAGGTCCGGGTTGAGCCTATCCTGGCTGGTGTGGCGTTGCGTCAACGGGCCATGCGAGGTGACCTGCAGTCTTTTCATGAAGAGACTGCAAGTCATCTCGAATGGCTCGTTGACCACGTCAGCCTGCTGGGACAGGTCACCCAGGCCGGATTCCTCCGTCTGATGGGGCTTGCTCTGACCCCCTCCTCAACTGGACCCCCTACGCGCCAGTCGTCCTCTGTGCCATCTTCCCACCCATCAGTCACCTGGGTGCCCTGTGGAGCTGCCTCTGACGGTGCGGCCAGGCTGGTGGAGGAGGCATCCCTGCCACAGTCGGGAGTCGGATGTCCAGCAGGGGTGGCCACATCTACGACTGCACCCCAGCGGGCGGAGGATGTGCAGGCAGCAGGAGGCAGTGCACGGGCAGAGGCACAGCAGCAGCAGCAACGTGGTGGGAGCCATGAAGGCTCGGGGCCTTCAACATCGGAGGGGCAGGCATCGGCCGGAGGGCAGGAGGACCCAGGACAGAGAGTGTCTTCCGTGTGGCAGCGGTTGGGCCACGCCATAGATGCGGAGCGGCAGCGGGCGGAAGAGGCACGGCTCACAATGGTCAGGGCGGAGAACTCCATGCGGAGGGCCCTGAGGCGGGCCGAGTGCCTCGAGGCAATCCGCAGGGGTTTGGAGGTGGAGACGTCGACGGCCCTGCGGACCCTCGGGGCCATGGAGGAGGACCGCCTCCGGGACATTGGGGAGGAGTTCGATGATGCCCTGGCCCGGGACATCCACAAGTGAGCCGTGAAACTAGCCCGCTGCCCTTGTACATAGTTATGTAGGTAGTGTTAGGTTTCATTTTTGTTTTTATTTTATTTGGACCTTTCGGACATTGGCCACATTTTTGTATATAGTTTATTTTATTAGTTAGTGTAGTTAGTTAGGTTTCCTTTATTTTGTTGGGATAATGGACCCTGGCTTGTTCCCACGTACATAGTTCGCAGTTGGATTGTATTTTTTTTTCACTTTTTAACCATGGAGCAATGGCTTTCTTTTTCATTTCCCATTGGATTTTGTTTTGTGGACATTGACTTTGGACAACATTACTTTGGAATTTTATTTTTGGTTTTGCTTTTTTTAACGGACATGCTTTTTTTCATTTTTGTACATTCACGTTTCTGTTGCTTCATTTTTTATTCTATTTATGTTTCCTTTAATACATATTTTTTTGGGTGAACTTCAATGTGTGGTATCTCATTGGTTTCATGCATTTCATGATATGTGTTTTGAGATTCACTGACACCCATTGGGTGTATGTGAGGGAAATGTGTTTGTTTCGGAACTTGCAATTGGTGTTCTGTGATGTAATTGCAAATTATGACTGGGTGGATGCAATACTCAGGTGGGTGTTTTGCATTTGGAGGCTGACCATAGGGACCAGGGATCTAGATTGTGATGACATGTTGGCTGGGGAACATGAGTTGCACATGCGTGGGGGCCTGCTGGCAGGTGCCCCACAGTGCTGGGGGGTGGGGGTGGTGTGAGACATGGGTGGGGGCCTGGTGGAGGCTGCCCCTGGTGGCTGGGGGGTGGGGGTGGTGGGAGACATGGGTGGGGGCCTGCTGGCAGGTGCCCCACAGTGCTGGGGGGTGGGGGTGGTGGGAAACATCAGTTGGACATGGGTGGGGGCCTGCTGGCAGGTTCCCCACAGTGCTGGGGGGTGGGGGTGGTAGGGAACATGAGTTGGACATGGGTGGGGGCCTGCTGGCAGGTGCCCCACAGTGCTGGGGGGTGGGGGTGGTGGGAGACATGGGTGGGGGCCTGGTGGAGGCTGCCCCTGGTGACTGGGGGGGTGGGGGTGGTGGGAGACATGGGTGGGGGCCTGGTGGAGGCTGCCCCTGGTGGCTGGGGGGTGGGGGTGGTGGGAGACATGGGTGGGGGCCTGCTGGCAGGTGCCCCACAGTGCTGGGGGGTGGGGGTGGTGGGGAACATGAGTTGGACATGGGTGGGGGCCTGCTGGCAGGTGCCCCTGCACTGCTGGGGGGGTGGGGGTGCTGGGAGACATGGGTGGGGGCCTGGTGGAGGGTGCCCCTGCACTGCTGGGGGGTGGGGGTGGTGGGAGACAAGGGTGGGGGCCTGGTGGAGGCTGCCCCTGGTGGCTGGGGGGTGGGGGTGGTGGGAGACATGGGTGGGGGCCTGGTGGAGGCTGCCCCTGCACTGCTGGGGGGTGGGGGTGGTGGGAGACATGGGTGGGGGCCTGGTGGAGGCTGCCCCTGGTGACTGGGGGGTGGGGGTGGTGTGAGACATGGGTGGGGGCCTGCTGGCAGGTGCCCCACAGTGCTGGGGGGTGGGGGTGGTGGGGAACATGAATTGGACATGGGTGGGGGACTGCTGGCAGGTGCCCCACAGTGCTGGGGGGTGGGGGTGGTGGGGAACATGAGTTGGACATGGGTGGGGGCCTGCTGGCAGGTGCCCCTGCACTGCTGGGGGGTGGGGGTGGTGGGAGACATGGGTGGGGGCCTGGTGGAGGCCTGGTGGAGGCTGCCCCTGGTGGCTGGGGGGTGGGGGTGGTGGGAGACATGGGTGGGGGCCTGGTGGAGGCTGCCCCTGCACTGCTGGGGGGTGGGGGTGGTGGGAGACATGGGTGGGGGCCTGGTGGAGGCTGCCCCTGGTGACTGGGGGGGTGGGGGTGGTGTGAGACATGGGTGGGGGCCTGGTGGAGGCTGCCCCTGGTGGCTGGGGGGTGGGGGTGGTGGGAGACATGGGTGGGGGCCTGGTGGAGGCTGCCCCTGGTGACTGGGGGGGTGGGGGTGGTGTGAGACATGGGTGGGGGCCTGGTGGAGGCTGCCCCTGGTGGCTGGGGGGTGGGGGTGGTGGGAGACATGGGTGGGGGCCTGCTGGCAGGTGCCCCACAGTGCTGGGGGGTGGGGGTGGTGGGGAACATGAGTTGGACATGGGTGGGGGCCTGCTGGCAGGTGCCCCACAGTGCTGGGGGGTGGGGGTGGTGGGGAACATGAGTTGGAAATGGGTGGGGGCCTGCTGGCAGGTGCCCCTGCACTGCTGGGGGTGGGGGTGCTGGGAGACCTGGGTGGGGGCCTGGTGGAGGGTGCCCCTGCACTGCTGGGGGGTGGGGGTGGTGGGAGACATGGGTGGGGGCCTGGTGGAGGCTGCCCCTGCACTGCTGGGGGGTGGGGGTGGTGGGGAACATGAGTTGGACATGGGTGGGGGCCTGCTGGCAGGTGCCCCTGCACTGCTGGGGGGTGGGGGTGGTGGGAGACATGGGTGGGGGCCTGGTGGAGGCTGCCCCTGGTGGCTGGGGGTGCAGGGGGACATGCGTTGGTGGGCAGTAGTGCAAGTTGACATGTGGGTTGGCTGGTGGGCATGGCCATGGTGGATGGGGTGCCTGCATGACATGTGCTGGGTAGGCCCCTGTGGTGTGAGCCACCTGCAGGGGCCGTGGAGGGTGTAGAGGGAACACCTGGGAGGACCCAAACGTGCAATTCACGTGTGCTGCTCCCCGCGCACCCCTGTAATACACGTACCCTGATGATATCGCGTGTGGAACTTCCCGCGCACCCCTGGAATACACGTACCCTGATGGAATTGCGTGTGGAACTTCCCGCGCACCCCTGGAATACACGTACCCCGCTCAATCGTGTGTGTAACTTCCCGCGCACCCCCGAAATACACGTACCCACTCAATCGCGTGTGTAACTTCCCGCGCACCCCCGAAATACACGTACCCCGCTCAATCGCGTGTGTAACTTCCCGCACACCCCCGAAATACACGTACCTCGCTCAATCGCGTGTGTAACTTCCCGCGCACCTCTGAAATACACGAACCCCGCTCAATCGCGTATTTAACTTCCCGCGCACCCCCGATATACACGTACCCCGCTCAATCGCGTGTGTAACTTCCCGCGCACCCCCGAAATACACGTACCCCGCTCAATCGCGTGTGTGACTTCCCGCGCGCCCCCGAAATACACGTACCCCGCTCGATCGCGTGTGTTGCTTCCCACGCACCCCCGCAATACACGTGCCCCGCTCGCACAGGCCCAATTGCTGTATGTTGCCACTTTTGTGATGCACTGGGACTCTACCGCCTGCCTTCGTGTGGCGGACGTGTTTCAGCTTGTGCGTGTCTTTGGCTGTGCGTGGCTTTGCCCTATTCGATTCCATGAATACGTGTGGTTCGAGTGCGTGTGGGCGTTCCGTCTGCTTCCCTGCAGTACATCACCAGTTACACCCTTATTTTCGCGCGTTGTTCCCCATTCCGCGCGTTACGCCCCGTGTCCCGCCCACTTTCTGGTGTATGCGCCGAGGTTGTGCGCTTTCACTGTGCGCGTCGCGCACGCCTTTCGGGATGTTGCAGTGACTTGTGCGCCATGCACGGGTTTGGCGCACATCCCGAGGTGAACACGCGCAGGGACTTCCATGAATCGCACGCGTGCGCGTGCGCCTGTTTTTTCCCGCTTGCGCCTGCTTGCGCCTGCTTGTGCGAAGATTTTCGGCGCACGTTTGTTCCATGAATCGGCCCCATAGTGTTCTTCAGGACACGTGTAATTTAATTTATGTACGAACATTTCAGGACACCAATTGTGTTCTTAGAACACTTTCAATTGGGTAGCGAACACTACGAACAGTTGTACTGTTGTTCAGGACACATCATTTTGTTTATTTACGAACATTTCAGGACACCAATTGTGTTCTTAGGACAGTTTTAAGTTGATAGCGAACATTACGGACAGATATAGTGTTCTTTAGAACACTTTAATTTTTGTTTCTTTACGAACATTTCAGGACACTACGAGTGTTCTTAGAACATTTTGAACTTGCATGAGGTCATTACGGACAGATGTAGTGTCCTCAGGACAGTTACATTTTCGTTTCTTTACGAACATTTCCGAACAACTGCGGTGTCCGTGGACACCTAAATTGGTTTTATTACAAGGAACTGAAAATAATTACAACACAATATAAAAAAGTAACTTTATTTAACATGTATAAACAATTTATGACTGAGAAGGTCTGGCAGAAACAAAACAAAAACAGGAGAATTAGGGTTTTCAATATTAGTGGGATCAGGTGAAGAAGGGATGGAAATCTCATCAAAACGTTGTGGTCCATGGAGAGAGTTTGGGGATAAATGAATGGGATATGGTGAGGGGGGACAAGTACAGGTGGGACAATGGTATGTTGTTGGTGGTTTCAGGTGATCTTCCACAAAGTTCTTTAAATCCTTAAAATTTGCCATAAATTGGTGCATTTTGTGGGTAATGTGTTCAAGAGTGTTATCCACCAATTCTTTTTCTTTGGAAGTTGCAATTTTTGTAGGGTCTGTAAAAAAAAATGTATATGTTGAATGTATACAAAATAATATTTATCAATTGGTTTATACAGTAAAGTGTGTACCATTAGGTGGACTATCTTCTAACATTTCGTCTCGTGGGAAATGGTCCTCTAGCCAGTCCAGAGTACTACACATTTCTGTGAGAAAACAAAGAAGTAATATGTTTTTTTTTTCTAATATAGAAAGTTTATAAATATATGAGTAAAAAGAAGTGCACTTACTATGTCTGGTGAGATATGTAATCAGTAGTGTATACGTCTGGTCTTGCTGTTGGTTGTGGAGCGTCTGTGAGGTAATTATGGTGGAAGCCACTTTATCTTCTTTTGGTATATTCCATTTTAAAACATATTGGGCCTCATTACGACCCTGGCGCTAAGGGGTCTGCGCCAGCGTTAGCTGCGCGGACCCCTTACCGCCAACTACGAGTTCCTGGAGCGCCATGGGCATTTTTCCGCCCGCTTTTTGCGGGCGGAAAAATCCATGGCGCTCTGGGACCTTGGTGTTAATTACGCCACCGTATTTTACGGTGGCGTAATTAACTCCTTCCCCACTCCCATTGAGCCCTATGGGGCCGAAATGGGAATGGGGAAGGGTAAATGGGTCAATGGGGATTTACCGCCCCGCCGACCTCGGAATGGGGCGGTAAGTCCGCCATCCGCCATGGCCTAAAGGGACTTTGCGCCATGGCCGGAAAGTCCGTCGATGGCGGAAAAAATCCGCCAGGGTCGTAATGAGGGCCATTGTAATTACATGAATGGTTAGTGTGTTACATATATGGGTAACATTTTTTAAGTATTACTACATATACTTTGTATGTGTGCTGCTTTGTGAATTTGTTAAATGTTCCTATGTTATGATATAACTATTACACATCATACCTCCCCAGAGTTTTTAGGTGGTGGTACTGTTCTCCGAACATGTCCGCGAACATTAAATAAGTTTGCGGACATCAAGTTCATAAGAAGAGATCTAGTCAGTTCCATATGACATGTATATAAAGTCAAAGTCATTATTGTTAAGTTGTGCTACTAAAAAACTATGAAATTCAGTGAAAAAACTTTGTTAAAGGGACGTTATGGTTAAGTTGCGCTACTAAAAACCAATGAAATTCAGTGAAAAAACTGTGTTAAAGGGACGTTATGGTTCCAAGTAAAACCGAAAAACCCTTGAAATTCGCCAGTTATGGTAAGCTAAGCAACCATAACTCGCGCCACCACTGTGCACTGCTAAGACTAACACCCAGGACATCAAAGATCACATCACAAATGTCATTGATGACATCACTGATGACATCACATGTCTGGCTCACTATTTTTTCTTTTGCTGACATATCTAGGCCACATGGTATTCTTCAGTAACAGTCAGAAACTAAGAATTTTATTTTATTTTCTTGAAGTACACAATGAAAACGTTTTTTAAATTATTATATATATATATATATATATATATATATATATATATATATATATATATATATATATTACATGGACGCAGTAGCGTCCATGTAGTTATGGTTAAGTTGGTGTTTCCATAGGAAGAACACTTTTTGGGTAGCTTATAACTTCGCTCCCTCTGGACGAATCCTCACCAAACTTTGCAAAACACGTATATGGCCCACTCTGAATTTTTTTTGGTGCAAAGTTTAGTGAGGTCTGCTGCAGGGGGTCAAAGTTATAAAGGTGGTCCCAAAATGTATTTTTTTCCCATAGAGTGAATGGGGAAAAAACTTTGCTCCACGGACGGGACACCGATTGGTTAATTGGCCTGCATCATGTCCGCGGACATACAATGTGTTCGCTGATTAGCTGGGTTGAAGCGTGAGGTACGTCGTATTGTTTTGGTGCGTCCGCCATCTTGGATCCGTAGACATCCAACAGCGTGGTGACGAACGGGGGGAAAATACAACTTTGGGAAGTGTGTTGGTGTGTAAGAGTGCTTGGGAAGGGTGGGGGAGTAAGAGATGGGTTAAATGCTGTATTTGTTTAGGTGGCAGGCACCCCTGATGTGTTCGCTATGTCCGTGGTCACCACGGCTGTCTGCCGACATAAAAGATGCACTTCTGGCTATTTTATTTTACTATGATATTGGTTTTGGGTTGTTAGTACAGTGTTGATTGTAATTAATATCCTGTTTAAGTAGCCCATGTAGCACAGTTAAAATGTTTCATTCTGTGAGTGTGTTATGCATACATGTCAACATTCAGACATAAGTGGGAGGGAGATTTCCCCAGGGAAATCGGGAGATGCACATTTCCCCATAGGAATGCATTGGGGCACCAATTATTTTAGGCGAGAGACTGTGAAAAATTGCAATATTTTTCACTGAAAAATCGGGAGTCTCCCGCCTAAATCGGGAGTTTTGGCATGTATGGTTATGCTGCGGTGGTTGTGGCCAGGGCGTTGAGTCTTGGGTGCATGGCCAAAGGCCGTAGTCCATGCACCCAAGATTCTAGGCCCTGATCACAACCACTGCAGCTTAACACACCCATATAATCAGACATCCATCAAATATCCACAAATCCACAGTTTGTGTACTGTTTGATGTATATAGTTTGTATGTGAAGTTTTGGCTACATTGTGCAATTAAGATTGTAGAGTTTAGTAACAAGCACTGCAGTATAACATATCCATGGAAGTAAACATTTTGGATTGTGGTGTATGGTTAGATGTTTCCTTCAATGGTTGGGTTGTGGAGCAGTATTTGTGAGTTGAATTATTATTTACTTACTGTTTGATTTTTTGTGGTTGCATATATTTTTTTCATGACTTGGGTAACTGGAGCCGATATTCTTTTTCGATTTCTGCGATAAAAGAAAATATCATGTTAGTGTAGGTAGTTCATAATGAGTTATTGCATTGCATAAGAGACATTTTTGCATTTTTTCAACCCTCATATTTAGTAGTTTACAAACCAGTATACTGTGCAATTTGCTCAGTTTTTGTGTTTGTTCTTTAAAATATTGGGTCTGTGGGGAAAACAAAATCCATGCTGGATTAAAAAAAACATTTTTTGTTGTGGTACTATTAAATTATTTCTTTGCTTTCAGTGTTCATTTGTTGTTTCTGGCTAATGTTCTATCTGAGGGCTTCTTGCAGATTTTTTGGGGCAGTTAGATACCTGTTGGCGTATTCTAACTGGTTATAGTTTTTTATTTATATTTTCAAGTTACTCATCTATCTGTTGGGTTGCTGCAGATTTTTAGGGCAGTTAGATACCTGTTGGCGTATTCTAACTGTTTATTTCTTCTTCTATTTTAGTGTTATTGATTTATCTGTTTGGTTGTTGCAGAATCTTGGGGCAGTTTACCTGTTGGCGTATTCTAACTGGTTATAGTGTTTTATTTACATTTTCAAGTTACTCATCTATCTTTTGGGTTGTTGCAGATTTTTGGGGCATTTAGATATCTGTTGTATTCTAACTGTTTATTTCTTCTTATAGTTTAGTGGTATTGATTTATCGGTTTGGTTGTTGCAGAATCTTGGGGCAGTTAGATACCTGTTGGCGTATTCTAACTGTTTATAGTTTTATAATTGATGTTTTATTATGTTTATGTACAGATTAGTTATTATATTTTGGTTTTAAGAATATTAAATAAGCGTTTATAAGATTTGCTGGTAATCTATGCTTTAGAGTAATGGTACTATCATTACATTCGAACCATCCACAATTGTTTTTTTATATATGCAGTGTAGTGACCTGCATTGGTTGTAATAGATTATACCTATTGTTGTGAAGGTTTTCTTACCAGGTGATACCTAACCATGTGTGAATCCAGTTAGCTTGCAGTTGTTTTTGGTACCATCTGCATTGTAACGTAAAAACATTAGTGTTACGTATTTACTATGTGTTTGTATTTGTAAGGTGGAGCGATTATCTGAATTGCATGTAGTACATAATCTGCCATGGTTTGCAGTTTGTACAAGTTGATGAATTGGAATAGATTCATAGTTAGGTATGGATACATACATGAAACGTGCATTAGGGATGTGTTCCTGTGCGACATGGTTGCAGAGAGTGCATGTATGTTTCCACATGTATCAAATCTTGAAGATTTCAATTATAGGTATGTTTTTGTTTTCCAGTACTTGTAGTAAGTACATTCACAATTCTTGTGGATCTTCTTGTGAGTTTATAGTGAATTTGACCATTCCAGCACAGTAGCCCTATTCTTGTCTTATTCCATCAACACTGTATGTGTTGTCAGGATTGTTGGTTGCATTTCTAGGAAGGACTAACATTTGCAAACACAATTGGTCTGTATTGTGTAAGTAAATGTTGTGAATAACTGGTGGCAATTGGAATAGAATATGTGTTGCTACATTTGCGTAGCAATTTACACTAGTTATATTTGAAAATTTGAATGGACCTGATAGTTCTGTGTCCAAGACAGTTCTGCTGAGTGTGTGTTGCTGCTTTGAAGAAGTACCTGAGTTACTTTGAGTAGAAGATTCTTCTTTGGTTGTAATAATTGATGAAGTATTATCTTTTTTTACTCTCTTTGGAGGATTTGCAGTGAGATTCTGTTGCATTTCTGTTTGAAGTAGTTTTCTTTTACAAGGTTTTGCTTTTTGTGGAACAAGATAGGTTTTTCGATGGGGGTGTGCAGTGAGCGTAGTCTATTGTATTCTAGAAAGCAAGGAATATCAGCATTTGCTTTACTTGCATCAAAGTTGATTAGAAATAGACCGTCAAGTGTACGTAAGCGTGAAAGTGCTACGTAGCTCATGCCTTCTTTAAAGACTGTGTTTACAATATCTATCAATGCTTTATCTAGGGTAAGACCTTGTGATTTGTGAATTTTGACTGTGTATGTTAGAGTTAGAGAAAATAGTTCTCTGCGTACATACATGTCTTTGAAAACAAAGAATTGGGCTGTTGAGCGTCCTATCTTTTTAACTTCTGATTGTTTGTCAAAGAGAATATTGACAACTGAATGTTATTGTCACGTGTGTATGTTTGAAAGCCAACAACTGTACCAAGTGCTCCATTAACTAGTCCTTGTTCCATGTCAAGGTTACGTTTATGCATTACTCTACAGTTTAAAGATCATTTTAATATTTTCTCCAAACCAGCTTTGCTTGAGATACAGTTTTCTAAGGTATTTAGTCTTGTTGTGGCTTGTTTACACATGGGTAGTGTCCTACCATGTACGTCCAGATTGTCCGTGGAGCAAATTTCAATTATTGGTTGCATTTCTGTTTTTAACATTGTTTCATTGAATTTTGAACAGCTTGCAAGAGTTGGCATCAAGGACATACAATTGACATTTTTGTGTGCTAATTTTTCCATGACATCAGTAGCACATGAGTTATGGCCATACAGTGCATGGATGTGCTGGGTATTTAATATTAACTGTGCTTCTTTAGATAATACACCAACTCTAATACTTTTTAAAATGTTGGCGTATGTGAGGTCTGCAGACTGGCACATGTTTTCTGTTAATTCTCTGTATTGGAAATGCTGCCATAGGTTGACATTTCCTATGCTGCCAACAGTTTTATGGCAGAGTTTGTGCCCTAAGGTTTTAAAAATAGGTTCTCCTTTCATTGGTATCAATTGAAGAATATCTCTGAAAACAATAATGCGTTTTCTTCCAAGTCTGTTTTGAGTACTTCTTGTAATTGAGGTGAATCAAAGCCAACATTAGGTTGGAGACCATGCTCACTTCATCTATTAGTAGCATTTTCATTTGTTTCAAAACTCTGCGTAGTTCCATTGCAGCTTCTGTAGAAAGTTTGTTATATTCTAATTTGTTTTGATGTTCTACTGGCAGGAGTAGTAATCGGTGTAAAGTGACACTGCCTATGTTGTAGGCAGCTAAACCTGTGGGGGCAGTTACAACAGCTGACAATTTGTTGTTAATCAATTGTTGAAGGAACCTGCTGATGATTTTGATTAAGAATGTTTTTGCTGAACCAGCTTGACCATTGACATACAGTAGTATAGGTTTGCAATTTTGGCAGGTACATTCTTTGTTTTCATGTTGTACGCCATGTGCAATTTCTTTTGTTACTTCTTGAAAAATGCTACGCTGCTCAATGTTCAATTTGGTTGTAGTACAGTTAAGTCTTCTGTATTTTATTCATAGTGAGACATGGTGTTTTCTACTTCTGTCATAGCTAATTCTGCCTGATTTGCTATTAGTAGCTGTCCCAGTGGTTCTTGGCTTCCTGTAACAGAAGGTTGACTACTGCCAGGAGTGTCCTTATCTAGTTGGGCTTGGAGTTCTTCTTCATGTTGCTGTTCATTGTGCAACATTGTTTTGTACTGTGTAAAGTTTACATCTTTTATAGTGCTTTCATTTGCTTTGAAAACGTCTTCATAGGAGTCATAGCTATCTAGCAACTCTTCTTCTTTTCATCATAGTTTAAAAAGTTGTAGCAGAGACATGTAATATAGTTCTTTATGTTGAGGAGTTGTTAATGACAATTTGATATGATTAATTAAGCTTGGTTTGGGAAGTTTCACTAAGCTGCCTTCACAATTTGTCACTCTGTATCTACCTTTTCTTTCATCTGGTTTTATATTATTTTTGTATGTGAAGTTTTGGGCTATGTGGTATAGAACCATTGGTTTCCAAAGTGGTACTCCTGCTGGGTAGTTGTGTCTAGTAAATTGTTTTTCAAAATGTCTTGGTTGTTGGGATCATTTTTGGCTATTGTTTCTATGTCCTCGTATGAGTTGAGACTCTTTTTCTAGATTTAGCAGGACCAAGACTTAGAAATACTATATTTTCAAATTTTCCATACAAAGCAGTACCGGTTAAACAGTCTGCAGCTTCATAGCAGCCACATTGTCTATGAGAGAGCATTTTTATGCCTAAGCTGTAAAATTTCTGAGACAGTGTTTTGTCTGACCGATGATAGGTCATCCCAGAGGTCTTGAAGCCCTGTTTTTTCTGCTTTGGTTAAATAGGCTGTAACATATTGTGCAACTGCAGTGAAATTGCCTGCAATGTACTGCACATCTATGTTTGCATTCCATACGAGGGCAATGATTGCATTGCAATCATTGATATATTTTGCTTCTTCTGTTCTTTTTATGTAATATGTGATCTTAGCTGATGTACCTTTAACACTATGTCGAACTGAAGACATGAAGTTGTTTACTTGACCTGTTGCTGTAACTGGACTAGGGAAACCAAAGCGGCATTTGGTGTAGTATTTCCCTTTGTTTTTGTATTTGCAACAACATATTTCCCACATTTGTGTCTTTGAAATTGTAAAATGTTTGCATGAAGATCACTATTTGTTGTTTGTGAAGGAATTTCACAAGTGACATATTTTTTGATAAACTGTAAAACAGTGACATCACTGTCTTAATCAAATTTAGGAGCATCTTTAATCCATAAAAGCATGGGGATATGTGGTGCTCCTCTTGCTTGGCATACTTTTCTCCAAAAGAAGTGTTGCACTACTCCGAGGGGAGGAACCGTTTCATTACAAATAAAGTGTAGCATAGCAATGAAGCTATGATGGAAATATCTTGAAACATGAACAGGATCTAGAGAGAAATGTTCTCCAGTTGTTAGTATATCCATGTTAGTTTTGTTTTTGTTTGATATGCGTAGGAAATCATGTAAATCTTCCCATGCTTATTCTGCACAACTTAATGTAACAAACCAATTGGGTGGGCCAGCTACGACTAGTTGGGAAAGCTATTCTTGTATTTGTGTGTTACTATAGTGGGGTTCAGATGACAATACAAAGTAAGCTAGTGATGAGGAGAAGCACTAAAACTAAAAGGCCGATTCATGGAATTAATGTGCGCTGAAATTTTCAGCACAAGCGTGCGAAAGCGTGCGAATCGCAGTGCCAGTGCGAAAATCGCAGTGAAAGCCGCGCACACCGATTCATGGAAGTCCGTGCGCGTGTAAATCCCAGGATGTGTGCAAAAATTCTGCGTGGCGAACACTGGCGCACACGTCTCCAAACAGCGGGCGCTAGACGCACAGCATAATCGCACATAGCGTGGCACACACAACAAAATTAGGAGGAACAGAGGGCGTGATATGTGGAATGGGGAACAACGCGTGAAAATGTGGGCGTCACGGGGGAAGTACAGGAGTCAAATGCGCAGAAGGCCCACACGCACGTTCAAAACACGTATTCATGGATTTGAACGGGGCTAACGCGTGCGCCAAAAGAGACGCGCTAATCCGGAAACACGTACACCAACAGGAAGCATGCGTACGTGGACCTGCGCAGCATAACAGTGCGCGCAAACAACAAACAAGCTCAGACGCCACGATGAATATACCGTTCCTAGCAGCAGTGGTCGTGGGATACCACAGGAGGAGGAGGAGGATAGTCAGGCCCAGAATTTTCACACCCAGAACCAGCCTTTTTGGGATGCCTGATGACCAGGTGTATGGGAGGTACAGGTTTCCACCTCACATAATACTCGACCTGGTGAGTGAGTGGGAGGATGACCTCACATCACCCACCCTGTGCTCCCAAGCACTCAGCCCCCTGGAGAAGGTCCTCAATGTACTGCACTTCTTGGCCACTGGATCATTTCAGTGGACAAGTGCAATAGTGGGGGGGTGTCACAGGCCACGCAGTCACGCTGCCTACACCAGGTCTTGGCCATCATGACTGCATGCCCATCAGTCCGCAGGCGCATATACCTGCCCAGAACACCTGCAGAAAGGCAGGCTGCTGTCCAGGATTTCTACGGGGTGGCACAATTCCCCAAAGTCCTAGGTGCCATTGATTGCACCCATGTGGCTCTACATCCCCCCAGGGCATCAGAGCACATCCATAGAAACCGCAAGCACTGGCATTCTATCAAAGTCCAGTTAGTATGTGATGCCAAGGGAATCATCACCTCAGTATATGCCAACTATCCAGGGTCCACCCACGACAATTTTATTTACAGAATGTGAACCCTAAACCGGGACCTAGAAGCTGGGCGGCATGGCGATACATGGCTGCTCGGTGAGTATAAATGCCACAGCACATGCAAGCATGTCAGATGCTGAGTAATGTCACAACCCCACTAATGATACCCATCACCACCTCCCCAGGGGACAGTGCCTACCCTCTGAGCACCCACATGATGACGCCAATTCGGAACCCCACCATGCCACCCGAGGTAAGATACAACACAGCCCACATTGCAACCCCGGGCATAGTGGAGTGCACATTCGGGGTGCTCAAGTCACGCTTTTGCTCCCTTGACCGTTCTGGCGGGCAGCTGTTATACGCTCCCCAGTAGTGTGCGTGATCATAGTGGCAGCATGTGTCCTGCACAATGTTGCAACATGCCGGGGCCTGCCCGTGGACATGGTGGTGCCCCCATATCTGCAACCACATGCACGCCCGCTGCGCAAGGGAGGGGAAAGGGCACAGGGTGAGGCAGCCCGTACGCAGCTGGTGGCTAATTACTTCACCTAAAATCACACCCCTGTGGAGTGCACACAGCCCTGGCACATACCATCTGACAATCAATGATGATGACATAAGGGACAGTCAACTGTCACAACCATACCAGCCTGAGATTGGTCACCTGGAAGTGTTTCATTGTGTGCATCCCTACCTACACACACACCACCAATGCTGTGTCATCAAAAGACACACTTCTATGCTGCTAAATGCATTACACCCTTGCAAAATACAACATGACAACAGTGCCATGTCATCCAACCCCTCCCCAGCACCGCCACCCAACACACCATGGCATATCATGCTTTGTGAGAGCAAACAAAGCAATCCCCAAAAACTGACACAAGTGTCACAAGGTACAGTGTCCCTAATGGAAACTGGCCACACACAATGTGCTCCCAGTAATGTAGAACTAACAACACACATGACCAAATACTTACCAACAATACAATGCAGCTACACAACCTCAAACATAGCAAATACATGACAGTACTAAGTTAAAGTAGTGGTAGTCTTACAACATGATTATGCCAGCACATCGCTCCCTTCCAACTGTACAGTGTTGCTGCAACGCAAATGTGTAAGTGCACTGCTTACAACATGAACTCCATCTCCAAAGTAGACGGCCTTGTGAAGACATGAGGAATGAACCTGCAAATTAGGAGGAAGACATGGATGCACAAGCACATATCAATACACCATGCAGTGTACAATACAACAACAATATCCACTAGGAATGTATACACAGTATTGACTACAGACTGCCCACACAGCTCATGGGAGTCCACCGTCACTGTGTAAGTCACTGTCACTTGGGCACACCCTTTGCAAGCCCATGGAAACAGGAAGCAGGAGGGGTGTGTGTCTCACGAACCCAAGCATCTAACCCAAACTCAGGACAAGCCTGCATGTGCCCAGCCGGAATACAGTGGATGCCCACGGGAGCCACACAAGGCAACACACTGTAAAAAATAATCAAAAATCAAAAATCAAAAATCAAAAATGGCCATGTGGAGGCTAGGGGAAGAGGCCACCCAGGAGGTCCGAGGACAGGGTGCACACCAACAGCCACCTGTGTGGATGTTGGGAAAAAAAAAAACACCTCCATGGGCTCATGGCCTGCACGGCTATGCCAATGTGGGAGAACTGCTGCTGTCGCTCTCATCACCCTCAGCTGCTGCATCAGGAGGTAGTGGTGCTATGGGAGGCAGCCCACGCAAAGCCCTGGTATGGTCCTCCATGGCAGCAAGCATGCGGGTGTGCAAGTTCTCGTTCTGTAGGATTATAGTGCGGAGATCCCCATGCAGCACCTGACGTGATGCCCGGATCTCCTCCCGAGTTGCCTGCATCTCAGCTGAGAGCGAACGTGTGAGCCGCTCCAGCTGCTGTTCTGTCCTCAAGTTAGTGGAAGCCTCAAGGTCAACAAGAGTCTCCCTGAGGTGATGGAGTTCTACCCTCAGGGCTTCCCTGCGGCCCTAGGACTCTATTGATATCGATTGGCGTAGATTCTCCAGTGCCGCCCGTCAGTCCCTGTTGTACGCCAACATGTCCTCCCTGTGTGATTGGCAAATGGAGTCTGTTGTCTGCTGTAGTTGCTCCATCTGCCTTTCAGGGGGGAAAATGGAAGTGGCCACCCTCTCCATTGCTTGAGCCATCATCTCAACTGATGCTGCCTGTTTAGTTGCCATACCGTACATGGATTGTTCCCATGCAGTATTGCCTGGTGGCATACGGCCACCGCGTCGGCGGGCACCCCACCTGTTTGGGGCAAGGCGATCTGCGCCTTGCTGTGCCGGCACTGCCTGAGGCTGCAGGACTGCTTTCCCCCTCCTATCTGCTGGCCCAGGAACAGGATCAGATGTTGTGGAGTGTGACCCTGCATCCGTAACCGCCAAAGGCGGACTTACCAACACGGTCATCCCCATAGAGGGTTCTACGCCTGTGTCAGGTGGGTTGGACAGAACAGACTCCCTGCCAGAAACACTTACCTGCGACGGCACATAGGTCTCATAATCCGAATCAGCACCTGAATAGAATGGTCTGCAGCAAGAATGGGTTCTCACCCACCACCACACCACGTCCCCCACTGGTGCCCGGTCATGCCTGAGATCCCTCCTGGGTCTGCACCATCTCCTCAACCTCACAGCATCAAGTGCGTCATCCCCTGCAAAAACATGAAAGACAAAAAATGGAAACAGGCATTAGCACCATAACACACAAATAGGCCTGACAAGCTACAGAACCACTACATGATTTACACATGTCCCACATGACTATAACACTCCCATGCATGCACTGGGGAGGCAAAAGGCAGACACTTATGACGCCAAGATGGAAGAGCAACACATTTGCTGCATGCTGGGTAGCACTGCCATCACACATTGGCCTGTGAGTAGCATGTCCAATACACATACATGACACATGCCATCACACAGATGGCATGTACCATAGCCATGGTACATTCCACAAGTACATCCATATGTTAGTGAATGAGTACTGTCAGCCATCCATGCGAGATGGACATGATGAGATGAAAAATGCTACATAGTGTGACAAAATATGCATGTGCCACACACTGCAACACATCCAGTGTACAAAAATACGGTGATTGCAGGCCGATGTACACATCAATGGTTGTGCACTTCAACATGACAGGAAACAACTATCATGCTCCACATTCAAACAGGCCCCAAAAGTTTATGTGATCAGGCCAAAATGGTCAAATCATTCACCTAACAAGGTAACACATGTGGGCCAATATGGGGTTCATCAATGACAGAAGCTTGTCACAAATGTGACAATAGGGCTGAGGAATGCGTAGCAAAAGTGGGAGAATTGAAACTATCAGCCTGAAGGAACACTGAAATATACAAACAATGTTGTTGCAAGATGCCACTTCAAGGGCAACTGCCGTAATGTTGCGCTAAATTACTACTGTGGGCAGAAGGGATACTGTCACACCCAAATCCAAGGCCGCTGAATGTTTTGGATGAAGCACATGGGTGACCCATACCAATCAGGCACACACACCCTCACCTGGCACTCAATCAGAACCCGTCACCCAAACAACATACACATGCATTACACACACATACATGGGCACTCACCGGACAATGCATCATAATCAGGTAGTTCTCCCACACCTTGGATCTGTTCCTCTGTGACGAAGGCCCCAGCAACAGATTCATGTTCAGTGAGTTTGTTGTCCTCTTTTGGAGACCCACCGCAAGTCACCAGAGTAGCGGCATGATTTGAGGCCAGCTTGTTCTTTGCTCTGTGTTTCAGGTCATTCCACGGCTTGTAGCAATCATCAGCTGTGCGCCTCACAAATCCAAGGGCACTTATGCGGTTGGCGATGGTCTGCCAGTGTGCCTTACATTGACCAGTTGTGGTCTTGGACCCTGCAGTCACCAGCATTTCGTGGCTATGTGCCGACACATAGGACACAAGTGCATCAAGTTCCACCTCATTAAAGCAAGGCTTCCTTGAGGTACCGGAGTGTGTAGCCGTGTCTGGGGTCTCAGCCTGTCGTGCCAGAGCACCCTTCTTCCTCTTCTTTAAAGGTGGAGCAGAGCCAGAGTGGCTTACACCACTCTGGTCAGTAGTGGCAGAATGACCGGTGGACTGGGTAGTAGGAGTGTGGGAATGCACAATGACCATAGGTCTTGATGCAGGCATTGGTTGCAGGGTAATTTTGGCAGGGGGGATATCAGTTTGATGGACCTGGACTGACACTGTCCTGGTTGGGAGAGTCAGAGCTGGGGCGGATGGAGCTGCAGCTGCCCTTGCAGCCTCCCCATCCTGCATAGTTGGGGCAGCAGATGACATAGCTGCCCCAGATCCACGTGGCTTGGTGACAACAACTTGCACTGCCACACGGTAGCCTAGACTTGCTGACCTGGAAGTCAGCCAGGGAGTCATCCTGTGCCAGGTCAGGTGCCACAATGGGCTGGTCCAACAGGGGCTGAGCTGGGATGGTGTCAGTCACGTTTCCCTCAACCATGGGGGGGGGCATGGGTGTCCCGGATTGTTCCTCCACACATGGGGGTATAGGGGCACCCTGCAAATCCCTGCCACGTCCCCTAACGCACCCACCACGCCCACCTTTTGAAGGTCAGCCACCTTTGCCTCCCTTACCGCTTGGTCGCCTCCCAACCATGGCACTGATGTTGTTGTGTGTATGGGAGTTGCAGTAAACTATTGTCCTGGATAATTGGGGGTCAAAGGGGTAGGATACTAGATGGAATTCGTACCCTAGTACTCTAACAAGGCTGTCTGTGACCCCTGGGGGAAAATGACGGGTCACGCAAGGCACAGGCAGCCCAAAATCAAAAATGAACGCGCACGCAACCCCTCATTTTTTCTGGAAATGCTTGTCGGCACACGGAGAGTGTGGTTTCTTTCGTCTTTTATATTACACGGCCCACGGTAGTGGCCGTGTAGTTATGGTTCAGTTGCTAATCCCATAGAAAGAGCACTTTTTGGGCGGCTTATAACTTTGCTCATCTTGGACGAATCCTCACCAAACTTTGCAAAAAAAGTATATGGCCCACTCTGAATTCTTTTTGGTGCAAAGTTTAGTGAGGTCTGCTGCAGGGGTGGCAAAGTTATAAAGGTGGTCCCAAAATTTATTTTTTTCCCATAGAGTGAATGGGGAAAAAATATTGCTCCACGGACATGACACCGATTGGTTAATCGGCCTGCATCATGTCCGCGGACATACGATGTGTCCGCTGATTGGCTGGGTTGAAGCATGAGGTACGTCGTATTGTTTTGGTGCGTCCGCCATCTTGGATCCGCAGACATCCGCGGACAGCGCAGTGACGAACGGGGTAAAAATACAACTTTGGGAAGTGTGTTGGTGTGTAAGAGTGCTTTGGAAGGGTGGGGGAGTAAGAGATGGGTTAAATGCTGTATTTGTTTAGGTGGCAGGCACCCCTGATGTGTTCGCTATGTCCGTGGTCACCACGGCTGTCCGCTGACATAAAAGATGCACTTCTGGCTATTTTATTTTACTATGATATTGGTTTTGGGTTGTTAGTACAGTGTTGATTGTAATTAATATCCTGTATAAGTAGCCCATATAGCACAGTTAAAATGTTTCATTCTGTGGGTGTGTTATGCATACATGTCAACATTCAGACATATGTGGGAGGGAGATTTCCCCAGGGAAATCGGGAGATGCACATTTCCCCATAGGAATGCATTGGGGCACCAATTATTTTAGGCGAGAGACTGTGAAAAATTGCAATATTTTTCACTGAAAAATGGGGAGTCTCCCGCCTAAATCGGGAGTTGTGGCATGTATGGTTATGCTGCGGTGGTTGTCACCAGGGCCTTGAGTCTTGGGTGCATGGCCGAATGCCGTAGGTCACGCACCCAAGACTCTAGGCACTGACCACAACCACCACAGCATAACACACCCATATAATCAAACAACCATCAAATATCCACAAATCCACAGTTTGTGTACTGTTTGATGTGTATAGTTTGTATGTGAAGTTTTGGCTACATTATGCAATTAAGATTGTAGAGTTTAGTAACAAGCACTGCAGTATAACATATCCATGGAAGTAAACATTTTGGATTGTGGTGTATGGTTAGATGTTTCCTTCAATGGTTGGGTTATGAAGCAGTATTTGTGAGTTGAATTATTATTTACTTACTGTTTGATTTTTTTGTGGTTGCATATTTTTTTTTCATGACTTGGGTAACTGGAGCCGAAATTCTTTTTCAATTTCTGCAATAAAAGAAAAGATCATGTTAGTGTAGGTAGTTCATAATGAGTTATTGCATTGCATAACAGACATTTTTGCAATGTTTCAACCCTCAATTTTAGTAGTTTACAAACCAGTATACTGTGCAATTTGCTCAGTTTCTGTGTTTGTTCTTTAAATCATTGGGTCTGTGGGGAAAAAAAGTCCATGCTGGATTAAAAAAAATCTTTTTTTGTTATGGTACAATATAATTGTTTCTTTGTTTTCAGTGTTCATTTATTGTTTCTGGCTAATGTTCTGTTGGCTTGTTGCAGATTTTTTGAGGCAGTTAGATACCTGTTGGCGTATTCTAACTGGTTATAGTTTTTTATTTATATTTTCAAGTTACTCATCTATCTGTTGGGTTGTTGCAGATTTTTAGGGCAGTTAGATACCTGTTGGCGTATTCTAACTGTTTATTTCTTCTTATATTTTAGTGTTATTGATTTATCTGTTTGGTTGATGCAGAATCTTGGGGCAGTTTACCTGTTGGCGTATTCTAACTGGTTATAGTGTTTTATTTACATTTTCAAGTTACTCATCTATCTGTTGGGTTGTTGCAGATTTTTGGGGCATTTAGATACCTGTTGTATTCTAACTGTTTATTTCTTCTTATAGTTTCGTGGTATTGATTTATCGGTTTGGTTGTTGCAGAATCTTGGGGCAGTTAGATACTGTTGGCGTATTCTAACTGTTTATTGTTTTCTAATTGAAGTTTTATTATTTTTATGTACAGATTAGTTATTATATTTTGGTTTTAAGAATATTAAATAAGCGTTTCTAAGATTTGCTGGTAATCTATGCTTTAGAGTAATGGTACTATCATTACATTCGAACCATCCACACTTCTGTTTTATATATGCAGTGTAGTGACCTGCAATGGTTGTGATAGATTATACCTATTGTTGTGAAGGTTTTCTTACCAAGTGATACCTGACCATGTGTGAATCCAGTCAGCTTGCAGTTGTTTTTGGTACCATCTGCATTGTAACGTAAAAACATTAGTGTTACGTATTTACTATGTGTTTGTATTTGTAAGGTGGAGCAAATATCTGAATTGCATGTAGTACATAATCTGCCATGGTTTGCATTTTATACAAGTTGATGAATTGGAATAGATTCATAGTTAGGTATGGATACATACATGAAACATGCATTAGGGATTTGTTCCTGTGCGACAAGGTTGCAGAGAGTGCATGTATGTTTCCACATGTATCAAATCTGGAAGATTTCAATTATAGGTATGTTTTTGTTTTCCAGTACTTGTAGTAAGTACATTCACAATTCTTGTGGATCTTCTTGTGAGTTTATAGTGAATTTTACCATTCCAGCACAGTAGTCAAATTCTTGTCTTATTCCATCAACACTGTATGTGTTGTCAGGATTGTTGGTTGCGTTTCTATGAAGGACTAACATTTGCAAACACAATTGGTCTGTAAGTAAATGTTGTGAATAATTGGAATAGAATATTTATTGCTATATTTGCGTAGCAATTTACACCAGTTATATTTGAAAATTTGAATGGACCTGATAGTTCTGTGTCCACGACAGTTCTTCTGAGTGTGTGTTGCTGCTTTGAAGAAGTACCTGAGTTACTTTGAGTAGAAGATTCTTCTTTGGTTGTAGTAATTGATGAAGTATTATCTTTTTTTACCCTCTTTGGAGGATTTGCAGTGAGATCCTGTTGCATTTCTGTTTGAAGTAGTTTTCTTTTACAATGTTTTGCTTTTTGTGGAACAAGATAGGTTTTTCGATGGGGGTGTGCAGTGAGCGTAGTCTATTGTATTCTAGAATGCAAGGAATATCAGCATTTGCTTTACTTGCACCAAAGTTGATTAGAAATAGACCGGCAAGTGTACATAAGCGTGAAAGTGCTACGTAGCTCATGCCTTCTTTAAAGACTGTGTTTACAATATCTATCATTGCTTTATCTAGGGTAAGACCTTGCGATTTGTGAATGGTGACTGCGTATGTTAGAGTTAGAGAAAATAGTTCTCTGCGTACATACATGTCTTTGAAAACAAGGAATTGGGCTGTTGAGCGTCCTATTTTTTTAACTTCTGATAGTTTTTCAAAGGGAACATTGACAAACTGAATGTTATTGTCATGTTTGTATGTTTGAAAGCCATCAACTGTACCAAGTGCTCCATTAACTAGTCCTTGTTCCATGTCAAGGTTACGTTTAAGCATTACTCTACAGTTTAAAGATCATTTTAATATTTTCTCCAAACCAGCTTTGTTGGAGATACAGTTTTCTAAGGTATTTAGTCTTGTTGTGGCTTGTTGACACATGGGTAGTGTCATACCATGTACGTCCAGATTGTCCGTGGAGCAAATTTCAATTATTGGTTGCATTTCTGTTTTTAACATTGTTTCATTGAATTTTGAACAGCTTGCAAGAGTTGGCATCAAGGACATACAATTGACATTTTTGTGTGCTCATTTTTCCATGACATCAGTAGCAAATGAGTTATGGCCATACAGTGCATGGATGTGCTGGGTTTTTAATATTGATTGTGCTTCTTTAGATAATACACCAACTCTAATACTTTTTAAAATGTTGGCGTATGTGAGGTCTGCAGACTGGCACATGTTTTCTGTTAATTCTCTGTATTGGAAATGTTGCCATAGGTTGACATTTCCTATGCTGCCAACAGTTTTACGGCAGAGTTTGTGCCCTAAGGTTTTAAAAATAGGTTCTCCTTTCATTGGTTTCAATTGAAGAAGATCTCTGAAAACAATAATGCGTTTTCTTCCAAGTCTGTTTTGAGTACTTCTTGTAATTGAGGTGAATCAAAGCCAACATTAGGTTGGAGACCATGCTCACTTCATCTATTAGTACCATTTTCATTTGTTTCAAAACTCTGCGTAGTTCCATTGTAGCTTCTGTAGAAAGTTTGTTATATTCTAATTTGTTTTGGTGTTCTACTGGCAGGAGTAGTAATCAGTGTAAAGTGACACTGCCTATGTTGTAGGCAGCTAAACCTGTGGGGGCAGATACAAAAGCTGACAAATTTGTTGTTAATCGATTGTTGAAGGAACCTGCTGATGATTTTGATTAAGAATGTTTTCCCTGAACCAGCTTGACCACTGACATACAGTAGTATAGGTTTGCAATTTTGGCAGGTCATTCTTTGTTTTCATGTTGTACACCATGTGCAATTTCTTTTGTTACTTCTTGAAAAATGCTACGCTGCTCAATGTTCAGTTTGGTTTTAGTACAGTTAAGTCTTCTGTATTTTATTCATAGTGAGACATGGTGTTTTCTACTTCTGTCATAGCTAATTCTGCCTCATTTGCTATTAGTGGCTGTCCCAGTGGTTCTTGGCTTCCTGTAACGAAGGTTGACTACTGCCAGGAGTGTCCTTATCTAGTTTGGCTTGGAGTTCTTCTTCATGTTGCTGTTCATTGTGCAACATTGTTTTGTACTGTGTAAATTTGACATCTTTTATAGTGCTTTCATTTGCTTTGAAAACGTCTTCATAGGAGTCATAGCTATCTAGCAACTCTTCTTCTTTTCATCATGGTTTAAAAAGTTGAAGCAGGGACATGTAATATAGTTCTTTATGTTGAGGAGTTGTTAATGACAATTTGATATGATTAATTAAGCTTGGTTTGGTAAGTTTCACTAAGTTGCCTTCACAATTTGTCACTCTATATCTACCTTTGCTTTCATCTGGTTTTATATTATGTTTGTATGTGAAGTTTTGGGCTATGTGGTATAGAACCATTGGTTTCCAAAGTGGTACTCCTGTTTGGTAGTTGTGTCTAGTAAATTGTTTTTCAAAATGTCTTGGCTGTTGGGATCATTTTTGGCTATTGTTTCTATGTCCTCATATGATTTGAGAACTCTTTTTCTAGATTTAGCAGGACCAAGACTTAGCAATACTATATTTTGAGATTTTCCATACAAAGCAGTCTGCAGCTTCATAGCAGCCACATTCTCTATGAGAGAGCATTTGTATGCCTAAGCTGTAAAATTTCTGAGACAGTGTTTTGTCCGACCGATGATAGGTCATCCCAGAGGTCTTGAAGCTCTGTTTTTTCTGCTTTGGTTAAATAGGCTGTAACATATTGTGCAACTGCAGTGAAATTGCCTGCAATGTACTGCCCATCTATGTTTGCATTCCATACGAGGGCAATGATTGCATTGCAATCATTGATATATTTTGCTTCTTCTGTTATTTTTATGTAATATGTGATCTTAAGTGATTTACATTTAACACTATGTCTAAATGAAGACATGAAGTTCTTTACTTGACCTGTTGCTGTAACTGGACTAGGGAAACCAAAGCGGCTTTTGGTGTAGCATTTCCCTTTGTTTTTGTATTTGCAACAACAATATTTCCCACATTTGTATCTTTGAAATTGTAAAATGTTTGCATGAAGATCACTATTTGTTGTTTGTGAAGGAATTTCACAAGTGGCATATGTTTTGATAAACTGTAAAACAGTGGCATCACTGTCTTAATCAAATTTAGGAGCATCTTTAATCCATAAAAGCATGTGGATATGTGGTGCTCCTGTGGCTTGGTATTCTTTTCTCCAAAACAAGTGTTGCACTAATGCGAGGGGAGGAACAGTTTTATTACAAATAAAGTGTAGCATAGCAATGAAGCTATGATGGAAATATCTTGAAACATTAACAGGATCTAGAGAGAAAAGTTCTCCAGTTGTTAGTATATCCATGTTTGTTTTGTTTTTGTTTGATATGCGTAGGAAATCATGTAAATCGTCCCATGCATATTCTGCACAACTTAATGTAACAAACCAAGTGGGTGGGCCAAGGTTTCTTATCATACAACATACATCTCTGTGAAATAGGAACCAGTATTCTTTAGTACCACACATGTTTGCTAACGGATTTATAATGCTTGATTGTAGAAACTCATCTTTTTCTTGAACTTTTTGTAGTAATTGTGTAGCTGATATATTTTGAAAATGGGTACCTGATTTCAATGTGTGTGCAACTCCATAGCATAGAGTTGCTAGTTCACTTTCAAAGAGTTGGTGGAATATGTATTTCATATTTTGTCTAAATCTGGGATCTTCAGAATACATTCGTAACAAGCGGTATTCTGATGCTGTTATCTGAGTGTTTCTATCATTGTACCTTCTTCCTTTCCCAGTAGGAAAGAGTAGAGGAAAAGCATGTGCTTCTATACGTTTTTCCCATGTACTGATTGGTGATCCTTTGGTTTGTCGCATTTGGGATGTTTTTAGTGCATCATCTATGGTGTCTTTAGAGTGTAATGGATGAATTGTAAAATGGTCTAAAATATTGGATACTGTAGCAGGATTTAGAAGTTCAAATTGACCAGTTTCTGGTGACTCTTGTATTATTTCAGTGGTATCCCTCAGGTTTTCTTCAATATTAATTTCTTTGTAGTATTCATTATTGTCTTTTAGATATTGCAAGGCTTGTCTAACTTTATGTAAGTCTACGAGTTGTTGCCAATTTTTTTTGTCTTTTGTAGGTACACCATTTACTAAGACAATTAAAATTGATCTATTGGATGTTGCACTACCCGAGTGTGTGCATTTTCTTCCAGATCTAATGGTAAATAAACGACTTTGCCACGAATGCCTTTCACTAATTCAGAGGGAGGTAATTTTGCTGTTTTTGGTTGAAAGTATATTATTGCCTGAAATGGATGCACTGTTTTAATTATGATGCTCTCATATAAATTGAGTTGTTGCAAGGGTTTTGTTAGTGGGAATAATTCAAAGTTATTTGTGATAGCATGTGAAGGAGTTTGGTTGTTGTCAAGTTTTGCAGTGCAGTAACTGCGAAGTATTAAGGGGTCTTGTATTTCTTATTTGTTTTCTGCTATAAGGTAGAGAGCTAATTCAAACCATTTGGAATCTTGAATCTTCATTGTGTTCTATTTTGTATGTTATGTCTATAGTTTTTGTGCTACTTTTTTTAAAAAAAGTTCTGCGGCAACACATACACCCATATGGTTTGGTACTTCAGCGGATGTGCTTTTAAATGTTAGTATTTCTTTTTCGTATGTGTGTAGTAGAAGGTTGTGATTTGTAGATTTGTTCCTAGTCTGTTGTAAAGCTATTGCATTTTGTAAGTGGCTTTCACTTACAAAATATTTTTTCTGGATATGCTATTTCTTCGAGTAGGTCTTTGGCTGTAGCATGTAGAAGATTGTTATTTAAATTGCCTAATGCTAAAGCTGGACTTTTAGCATAGTACAGTTTATAGACTACATTTCTTATAGTTCAATGATGTGTTGATATCATTTTCATATGATGGAAGGTGCTTTTGCAATTAGGTCCTGAAATGCAGGCTAATGAATGTCCTTGTAGTCATGTGTATTTGCGCACTGGACAGGTATCCATATTTTGTAGTAGTTTCATTTTGAATTTGTCTTTGCCTTTCACATAATGATTGAGGAACTGGTGTAAAGATTTGAAAGATGTTCTGTCAATGTTAACCATTGACGTGCATGACCATTTGCACACTGGATGTTTTGGTTCAGTCGGATGGAGAGCTCATACTGAGTTTTCTGGGGATATTTCTGTAAGCAGCATTTCTTGTTCCATTATGGTATTATTACGTTTTTCATACCGTCGTCCACTGCTATGTATAGCAATTGTGTTTGTTTGCTTTTGTTTGTATGTGTGTGACTCCATTCACCTCCACAGATATTTAAGAAGTTATTTTTGTGACATTCTTTTAATTGAGAAGTCTTTTTTGTAGTTTAGTAGTTCATTTTGTTAGTGGTTTCATTCTGTTTAACACTAATATAAATAACTTCCTTTTGTGAAGGATTGCACTGTCTATGAGAGCTTCTAAGATTAATTCCTATGGTAGGTTTTAAGGGTTGTGCATGATTTCTTTCCTGTTTTTATAAGATTCTGAAGGACTCTGTGGTGGAACATTTTTTGTAAAATACTTTTTTGGTATGGTTACTTGCCACTACCTTAATATTTATAGGAGCAGTGTTAGCAGTAGTGGTAGCTGAATTCTTGTTAATCACTTTCTGTTTCATTTTACATTTTGAAAGAGGAGGCAAAGTTTTTGGACTGGAAGCTTGTTTTGTTTTGCTTAATGAGTCTATTAGATCTTTTGTTTGAACTTTTTGTAGAAAATTCTGCTTGAGATGGATGCTTATGTTGGACACTTTTATTTTCATTTGCTCTACTTCTGCGTTGTTTTTTACGGGCTTGCTTTTTGGTAGGCATCCTTTGGTGTCTGTTGGAACAAAGACGGTATTGGTTGGGCTGTTCTGCAATGTAGTTGTGCTGTGTGCATGAGTGTCTGAGTATGATGGTAAGGATGTATGTGGAGGTGTGTGATTGTGTAATGGGCAGCTACGACTAGTTGGGAAAGCTATTCTTCTATTTATGTGTTACTATAGTGGGGTTCAGATGACAATACAAAGTAAGCTAGTGGTGCGGAGAAGCACTAATACTAACAGGCCGATTCATGGAATTAATGTGCGCTGAAATTTTCAGCGCAAGCGTGCGAAAGCGTGCGAATCGCAGTGCCAGTGCGAAAATCTCAGTGAAACCCACGCACAGCGATTCATGGAAGTCCGTGCGCGTGTAAATCCCAGGATGTGCTCCAAAATTCTGCATGCCGCACGCTGGCGCACACGTCTCCAAACAGCGTGCGCTACGCGCACAGCGATATCGCACATAGCGTGGCGCACACAACAAAAGTAGGAGGAACAGAGGGCGAGACATGTGGAATGGGGAACAACGCGTGAAAATTTGGGCGTCACAGGGGAAGCACAGAGGCAAATGCGCAGAAGGCCCACACGCACGTTCAAAACACGTATTCATGGATTCGAACGGGGCTAACGCATGCGCCAAAAAAGACGCGCTAATCCGGAAACACGTACACCAGCACAAAGCAGGCATACGTGGACCCGCGCAGCATAAAAGTGCGCGCAAACAACAAACAAGCTCAGACGCCACGATGAATATACCGTTCCTAGCAGCAGTGGTCGTGGAATACCGCAGGAGGAGGATAGTCAGGCCCAAAATGTTCACACCCAGAACCAGCCTTTTTGGGATGCCTGATGACCAGGTGCATGGGAGGTACAGGTTTCCACCTCACATAATACTCGACCTGGTGAGTGAGTGGGAGGATGACCTCACATCACCCACCCTGTGCTCCCAAGCACTCAGCCCCCTGGAGAAGGTCCTCAATGTACTGCACTTCTTGGCCACTGGATCATTTCAGCGGACAAGTGCCATAGTGGGGGGGGGTGTCATAGGCCACACAGTCACGCTGCCTACACCAGGTCTTGGCCATCATGACTGCACACCCATCAGTCCGCAGGCACATATACCTGCCCAGAACACCTGCAGAAAGGCAGGCGGCCGTCCAGGATTTCTACGGGGTGGCATAATTCCCCAAAGTCCTAGGTGCCATTGATTTCACCCATGTGGCTCTACGTCCCCCCAGGGCATCAGAGCACATCTATAGAAACCGCAAGCACTGCATTCCATCAATGTCCAGGTAGTATGTGATGCCAAGGGAATCATCACCTCAGTATATGCCAACTATCCAGGGTCCACCCATTACAGTTTTATTTACAGAATGTCAACCCTAAACTGGGACCTAAAAGCTGGGCGACATGGCGATACATGGCTGCTCGGTGAGTATAAATGCCACAGCACATGCAAGCATGTCAGATGCTGAGTAATGTCACAACCCCACTAATGATACCCATGACCACCTCCCCAGGGGACAGTGCCTACCCTCTGAGCACCCACATGATGACGCCAATTCGGAACCCCACCACGCCACTCGAGGTAAGATACAACACAGCCCACATTGCAACCCCGGGCATAGTGGAGCGCACATTCGGAGTGCTCAAGTCACGCTTTCGCTCCCTTGACCGTTCTGGCGGGCAGCTGTTATACGCTCCCCAGTAGTGTGCAGGATCATAGTGGCAGCATGTGTCCTGTACAACGTTGCAACACGCCGGGGCCTGCCCATGGACATGGTGGTGCCCCCACATCCCCAACCACATGCATGCCCGCTGCGCATGGGAGGGGAAAGGGCATGTGGTGAGGCAGCCCATACACAGCTGGTGGCTAATTACTTCACCTAAAATCACACCCCTGTGGAGTGCACACAGCCCTGGCACATACCATCTGACAATCAATGATGATGACATAAGGGACAGTCAACTGTCACAACCATACCAGCCTGAGATTGGTCACCTGGAAGTGTTACATTGTGTGCATCCCTACCTACACAAACACCACCAATGCTGTGTCATCAAAAGACACACTTCTATGCTGCTAAAAGCATTACCCCATTGCAAAATACAACATGACAACAGTGCCATGTCACCCAACCTCTCCCCAGCACCGCCACCCAACACACCATGGCATATCATGCTATGTGAGAGCAAACAAAGCAACCCCCAAAACCTGACACAAGTGTCACAAAGTACAGTGTCCCTAATGGAAACTGGCCACACACAATATGCTCCCAGTAATGTAGAACTAACAACACACATGACCAAATACTTACCAACAATACAATGCAGCTACACAACCTCAAACATAGCAAAAGCATGACAGTACTAAGTTAAAGTACTGGTAGTCTTACAACCTGATTATGTCAGCACATCGCCTCCTTCCAACTGTACAGTGTTGCTGCCACGCAAATGTGTAAGTGCACTGCTTACAACATGAACTCCATCTCCAAAGTAGACGGCCTTGTGAAGACATGAGGAATGAACCTGCAAATTAGGAGGAAGACATGGATGCACAAGCACATATCAATACACCATGCAGTGTACAATACAACAATTTACACTAGGAATGCATACACAGTATTGACTACAGACTGCCCACACAGCTCATGGGAGTGCAACGTCACTGTGTAAGTCACTGTCACTTGGGCACACCCTTTGCAAGCCCATGGAAACGGGAAGCAGGAGGGGTGTGTGTCTCATGAACCCAAGCATCTAACCCAAACTCAGGACAAGCCTGCATGTGCCCAGGCGGAATACAGTGGATGCCCACGGAGCCACACAAGGCAACACACTGTAAAAAAAAAGAGGCCTGAGGACAGGGTGCGCACCAACAGCCACCTGTGTGGATTTTGGGGAAAAAAAAACACCTCCATGTGCTCATGGCCTGCACGGCTATGCCAATGTGGGAGAACTGCTGCTGTCGCTCTCATCACCCTCAGCTGCTGCATCAGGAGGTGTTGGTGCTATGGGAGGCAGCCCACGCAAAGCCCTGGTATGGTCCTCCATGGCAGCAAGCATGCAGGTGTGGAAGGTCTCGTTCTGTAGAATTATAGTGCGGAGATCCCCATGCAGCACCTGACATGATGCCCGGATCTCCTCCCGAGTTGCCTGCATCTCAGCTGAGAGCGTACGTGTGAGCCGCTCCAGCTGCTGTTCTGTCCTCAAGTTAGTGGAAGCTCAAGGTCAACAAGAGTCTCCCTGAGGTGATGGAGTTCTACCCCCAGGGCTTCCCTGCGGCCCTGGGACTCTATTGATATCGATTGTCGTAGAGTCTCCAGAGCTGCCCGTCAGTCCCTGTTGGACGCCAACATGTCCTCCCTGTGTGATTGGCAAATGGAGTCTGTTGCCTGCTGTAGTTGCTCCATCTGCCTTTCAGGGGGGACAATGGAAGTGGCCACCCTCTCCATTGCTTGAGCCATCATCTCAACTGATGTTGGCAGGGGGAACGTCAGTTTGATGGACCTGGACTGACACTGTCCTGGCTGGGAGAGTCAGAGCTGGGGCGGATGGAGCTGCAGCTGCCCCTGCAGCCTTCCCACCCTGCATACCTGGGGCAGCAGATGACATAGCTTGGTGACAACAACTTGCACCGCCACACGTGGCCTAGTCTTGCTGACTTGGAAGTCAGCCAGGGAGTCATCCTGTGCCAGGTCAGGTGCCACAATGGGCTGGTCCAACAGGGGCTGGGATGGTGTCATCCACGTTTCCCTCAACCATGGGTGGGGGCATGGGTGTCCCTGATTGTTCCTCTGCACATGGGGGTGTAGGGGCACCCTGCAAATCCCGGCCACGTCCCCTACCATGCCCACCATGCCCACCTTTTGAAGGTCGGCCACCTTTGCCTCCCTTACCTCTTGGTCGCCTCCCAACCATGGCACTGATGTTGTTGTGCGTATGGGAGTTGCAGTAAACTATTGTCCTGGGAAATTGGGGGTCAAAGGGGTAGGATACTAGATGGAATTCGTACCCTTGTGCTCTAACAAGGCTGTCTGTGACCCCTGGGGGAAGATGACGGGTCACGCAACGCACAGGCAGCCCAAAATCAAAAATTAACGTGCACGCAACCGCTTGTAGACCACGTGCGTGAAAAAATGAACCCGCACTACGCTGTGGCACAGAGAAACACAAAAATAAGCTTATGCGTAATACACGCAGCCTACAATGACCTCTGAAGGGGAACGCAACACACACAGTTGCTAGGTACGTGTGGAACTCACCGTCTGCCTGGAAAAAGAACGTGAAAAATATGCGCGTGTGCGCGTTGGCAACACCCCCGCCAAAAGAAGAATTGTATGCTGACTGAGGAGACAGGACAAAAGGAGAAGTGAACTCTGTTTGAGGAAACAGGCCCAACAAAAATTCAGAAAAGAGCTGTCAGAGGTAACAGGGAGTACGAGCTAGAAACGCTGTGAAGTAATCGCGTGTGAACCGACAAGAAGTACAGTTTTCACCTACTCACTCTCCACGAAAAGCATGTACAAGGAAATGGCGTCCTACACAGAGCTTTTAAACTGGCCCACATGTACACGTCAGATACGCATGTACGCGGGCGCTTTCCTCCAATTACACACGATGACACTCGGACGTGCAGTTTTTCCACGTGTGCTCTGTCATCACATGCTTTGAGGGAAACGCCTGCGCGCTTAATGTAACTTATGCGCTTACGCGCTAAGGGCCTTTGGTCCAATTAAATTGCATGCGTGTGCTGACGCGCTTACGCGCTAAGGCCCTTTCCTCGAATTACATGCTGACGTGCAATTTATTCATGTGCCAAATCACTCCGTATCAAGATGGCCACGCAAAAACACATGGAAGACCATGCTCCTGCCCAGAAGGCCGAATTACTGCCCCCCAGATCCCCGAGCACGCTCCCACCTGCCATCTGCTGCTGCCTGACTGCCTGCTGCCCACGTGCCCTGCCATTTGTTGCCTGCACGACAGCCAGGGGTGTAGTTGCTGTGACCACCCCTGCTGGAACTGAAGACTCCCGACTGGGATTCCATCTCTCCACAGCCCAGCCCCAGGACCCAGTTTCCCACCCACTCCTGCCTCTGGGGTTGCCATGTCCAGCACAACACCATCCGGCAGCACTGGCAACCCCCAGCCAGAGAGGCATAGGGCCACCAGCTTCACTGCCACCGAAGTTGGTGTCCTGGTGGAGCAAGTCCTGGGGCAGTATGATGCCCTCTTTGGAAGTTTGCGCGCCGCCAAAGAAGGACGGACCAGGATCTGGATGGACATCATGACTGCCATCAACGCGGAGGGGGTGGCAGTCCGCGACTTACATCATGTCAAGAAGCGCTGGGAGGACTTCAAGTCCAGGACTCTAAACAAGGCCCAGCGCCTCGCTAAGGCAGCGGATGCCAAAGGGCGCCGGGGCCAGCTGTCGAACCATCAAATGAGGGTCCTGGAACGCATATGCCGAGCGCTCTACGTCCAGATCCTTGAGAGGCAGACACGTCTGGAGTCGAGCGTTAAGTGTACATGCATGCATGCATGTTGATAGTACGCTACACGTGTCGTGGAGTGCCAGTAGTGTGCAGGTTGCACATGTCTTTATGTAGGGCCATGTAGGGATGTGTATGAACATGGGCGTGAGGCTTCCACATGTGAGTCCTCACAGTTGTGAGACATATTGATGGTGTATGTGTTGGTAAGCATGCTGGGCAAATGCAGGTGTGGGAGCACACATGTTTGAATTTCTGTGTCTGTACATTGGCATGGTTGTGGCATGGATGGTGGTTCATAATGCATGTATCTGCACTGTGTACATGTGCATGTATGTGTATCTGACAAGTGTGCAACTGTGATGCAACATGGATGCACGTGACACTGATATGTAGAAGGATGAATGGCAGATGTGACATGTATGTCGATCTCATCACTGCAACAGTTGGAGGAGATGTAGACATACATGTAAGTATGGTGGCGTGTGTGCATGTCTAGTGCACTCCTTGTGTTTCATGTGATGTCAGGCTCACCTTTGGCTGTTCATGCTGTTGTATGTGTATGGATGGTGCTGCCTGGTGCAATATTGCTGTTGAAATGTTCATGTGTGTGAGTTAAAATGACATGTGTGTCGTGCAGTGTGATGCAGTGTTTTGTTTAGTGCTGTTTGTTAGTGCATGTGGGAAATACTCCACCAATCTGCCTATTGGTTCAAAAAAAGCCTGTAGCTACTTTCTCTGTCACTTGGTAGACGAGTCAGTTGGCCTTGTTCTACATACATAAATAAGTATGGCTGAAAATAACTACCTCGCATATGCGGAAGAATTAGTAGAAGGCATCTTATCAAATCCGTCTCTATTGAGTGCAGATTTAGCTATCCATGTCATTCCAAACTCAGATGAATTGAATGAGATGGAAATCATTAGAAAGAAAATAATCCGCACAGAGTTACACAGGGCATTAATGATCGAATTTCTAAGAGCTCATGCAGCCCCGAATGGTCTTATTATACACATAGAACCACTGATTTTTTTGGACAATTTAGCATTCAGTAAAAGATGGGTCATATATAGCGAACAAGTGTACCAGAGACTGGCTAATTCTTATAATCAACACGGCCAAGAAAGTCACGGAACAATTGATGAAAGAACTTAATGACAAAAGTGACGCTATGAAACTCAAGATGTCCCTGGACATTTACAATGCTAAACTGTTGGCGTTAGAAACATCTTTAAAAGAGTTTAAAGATTTTAATTTGAATAAAAAACTGACAAAACTAAAGAAAGACCTGGCAGCATTTTTACATGAAAAAATATATCCATACGTGGGAGCTGATTACTTTTCAGATGATGCAATACAGGCAAGACGAGATGCAGCTCAGCTCATATTCCAAAATATGCAGAGAGGAAATAACAGAAATAGATCAGGCTCTTCATCTGGCTCATCTAACAGTTCAGGCAATCCCAGAGTGAGATTCAATTCAAATCAGGCCCCGGCAGCCCACACTAATGTTCCTTTTTTAGGCCAACGCGGAGGCAACAGAGGCAACCAGCGGTGGCAAGGACAACTTACGGTAGTCACCCGCAGCAGTGGAAGAGGCCTTCTACAGCCAATGTCTCGTTAGTGGTCAATTTATCTAAATACACACTCACGAAATCAGAGGATGAGGTCTTGCAAAAAGGCCTGTCTTTCGTACCAACAGCATATTATGACCTATTCCAAACAAGAATAGAGGTCAACCAACTGATGAGAAAGATCAGATTGAAACAATTTTTTGATGAAAGTACATCAGGCATACCAGATGCTACAGGCTTGAAGCCA
Organism: Ambystoma mexicanum; assembly: GCF_040938575.1. Lineage (NCBI taxonomy): Eukaryota > Metazoa > Chordata > Amphibia > Caudata > Ambystomatidae > Ambystoma > Ambystoma mexicanum. The sequence goes on from NC_090938.1 coordinate 80,677,342, forward strand.
CCATCTCAATTTCATCCTCCTTGTGCTTCTAATACAGTTGAGTCCACGACTTTTGAACAAGCCTTGCTCAAGAGAATCAGCAAATTAGAAGAAAATATTCCCTTTACACATTCTAATTGTACAAAAGAACAAACAGCAGCATTAAAAACTCTGGCAGATAATGAATCCATTGTCATTAAGCCAGCGGATAAGGGGGGAGCAACTGTTGTGATGGATAAGGTAGATTATGACTACATGGTTCAGGTGCTTTTACAAGACCGCACCAGCTACCGCATTCTTCTGGGCAATCCTACCAACCAACTGCAGAATCAACTCAACACTATAATTGAAGAAGCAGAGGCAGAGGGATATATAAGCACAAAAGAAGCAGCCTTTCTAACTCCATCGCACCCTCGAATACCAGCTTTCTATGCTACTCCGAAAATCCATAAAGGCATAATTCCACCTCCCGGCAGACCCATAGTATCGGGTATTCAGTCAGTTCTAGAACCTCTCTCACAATTTGTTGATTTCTTTATTAAAGATGAAGTTCAGAAGATGCGTGCATATGTAAAAGACTCTACAGCAATGCTTAATCTTTTGGATTCCATTACCTTCAATCAAGAGACAGAATGGCTAGTCATCATGGACATAGAGTCACTGTACACGAAAATACCACAACAAGCCACACTCTCCATGGTGCAACATCTCCTGGAATCAGGCATTGATCTTCACAATACCCCTCCTGGTTTGATCATACAACTCGCTGAAATAGCTCTTACAAGAAACTATTTCATCTGTAATGACATCTTTTACCAGCAGATATCTGGGACTCCTATGGGGGCTACCTTTGCCCCGAGTTTGGCTAATCTTTTTGTCAATGCTTTTGAATGTGATGCTATCTACCCTTCCTCAAATCCCTTCCTGGATCAAATAATACTTTGGAAGAGGTATATAGATGATGTTTTTATGATCTTCAGAGGCACTGAAGCAGAAATACATACATTCCATATGTGGCTCAATTCGTTAAATCCTTTTTTGAAATTCACCTTAGATTTTGATAAAAAAGCTATACATTTTCTGGATCTCAACATCATGGTGGTACAAGATAAACTATGTCAAGAGTATACAAGAAGGCCACTGACAGGAATTCTCTCCTGACATATTCGAGTTACCACCCACAGGCATTGAAAGATAATCTCCCATTCGGGCAATTTCATCGATATAGAAGAATTTGCACCCAGACTTCAGATTATGAATAACAAGGAAAAGCGCTCAAGAAACAACTGGCTCATAGAGGGTACCCGAAGAGGATTATTGATTCTACATACAGGAGAGCCCGAAACATTCCTAGAAGCGTTACTCTGCAACAACACCCGAAACCACCTGCTCAAGACAATATAATAGCAGTTATGAGCTATTCCCCCATGCTGAATAAGTTGAAAAGGGAAATAAAAAATCTATGGCCGATTCTAAAAACTGGTCAACATCACCTGGAGGAGCCTAAATTTGCCATCAAAAGGAGGAGCAATATCCGGGACAAGCTAGTTAAAACTCTCAGAGAAAAAAGAGACAAAAATCCTGCAACTATTTGGCAAAGTACTGCTCCAACAGGACACTCACCATGTGGATCCTGCTCCATGTGCTCACAAACTGAACGCACAAAAGAAATAGATTTGGGGCTTCGTACTCCTTGAATACAACGGCAACTTACCAACTGTAACACTGCAGGAGTGATCTATCTTATCAAATGCCCTTGCAATCTCAAATATGTAGGGATGACCATGAGACCCATTAAGAAACGGATGATTGAACATCGTTCGTGTCTAATGACAAAAAAGCTGACAGCACCCATGGTAAACCACTTCATCATGAAAGGACATAGTCCAGAAGCATTCAAATGGACAATAATTGAAAAAATTAACATTCCTAAACGAGGTGGCAACTTTCAGAATATACTCTTTAGGAGAGAACAAAACTGGATATTTAGGCTCAATACACACAAGAAAGGGCTTAATGAATTTATTCAATGGAATGAGTTAGCCGTTCTCCCCACCAAAAAACATCACACAGGGTATAAGCTCACTGTAGTATGATAGAACTAGGGGACTAACCCATATATGTACCCTTCTGTACATGTGTATAAGCCCTAATAATGTTTTTCTGAATTGAGGTTACATACATGAATAAGGGGAAGGGGACGCACCTGAGGTATGATCTTAATAGATGATGTAAGAAATACAATGCATGTATGTACTTGTTTAGGATCATGATGTACCATCTAGCCTAAGTCTTTTATTCAGCTTGGGTCACCTTTGTGGCTTATACAATACAGCCTTGCCCTCTCTTTCTGTGGAATAACTATGTATGATATGTATTGCCATTATTAAACACAATGTTGCAGCAGTTTGTAAAGACAGATTTCGTGGAAGTGGTAATTTGTCAATTATATACACATATGTATATATAAAGACTTCGTCAGTTTAACACATTGGGTTTCTGATAAGAAAAATGCACCTTTTTCTCCAATGCTGAACTGCCCCTCGTGCGTTCACTGAGTAAATAATATAGCAGTAAATACACACATACGCTTGCAGCCTGATCCAAGATGGCTGCAAACGTTACCAGAGCTAAGATGGCCAACAAAACATAGAGTTTTCTCCGAGCTCCTTGTAAGCACTTTTTTCTATAGAGGCATCATAGTGGGCTGGCGCTTAGTAGTGCAAGCATTTCCAAGGCTTTGAGGCACCGCGCAGACGCATTGACGCTCTCTCCTATGTACCATAACAGCAAGCGAGGTAAGAGCTGTGTTCAAGCTGCTAATACAGCCTTATAACATTTACTGCTGCGTTCGTAGAAATAATGAACGCTTCTTGATTCGCTTGCATAATTTTTTGACTGCTGGCTTGTCCATTGTTTTAAGAGTTCATACCAGCCAACGCTTAAGCTGACAGCGTGATATTTAGTATCTACAGCGCTCGGGCGCGCTTTTTTCCCAGACATTTCTGAGCAGTGACGTTTCTCAGTATAAGTGCGGTAAGATCACGCACAGGCTTTAAGGGGCTATAAGGTTATCCCACTTCCTTTATACCTGTAAGCACGGTGGTTTAGACCCTGGAGTCCCTCCGTGCACGCATGTACACTACCACCCCTGTCCTTCCCCGCCCCCCCTTCCCCCTTTACCTCTGTCTCCCCAATGTTTTATGTAATAATAGGCACAACTTTGGACACATTAATTTGTTCACTTTAGCAAGTAAGCCTAGTGATATCCTTAGATACACCTATGATAAGAAATAGAGGCATAGTAGTATACACCAGTAGCAGTGTGGATGGAACACAATGTGACTATTCCACTTTCTGTTTCTCTTTGATTCATACCCGATAGGAATAGAAATACACACGTAAGGGTGCAAGACAGCGATCCCAGACAGGGAGTCAATACCTCACTAAATAAAGTCCTGATGAAGATGACCCGAATAAGATGTGGTTATGAAACCGGTCGACCTTGATACAGCATGAGCTGGTCTCATGTGTTTTTTTAGATCTGTGTATAGAATTGCCTACATAGACGGTGCTACACATATTGACATTATATTGTGTCTTATGTCTATACAAGTTTTTAGATGTTAAAAAGGACCCTTCCATTAAGGTGTCTTTACAATCTAAGCATCGTGTGTTATCGGTACAAGTGTTTGGATTCTTCTAGTTGCTGGCACCCTAGTGGCCATTAAATATTCATACACTGGTTTGCAGATATAGCACTAGAAAACTCCAAGTACATTGGCATTATCTAATGTAAAATGCCTTATGTGTGTTTTTTCAGCTTTCACTTACACACTTGGTACTGATTTTTAATTGTTGGGAGTGAATAAGTGGAACTTTTCTCTGATTTTGGAAAGAATCATGAACTTTTTTTACTGCTATTATAGCCTTATGAAATGTTTATACATATTAAAATGTGTTTTGAAAAATCACTTCCTCTATAGACCGTGATTGAGTGTGACGGTGTAGTTAAACAATTCCGCTCATGTGCAACTGTCATGTGTGTATCAGTCCATTGTACAGTTCCCTGATGCCTGTGTTTTATCTCTCCCTGTCTGCAGCGTCAACTGAAGAAGAAGAGGGCGAAGAGGGTGCTGTGGAGCACAGCGGCAGGGATCATCCCACCAGCCGGAGAAGCAAGGCCCGGCTCCCCTCCCAGGTTGTCATCTTGTCGGGGTGTGAGGAGTCCGGTGCCGCGTCCCAGGCCGCAGCTGCCGAGGGAAGGTCCAAGAGGCAGAGGTCGGAGTTGGACTCCTCGGCAGCAGAAGGGGCAGCTGAGACCCCAAAGGGTCCGACGGAGGAAGATGGCACGGAGTCATCCAGGTTGGTGGGGGGTTTGGTGGAGGAGGAGGCTGTGCAAGGGACAGACACAGGGTCTGGAAGTGGGGATTCCACTGGTGCTAGTGGTGCAGTGCAGGGGCAGGGACAGGAGGCAGCACAGGCCACCGCGGAGGTGCCTGTGTGTAATCCTGTCCCCGATCCTGTGACTGCATCATCCTGCACCAGCTGGGATGGATACGTCCAGACCCGTTTTCAGGGAGGGGATCTGCTTACAACAACTGGCCTTCCTCTCCCTGCGGACGTGGCTATCCTGGACCGGGTTGAGTCTGTCCTGGGTGGGGTGGCATTGCGTCAACGGGCCATGCGAGGTGATCTGCAGACTTTTCATGAGGAGACTTCACGTCATCTCGAATGGCTCGTTGACCGCGTTGACCTACTGGGACAGCTCACCAGGGCCCGATTCCTCCGTTTGCTGGACCTTGTTCCGACCCCCTCCTCAACTGAACCCCCTATGCGCCAGTCGTACTCCATGCCATCTTCCCACCCATTTATCACCTGGGTACCCTGTGGAGCTGCTGCCTCTGACCCTGCGGCCAGGCTGGTGGAGAACACATACCTGCCACAGTTGGGAGTCGGACGTCCAGCAGGGGTGGCCACATCAACAACTGCACCCCAGCCGGAGGAGGATGTGCAGGCAGCAAGAGCCAGGGCACAGGCAGAGGCACAGCAGCAGCAGCAACAAGGTGGGAGCCATGATGGCTCGGGGCCTTCGTCATCAGAGGGGCATGCATCGGGGCAGGAGGACCCAGGACTGGAAGTGTCTTCCGTGTGGCAGCGGTTAGGCCATGCTATAGATGCGGAGAGGCAGCGGGCAGAAGAGGCACGGCTCACGATGGTCAGGGTGGAGAACTCCAATGCGGAGGGCCCTGAGGCAGGCAGAGTGCCTCGAGGCAACTCGCAGGGAGTTGGAACAGGTCATGAGTGCCTCCCTGCGAGACCTCGGTGCCAGGACAGAGGCCCGCCTCCAGGACATTGAGCAGGAGTTTGATGATGCCCTGGCCCGGGACATCCAAAAGTGAGCCGTAGGACTAGCCCGCTGCCATTGTAAATAGTTTTTAGAGTTAGGTTTCCTTTTCGTTTTCCTTTTATTTGTGGTCAATGGACAATGCCACACACATTTGTATATAGTTATATTTTTAGGTAGTTTCTTAGGTAGGTTTCATTTGTTTAGTTGGGCTCATGGACCCTTTACATCTTTGGACAATGGATTGATTTTTTGGGGGGATTTTTGCACATGGATTAATGGATTTTTATTTTGGACAATGGATTGTATATAGTTACATCATGGATTCATTTGGATTTTTTTTTTCTTTATGGACATGGAGTAATGTTTTTTTTTTCAGGACAATGTATTGTAAATAGTTGGACTATGGATTGCTTTCGCATTTTTATTTATCATTATGAACACGAAACAATGGATATCTTTTTTTTACCTTTTTTGGATTTGCGCTGGTGGAGGGAGAGTTTGGACTGCTTTTCTTTCAAATTTTTTGCATTGCTTATCATTTTCATTCTTTCATCTTTTTCACATGCATTTCATTTTATGTTTGATATTTTGGTATGCTTTCATTTCATTTATTTATTTATGTACATAATAGATTTTCATATTTTAGTTCCATGTGTGGGATTTGCTCATTGGGTTGATGCATGTGAAATTGTGGGTTACACAGGCAATGCCAACCAGTGTATGTGTGTGATGGACATGTGTTGATGTACATAGTTGAGTTTTGGTTTGTGTCTTGAGATAGGCATGTCAGTGTGGGGTGGATTGGGAAATCATTGCGTCTCAAGAATGTGGTGGCGTGATGTGGTATTTTTTGGTGTAGAAGTGGGCCATGACTGTGCATCTTTATTTCGTGTAGGGGGGACATGAGTGGGACATGAGTGGGGGCCTGCTGGCAGGTGCCCTGCACTGCTGGGGGGTGGGAGTGGGGGTGCAAGGGGACATGAATGGGACATGAGTGGGGGCCTGCTGGCAGGTGGCCCTCCACTGCTGGGGGGTGGGGGTGCAAGGGGACATGAGTGAGACATGAGTGGGGGCCTGCTGGCAGGTGCCCTGCACTGATGGGGGTGAGGGTGCAGGGGGACATGAGTGGGGGCCTGCTGGCAGGTGCCCTGCACTGCTGGGGGGTGGGGGTGCAAGGGGACATGAGTGGGGGCCTGCTGGCAGGTGCTCTGCACTGCTGGGGGGTAGGGGTGCAAGGGGACATGAGTGGGTGATCAGTAGTGCAAGCTGACATGTGGCTTGGCTGGAGGGCATGCCCATGGTAGATGGGCTGCCTGCGGGACATGACCAGGGGTGCAGGGTAGTCCCCTGTGGTGTGGGCTGCCTGCAGGGGCCGTGGGGGGTATAGAGGGAACACCTGGGAGGACCCACACTGCCAATTCACCTCCACAAAATGTTTTAAAAGATTGACATTTTCCATAAGCATATCCATTTTTTGTTCCATGCGCTGCATAGCATTTTCTAATGTCCATTTGCTATATTATTTTCACTGTTTGCATGGTCTGTTAAAACATAAATGTGTTAAGTACACATAGTAATGATTATTAATTTGCTTATATAGAGAAGTGTCTACCATTAGTATCACTGTCTTCACTCATTTCATCACGTGGGAAATTTTCTTCAAGCCATTCCAAAGTACTGGACATTTCTGTGTAAAAAAAAAAAAAGTATTTATTTTTTACATTTATAGAGCGTGCTACATCCCGCAGGCATCGAGGCGCTGAGCAAGAAAGTGTACATAAGTGTATACACAGAGAACATGAGGTGCTTAGTTGCAGAATCAGAACATAATTACATGTGCCGCTGGAGAGCAGGCCGCAGTCAAGCAGGAGGGTCAGACAAACAGCCTTGTTTTGATGGCTTTACGGAAGGCCAGGTGAGAGTCGATCGTCCTGAGGTGCGTGGGAAGGGCATTCCAATGTGAGGCTGCTAAAGCTGGGAAGCTGGTGCCACCGGCACGAACTCTGCATATCTTAGGGATTGAAATCAGATTGGTATAGGCAGATCTGGAAGGCCTAGAGGAAACTGGTCGGGATATTCTTTGGGCGAGGTATGGGGGAGCCAGGTCATGGAGACATTTGTGGTTGAGAGAGAGGATTTTAAAGATGATTCTCTGCTTAATGGGGAGTGAGTGGGCCTTCCTGCTCAGCTCAGACATGTGATCCTTCTTGGATAAACCTGTGGCAGCCATAAGGGTGTTGTTTTCGGTGAGTTGGAGTTTAGCAGTATTTTTATTGGAGGTCCTCCCAAGAAGAGCATTGCAATAATCCAACCTGGATCCTATCAAAGCCCTGGCAATGGCGACTCCATTCTGAGGTGATAGGAATGGTCTTGCTACATTAATAAGTTTAGAGTAGTATGCCGAGGGCGAAGCTATGGCATTGCCTTGCTTGTCCATGGTGAGATTGGAGTCGAGATAGACTCTTGACTGTTTGGGCGACATTAATGGGTATGTTGTCGATAGTGAAGGAGCAGTATTTCCTATCGAGTTTACCCAGAGTGGCCGGTGATCCAATAAGTAAGAGCTCTGCCTTGTCACTATTAAGGAATAACCAGTTTTCTGATATCCAGGCTTGGATGGTGAAGTAAATGGAGTTGAGGGTGTTCTTGTCCAAGTCGTAATCACCTGTGAGCGGGATGAGCACTTGGGTGTCATCAGCATAATTTGTGTATGAGATGCCCAGGAGGTCAAGGAGATTAAAAAGAGGCTGTGTGAACAGGTTGTAGAGGGTGGGTGCAATGCAGGAGCCCTGGGGCACTCCGCATTTTATGTGACTAGGGGAGGCACTTGCTGAGTCAGAGAAGACTTTAAGAGCCCTTTCCTGTAAGAAAGAGGTGTTCCAAGCGCATGCCTTGAGGGAGAAGTTGGCTGTTATTGAGAGATGGTGGCAGAGAGTGTTGTGGTCCACAAGGTCGAAAGCTGCTGATAGATCAAGGAGCAACAGGAGCGCTGGATTGCCAGCATCTCGGATGTCATCCATTTGATTTTTCAAGTCGAGGAGGGCCATTTCCATTCCGTGTCGAGGTCTGAATCCAGACTGCCAAAGGCCTAAAAGGCGGTGGTCCTCGAGGAATTTTGATAGGCCGCTTTGTCCAGTATTTTCAGTAGGAAGGGGGCAGTGGTGATGGGCCTATAGTTCCCTGGTACCGATGGGTCAAGGGAGGGTTTTTTGAAGAGTGGATGAACCCAGGCTTCCTTCAGATCAGTCAGAACATGGCCAGCCTGAAATGAAGCATTGATAAAGGCCGTGAGGAAGGGTGCAAGGTAGGAGTCACAGTCTTTGACTAGTTGAGCAGGGCAGACGTCGCCTTTGCAATTGGAAGGTTTGATGGTTTTTAGGAGCCTGATGACCTCGGATTCAGTAATGTCCTTGAAGTCGAATAGCGGGAAGGAGTTGATTTTTGTCTCTTTGAGTGTTTTAATATTCTGGTTGGCAATGAGGAGGGTTGTTTTTTTTTGGTGTGCCTGGATTTTAGTTTGCAGGTTATTTAATTTATTAAGCATAGCGGATTGGATGTTGTTGCACCATTCTTTATCTTTCACTATGGTAGAGGGTGGGCAGGATGGAGTTTCAAGTTCCCTGAAAATGGCGAAGATTTCTTTAGTTCTAGAATTGGCGTTGGCGATCCTGTTGTTAAAGGAGTTGGCTTTAGCTAGGATAATGGCTGATTTGTAGTCTTTCGAGATGGTCTTGAAGGCAGATTTGGTATCGTCATTAGGTTTGCTTTTCGAGGCTGAGAGGGCAGCTCTCTTCTTGGCCCGGAGCTCGAGAAGCTCCTCTGAGAACTATGCGTTGGTGCGCTTGGCTTTCTTGGCTTTTCTAATGGTGAGGGGGCGATGGCATCAACTGCTTGAGTGATAGTCAGTTTAAAGGCGTTTGCAAGAGAGTCAGGGTCAGTAGAGAAAGGGGCCCGGAGGGCTGGTACCTCAAGGTGGGGAGTGATCCTTTCTACAGTTAGAAGACGGGAGCTTCTAGCGAGGGCTGCCGGAAGAGGGGAGAAGGGCTTGGGGGGCTCTGTGGATGTGTTTAGATCGAATTGAATGAGGTGATGTGTGTCCAAGGGATGGGAGAATTTTCGGTAATTAGTACTGGGCATTTGTGATGGGAGACCCAATCTAGGGAGCGTCCTTTTGTGTGGGTGGGGCCAGAGATAGTTTATGTGAACCCCAGTGTGGCGAGGGCTTTGTTCAGAGCGGCCGCGTGGGCATCGTTTGGATCATTGAGGCCTAAGTTAAGGTCACATGTGAGTAGGACTTTGGATTTTTTCTTAAGATTTGTTCCGAGTGCTTGGATGAGGGATTCCTGAAATTCAGTGATCGGGCCCGGGGGACGATTGACAATGTGGAGGGCTACGGTGAGGTTAGGTGATTAATTTTAAGAGGAAGGTAGTCGCAGCTGTGGCAGAGTTCACCTTCAATCCTCCTAATAGCGAGGTTTTCTTTGGCGATGAGGGCTACTCCACCGCCCCTGAGGAGGGGTCGGTCTAGCCTGTAGATGGTGTAACCGTCCGGGATGGCCAGAGAGAGAGGGCCAGGCCTGAGGTGTCGTTCAACCAGGTTTTCGTGATGTTGAGGATGTCAATGTGGTTGTTGAGTATTAGGTCAGGGATGTCCAAGGCGTGTGCAGGGAGAGAGGGGGCATTAATTAAGGCACATTAAAGAGTGGTGGCCAGTGAAGCAGTATGAGAAGCAGGCCTAGGCATAATAAGTACAGTGGGGGCACCAGGTATCAACAAAGCAGTGGGGGCATCAGGCACCAACATAGCAGTGGGGGCATCAGGCATCACCATACATAGCAGTGGAGGCAGCAGGCCCAGGTATAATAGGTACAGTTGGGGAATCAGGCAACAACATAGCAGTGGGGGCATCAGGCATTAACAAGCAGTGGGGGCAGCAGGCATCCGAATAGCAGTGGGGGCACCATGCATCAACATAGCAGCGGGGGCAGCAGGCCCAGGCATAATAGGTACTGTGGTGGCATCAGGCACCAGCATAGCAGTGGGGGCATCAGGCATTAACATAGCAGTGGGGGCACCAGGCATCAACATAGCAGTGGAGGCACCAGGCATCAACATTGCAGTGGGGGCATCAGGCACCAACATAGCAGTGGGGCCATCAGGCACCAACGTAGCAGTGGGGGCATAAGGCATCAACATAACAGTGGGGGCACCAGGCATCAACGTAGCAGTGGGGGCACCAGGCATCAACATAGCAGTGGGGGCTTCCGGCACCAACATAGCAGTGGGGGCACCAGGCAATATATTACTTTTAGTGTGCCTAATACAGAAAGTTTCGAAATATATAAGAAAAATGAAGTTTACTTACCAGTTTCTGGTCAGTTTTGTTCTTACTGTTGTTTAGGTCTGCTGTTGTTTCTTGCTGTGCAGTTTCTGTGAGGTAATTATGTTGGAGGCATATATTTTTTTTGTGGTATATTCCATTTTAGTACATATGCTATTTAAATGGAGGGTTGATGTGTTACACATATAGGTTCTATTTCTTATTTATTATTACATGTAGTGTGTTCATGTTCTGCTTTTTGAACATGTACAGTGTTTATATGGCATGATAGAACAATCTAAGATACCCCCTGAGTTTTTGGGTAGTATTGATGTTGTCCGTGTCTATCCGCGGACATACGCACAGTCCACGGACATCAAAATTAATAGCAGAGGGTTCCATATATTCTATGTTACATGCATATAAAATAAGGGAATCCTAGTAAACATCTGTCAAATTCACACTATGTATATGTATATTCAGTAAAAAAAACTTTGTTAAAGGGAAGTTATGTTTAAGTTGCGCTACTAAAGACCTATGAAATTCAGTAAACAAATGTTGTTAAAGGGACTTTATGGTTAAGTTACACTACTAAACACCTATGAAATTCAGTAAAAAAAACTTTGTTAAAGGGACATTATGGTTCCAAGTAAAACCGAAAACACCCTGAAATCCGCCAGTTATGGTAAGTTAAGCAACCATAACTCGCGCCACCACCATGCATTGCTAAGACTAACACCCAGGGCATCAAAGATGACATTACAAATGTCATTAATGACATCACTGATGACATCACGTGTCTGACTCGCTCTTTTTTTCCTTTAGTGATATATCTTGGCCAGTAATAGTTAGGAACAAAAAAATCAAAAAGTACTATATTTGTAGACTGATACTTCAAATATGTACTTATACTAATTCACTTGGGGTCCACTCACAGCATATGAAACATATACATAGGGAAAATACACACTTGAAACATATCAATGCTTTCTGTGTATGAAGACAATCAATAGGGTTATCAACATTTTCCTATTGTTCTGCTGTTTTTTTTTTATTACCATACTTTCTCTGGATATGTTCATATTTGTATTCAAATTATTTCCTTTAGGGTGCAGTCACATCATGTGATAGTTATACATAGGGAAATAGTAGGTTTGAAGCAAAACAATCATTTCTGTGCATAAAGATAATCAGTTAGGTTATGAACACTTTCTGGTTCTACTGCTGCTTTTTTGCGTACTTCACTTTCCCTTATATACTCATATTTGTATGTGTTGTTGTGTCTTTGTGTTTTGTATGTAATAATGAAATGATGTAGTAAGTGGGTTTTATTAGCTACTTATTACATGTTGCAGAGTACACAAAACTCCAATAAGAAAGCATTTATCATTTCACTATTCAACATGGGCAGATTATGAATATTGCACCTCCATCATTTATGCTGCACACAATGCTTATGTTTATAGATGAGTAGCTCAGTATCACCTAAAGAACTTGTATTTATGTCAATGCATTGTGTAATTTCTTGGTACCTGAAGTAACACCCGGACCAGCAGGTAAGTTATGTGTAGGTTTATTGCATGTTAGTTGCCAGGAACAACATCAGCATGTCCCACCAAGCCAGCATAGTTCTCAACTGTAAACCTTAGAACCAGCTTTCAGAGCATACCATCCCCAACACTCCACACACTCTGACATCACTATATTCCATAAAACAGTGATGTCACCACCTCACCTCAGATACACATTACAACACCTATCCCTCCTTTCATTTATTGAACAAAGAGGAATTCCACTAAAACCATCACTGACACAATCCCCTATATCCACTTGTGGCTGGCACGTAATGCACCAACTAACCATACTCCACTGACGACAAGAAAACTGCCACCTGGAACTCACCATCACCCTCAACACATCCATTTTTATGACATTAGGGAAATGGGCTTAACCATGAAACCATGAGACAAACAAAACCTACATGGCACCCCAAGAATACACTCTCTAACTTTGCCACCAACCAAATGGACAACCAAAACCAACCGATGTCTGCCGAGACACCACCCCAACGCCAACCCCAGAACACACCCAAATCCAACTCCAACTCCACTCCTTCCTCTCAAAACACAACAATGAGGAACCCAACACAGTCTAATAAGGGCTAACTTCTCCCATAAAACAGAACTGGTAATACCCTTGAGAAACAAAAATAATAAACTCAGCATTACCACCTGTTCCAAGCTGCCCCTTGCAACCTAGGACCTGCCACAACCCAGCTTTCCTCAACAATACACTTCCTAAGAAACCTAACCATCCGTGCACAAACAACCTTCCACCCTAGTCTGCACCCTAGGGCACCAGGGCTGCCACCGCCAGGCACGATCCCAGCTCACCAAGAGCAACAACAAGCACACCATCCCAACATCAGTCCACAGCAGCACCCAACAGAGCACCCCAACACAACAAGAACACCTAAGAAAACCCAATCCTACAAGATTGCGCAAAACACCCACCTTAACCACAACAATATGACACCAACCTCCCAAACAACTGCCATTGACAATACACCACACACACCTAGGACCCCTAGTCCAGCCGGACTGCAACCCTGCAGCACACCAGCACACCCCCTAGGGACCCCTAGTCCCTGCCAAATGCATCACCGCAGCACCACAACTCTCCCTCTAAGGAAACCTGGTCCAACCTAACTGCTCCACCACAGCCTACCAACACTACACCACAGGACCCCTAGTCCAGCCAAACTGCACAATGCAGCAATACACCTACGCCACCACTATGGACCCTAGTCCAGTCCGACTGCGTTTGTAGTAATGCCTACTCTCACCACTACGGACCCCTAGTCCAGTCCGGCTGCCTTTGCAGTAGCACCTACTCTCACTACTACGGACCCCTAGTCCAGTCCGGCTGCCTTTGCAGCACCACCTACTCTCACCCTACAGACCCCTAGTCCAGACCCACTGCCCTTACAGCAACACCTACTCTTAACACGTGGGCCCCGGGGCCCAATGCAACTGCACATACTCTACACCCACACTCAGTGCCATCACATTGAAAACAGAGACACATTGACAACAAAAGCCAATATAATTACTAAAATTAAACGTCTCTGTTAAGATTTCACCAAGCGATGGGAGTTCCAAAAACTGTGGGACATTTTCCCAAGTCACACACTCACAAGTTCACCCCACCTGCCAGTCCAGGTCAAAACAGATCAGGCCCCACCTGTAAGGAAAAACACATGTTAATTTTAATGTACCCGCAATTAAAAAGATAAGGTACAATTTAAAATCTCAAGTGCACCCGCAAACCACGCGTCCCAAAACCCAAACAAACACACCTGCAAGAATAAACATGTTAACCAAGAGATGCATTAGTCAACGGGTAGCATATCGTCTGAAAACCTTTCTGTAAAATACCACAGGGCCACAAACATAAACTTACACATACTGACGCACACAGGCCCACAGTACTGACACATATGGAACAGGCCACAACATAAACACTAGACACCATACAAACCAGCCTGAACATGACTGCTGCTGTCCTAATATCCCACGCAGCAATGAGTAGTCCTCCTCATGCCGCACAGCTGACGAAAAACAAAACGCAAGTCTTCCTTAGTTATGTCCACCGATTTCAAACAATACACTGATCTCAATGATCTCCTTGTGACAAGTCCCCAGCGGAAATCCACACATCTGCTCCACGGAATCTCTGGGCTGTCCACACACACCATTACTGGGATCTGATACTGCCCAGATAATCCACAATTGCAAACTCCTGCATCCACAGGGTTTAGACCGGTGCACCCGCCTACCGGCTCCAACGTTGCTATGCAACTTAGTTTTTCATGACTCTCCTCCGATAACAGAAACTTGAGACCGCACAACTCACTGCTCGCCTTGTTAGCAGTATGCTCTGAAACTTCCTCAGCTGCGCAGTCAACACACACAGAACGCTCGAGTTCTGAACGCAATTGAGTTCCGCGTTCCACCAGTTGCCGCTGGAACGCATGACGTCTGCAGGGCAACGTCATCATTCCCTTCACGTCGCTGCCGAGGCTACATCTCCACCCCTCCTCGATGGCAGCAAGCTCGGCGGAATCCATACCGGCGGGGAATATACACCCCAACGCCCTCCACCACGGCCAGCACTTGGGTGCAGCCTCCTCCTGGCAGGCGAATGGCGAATCCGACCCCTGACCACTCTCTACGAGTCTGTGGCCTGGCGCCCCATACACCTTGTACTGGCTCGCCATATTAGCACGCCTCCTGTAGCGTGCTACGCCAGACACCTACCGGCTGCAGATCATACTCGACCACGGTCAGTGCACAATAGTCCACAGGCCCCAGCCCAGTGCAGTCTCCTTCACACTACTGCACTGTGCCGGCCAGTGGATGCGCCTCCTTCCTCGCCACCAGTACAGTTTACACGCTGCGTCCTTCCTCGCTCCAACGGTGCTTTGCAAAATGTTCCTCCGTGCTCGGGAGAACAGTCTGTGCACCAACTTGTCCAACTGCAGGGCACACACTATCGACCCACAGCACCACCCGGCCTGTTGGGCCCTCCCACTGGCACACTCAACACAGTCCCAATCCAGCACTGCACACCGGCTTGTGTGCAGACACGGCTCTTCCCCCTCAGCACCACCCGGCCTACTGAAAAGGCAACCGCAGCCCAGTCAAAACAACTCTGGGCCCTACTTGCTGACACCTTGATAGTGGAACATGGATTCACTGGAGGGCGATGTTTCCTGGCTCTGCACTGTCCACTCCTCGACAGGATCCCATCCTCGTCGCCAGTGTAATATCTTGGTACTTGAAGTAACACCCGGACCAGCATGTAAATTATTTGTAGGTTTATTGCATGTTAGTTGCCAGCAACAACATCGCCATGTCCCACCAAGCCAGCATAGTTCTCAATTTTAAACCCTAGAACCATCTTTCAGATCATAACATCCCAAACACTCCACACACTCTGACATCACTACATTCCATAAAACAGTGATGTCACCACCTCACCTCAGATACACATTACAACACATTGCTTAATGCACTACAAAGCTCATGATATTTATTCCAATGGTCCTTGACACTTTTTTGTCAATATTATAATAAGAATCCCTGTACAGACTTTTCATGAAAAGTAAATGCACATTTGATGTCATCAGTGATGTCATCAATGACATTTGTGATGTCATCTTTGATGTCCTGGGTGTTAGGCTTAGCAGTGCACGGTGGTGGTGCAAGTTATGGTTGCTTAGCTTACCATAACTGGCGAATTTCAGGGGTGTTTCAGTTTTGTTGGAACCATAACGTCCCTTTAACAAAGTTTTGACCCTACACCAAACACCATCCACAAATCCTGTTGATGCACCTTTTGTTTAGGTAATTAGGAGTGCACTCGAATGGTAGGGGCCTCGAGCCTCTTTGCCGGGGTGAAAATTACAAATTCATCTTTGCACTGACAACATTTATAGATGAGATGTTGATACTGGTTCAAGTGGAATGATCTGTCTATGTGTGAGTGGGATTAGATGAGGGGAGGGTGTGGTGCTGTAAGCAAGGAAGAGGTTACATTGTATTTATTTTAATGAAATGCTAAAATTGGATGTATTGATGATATAGAATGTGTATCTTTTGTATTTCCTATGATATTTTAAGCTGTAGACTGTGGTGTTATGTCTTCTTTTCTGGGTTGTTCTCTCGTCTGTTCCCTGCTTTGTTGTAGTTGTTTTTTAATTGTTATTTTAATTGCTCCTTATATTATGTGCATTTCTCTGGCGAAAGTTTGTAATAAACTAAATGCCAATAAAGAATAAATAAAAAATAAAAACAAAACAGCTAATTGTTATTTCAGATATTTTCTGGGTCATTTGGGCAGGATGGCAGAGTGGATACCCTGCTGGCTGCTCCTGTTGCTGTCCACATTGGCCGTTCTAAGCTCTCCATTGATAAGGCTGCACGCTGCTTGATTGTAGTGACACCCAACCCACCTACAATGACAAGCATCACACCTGCGTGCCAGGTAATATGTAGACTAGCAATCAGGCTGCCTGAGGGAGGTCCTCCGCTGGAAAAACATGTTGATGGGTTGGAGGTGGTCCAGCGACATGGGGACGTATAACTACCAGCCCCCATGCCATGCTGAGCATCGTGAAGAATGGTACTGGATGAATGTTCAGGAAATCCAAGCTTCCTCATGCCAAAGAAAGCATTAACTTGCCAAGGAAATGTCGGTATTTCACCTAAGATGCCAGTCAAAGCAGAGTTCCTTGAGGGTTTTGACCAGCCACGTTTGATGGTGAGGACTGGAGTGCCAACCTGTGTCGGAGCATGGGTGCTCTGGGTGACCTGGTGTGGTCCTGGTGAGTCTTTGACCTGACCTGGTCATAGGCAGCCTCTCCACCTGATAACTCTCACGTGACCAGGCAAGCGGGGTCACCACCCACACACACCTCTCTGGAAGCTAAGAATGTGCTGAGTCGAACTCTTCATCTTCCAAGTATCTGAGCGTGGCATGGGGCATGGTAAGATGGTGGGATGCCGTGGTAGAAAATGGTGGAGGGGAGAGCAGAGAAGGAGATCTAGTGCTCCTGATTTGGTAGTCTGTGGTTAGAAAACAAGGGCATATTTAACACAAAGCTCTCTGCAGTTTGCTGGCTGTTGGAGGAAGACCAACACAAAACAGGAGAGAGGGAATATCCCGGAATGGGAACTGGGAATGACCAACTCAATGTATCTTTTTTCTAAAAAGCACATATCAAAATTCCATGCGATTTAGAGATCTCACATTAATTAGAAATATATTATGGCAGCATTAGATCACGACGGAGTGCATGCAGCAGCGGAATCCTTTGAAATTGAAAGAAGTAATTTACCAGTGGGTTTCCGACAGCACTGAAATTCCCATGATTAATAGATCAAAACACCGCTAAATGGTGAGATTATATAAGCGGGGGTGGTGAGGGGGGCGGAGGGACTAACCTGTGATGTTACTTATCTTCGTGAATGTGTTCTCAAAACAACCCTTAGCTAGAAATATTCTTTTAGACAAAATGTTGAATGATACAAACTACCGATAGAAGATAATAGAGCCGCTTTAATGAATAATTCTGAATTTGTAGTACGTTTAAATCACATCAAAGAACCCAAGAGGGGTTCTCGAGAGAGTTTGCAAATTAGCCAACTGCAAGAAAGTTATTTTTAGGATGCAATCGTATTGGCGGTTAAAGCACATGTATAAGTGGGGTGCTTTTTGTGCGTGTTATTTCATCTCATGCTTTTTTGTATTAGCTTTCCGTTAGGTGCAGCACACTGGCGTTTTGGAAAATAATACGTGTGTTTCTATTACAACTGAAGTAATTAATTCCATGTGTTTATTGAGTCATATAAGGGGACCCTTCTGTGATGTAAAATACATGTTTCACTGACCTCAGCTCAGGTATCATCAGAAGCAGCAGTGTTCTCTACAAAGGATGTTCATGTCATATGATCTGATTATTTCAATAACTAATGCCATCAGGACAGCCTTCCCCTTGGCACCCCCACTCACACCCTCACTCCCAAACATTCTAACAACATGGGTCACCTGCCGCCCCATCAACACCGACACCTTCATCACCCTCACTGCCAAAATGAAACCAGAACACATCCTGGATGATGCATGCTCACCTCAAGCTGCATTCAATTTCATTGCCACACTCGCTCCATACTGGGTCAACGTCATCAACTCCTGTCTCTCACATGGTACTATCCCCACTTCACTCAAAATCTGACAAATCTCACCCCTCCTCAAAAACAATCGCTCGAGCCCATTCTCCCTGAAAACTACCGCCGCATCACTTTTGTACCGTACCTCGCAAGAATCATAGAACGCTTTCTAACTACCCAACTGCAACAACAGATTGCCACAAACATCCTACTCAACCCCTCCAAATCTGGCTTTCAGCCTGGCCACAGATCACTGAGAACTCTACTCTTCACATATAATTTGGCTTCCACAGCATCACAGGCAAAGGACACACAGTACGATTAGTACTCCTTGACCTCTCTGCAGCCTAAGACACCATCAGCTACACCATTCTACTAGACATTCTAGCCCAAAGGATGAAGCTCTCTGGCACCGTACTTGACTGGTTCACCTCCTTTCTCGCTAACAGGGCACACTTTGGGCCTAATTACGAGGTAGGCGGTAAGGGGTTAACGGTGCCGGTAATGGTGCTGGTGCCGTTAACCCCTTACCGCCCTATTACGAGTCTGCTTGTGGGACCCGCAAAGGGCACCTGGTAAAACCAGGTGCCCTTAGCGGGTCCCGCTAGCAGACCAGGGAGCTAACAACAGGCCCGTTATTAACCGGCCCATTGTTAGCTCCCTCCCCATTCCCATTGAGCCCTATGGGGGCTCGAATGCGAATGGGGATGTACCGGGTCCAGATTCCTCGAATGAGGAATTACCGGATCCTCCAAGAATGGAATGGCCCGTTAAGTCCTCATTTAAGGAACCCGGACCTTGTATGCAGTAAGGAGATAACCATGCCGCAAATTGCGGCATGGTTACCTCCAACCTCCGAATTAGGCCATTTGTTTTCATGCCCCCTTATCAATTAGACGCCACCCCAGTCAAGAATGGGAGCCTGCAAGGCACTTTCCTATCTCATCTCCTCTTCAACCTATATGTTGAATCCCTTGGATAGACCAAACTCAATGTACATTTCCACCAATACGCAGTGACAAGCAAATATACTTTCACATTTCATCCCTTTTACAACTCCACACCCTCAAAACCTGTCTCTCCACCATCACCAACTGGATGGCCACCCACTTACTCATACTCCACACTTCCAAAACAGAATACCTCCTCATCTGCCTCCAAAGCACAAACCTGACCTCACCCCCTGGATCGAAGAATTCACCATGGACAACCCACAGATATACCTCACTGCATCTGTTAAATCCATTGGCATCAACTTTGACCCCCACCTTTCCATCACACATCACATAGCCGTTGTCATTAAAGCATGCAATCTACAACAACACCTCCTATGCAAAATCACACATATCCTTCTTACTGATGACTTCCGCACCACATTCCTAGCACTCAACACCCTTGTCCCCCTAAAAAAGCCATACAAAACGCAGCAGCCATACTCATCCTCCACCAACCTAAACATTCACATATTACCCCCACTCGTGCCCAGCTCCACTGACTCCCCATACCGCAGAGTGTTCCCTTCAACGGGCTATGCATTGTATTGAAGTAAGGCGAGGGTTTGTTAATCTCCCCAGTTACAAGCAAGAGGAACTGGCCAGGGGAAGTCCACCACACTCAAAAATGGAAGAGTTCAAATATATGACAAATCTTACTGTTTAAGGAAAGCTTTCGAACAAGGATCAAGTTATGGGCAACACATAATTAATTCTCCAATAATTTCTCATTAGTTACAGGCTTGTCATGAAATTGTAAGGCAATGTGACATCATAAAATAAATGATACATTGCAAAACATATGGTAAAATGGAGATGGTAAGTGAGGTAGGCTACATATAGGATATATATGGGGTTAGTAACCTTATTGGTTAAACTGTATCTGGTGGCTCCTCCTGTGACAACCTCCTAAATGTTCCAACTATAGGTATGCAAGGCTAGCATGCTGTCATTGTGTCTTGCAACAAAGTGTGTGCTAGCATTGAAGGTAGGTTGGGATTGGTCAGAGTGGGTCTTCTCAGCCCTGACATATTGGAATGTTACAGCCCCCGAGCAACTACTCAAGGTGATGGGAACACCCCCAAAGGTGCTTTTTTTACCCAACAAGTTACCATCTCCGATGCACTGGGCCTTGTTGAGACAGAAGATTAAGCTTTCAACCTGGCATTACTTTTATTGTCATCTTGCCTTCCATTGGATGGGAACAAAGTTCTACGTCTGGCTCAAAGGAATACGCTTTGTCTTCCAGGTTCAGATCACGTGTGTAGGAACCACAATCTTAATGTTGCTGCTTGCATTTAAGAGGAATTTCAGCTTTTACACAAACAGGTGTCCTATATCTGCTGCTACTGAGAAACCTTCTCTCCCTCTCTGTTCTTGCAAGGCTGTGCACAATAGCTTTACTGGAAGTCTGGTCTGCTCCCCTCTGTGAAATCAGTGGGTCAGGCTTCTCTATGTATTCTCAAGCTCTTTCAGTGGTTTCCATTCATTTCAAAGTAGCTGTGGCTTCCAACTTGATTTACATAGCAGCTCATATTAGTTTCACTCAGCGTCAGCCAGCAGTTTGTGTGTATTCTTGTGCAACTTGCGGTTACTCCAAAGCAAATGTGTGTCTGACCTCTATCTAAGTGGTTCATAAGCATGTTCTTCATGTCTACCAGTAACTTAATCCAGGTGTCGGCGTATCTTCATGCATGAGTGCATAAGTGATTCATGTCTAACACATCGGAGTCACAGTCTCAGTCATGACATCATAAGCCTTTTGCATAGTCTCAGTCAGTCTACTTGCTCCATCGACTGCAGATATATCTTCTCAACTACGTCATCCAGATAAGGTCTAAATGTTTGTCTGAGTAAATAACATCTGCGGTACATAGGTGATGGGGAAGAAAGGGCCAAAATGATGTACACCTTTCACTTCTGTGACATCAAGATGAGGGCCGGACCAGTGCAATGAGGGCCCCATTCATGTCTCCCTCTTCAATCCCCCCTCTGTATGTTATATTAACCACACTTCCGTGTGTGTTCTCCCTGTTAACATATGGCTTTGGGATCCATAATTTTGCCACTCCTCCCAGTCGACCATGGTACTTTACTTGCTCATCCAAACTCCAGGTCATATAGCAGTAGTCTCCATCGGGCATGCATCAATCTAATCATCCCTTGTAGTTGCGTAGATCTGGGGGAAATTTGAACGTTGTGACTTGAGGGAAAATGGAACATTGCCTTCAGTGTGATTTTAGTCTTTCGAATGTCGGTGTCTCCTGATCTGCCTTTCTCTCCACATATAATAATATTTTCTCCCTTTTGTTGAATTTCACCTCAAAGCCGGCATCGGGTGTGAGCACAGACCAGCTTTGAGCCAGAGAGAAAATGTGGCACACCACTACAAGCATATACCTGTTGCCATTACAATTTTGAATCATAACCACTTAATCTCTGTGGAGGAGTAGAAAGGGCCAATTAAGGCACAGTATTGATCCTCTCACTACACGCAATGTGTTTCCCGCAGTGAACTTCTGACAAACAATGCAACTATTCATAAAGACGGAAATATGCTCTGGCAATTTGGGACAGAAACAATGTTCTGCTATATGTGCTTCAAGAGCATCTTTACTAAAATCAGTCGGGTAAAGAAGCAGTGTGAGGGCTACTTGTAAAAAGGTAAGGGAATAACCAGTTTTCCACTGCTCTTCTGTCACCACATCACATCTGTGGGGGATATCGAACAACCCATTGTATCCATAATTCCTTCTCCTCTGTTGGTTGCTATCCCTATAGTTCTATGATTTGGGTAATGGTCAATAGACTGTACCCTTCTCAGAATATCATGCTGAGAACTCACGTGTGTTTATTAGGTGGGATGTCAAATGTATTTATTTCCAAAAATATGTTGCTCAGTTTGCTTTTGCATCTGCTACTTCATTGTCGTGGAAAAGCACATCCTCCCCCCTAGTGTGAGCTTGACATTTCACTACTTCAATGGCTGATGAGAGCTGTAGGGCCTCTTTGAGCCTATCCAATAGGGGTGCATGCTGTACTAGCGTACCATCAGCACATCAAAAGCCCTGCCTTTTCCAACGTGACCGTCCTGCATGTACTGTTGATATTCTTATAGGTAACGTCCGAGAACAGTGTGATCTCCTCATCCTCATATGTTGCTAGTGCTAATATGAGTGCAACCAATTCTGTTGATTATGCTGAGAAATGAGAAGGTGATCTCGTGCTTATTGCCACTTCGAATTTCCCGCTCTGTTTCAACTTTTCCACTGCCATCCCAGTATGTTGTTCCCCTGTTGTCTGGTCAAATGTTGAAGAACTGTCAATAGAGAGTACCTCCCCACTCCTGAGTGCATTCTCCCTTACTCTAGGGATGTCATCATAATATTCTGTGTATATGGTATAGTCGTGTACCTAGTCCCCTTCTTCTACTGGTTCAGCTGTAAATGTTGCTGGGTTTACACCTCACACCTTACCACTTTTATCACCAGATTTGAGATAATCACCACATATCAGGATGTTCTCTGTGTAGTCAACATACCTTTGGGCTTCTTGAGAATGGCAAAAAGGGCATGATCACGTACAGGTTGGTACTGTAGACCATCATGATACTTGCTGGTTTCTTTACTGCAAAGGCAGCAGCAGCCAATGCTTGTTTGCAAGGATAATGGCCTCTCATCACTGGATCTACATGCCCACTGTAGTAAGCTTACGGTTTGTGCCCTAAGGTTGTCTTCTGTGTAAGCACTGCCACCATCACTATTCCATTTGTGTGCAAAAACAAATATAATTCAGCACTGTAATCGGGGATTCCCAAAACTAGGGCTGTGCATATTGCCCCCTTTGGTTTAACAAAGGTTTCTGTCATCTCCCCTGTCCACGTTAGTTTGCCGTCCCCCCTCTGAGTCTCCTTGAGCCCTTTTATAAGAGGCCTAGTGTATGTGCTGTAGTCAAATAGTCAAGCCCTACACTAATAGCTAACACCTAAGAATTGCTATGTCTCCTTCACAGACTTTGGCAGCACATTCCTAAAATCAGCCTTGCCCTTTTAGGGGTCATCTTTCTCCCATTTTGAGATATTAACTGTAAGATATATAAAACCTCCCCATGGTAATACTGGAATTTTTCCCTGTCCACCTTTTACCCATTGTCTGCCAAAACTATCAACAGCTGCATTGAATCTTTCAGACACTGTTCCTCTCACCTGCTGCATATTAAGATGTTGTCCATGCATTGAATAACTATGCTGTATACATTCACTAGGTTCATTTGGAGAACCCGATTCACAGTACTCTTGAGGAAGTCTCATGTGTTTCTACTTTTTATTTCTATATAGAAACAAATTCAAATTCTGTGTTAATTCATGAAGCGGGATAGAGAAGAAAGCATTATTCAAGTCTATCTACGTGAAGTGAGTGACTTTTTACAGAATACTACATAATATTACCACTGGATTAGGGACTAAAGGAAACTCTGCCTCAACAATATTGTTCAAAGAGCCCCAATCCTGAATTAAACACCATGATCCCCCTGTCGCCTTTTTCACTGGGTACACATCCGTGTTACATTGAGATTCTGATGGTGGTAAAATTCCCTGCTGAACTAGTGCACGAATTGTCTCAAAAATGCCTTTGTCTGCCTTCCTATATAGAGGGCATTGCTTTGCCCTCAGCAGCATCACTCTGGCTTGAGCTTAATTTTGATAGCTCCTACCCCTTTCAACAGACCAAGGTCATATGGGCTGTCGGTCGATATTATGCTCAGTACTTGCGCTAGGTCTTCCTCAAGAAATGGCAGTGGTGCCTTTTCATCAAGGGCAGCCTCTGTGGGACTTCCCTGTCATGGATTCTCACCCAGTAAGTAATGCTCATAATGAACACTTGCTCAATATCTGAATAGTCATCCTGAATCAGTTCTTCATCAGTCAGGTCAGTCAGTCTGTGTCCTTCACCCACTGTTATTACTGCTCTCCATGCTCTTCCTATATCATCACTCCTGTGTATAACTACTCTCTAATTATAACTGTTTCCAATTCTAGTGGAAACACCTGTCCTTCTTCTTAATCTAGGGAGATTCCTATGATAAACAAAACCGTATTTGGCAAGCAAGGTAGCTTGCCTTGTATCCCCTGGAAGCCATGCTAGCAGCACTTCCACTGTGTACTGAAATAGCTCAGGATCTAAGCCCCCCACCTTTGTGCAGTCTGACAACAGAACGCATTAATATATTCCCACCCATTCGTATAGTGGATTCCTGGGGTTGAACACACTATATCTTGGTCAGTGAATGAAATGGTCATGTTGAGTTGACTCATCATGTCCCTCCCCATTATGTTAACTGGTGTCTGACGGGAATATGACAGTGGCATGGTAAGGTTGTGCTCCCGAATGAAAATAGGAAGTTCATCAGTAAATGGAACCAACTCTGTAGCCCCAGATACACCTTGAGCATTCATGGCAATGTCTGACATTGGTTATCTCCCTTCCCTAATACACGATCTCATTGACGCGTATTTACGAGAAAAGAGAATGTTTTGGCACCTATGATTACCCCTACATGTGGTTTCCCATTCGTTTTGGGAGTGACATATATGATTGAACACATCAAGTCAGTCTGTGGGTTGTCCTATTGTGAGATTAAAGTCATCCCTGTCAGCGTGATGGGATTCCCTCCCACTACGATCACACCCCATAGTCTCTGCGTGGGAGTCTGCATTGTAATATCCGTATGTCTCGAAGCTATAGCGTCTGCGTGTGTTCTTGGCCATAATAGTTGGGTTGTTCAGTATTGTATGTTGGCGGGTATGTCGCTCCCCCCATTCTGTCACATTTCCCCTAACTTCTAACTTCTACACACTTGTGATTTGTGGCCTATCTTTCTGCATAACCAACACTGCAGTGGAGGTCCCATGGGTCTGGGCTGTCCCTCGTTAAACCTGTCTCCACCCTGCTGCATTGGGCACCCTGATCCTTTCCCGCTACGCATGCCTCCTCTTCCCTGTGGCCATTGATTAGTGTCTCCCCTTCCTGTGAAGCTTCCCCCTACCATTTGCTGCTGTTCTAGTTAACCACTCCCTCTCTGGTTGTCAACATTGTCCTTTCCACTGTATACTAGGATTTTTTTTTCTGAACTAACTTTTCTTCTTTCTGTTTTGTTTCCCCCCTTTTCTTTCTCATGCTCTCCTGCATTACCCGACAACAATGTACTATGGGCAACTGAATTTCGGACAATGGCTTTGCCTCCAACCCCACATTTGTTTTCAATTGTTTCTGCACTTTTTCTGGTAAACCCTGGCTTTGTGTGTGGTAAAATAAACCCACAGTTTTATCCCAAAGTTCACATGTCTTGAGACTCCAATATTCTTGTATCTCCTGAATATAGCAGGTCTTCAATCTCACACATTTTGTGTGGCATTATTGTGCTTATGTCAGATGTGTCTGGGTACTGCACCCTCAGAGACTGCCATATGGCTGCTCTGCAGTTATTACACAGTGCTCCATCGTGTGCTGTGTTCTGCGCTTTCACTCTGGCATATTCTGCATATTTGTAAACATCATCAGCTACCTCCCCAAGAATGGCGGAGAGTAAGCTCTTCATGTCAACCACTGCTAGGGTCGGCCCTGCTGTCAATCTTTCTAGTTCATAAATCCATTTCCCACTCCTGCAGTCAATGATGGTAATTTACACCTCAAATGATCCTTGTCCATCTGTTGCCACGTATATACTGTGGTCGTCCACCACCCATTTCTAACAGTGGAAACTGCATCAGTGCCCCATCTTTGTCATATTTGCCTATGTCCTTCATAACTGTAAATGTGGCTGTCATGCTGGTTCTCTTTCATCCTGGTAATGCTCTCAACCTCTGCACATATGGAGTAACTTCATCTGCGCTATGTGATCTGTCTTTTGGAGCACTTAAAGCGCCCCTCAGGTTCTACCTTCCCCTTTCTGTATCTTCCTCGTCATCCCAAAGTGTTTTTTTTCCATTCTGGGTCCTTTGCAGGGGTGGAAAAGCCCCCCACCTTCTTCTAGTTCTCCACCTGACCCCCATCTTCCCTAAACTGTCATCTCTGTCTTCATTCCCTCGTGCACAAAATTAAGTCACCTTAACATAGTTTTCACTTGTTGCCTCTTCCCTGCTCTGTCCAGTGAGTCACCTCCCCTTCTCGGTGGTCGCCCCACTATGCTGCTGCTTGCCTTAGGGACAGAAGCGCTGTCCCTTCTACTCCTATAAAGTATCCCGGTCCCCGTCCATATTCAGACTTTCTTGTCATCATTTGAAAGTCTGAGCCCCGTCATTATATCCTCTAACTCCTTAAGACGTCTCTTTCTACTTTTCTCTCTCTCCCGCTCCTATTTATTTGTCTCTCTCTTTTTCCTATCTGCACTGACATTCTTTACCAATTCTCTCAATCTGAAGTTTCCTCTTGTCTCTCTTCAATTGCAACTTTCTCTCCTTTTCTTCCATCGTCTTTCTCATCGCCTTCTCTTCTATTACTTTCTGTCTTCTCCTCTTTTACCTTTCATCTTTCTCCTTCTCTTCTACCTTCTTTGCCTCCTTTTTCAACTGATACTGTTCCTTCCTCTCCTCTCCGCTCTTTCTCTTCTTTTCTCTTCCTCCATTACCTCTGCCCATTCTTTTTCCTCTTAGTCCATCTCTGTTTCACTTTTTTTCTTAGCTCCCTCCTGTAGGTCTCTGGGCTCTGTTACACTCCTTCTGTTTAGTTTGAGCAACATCTGTCCTCCCACCCACTCATTCAGTGGAACTGTCACCTCAACATCCCATTGACCTCCCTGAGTCATTTTGTCTTCCATCGTCATCTTCGCTTGCAGGTCACTGTGCTCTTTGCATTCATCAATCATAATCCTTGTTTTCCTATTCACCAGCTTAGTGCCACTAAGTGTGCCTTCACTAGTATATGTAGGAGGTGCATACACTGGTTTAGTGTACTCTGCCGCTGCTTTTAGGTCTTTTAAGGGCTAAAATAACTGGCCTCCAATTGGCAGGTCATCTGTTTGAGGAAGAGGAGGAGCCATGGGAGCTTCGCCCCCCGCACCAAGCTGGCTGTGCATCCACTCCATCTTGGGTGGGTCATAATTTATTTCCCTTATGCGCAGCTTGTAAATATGTGGTCATGTTTTGCAGCACAGATTTTGAAAGGCTGCCTTCCTGGGGCCATGGCCTATCAATTTTGCCCTCTGTATTGTGAGTCTATTCCATGCATATTTTGTCCTGATACCGCAGAAGGGATTCGCACAAATGTTTAAGGGGTGTATCCCCCTTGCTGGCCCATCACTCTCTGACTGCTGATACTTACTTGACATCAAAGCAGAATTTTCTGCTCACTTCGAGTAATGTCAATTTCAATTTTACAATTGCTGTTGACAAATATCTAACTTCTCCAAAATAAAACAACCTCCAATCTTTTCCACCAGCCTCTCTCACTCACCAACACCAACAAGGTTGTCTTCCACACTCCAATGTCTTCCTTCAAAGGCCAAGCCACAACTCTCCAGTGCCCTTCCAGCACCATGCAAATTGTACATCAACCTTCTCATTTTCTGAATTTTTACTACCACCTCGCTCCACTACAACAGCACCTTTTCCATTTCTCTTCACCAGCAACTCTGTGCCCCACTGTGAGCCGTCAGACTTCTCATCAATGTTCTATGTCCCATTAAATACCTCTGGCGATGTCCCCAAACACTATGAATGTAAAACATGTCATGTATTTAAGGATTTGAGCATTGAAGTATTTCAGTGCACTCTTAAACCCCACAATACACAACACACCACAACCCAAATACACCACAAATACGGTCGTCATCCTGATTTTCTATTCAAATAGGAATCCATCTCTTGAAAGTGCCCACTCAGGGGTGTGGTTCTTTTCTACATCACAGCATACCTTTCATATATGATTTTGCATCCTTTTTATTTTTTCTGGAAAGTTCAATAAGGTACCACCTTCCGCAACCTAAGCTAACGCCTAACCACAGGGATCCATATTGTCATCCATAACCTAGTTAACACCTGGAAACAGGGATTCTCTCATAAATAACACACAAAATGAACCGCAACACAACAATTCCCCCGCCCAATATTTGTCAAATTGTTGGACTCATACTAACACTCTCTGGATCCGCTGAAGCACTGAGCCACCGTCACCTCCACAATCTGCGACTCCACCTTCCGGTCTGCTCGGTGTCCCAGCCAGGAATTTCACCAGGGGGGCTCCTGATGACAGTCTCTGTTTCCACGTGTGGTCAATGGTCCAAACCTCGTGGGCTGCAATGCATCTTTTCAGGCAGGCATTGGGAAAAATGGTATTTGCCGGGGGTCTTAGTGACCTACCTCTGCTACCACCTGAAATAAGGTGAGTGACTGTATCCCCAATTACAAGCAA
Source organism: Ambystoma mexicanum (assembly GCF_040938575.1). Taxonomy (NCBI): domain Eukaryota; kingdom Metazoa; phylum Chordata; class Amphibia; order Caudata; family Ambystomatidae; genus Ambystoma; species Ambystoma mexicanum. The sequence goes on from NC_090938.1 coordinate 80,706,123, forward strand.
GACGGCCTGGCCAGGGGAAAACCCCACTCTCAAAAACGAAGAGTCAAAAAATATGACAAATCTTACTGTTTATTGAAAGCTTTCAAACAGGGATCACATTATGAACAACACATGATTGTCCAATACTTTCTAGTTAATTACAGGCTTGTCATGAACTTTTAAGGCAATGTCACGTCACAAAACAAATGATACATTGCAAAAACCTAACGTAACATGGGATTGGTTAGTGAGTTAGGCTACATATAGGATATATATGGGTTTAGTAACCTTATTGGTTGAACTGTATCTGGTGGCTCCTCCTGTGACCACCTCCTAAATGGTGCAACTAAAGGCATGCCTTTGGGGCTTGCAACAAAATGTGAGCTAGCGAGGAAGGTCGGTAGGGATTGGTCACAGAGCGTCTTCTCAGCCTTGGCACCTTGGAAAGTTACCAGCCCATGAGCAACTCTTCAAGGTGGTGGTAACAGTCCCAAAAGTGCTGCTTATTCCCAAAAAGTTACCATCCACGCTCCTCTAGGCCTTGAGACAGAACATTAAGCTTTCAACCTGAGATTAGTTTTGTATCATCTTGCCTTCAGTTTGATGGGAACAATGGTCTCTGCACGGCTCAAATGAATAGGCTTTGCCTTCCAGGTTCAGATCACGTGTGCAAGGACCACAAACGTAATTTTCCTGCTTACATTTATGAGGATTTTTGGCTTTTACACATGCAGGTGTCCTATCTCTTCTGCTATTGCAAAACATTCTGTCCCCCTGTGTCATTGGCAAGGCTGTGCAGAAGAGCCGTACGGACAGCGTGGTCTGTACCCCTCTGTGAAATAAGTGGTTCAGGCTTCTCTCTGTATTCTCAAGCCCTTTCATTGTCTTCCATTCATTTCAATGCAGCTGTAGCTTCCATCTTGATTTATATGTCCACTCATGGTAGTTGCACTCAGCGTCAGTAAGCAATTCATGGGTATTCTTGTGCAACCTGTGGTTACTGCATGTGTCTGGCCTCTATCTAAGAGGGTCATAAGCATTTTATTTGTGTCTATAAGTAACTTAATCTAAGGGCCTGTTTAGCTTCATGCAGGAGTGCATTTGTGCTTCATGTCTAATGCATCTATGTCATAGTCTCAGTGATGATGTCATCAGCTTTTTGCATAGTCACAGTCAGTCTACTTGCTTCATTGACTGTAGATGTATCTACTCAACTATGTCATCAGGATAGGGTCTAAATGGTTGTTTGAGTAAATAGAATTTCTCAAATCTGCGGTACATCAGTAATGGGGAGGAGGGGTCAGGGACTATGTACTCCTTTCACTTCTGTGATTTCGAGAAGAGGGTGGGACCGGTGCAACGAGGGCCACATTCATGTCTCCTTCTTCTGTATTCAAAGCCATTGTGAGAAACCTGAGGGCATCCTCACATCTACTCCCCTTGGATGCTCTATGCAGGTGGCCAGGGAAAGGCCATCGCTTTTTGATCCTGACCCTGGGAGGCAGAGAAGCAAGGGAGGATCACCTGGGTGGAGGGTTCTTGAGGATTTGGCAGTGGGATGACCTCAGGTGAGACCCTTTTTCCTAGTGAGGAAAAACCTAACCCTCTCCTGACCTTGATGGGTTATTTTTAGTCAGCTCCCCATCATTCATAATATGGGACACTTGACAATAGTGAGACGAGGAAGAGGCAACCTAGAGCAATGAAGACCACACACTTTAAGCATTTTGGTAGTAGGACAAGGAAGATGCATGCAAGGTGGTGGCATGTCAGAAGTAGGGGTGTACCGAAATTTAGCTTTGAGTAAGTATTCGGCCGAATTCCGGCATAAAATTAAGTATTCGGCTTTGGCAAAATACCTAATTGACTGCTTACTCGAAGCCGAAGTTACACGCTGCCCGTGACTAAATGGCAAATGGAGAATTGGAGTTGACAACGTCTTGTAAAGATAGGTTTGCACATCTTTTGTGCCATTAAAAAGACTGGAAGGACAGAAAATTTGACACTTTAAGCATGAATGACAAAAAATAACAAATCTCTCACAGAGATAAAATTATGGGTTATTTGATGAGGTGTTGGTTGTCTCAAGCAAACGTGTATAAGGAGCATGTCTCTCATTTAACCCGGCATCCACATCTGTATGGCACCATTAAAGCCCAATCCCACTCCCCGCACCACTCCATCCACCCAGACGGGATGAATTAGAAAAAAAATGGGCTGCTTGCGGGTCCTGTCAGTGACCTATGCATCTGATCTTGTTCCTCGAAGGCTACACCATTTTGGCACGGAGATGAAAAGTTCACAATATGCACTAATCCAATCCACTCTCATATAAGTCTTGCACAGTGTCTTCCGAATGTACTAACTGGACCCTTGTGTGGTTACGTTGAACTTGCACCCACATAAATAAACCGGTAAGATCCAGAAAACATTGTCGTTTCTAGTTTGAGCACACAGACTCTAGGACAAGGTAGCACGATCAGAGAATGGACAAATTAATTGTATTGACAGACACGTAGCGTTTGTACTGCAAGAAGACCACAGGAATGTATTCCTTATTTTACAATCATGATGCAGTGTGCTTCATTAAAACTCTGCCCACCTCAGGAAGAATGTGAAACCCCAATGTAAAAAAAAGAAAGAAAATAAACAACCACACAACACAAGACCGCTTTACTTTACATTGCACATGCGGAACCCCCGAAGGGCCAATGTGACACTTGCAGGTTGCCCCTGTATCCTCTGCAAAGGCTTCGGATCAGGTACACTCGGCAGGGCAAAGGGGGCGGGGTTGTAGCGCTGCGCACAATGTTATGTTTCTTGAAGTACCGGCACCTTTGTAGCACAATTTGTGTGTCCTCAAAGCTATCTATGGCAAACACAAAGGACAACCATGTGGCTCGTCTGTACATGATGCTGGACTGCACCTGGCTTCACCTGTACACTTGTCTGCCCTGAACATAGTCAGTCACTGGGCAGGTGTGCCCACCTCAGATGTCACCAATTCCGCTTCCCCTCAAATGAGGAAACTCTGTATGCCAAAAACTATGCCGCAGCCAGACTTCCAAAACTCTTGTTTGGCTGTACCTGTTACACATTTCCCCAGGCAATGTATCCATCCTAGCTGTTTTTCTAGCAATCTGGCACCCTCATGAAGAGGTGTTAGTCTACAGCCTAATATTGCCTTCCACTAAACTGACCATAGACTAGGTCAAAAAGTCACGTACAGGGGACTGTGTCATCTTGTATTCTGCTATCTGTGTAGGTGCGGTGCCAACGGGCAATAAACAGATATCTCAGACATAACAATGGCACAGGCCTGCTATTTACTATTTACTGTTTTTATGTTGCGTGTAAGCCCGTGGCTCTTACGTTAGGCCACTCCTAAAGAATGCAGCTTCATTTTTGTTTTGGGTCTACTTGTTTTGTCCGGGGATTGGCATGGCGCGAAGACTGGTGGAAGCAGGATTTAGAGCCACACTCTGTGTCAGAGGCCTTTGGACTGTGATTGGAGCGCTGGCAGATGTTATCAGTCCTGTAAGCGAGGGTCTCCTGTCCAGCCACCTTTCACACGCACCAGCAGACTGTCCTTCAGCTGTGGGCTAGAGAAAGGCTGCGAAAATAAGCATGACTTTATTTGTCATTTAAATAGCAATGTCTTTTTTCGTGCTTGGATTGGAGTTGCAAAGTACTTCTTTAATGTGTGCTAATTATAGCATTGTATTGGTGAAAAGCGACGCATTGATCCCCGCTTCGCATTTCAAAGCTGCCTCCTCAACACTGCTCGGGCTTTGTATGTAAATGGCCACAGCCCACTGCCAATAGTTAGACAAGACTGCTGGTCCTGGGTGGTGGCATTGTTGGGCCCTCCTCACTGTATATCAAGCTCTCTTCCTTGATGACATGGGATAAACTAAAGCCCTTCCCTGAGGCAGACAAGTGCTGTTAAAGACCAAAACTACACCATTCTCCAAAGGGAAAACCCAGCTGCAGCTAAAAACTACTTTCCATTGCAAATAATTCCCTAAATAATCAAATTCCCCACGCTGCAACGTGTGTGCATTTTCTGTGGAAAGGAGTGTCACCTCAGTACCTGGATCTATGTATACCACCCTGATCAACATGCCATCAGGCTGTCAGGCTGCATATATTTCTGACAGCACAAACATGCCAACCGGGCCTTTATGTTGGAAATGTTAGTAGTTTTTAACTTTCGCTTGTCTTTCTCCAATTTAACATATCCAGCACTCCCAGTTTCTCTTTCAAAATCTGCAATTGGTTGTTCCCTCCACACTTGGCCATGTGGTGCCCATTGATTTTATTTGGCAATGTTTGTAGTATATAATAAAGCTTGCAGCTTTCGACCAAAAACTCCCACACAGCCCCAGTTCTCTACAACATTGCTCATTCGGCAATGAAAGCAAGCAATAATAAAACTCCCCTTCTATAGCTTAGTTACAGCTATGATCTATTTATACGCACTAAGTATGTCCTTCAATGAAGTCCTGTAAAAACAAGCATTGGCAAAGCCAAACGTTTTGGATTTTATGCAAATATTGACACATTTCTTTTAGTAAAGGCTCACTATTAGGTGCCGGACGAATACTTTTGCCAACTATTGGTATTCGGTATTTGGCCGAATAGTAAATTTACTATTCGGTACACCCCTAGTCAGAAGGTCAGACACGTCCTCCTAATCATAGTCACGCAAGGTTGATTGAGAGAGCACACCTGCAACCTGTTAGTGGGCTACAGGTATATAAAAGCAGGAGTAAAAAGCAACACTAAGAGCGGCAGCAGGGAGGCCAGTGTGATCTGCCGGAACCTTGCTGGAAGGGAGGCGAACCATTGAACAGAACTAATGTGTATAGGTCTGTGGTACACAGCACGCCGAGATGCTGGGGACTGCAAGGAGAGGTGGTATGAGACAGCCTGGCCTGGGAGCCGGAGCTCCAAGGAGCGGACTGGTGGTGGATGAGGGAGCCGGGGTGAAAGGCTGCCCCTTTCCCTTTGAATCAGAGTGTTTGTTCCCCATTGCCAAAGAGCCAGCCTACGAGTGTTCAAGGGACAGAAGTGGGACCCCTGGCACAAAAAGCTGCAGTTTTTGTGTTCTAAATTGTGAGGACTGCTACTGAAGAGGTCAGTGAGTTTATAAACAAACAAGAAAACTGGGGTCTGAACTGCGAGTAAATGAACATTTGCATTGCGCTGAAATACTTTGCATCTAGTAATGGAGTGTTCATCTGCATCAGAAGAGCAGGTTTTCGAACGGTCCTAGACTTTTTGCATTGTTGAACATTGAACCAGAAGAAATACTTTGTATCAGAGTGGTCACATATCTTAAAGTAGAACAGTTTTGAAAGTCTCTGAACCTTGGGAAGTTCTTGTCAAGTGAAAGGCGTAAATATTCTATATTGGGTTGAATGAAAACAAGATTGTAAGCTACACCAATGCCTAAAGAACGCCAGAGTGAATATGAACCTTTTAATTAAACAGAAAACACTGAATGTTGAACTGATCAGTGAATGGAATTGGGCAATCATTCAAAACCGCTGCATGCTGAATGTCTAAAGCAACAGAACTTTCAAGTTAAATTAAACCCCTGCATGTTAACTCCATTAATCAGATGGCATCTTGGAGTTAACCCTATTATATGAAGAAAGGAAGTGAACCTGCCTGGGCCAAAGGGAACTTCCAAGGCCCTTTCCTTGGTTTGTTTTGAATTGTGATAAAACACAAGTCTTGGGAAAGGGAACCCTGGGACTTCATGAACTACCTTTGTTGTCTTTGAAGGTGGAACCTCAAGGCTCTTTCTTTTGTGTTTTGAACTGTGACGCCTGGAACTTGGGGAAGGGAACCCTGAGCATTTTTTCAAAACTATTTAATCTTGAACTTGGAAAAGATAACTTTGAGACTTTTTTGTGGAACTGTTTTATACTTGGGGAAGGGAGCTGAAAGAAAGTATTGAGCTGGAAGAAGCTCAGAACTTGTTGGTAGAACACTGTTTCTTTTAACTTTTTACTTCCCTACACATTGGTTTGTTGTAGTTGTGAGGGCAAGGATAGGTTTTGGACACAGACCGACTTTTAATTTGAACTCTTTGACTCAGACATTCATTCATTTTATTCAAGCAGGGAATACCCACCTTAGCAAAGGGCAAGTTAGGCGTTCAACCATCCTGACATTTTAGTTAATACATATTGTTTTGTTCACCTTGATATTGATTGTCTGTGTCGTACTTCATGATGCCTCACAAAATCCAGTTCAAAACGCCATCTTACATTTATGACAAACTCAAACCCATCACCCACACAAACACCAGACGACAAGGCAGCCGACACCTTCTAAACAATCCACACGGCAAACTCACATGCACATAAAACAGCATTTACCCACTGGGCACCCAGGGCATGGAACACCCTACCTCTCTCTCGTTGTGCATTGCATCTGATATCACCACTTTCAGAAAGAGCCTCAAAACATACCTGGTTCCCCACTCATAACCCTGCCCTCCTTCAAAGATATTACTTGTCTATCCTAATCTTCCTTTAATTTCCTGAAAACATTGTGTAACATTTTTTAACTCCCACCTTTCAATATTTGAACCATGTAAGGCACTCCTAGACCCCCAAGGTAGAGCCAGATCCAAAAATAAATTCAAATATCAAAATAAATACTTAAATGACACCTGGGATTGTTTTGGGCCTTTTGAGTGTGTTACTTGATTACTGCCATCCAAATAACGGGCCCAGGTATATTTCTGCTGTGCACAGTTTATAAACAACCATCAGCAGAAATATGAGGTAGCCTCCTTTCAGAGAGAAGTATTGTGTACTCAAACGTGCACATGCAGGTGCTGAGGAGAAGCCTCTTGTGTGGGTTTCCTTTTAAAATCACCAAGGAAAAACGCTCATTCAGTTACTGATTGATGTCCCTTACTGTATTAAACACATATTAAAAGCTTAGAGAAGGTATTGTATGCAAATCAAAACAGGGGACTAAATCTAAATTAATCTTTAGAAGCACTGGGTTTATGTTTTTCATAAATTGCCCCAGTGAAATGGATACTTGTTAACCTCATGAATTTGGTGGCAGAGCAACTGTGCCTTTTAAACTAGGGATGGCTTTAAAGTAAATAAAATCTATATTTTATCACCAAGCAAAAAAAATTACTTAAGGGGTGTATTATTCAGCCAAAACAGACATTCTTTAACCCACCCCCCCCTCCAAATGCAGCTTTCCAGCCATGCCTAAAGATGAAAGAGACATTTGATGCAGGTTTCTGACTTTGAAGTTGTTCCCTCAACAAATGGGTGCAGCTAAACCCAGGATGCGTACTGCATCCCTTATATGGCTTTTGACACCTCATCCAGGTGAAGAGGCTAGCTTCCTTAATAGGCAGTGCTGGCAACATGAACTTGCAGGGATGCTGCAAAACAAAGGGGACATCTTGAAAGGGGATAATTAGCATGGAGGCCTTTTGATCTGGAACATACAAGTGTTCTCTGGGGGTTCAGGATGCCTGACAGAACCCTACAGGAAGAAGGTTTTAGCCACCTTGGATCTTACTGTACATTCCATTCCTCTTGCTTCTTCTCCTGACTTCCTGCACATCGAATAATGTAGATATAGCCCCGCAAAGGATGCAAAAGCTACAACTTGAACTCAGATTGGCCTTCACCAGAATATTTGAAAAAGTGGCAATTCCATTTTTGGACTTAAATATATATGCGGGTGTGGCGGGGCCCTCCTTTCTCCATTTGGCAATGCATCTTTTGAAAATTGATTTTGGAATGATCGTTTTATCAGAAGAAGGATCAAGACAGATCTTGAGTTGAGCTGTCAATATTTGCTAATATAATGGAAACAATGACACCATATTTCTAAAACCTATCCAAGCGTGAAGGCTGTAATAGTGACAAAAAGTGTCCCTCGAAACAAAGTGCATCAATTACAAAACATTTGGTACAAGCACTCATCATGCACATGCGTGTACCTCACCAATACCAACACCTCATTTGTATGCAACTGACTGAGTAGCAGTCATCTGGGTAGGGTGCTCTCATTATTATTATTATTATTATTATTATTATTATTATTATTATTATTATTATTATTATTATTATTCAATATCTTAAATTCAAGTCTTGTTGACCACAAGAGTGGTCAATACCTTTGGATAATTGCCCACCCACATTCTGAGGTGAGAATGTGGGCCATAAATTGGGGAATGCGCATGTGATGATGTTGGGGAATTGGCCCAAAGTGATAATGATCCCTCCCAAAATATATAAGACTCTCAGTACACGACTATCACTTCATGAAGGGATGACATTTTGATTAAAGAATTGAATGCAAGTGGCACGGTGTTCAGTGTGCACATCTTTTACACACCACTTGTTTTCCCCTGGAAATGGGTGCCAGAGCATGCAGGCAGCATTCTATGCAGAGGATATGTACTCTCTGCAATGACCAAACAAGGAAAATAAAATGCAGAGTACACACACGCACACATGACTGTGAGGGACCATAAACATGGAGGGCGTTGACTCACCTGGGTTATTTCAATTTTTTTTATTAAATGGAATGTTGGTAGACCAACCTCAGGAAAATGTGTGGGGCTAATCCACACAAATGTTCCTATGCTCATACCACGACAAATGCATAGACCTGTGTACTCTGGGTGGGCACAGCCTACAATCACAGTCAGCCTGTCATATTTAGTTGGAATGTGACAGCCAGGAGTACACAATGTCATCTCCAGGAAGGGAGAGGACCAACATTCTCTCTGCCATGGTCAGCCTGATTAACTAACAAAGGCTCCATGGATCCACCCTGCTCTATTTTTTTGGCCCTGCAGCTAGTCGGAGCAATTGACATACCAATAAAGAGTACTTCAAACAGGCCCACATGGGGCCTAGCTGCAGAGGTTAACAAAGGAGACAGGAAGCCCAACAAACTTGTGTATGTTAATGTGTCAACCTGAAGCGAGCTCCCTCCATCAATCTCATTTGCACAGTGAGCTGTCCTGTCTGGGACTGCTGTTTACAGTAAGCCACTCCACTGGGGTAACCCATTTATAAGGTACACACACCAGAGGTTTGCAGGAGCCCGATAATTTGGTCTTGAAGCTGATTCAAGGGAGATCTGCTGCTTTAATCTCAGACCACAGAGACATCCATTAACCAGAAATACTCTTTGGTCAACAACAGACAGGAAGATGGGTGGGACTTAGTATCACAAAGGAGTGTGGCCAGAGTTCTCCAGAGATGGTTTCTGCCATTTTAGTTCTGGAGAAATACCTTGTTCCTGTTTTCACCACATTACCTTTACTGTTGCAAGCACTCTGGTTATAACCTCATGCATACAGGAGATAGTTGATCGGGACCCCAGGATTGGTTCATTAAGGTAGTCTTAGACTAAACCAATCACTGAGTCCCACTTGGCTTCAAAAGAGGGCTGAGCCCCATCTTTTGGCAGATCATCTGAAGAATTCACCCGAAGTAACATAGACAAACTCAACCTTGGAAACCCGGTTGAAGGTACAGCCTGCCTTTCATCTTCTACCAGTGAAGGAAGGCCAGGATATCCAAAGAGGGAAGCAAGATCCTTCCTATAAACATCTCCTAGGCAACAGAAGGAGATACAGAACTCAGAGGACCCTCCAGCCACTCTGGAACTGGTACCCAGCCAGCACACAGTGACCCTGCTAGGCTCTACAGCAAGCTTCCTGGATAGAAAGTGTCAGAAGGTCTCTGGTCCTTCAACCAAGTACAAGGCATGTGCTTGCATGACACTCCAAAGCTGTGTGCCACCTGCCTTAAAGGACAACACAAGCCCATTGAAGAAGCCGGGACAAGTGCCTCAATGAGCTTCTACCGACGTCCGCCTTAAAGGACATTTTCGAGCCAGTCGAGTTCCTCGATCTGCACCTGACGAAACACTGACCGTTGTCAAGCCGCTGTTGTTTTAAGACATCTGAGACGTCTCGACCAATGCTTCAGAACTGCTGATCAGCACTGAGGCAATGATTCCTGAACCTGAGCCACTGTGTAGGCCAGCCTACAGCCATTCATCTGGCTTTGCTTGCCGAACTGTCTGGCCGCCTGATACCCGCAGATGTCTCCCGTCTCAAACTGTCACAGAAGACCGCAACCTGCCCTGATGGTGACTCGACCCTGTCAAGCACCAAGAACAAATACAGCCAAGGTACATTGTGGTTCTGTTCCCCATTCCTTCCCAGAAGGCCGCTAGAGACATTTTAAGACCCAGTGCTCCCTAAACTGTTGTGATTATTAATCATACCGACTACCCTCCTGTCTGAGTGCATCCCTTTTCCTTCTTTGAAACTGTCTGTCCTCTGGATTCCTTTACAGGGTGGGTTGTATTTCATATTGTTGCTAGTCTGTTGTGATATAAATAAAGTAGATATTTTTTATACAACCTTCACTGGACAATCCCTTTTATCATTGGGTAATAATTGTAGTTTTGCTGTGTTGCAACTAACCAGCGAACCACGACCTTTCGGAGATAAGCGTGCCGTTCTATCCAAGTTACCAAAATTGAAAAAGGAGGTTTATAATTGGCTTGTTATTCCAATCTGTTTGGTTCTCTTCTGGTGTATTAGAAGTGTGGGCTAATTGATGGTTTAGAAACCGATATTCACCCCTGGACCACTGCTACCATGGAAGTAGATTTGTCACACATACACACGTACATAAATGGTGTGTGTATGTGCTTGTGTGTGTGAGTGTATGCACGCATGTGTGCATATGTGTGTGTGTGTGTGTGTGTGTGTGTGTGTGTGTGTGTGTGTGTGTGTGTGTGTGTGAGTGTGTGTGCGCGTGCACTTGTGTGTGTGAGTGTATGCACGCATGTGTGCATATGTGTGTGTGTGTGTGTGTGTGTGTGTGTTTGCATTTCTGACTGTGTGATTGTGTGTGTGTGTGTGTGTGTGTGTGTGTGTGTGTGTGTGCGCGTGCACGTGTGTGTGTGCATTTTTGCCATGTAGGCTACATCCACTGCATTACTGTAGCCCTCATTTCTCCTCACCCCCTTTAATAAAAGACACAGCTATATGTTCATGCCTAGAGGCACGACGTGCTTAAGGGGTGTCACAGCAGAGAGATGTTTTCTCTGCTGCAGAGCTTTGGTGCTAATCGCCTTCCTCCCTCTGTATTTCTCCCCTTCCCTTCCTAAAAGCTCCCCCGTAGTAAAAAAAATATATATATATGCCTCTGCTTTTATTTGATATTCACAGCCATTTCAGAATGTTCTGCATTTGTTCCATATCGGTGAGCTGTTGACCACATTCGATGGATTCTGATTGGCTGAGACATAGTCATTTCGGAAAGTATATGCTCAATCGACAAATTGGCAATCTAAGCATGGCAGCCAGTGCTGAAACATTAGCTTCCAACACATATCCATTCTCCGGCACTCAAAACACACCAGCCCTCCAGGGCATAGCCTCGTCCACAGAAATCCCCAGATCCAAGCCCCAGTATGTATTCCACAGAGCCAACCAAGCTGTCTGTGCCCTACAAATTCAAAGATACATTACAGAAGAGGTCCACGGGTCCACTGCAGGTAAGCCGGGCTCCATGAAGTAGTGCACCCCTGCATCTGAAACCTTGCAGTGGCATTAAGAGTGGACACTAGGGAACAAAGTCCCTCTGATGTTGGAAGAAAGGACTGAAATGGCAAACACAGCTGGACAACGGAAGGATATTGATGGGAATGACCCAGTGACGAGGAAACCAGGAGTCTGTAATGTACAGTGCACTCACTGTAGACCAGACTCATGAATTCACTGCCAGAGTGGGCATCCAGGTCCTCCTTACCTACCATCAAGGTATGAAACTTGCTCTGCTCCTTCTAGCTTTGCCATACTGGGTATGAAGCTGCAGAACTTGAATTCCGCATCATGAATTGGCAACAGGCATTTGTTCAGGCTATTTTTCCAGTGGACAGAAGGCTTTATTCAACACACAATCCAAAAGAGGTTTAGCATCTGAATTGGCAAGAGTTATGATTATGGTCAAGACATGGCAAGACCTAGGTCTGAGTTAGTAGGGCTACCCGCGGAGGACAATAACTGTCATCCCAAATGTGGATTACTCAAGGGCCATTATGCTTGGATGTTCTTCTCCTTGGATTGCAAGTATAACCAATCCACTGGGTAATGACGCTTGCGCTTGGCACCGAACGGAGGACTCGTTGCGGAGACAGTGAAACACATAGCCGAAGAAGTCATTGACATGTTTTGAGGGAGGAAAGCAGGGATGTAGAATTATACATCAATGATGTCCATGATAATCCCTGCCATAGAAAGTATTTGAGCCAATGATAGCATCCTGCAAAATTACCTCAGAAGGAACAGTTTAAATAGGTGGCTGACCAAGATGGTGGACAAAGGTTTTCCCAAGTGCTCACGTGTGCCCTGATCCTTCAGCTTCTGTACCTCCTTCAGCAGCTCGGGGGACAATACATGGGCATAGGGTGACAAAAGGAACCCCCTATTTCACACTAGATTCCCTAGAGGTAAGGAGGGACTCTTTCCCCCATTAGGGTACCAAAGAAGCTCTCAGAATGACTCCTGCCGTTTCCACGTGTATTACCACACGCTGGTCTGTCTTATTCATAGTGATGATTGGGGGGGCGTCAGGATAGGCTCATGACCACTCCTATATGGCTACAGCAGACTATAGGGTTGTAGTTTTTCCACTTGCGCTCTAGCTCAGCTAGCAACAATGTGGTATAAGCAGGCTTTAACATAACGAATTGCTTAGAGTCTCTACTAGAGCAGGCTTTGCATTCTAAGATTCAGTGTGTGTGTGTGTGTGTGTGATTGTGTGTGTGTGAGTGTGTGAGTGTTTGAGATTGTGTGTGTGTGTGAGTAGGTGAGTGAGTGAGTGAGTAAGAGTCATTGGCTCAGGAATCTCCTGGAAAATTATATTGGCAAACGAGTTTACTATGGAAATCTGACACCTCCAAATGGCTTTTTTTTTCGAAAAGCTGTGCTTTCGTTTTTGAAAGACAGGAGATGATATGATAGGTTATTTATAACGTGCTTCATACCCAGAGGTTTCTAAGCACAGACCACAGGATCAAACCTGTGTCACTCCATGTCATCTTCCTTCCAAGGCAAGCAAATTGCCGCTGAGCTATCCTCCCGGGCTAGTGGTGTCATTGACATTATTACAGAATAGGAGGTCATGAATTGCCCAGAGGATTCCAACCATCCATGAAATGAATGATGTGGCACAGAACAGATGATCCTAGCAGTAAGCAGCAAGCTGGTAGCACCAGTCTAAACTGATCTGGCGTGGCAGTGCTGGCATAGAGATGTGACCCAAACTTATGAATCTCACCCCCCCCCCCCCCCAGAAATCCTGCCTCTTCATGCTAAATTGATTTAGGGTGTCAGCGGCATGTGGAGTGGGTTCAGGACCCCTTTGCCCCCCTGGGCTGGTGGAGCCACATGAGATGATCACACCAGCCAAACATGACCCATTACCAATGAGACCCATCAGCTGCACACACCCCCCGGAATTCACACGTACCACTCGTCGTACACACCAGAGGAGGGCTCATGTGTAGCGAACATGTGAGTGCTGGTAGACGCGTGTGTGCCGCAGCAATGTCGCCATCACATTGGGGGTGCATTGTGCATCACGGTAGAGGTGATGAAGTCCAGGGATAGTGCTATGGTTCTGACTTGCTTTGTATGGAAGCCAAGTGCCAGGCTGCAGGGTCTCCCATTGGATTTCTAATGTTCTATCTACTGTTCGTTCACATTGGGACCAATGCTTGGGGTCAGTGGCCAACCCCATAAATTACAAATTGCCTGGGTGCACACCAAAGAAACAGATCATTGGTGTTGATCTGAGCATGTCCCTTTTAACCCCTTAAAGGCTGAGCTCTATGCAAGTCTCCGCAAATAGGACAAGCATCCATTTGAGAGACAAAGTAAGTATATTCTCAGCAAACCAAGACATTCAAAAAGGGACATGTTTAAATTGTATTAAGATTGTACACGGGCTCTTTTGTTAATTATTATTTTGTTCATTGCTAATTACTTCCAGTGTATTTTACAGCTATAACACATATCTTACCGTGCAAAGCAATTAATCAAAACATCGTTTCCCGATAAAAGATTGTCACTCTTAGTGGTACATGCATATGTTACCCTTTGCAAAAACCCCCACGAAAACGATGAGGGACAAATAGCACCAATCTTGTTCCCAGGCTAATTTGCATAAAATCAAAGAGGATTTTGTGAACATGAACGCTGACCTTTATAGTTGTGAAACATGTCAGTGATAACATGGTTTCATGCTTTAGCCACTAAGTACAGTATGCCCACATGTACAGCCACCGACGCGCAGACATCCCTAGACATTTATACAGGTAGGATTCTGTGCCTACCTGCAGTTCTTTCAGGCAGAGGTAAATTACAAACGTTTCAAAATTCAAATTATGAAAGAGGAAATTTAGCAGGTAATTCCTTAAAACAGGTGGAAATATCTAACACATGTTGAACAGACGAGTCACTGAATATTGTAGAACACAATTGACTGAATACAAGGCACTTTCTGTAAAAAGCCATCACACCAAGAGTGACCCAGCAAAGAGAAGTTTTGTGAAGGCCTTCATTTTAGTTATGTGCATCTGCTTTCATAGAACCAAGACTCTGGCAGCTCCGACGTCAGCGGCACAAAGAGATCAACCATCTACACAGAAAGAGGACTTGTTTGATTCACAGTGGAGTGTTCAACGCAGCAGGCTTTTTGAACTAAAAAAGGAAGACCGATGGCCATGCTCCCCTAATAGTATGCTGCTATTCATAATGGCAATACCCATTAGCCAGTTCTAGCAGATGTAGGCCAGGATAATATAGCGCCGCGGGGCGCCGGCTTCATCCGTGCAGACTTTAGAGGCTGGCGCTGTAGATAGCCTCCCGCTGATGATTTATAAGGCCCAAACATTACCTTTTCAGAATTGGCTGCCAGAACAGGGATGCTTCCTCAGCCCATTTACTTTTCTGGCTGAGGGAAAGAACATCCATTGTCATCGAGCTGGTCTCTGTTGTAGATAAGGGTCCGCGTTGCATGCATTGTTCTGTTGCCAGGCAATCTAGCACTGGTGCTAGGCAATCTAGCACTGACATGTTCTGAGAAGGAATGTTGTAAAATGGCCTCCATCTTTATGTATTTATGTATTTATTTATTATTTATTATTATTATTATTATCATTATTTATTTTGTTTAGCGGAATGCAAATGCCCGGAGCCAAAGGTGGAGGGGTAAGGGGTGGGGGTTTACCAGGACGAACAGCAAATAACAACAAATGTACTGGTGGATTGGTGCAAATGTTATATTGAAATGTCCCTGAACTGGTGCCAAATTAGCCGGCATGGGTGCTGAACGTGTAATCTCACAAAAGAAGCCCACTCTTTTAAAGTGATAGGATTCATACTTGTAGACCCCCTTGCTGACAATTGCCCCTCTCCCCTCCTCCCTACTCCCTAACCTTAATCTTCAGCTATGATTGTAAAGCGCTCTGTTGCTTCCCGAAGCTAGCGCTGCACACAATAAATACCACAATATTAATCATAATGTAGACACAGAGGTAAGCCAAACGCATTCTAAGAACCCAAGGTGTATGTTGACTGTGCTGAAAGTCTAAAGATGCAGGAGGTGTAGCGGTATACATGACACACCAAGCACAATTTGAATTGTTGGTGCTCTCGTTCAGAGGAGAATTGCCTGCCATTTCGGTGCTGGACTGCTCCAGGGCAGGACAAAGACTGATATTTTATGGATATTTCTCCTCTGTGAAAGAGATAGTGAGCTAAAGAATCTGGGTAAGACTCTCGAATCCGGAACTTATTGGCTGCCAGAAGTTCTTCCAGGACCCCCCTTGTTTTAACAAACCAAATACAGCAGCTGTGATAAAGTCCACTTCCTAACCTTGGGGACTGCCAGTTGAGTGGTCAAAAGGAATGGGGCCATTCTGAGCAAGTGGATGCTGGGCCTGGAGGTATATGGGGGTTCCCCAGAACCCACTCCTCTATTATGTTTCCCACACTAAGGCAGGAGCATTCCCACAAACACAAATAAGCACCAAGGTAAGGGGTTCATGTACAAACTCCTTGAGAATAACTATAATCTTAATACTCATACTCCAACAGAGCTATTCCATCCCATTAGCCAGACCAAAAAAACAACTATAGGAATGAATGCTTTTCCATTTAAGGGAAGGACGTTGCATGAATCTGAATTCACCCACTAGAGTGGAAATACATGTCTTTCTTTGAAACAACCGCTGAAGTAAGCTTTCAAGAGAAGGAGTCAGACTAGCACAGGCCTCTGGAGTTTTCAGCAGACAAAGCTGTTCTCACCAAAAGAAACATAAATTAAAACTTAACCACATTATCTGCACAATGGACAAAGAAAAAAAACACTGTTCTCCTGATGCCCACTAGTGCTGTGGAGATTACAAAGTTGCCCTTTGCCTCCATTGACAGTATTACATCCACACCAAAGATCTTATCTTGCTTATGGCAGCTGTGTCTGACTTTTCTTTCTCTTGCTGGGAAATCAAAAGGATTTAGTTCACAGAGAACAATAGCAGCAGGATACCAAAAGAAAGAAAAACGTCCTCAAACATGGCAGATTTGAAATTCAAGATAGTGGTAAGTTTTGATATGATCTCAGGCCAAGCCTTTTCCATTCAAGTGGGTCAATCACAGACCACTCCCGTGCAAGATACACAGCTGGAATCCAGGCACCAAGCACACGCCTAGCAGTGAATAGAACACACATGAAAAGCCAGCTTGCTCATTGAGAGAGTATGGGTTGCTTGTGAAAGTGTTGGAAGGACATTAACATTGTTGGGGTCTATTGAGAGAAGAGCTGGAAAGAGACAAGACATTTACATTTAAGGAGAATTGTTTCCATCTGAGAGAGAGTTATTGAGTTTGGTGGAGTTATCTGGAGATATTATAATATTATATGGAAAGGAGACACAGGAAAGCTGTGTTCTAGGCACTAGACAAAGTGAGTCTAAGTTGGAACATTACCTTGACTAAGGTTGTTAAAGCACGTAGAGTTGTTCAATCATTTGATAAATCTGTGAAGACTAATGAAACCAGAGGTTACATTGTTCATGAGACCATGCATCTACATCAAACAAGTGAATTTAAATTATATACTCTATCTGCTTTGGAGAATAGCCTGCTCCAAAAGTGTATTCCCAATGAATGCAACACTTCAATACATGAACAGAGTAATGATAAATGTATTTTTGTAAAAGTATATTTTGCATGAATACAGCCTGATAGTAAGCATTGGCCTAAGCTCATTTGCGTCGTACTGTAAATCGCATTTGAATGAACCTGAAATAGGCTGACTATGCCGGCATTTTAAGTTTTCCGCCATTTTGATTAACTCCTGCTTTCTGTCCTATGTTAGAAATTGTGTTTTCGGCTCCAGCAGAGCAAAATAAACTTTGTACCGTGTCAACGTAGATAAGCATGCTGAGGCTGCTAAGGTTGATTGTTTGTCCTGCACTACGGAAGCCATGGAGCTGAACAAGGGCCGAGCTAATCAGTAATTTAGATGCCATCTGTACCAACAGTGCCTTCCCCGTTCAAATAGCAAAACAGAATGATGAATAGCTTAACATGTGCTTTTGCAGAAATCTTTGTTTTCGCTCCTTGAAACTAAGCTGACTTTAACCTTAAGAAAAAATGGTAGACAAATATAAGTAAATGAAATGAGGAATGTTACCTTTGTGTCCAATGTTTGAAAAAAATATGAAGTGTTTAACAGAAACCAACCAACTATTCAAGAATATTTTAACATGTATTAGTTATGTGGAAAGGCTATGTACCCTACGTAAATGTGTTACAGGAAGAGGGGTTGGACGATGTGTCCGGGATTGTGAGAGAAATGTATTAATACTCATGTTTTTGAAATGTCCAGCACTCTCTCATCTCACGGTGTCTGCTTGCTCTCATTGCGGAGTGTTGACAGCCAGACAGCTGTTCTGCTAAAATAAAATGTACTTGTATGTTAGTACTCGTGACTGGCGTATTTCTATTATATGGTATTAAGCCTCGATATTCTGTTAATCTTTCATTTTGTGTATTTCTGAGTTGAAACTATCAGACAAAAATCAGCAGCAAGGATGGATCTTTCTGGAGACTCTCGCTGATACCCCCCCACCCCCTCAGTGCTATATGGAGGGGCAAAGCACTAGACAACTGGTAATCTGATTCCCTTATCTACCCTTGGATCCAGGACATGGGGTACCTCAAGCTCCACCCCCTCTGCTTCTCTGGGTGATTTCTCCTGAGCTTATGTGTTTCTCAGCCCCTGTCCACAAATTGTCATGCATTTCCTTTGTTTAATACTCTTTGCTGTCAGCTTTCATGAAAAGAAATTATGTTTCCCCTTGTCTGTAGGGTTATGACATTTAAACTCATCTCACTTGTCCCACATCAAAGTAGTCTGATAAAACCAAATTCTATGGTGAAACTCAATGATTTGTCTGATGTCACTAATAAATATGTCGAAAAAGTCCACATCTGAAATCTCTTTAGATAAAAGACATCAAATGTCTGTAGACGACGTTCTCAATGCCTGCATCACCTCACCTTTGGGAGTTACTCTCTTCCCTGGAATACAACTCCCCTGCTCTCCCCATTCTACTTGATCCCTCTTCAGCCTTTGACACGGTCAAGCACTCCATCATCATACAAAGGCTCCACAATACCCTTGGTATCTCAGAAGGGGCACTGGAGTGGCTGACTATTCTCAAGTGATCCTGGGCACCTTCTCCTCTCATACTTCCTTCTCCACCTTTGGTGTCCCCCAGGGATCTATCCTCTACCTTGGCTCTTTAACATCTACCTTGCTCAGCTGACACTCATCATCACCTCCACCCCCAACTTCCAGTGGTATTCAGATGACACACAACTCTTTTTCGGACTTCCTGCTGACACTCTTGCACCTTCCTTCATCCCTGACTGTCTATCTGCCATCAAGGCCTCCTGCACTGCCTACGATCTCTGCCTCAATGACAGCAAAACTGAGATCCTTCCCATTAGGACACCTGCTCCGTCCTTCTTCCCTTCTCTCTGCCCTTCCTCCATGGGCTTTCCTCTTGCTCCTTCTTCTAACTTCTCTGACTCCTCTCTCTCCTTCCTCTCTCACACTGAGGACATTGCTAAGAAGTCCCACTTTCAACTCTTCCTTCCTTCTCAAAATAATTCTCCCTTTTCTCACTTTCTACCAGAAGCTCAGTGTCTCCCTAGCCTGGGTTATCTCTAGTCTTGACTATTGCAATAGCCTCCTACTTAATCTACCTTCTTCCACTCTGTGACCCCTACAGCTAATCCAGAATAGAGCAGCAAGACTTATCCTTGGCCTTAAGCCCAGGGGCCGCATCTCTCCTGCCCTAAAAAGTCTTCACTGGCTCTCAGTTGCTGCAGATTAAATTCATATCCCTCTGCATCATCCACAAGGCTGTCTGGGGATGTGGACCACACTATCTGCAACTCAATCTCACAAAAGACTCTCCTTCCAGACCTCTATGTTCCTCCTGCACCAACTTCTTGTGTGTAAAGCATTTCGCTAAACAGAGAGCAGAAAGTCATGTTTTATTTATTTAATTTATTTCAGTTTATTATAAACTTTTTAAAAGAAAGACCCAAAAAGCACACATAATCATTTAGTTGTGCTTAAATCATCACCTTACGTCATGATACATTGGTTCCTTATCACACGTCATTTCGTTAGATTACCACTTTTTCAGAAAAACAGACTGTTCATTTTCTCCAAGTAGTCTTTGAAAGCATAGGACAGTTTTTTACTTGGATTTGCAAGCCTCTCCCACCACTCATCACCGCCTAGTGTCGGACTCTTATTTATGTGAGTTCCTAGACATGGAGTTCTTAACATCTTGAGAGTTGGACAATATAGGGTGGAATTCTTTACAGATTAATCTACACTCTGGCAGAATCTACATTCGCGATTCAGGGTCATTTCTCTATATCTCAACCATATACTCTCCTTCATATCAAACTGGTTTAGGCAGAATTTCATGTGTATGGCTCTGTGTCTCATACTTGGTGATATCTCCAATTATTTGGGTAGGGTATTCCGGGCTCTTCTTTTTTGAGCGGCATCCTTCATCAGCCTCTGTTCACCCAGTCTAATTCGCACGTCTTTTTTTTAAACTAGATTTGGGTTATTTTTCAGTGTCATCGAGTCTGTGTTGAATTCTGCAAGATGTTTTTCACAGGATAAAGCCAATTGTCTAGGGATAGTTTATTTTCCTCCACTTCTCAGGTCAGCAAGAATGTCGAACTGCGGTGCATGGTTGTCAATGATGATCTTTCTGTACGTAGCTAGCATATTCCATGTCACTCTTGCATTAATTGATACAAGTCCTAGTTCGTATCGTATGCAAGCAGTTGGTGTGCCTCTTCAATGTTTTAGAACTCTGCGCCAGAACATTTTCTCAAGCAAGGACCATAATGTACGAGATGATCCTAAAGCACAATCAGCGCCGTATATCAAAGCAGGCACCAGCTAATATGCAACACCTGTTTTTTGAGAAAACTTTCCATATTTCATATTTATGATTGATCCTTGGCAGGCAAGTTGTTTACATTTCATTGTTGTGTGTTGTGTCCAAGGTCCATCTTCGAGGCTGCTGTTTACCCACATACCAAGATATTTGTTTTTACTCACACAGTTCAATGGTTCCTTTTCTAGATACCACACAAAGTCCTTTTCGGGGGAACTATTCTTCCTTGTTTGATCTTGCAGGTGGAGAATTTTGGACTTTGCTGGATTTATTTTGAGCTCATTGATGGTGACATATTCTTCTAATACGGTCAGTTAACCCAATTGGTGTCGGATCTAACAACACCAGGTCATCCGCATAGAGCATCCAACCAATGTCGTGTTCATTGATTTTGGGAGAAAATGAATGTACAGCTCCCAATGTTTCTCCGATGTCTGAAAGGAACAAAAAGAACAGTATTGCTGCAAGCGGGCATCACTGTTTCCCCCCTCGATGAGTCTTAATTGGAGCTGACAGGGATCAGCCACAGTTGAGTCGGATCTTGTTTTTAGGTGAAGATCTCTGATCGCACCAAGCAAGCTTGCTAGACACTTCCATTTGACCAATTTGGTCAACATCAATTCTCGATTCACACTGCCAAAGGTGTGGGATAGATCGATAAACGGTAAGTATATTTCTTTCTTTTGACGAATAGCCTCCATCTTCAGTAAGTTGATTATTAGAAGGTTTGGGCTACATCCCACACCTTTAATGAAACCGGATTGCCTTGGATCATATCTGCCCACAGATTTAATCCATGTTGTTAGGTGGAGCTGGAGTTGTATGGCAAAGATTTTCCCAACCACATTGAGGAGCGCAATCAGGAGATAATTCTTAGGTTCCGTTTGTTTACTTTTTTGAAAATCAGGACCACGATTGCGCTCCTCCATGAATCTTGTATCTTGCAGTTGCATAGTGTCAGTCTGAATAGGATATAACAGAATTCTGCCCACTTCTCAGGGTTTTGTTTGAGGGTGTAGTTTGTTAACCCATCTGGGCAAGGGGCTCTTCTTTCTGAATATAAAATGTCAATTGGCTCAATTTTGGCAACTCTGGGTCTTTTGTTCTCCCATTCTTCGAGAACACAGATGTATAATGTTTTGTCCATTGCTTCTCAGAAACCATGTTGCTGATTAGCGTTGCTTGCGGGGCTGTTGTTTTGTTAAATAAACGCCTGAACGCTCTTGTGTTTCTATTTGCAAGAATGGACAGCATTGACTCAGCATCACGTTTTTGTAGGTTCTTGTGGGATATTAGCCAGTTCTTGTTGCTTTGTTTTGCTTTTTCAATTTCAGTTACTCGGTGAGTTAGAAAGTTCTTCATACAGTTTCTGAATGTTTTATGTAGCTCTTCTTTTCCTCAGTATCAGCTCTGGGTCCCACACATGGCGTGTTTAGAAGCTAGTTTTTCCTCTAGACACTACTTCTTCTCTATACTGGTCTAAGAGAGCACAGAAATTAATTTGATTGATGGTTTGTTCTTGTTGTATTGTACTTATTAGCTTGTTCACTTTTCCACTATCTACCTTTAATTTGTTGCCACCAGGGCTAATGGTAATGCTGTAGGGCTCCTTTATTCCTTCTGAACTTTTATGTACTTTACCCACCTTAATTTTGATCAAGTTATGGTCACTATGTTTCATCTGGATAACAACCAAACTAATAATTTGTTTGGTGATTCTTTCAGATGTAAAGACATGGTCAATTGTGGATTCCTGTTGATTCCTATGCCACGTTGGTGTAGGCGGAACGTCACCTGTGACGTTGCCATTCAGCATCAATAGGTCCCACACTTCCATTTCTTTTAACCAGAGTTCTGCCGCTCTAGTATTGGATTTAGTTATTTTTGTGCATTTTTTTTCCGGGAGTTAATTCGCATTCCTCAGCTGGATCCCTCCTATAGAACAGCTGCCCCTTCCCTCTACGTCTTGAGCAGGACCGTCGCAAATTCCGAAAGCACTCAAGACTTTCCTCTTCTCCTCCTCCTTCCCCTCTTCTCAACTTTGCCAATCTTTCAGTTGCGGTGATTGGTGTCGTGGACATCTATGCATCCTCTGGGCTCTTGACCACCCACACCCAATCTCCCCAGCTTCTGCCTCCCTTCAGCACTTGCCTCGGCACACGCTCCACCCTGGAGACTCGCACTTTCCACCCTTGGCGGGTCAAGGCTGTGTCGCACTTACGTTACCTTGAACTTCATCTGTGTCTCACCCACATGCAGAGACACACCATCACCTGCCCTACTTCGCTCTTCCTTGCTGCACTTGCACGTGCTGAATCCTCACAAGGCTTAGTAGGTTCGTATTTTCCTTGCACCCACTGTATTTACATTTTGTGTATTCTCTGTATTTGTAAGTACTTCGATCCCATGTTCCCTCTCTGTTGCCGCGTGGGCGTTTTGAAACATAATTTATTTGCTGAATAAGCGCCTAAAAAGCGAAAAATAAATAAATAAAATAAAATAAATTTGGAATCAAATGTTAATTTTCTTGTAAGACTTCATTTGTTTACACGTGTGATTGTGCTAAATAACATGTAAGCATGTGATTATTCCAAAGCGTAACCAGAGAAGCCCAGAAGTCACCCAGAGTTAACTTAGTTCATTTGTGTAATCTGTGTAGAGTTGTTAATTGCACGCTAATGACAGGTTAACTGTATGGAGAAATCAAACATTTTAAGAGTATTAACATACAGGGATCCGATTGTGCATCGCCTAAGAATTCTGAAAATAAACCTTAAACGTTCAAAGAACGTATGCTGTTATTATTATAGTTGTATAATTCTAAAACATATTTTTTCTTCGCTTTAAACTGCAAATTCACGGCATTCCTTAAAATCTTGCCTTTTGATGGGGACTCCCCAAAATCATCGATTACTGCCCTAATCCTATGGGGAAAATATAATTATGTTTTAATAGATAGTTTGCATGGGTTCTCAACTCGACATAACAATCCATTTAATAGATGGCATTCCCTACTATTACCCGGGGGAATTCAATATTGTATAATGTACAAACACAGCCTTCAACTAAAACTAATGTTTTTTAATCTAAAGGTCATAGAGAACTTTTGAGCAATCTGCTTGCATGAAGCAGTTACTTAAACAGCAGCCGATAAACACCGGTCCGGTAACAATGGTACCGGTAAGCTTGCCGGTACTGTTGTTACCGGACCAGCAAACTACGAGGTCTGCTCGCGGGTGCCTTTTCGCCTGCCAGGTCTGACCTGGCGGGCAGAATGGCTCAGGCAAGCAGACCATGACGGATGCACCCGACCTCTGACCCCCCCATTCCCATTGAGCCATATGGGGCTCAAATGGGAATGGGGAGTAATGCATTCCGGTGCCTGGCCATGGAGAAATACAGGGTCCGCCAGGGTTGTAACGGCCCTGTATTTCCCCTTTGCCAGGCGCAGGAAAAATGTGCAAGTTCAGTGGCAGCCTGCCGATTTTACCGGCAAGGCTACCGCCAAACTTGTAATGAGGCCCAATGACTTTTAGATCTGAGTAAGGCATCTCTACTGATTCCAAAGCATTCTCAAGGATTGTGTCCAGGAACTTCGGAAGTCTAGGCACAGAGTGTTTATCAACTGGGGAGGTGCACGTAGCAGAGGGCATTTGATTGAAGAATTACAAAGAACTGTTTGGCATAATGGATAGGTCAAAGGTGAACAGGGGTGGCCCATGCTGGGGAAAGACAGACATAGTTGGTCATGTTGAACCGGTGATCTTGGGCGAAGTCACCCTTACACTCCGGAGACAAAAATGTTCCAAGTCTCCGGGGATTGATGGAGTGCCTAATGGCCCATCCTGTTCCTTGCCGGATGTGGGGGCCACCTTCTTGACTCCGGTGCTTAATATCATTATTAAGACAAACCAAATCCATGATAGTTGCAAAATTAGATCCATGGTTCTGATATTTAAGAAGGGTGACAAAAGTTCCCCATCCTTGTATAGACCTAATACTCTGCTGGATGGGACATCTAAGCTGTTCTCCGGTATCATTTCAGACCGTTCGGTTGACTCGCTCTTAGTGAACAATATCTTGTCAGATACCCAAACGGCTTTTGGCCCAGGCACAGGGACAATACACCAGCGCCTTAATCGTTATCTAATTTTACGAAACATATCTGGTTTATGGACAATCCTGTTAACGTATGTATCTTAGATCAGCCTTTGACCACATAGACAGGAGCCTGCTGTGGAAGACTCTGAGTTATATTGGAGTTCTGGTCCCACTAATTCATTTGTTGGCATCCCTCCATAAGAATTTGAGGATAAGGGTTTGTTATGGGCAGGATGGTGAACGTTCTGAATGTTTGGCTGTTGACAAGGGGGTCCGACGGGGCTGTGTCCTTGCCCTAACTCTTTTCAATCTATAGGTCAACAGTCTTGCTTCTTATCTTGGATCCCTAACTAGTTTGGATGTGCCGCAGCGGGGAGCCCGGAGACTGCCAGTGCTCAGCTACGTTGATGACGCAGGTCTCCTGGCAAAGACACCAAGATCGTTTCAGAATATGATGAATATATGAAGGATCGTGTGTCTTTAAGAAACCTAGATGCTTCCCACAGATCTTTCTAGATGGAACGAAGCTGTTCAGTGTTGGACTACATGGGGATTAGGGTTAACCGCTGCCTAAAGTGGAACGACCACATCTCAGCCAAAGTGTTAGAATGTGTCAAACCACTGGGGGAATGTTCAAATTTGCAGCCAGTATGGGTCACTCCTCCGTGGAACACATGCTGAAGAGGGAAAGGTCATACCCACTGGGATCTATGGGTGTGAAAGATGTGGGTACTCAAGGGCCACCTCCTTACAAAGATAGAAAAATCATTACGAGTTGCCATACGTTTTTTGCAAAAGTTTGGTGAGGATTCGTCAAATGGCAGCAAATTTATAAGCCACCCAAAAAGTGATCTTTCTATAAATTGAGCAACTTAACCATAACTGCAAGGCCACTACTGAATATATATATATATTCCACAATTATAACTGTACATTGTCCTTTTTTACACTATTGTCTTCATGCCAGTATTGAGGTATTCAGATATCTACCAGACTTCCTTTGGAATATTTGCAGCTGGTGGGGTTGGGGGGTTGGTAGTGGCAGCCGTCCAGCGAATCAGAAAGTTTAGAACGTAGCATTTAACTCATGTTAAAGCCCCTGTTCTGAACCTCCTCGAATGAGGGAAGTCTTCATCTTCCCCACCGGGAAAGCCGGTATGTGTGTGCTGTGCTACCTTTCCCTTCCTTCTTCCCAACCCCCCAATGTCCACATTGCTCCTCCACCCCATTGACCTGCCGCTCCCTTGTCCCTTGACCTTGCCACTGGGTGTTCCTGGCGCATCTCTGTCAAGCCAATGGCCATGGAAAGGAAACAGGGACTACATGTAGTTCCCTTTTTCCTAGCCTTTCTCCCTAGTCATGATAACCATCTTGGTTTGCAGTTTTGTTCAAGTTGAGAAACAACCAACACACCATTTCTCAACTTGAAAAAATCAAAACTATTAGCATCCCAGAACAACATGCCAGGATGCTATTAGCAATAAACCTCTGTGGTCGGGGCATTACTGGGTATGGTAATGCCCTCAGGCTAACCTTGATGCCCTTGCTTCACTCAGACCTGTAACTTGGTCCCATGGCTTTAACTGCCCGGGTAATGCCCCTACCCCATAGGGTTTTTTTTTGCTTAAATACATCATGAACATCTTTATCTTAATAAAATCAGAAAAGGGGTCATCCCAAATCATTCTTTGAATGAGAGATTCCTATAGGAATATAATGTTACACTCTATGAAGTGAACTCGCTGGGATCGGGGTTGTAAGCCTGTGACAGAAATGTTCGAGGGAGAAAAGACTGAAGATTATTATTCTGAAATAACCTTCGACCTTTTCTCCCCTGAACATTTCTGGCTTGACCCCCACCGCCACCCATACCCCCTCCCCCAAGCCCCTACTTACCTTATGGCGGCACACTTCACTATGTGCGGCTGACTCGCTGTGTCCCTGCGATGCCTGTTTGCTTTCACTTCCGTGATCGGGAACCGGTGCCGCAGGGTCCTTTTTGTTTTTTGCTTTTTGAGATCGACTGCGGCAGACACCCAATATAGCGAACAAGGGTGTGGAGGACACCATCAGAGCCCCCGCAATCCTGAGCACCGAATGGGGGATTTGGTTGTAATTTTCGGCCGTTCAGAATTTTCGAAAGCCTGAAATTCAGCTAAATCTCACAAGATTTTTTTGCGTTCTTTTTGGGTGGTTCCAACACGGTCTACTAAAAACATTCCATAAATGAGACATAGACTATACTTAAGCAGTGCATGAGGGGCAGAGAACATTCTGGAATAGTTGTGATAAGTTGTGTAGAGTGTGAAGAGCAGGGAATTGTCTCACACATGTTCCTTGCACCGAAGTCTCCTTAAAAACGTCCACTGCCTTATTTATAGTTTTAGCCATTTTTCTGCACTGCTATCATATCTCAGGTATACACACCATTTGCCAGCTGTTGCAAACATTTGGGAGGGCATTACCATTATGATAGCGCCTGGGAAATGACAGGGAAAATCCTAGCGCTGTATTTTTCAGGGATCTAACTTTGGGATTTGAAGTCGCCGAATCGTGCGCCGGCAAACACGGACTTAGCTACATCAGACGTGAAGATGTCGAGACGAGCTTTTTCAATGATCTGTTTTTTTTCTGTTTTATTTTCCACCACCTGTTGGAAAATTCAATAGCGCTGTTTAATTATCCAGCTGCGGCGAATGATAGGCCATTCATTTCTTCAGCTCGGAGCAGGTGCAAAGATCTGAATTAGCCCCCCTCCCCCATTCGCTTGCAAAGTCGCAGACTAATGATTAAACAAAAATAACAAAAAAAAAGTCATCAGGAGACTGGAAAAGGACATTTCTGATTGTTATCACAGAAGCGACATTGGGAAATATAACCCGCATAGGAAGATATCTGCATTCTGCCTGGGTTATTCTGTGACAACGAGGGTGGGGGGTATAGGGGTGGGGGGGTGCAATCCGCTCTGCCTTGGAGAATGCACATCTGTCAGGATTGTACCATCTGCTCAGCGAGGAGCTGCACTTCCAGACTGTCAGCCTCAGTACACCTATCACTGAGTCTGCTGAGGTAAGTGGCCCCTGGGTAAATACAGTGCAGCAAGGGAAGGGGGTTGGGGGTATACGCTGAAAATGCGGCCCAGCAGAGCGCCATTTGTCCGGAGTATCTGCTTCAAGGCGCAATTAGTGTCCACCTGAAACAAGTGCAAAATATGGCAGTTTTTCTGAAAACGATCATTCAGAGAAGGAGTGCACCAAAGGCAGCGTTATTGAGCAACAAAACCTCCCAGGCCCATGCAATTATCGAAAATCAATGGTGACCTTTCATAGGCCGCATTATAGCAAAAGACATCCATTAGACTTGATTTGCTTTGCTATTGGGCTTTGTGTAGAGCAAAGCAGCTCGTGTGGGAGGGGCAGTGTCCGTCTGATGGTGTTCCTGGATGGGGGGGGGGGGGGGGGGATGGGGGGGGGAGAGAGCGAGAGAGAGAGAGAGAGAGAGAGAGAGAGAGCGAGAGAGAGAGAGAGAGAGAGAGAGAGAGAGAGAGAGAGAGAGAGAGAGAGAGAGAGAGAACGCGCGCGTGCGTGCGTGCGTGTGTGTTTGATGGTGTTTTATTTTAAAGCCTTTAAATACCTTAAGCCGGATTTAGAGTGCAGCTACTAAACAGTCTGCTGGTTTTCTGCGGACAAAACATATCTTATTCTAAGTTTGCTCTAAGCATGTCTTACCATTTGTTTCTGCTGTTGCAAAGATGTCATACAATCCACTGGTTCCTTTTTCCATCAATAAAAAATGGGCATATAATCCACCTGTCTACATTGCCAAGCATGGGACATTGCTGGTTACATGCCAGCTTTCTGTCGGTGGAAAAGTAACTGATGGATTTCATGCCAGCTTTCCACCAGCAGAACTCCGGTGTTTATTTCTCTATGTATGTATGTATTTATTTATTTATTATTTATTTATTTATTTATTTATTTATTTATTTATAGAGTGCATACTAAGTCCCAAGGTCGTCTGGGCCTTAGTCACTTTAAATCAGTGTTAAAAACAATTTAACACTGATTTACAGAGTGGAGGAACAGTGTCCTTAACAATGGGCGAGAGGATGTGGATATAAGACCAGTTGATGCTGGGGAGGTAGCAATATGAACCTGGGACGACGACAGTAGAGCATGATATGGGAACGGCATAGTGGGGGAAGTGTTTCGTTTTAGGATATATTGGTGCGGGATAAGTGCTGTGTGGGTGTAGGAGAGGTAGGGGTAGAGGAGAATAGGGAGATGTGACAGCCTAGAAATGCTATGTGAGTGTTCCTCAGAAAGGGGGAGAGCTAGCAGGTTGGATTTCAGTAGAGATGGAGTGGGAGTATTGTGGAGAGTGAGAGGAAGAGCATTCCAAAGTAAGGGAGTGAGGCGAGGATCAGAGTGGAAACGAGAGGGCGCGCAAGGGGCATGAGAGGTAGCAAGGAGGTAAGCCTGGGATGATCGTAGGTAGCGAGGGGGAGAGTAAGGAGAGAGATGGACTGATGGGTAGGGTGGGGCAAGTCCCTGGATAGTTTTGAAGATGATGGCAGTGAGTTTATACTTTGCTCTCTGTCTCATAGGTAACCAGTCTAACTGACGACGGGCTGGGGAGGTGGACGTAAAGCGGGGAAGGTTGACGAGCATACTTGAAACACTTGTGTTCGCGCCTTGAAACACTTGTGTATAGGCGCGTTATAAATGCCATATCATATCATACGGACAGCAAATTGGGGACTGTTCATAGGTGAAAAAACATAGTTGGGAAGGCCATACAACAGTCTGCCAGAATATTCACAGCGAGAGAGCACTAGAGTAGTGGGACGGGTCGAAGATGACACCAAGGCTGAGAGCAGAAGCAGAGCAGGACATCTAGTCATGAGAGGAGACTAGAGGAGGAGGAACAGGAAGAGATAGCCTGTTTGAATGGAGGTAGAGAACTTCAGTCTTAGTGGAGTTGAGCATGAACGAGCGAGATGTCATCTCAGGTGAATACTTGGGTTCTATGTTCTTAGATCGGCAGGCTTTTTTTTGCTGTTTTTTTGCCAAAAAATGTCAGCTGAAAAAAACTCATTGAATTTTAAAAATGTTTGTGGGCGCCTCCCCCTAAACCCCTCTTCCCTATTTTGTAGTCTGTATACCCCACACACTCCTACCCTTTATATGCCCTTACCCACCGACCCCCTATATTTTTCTATGAGTTTTTCCTCCAAACACATATGGCAAATAATGCAATGAAAAAAAGCCTGGCAATGCAATAACGTTTTACCGTATACATGGTTTACTGAAAACCAAAACATGGGCATTTCTCTCTGTGAGATGCCAGGTGTTTAAAGCTTAAAATATGGTCTTTTCTCTTGGTGGAAAGCTGGTGGATTTCACATTACGTCACTCTCTTCATCAGGCCCCTTATGTTGCTGGCTTTACAAAATGGTCACATACAAAGTAATGTCACATTAGAGAAGTATCACCCCCTTTTCCTTAATTAGCACCTGCAGTTTGTGTTATTGCTCACAGACATAGCTACAGCCAGTTGCTTGGAGCAGAAAAGAAAACCTCTCCAGAAACTGTACCTGACCATGGCACTTTTTAGTACATGTGTGGAGGGTCACATATACTCCAGTAGCATGTCCAATTGCAAGCTCTCCTTGCTATCTAAACTGTGGTCACATTTAGGTGATTTAAGACAGAAATGCCCAACTGCAAAACACAGTTGCTTGTAATGCATTGTGTTAAATGCAGCCATTTAGCTGATCCTTATTTAGATTCCTTCCACATTTTAGTGAAAGGCTATGGGTTAATTACAGCTAATAAGTAGCTTCAAGTGTAATCAAATGTCTTTCTTCACGTGATTTCTGTGCAGTACAGTGCTCCCATAGGAAACCCTGAAGTACTTTTCTGTTCTCAATTTCTTTTTCTTTTGAATGGAAAATACAAAGACTACAAGTAGCATTTTGAAGTAAACTGGAGACACGAGGTAAGAGTTTACTAGTTTATTCTGGACCCCAGAGCAGGCGAGATGCCACCGGGCAATCAGGCAACAACCAACTGGCCTGTGTGGAATGTTGACCCATGAACATGGAACAACATTCCACAGGCGCCATAATACAGGATACAACATATCTCCTCCCCTTATTCTACAAACATCACAAAGTATAAAAACAAGATACAGGCAATGAAACATTGGAACAAGAAATATTCGCAAGGAAAAACCAGTTACCTACTCAAACTGAATACAGACATAACTGCACATTGGCATAGCAACTAAACGTCATTAACACATTGCAAACAAATACTCATTACATGTGGTACCCATAGACTACAGTGCACATTAACGCACATAGTCTCTGAGTTTAACAGGAGGTCCACACCTTCTCACGGGAATCCCAAAATCTACACCATCTTCTCCAGACATATTGCAACCCAAGGGTCCACTCATACTCACCTCACCCACATCTGCACCCAAAGTCTGACTCTCCGTGACACACTCTGGAACACAGTCATTCCTTTTGTCAGGTACAAAGTCAAACACATCACTTCCTTCACCATCCAACTCATCGTTGTCCCCCAATGGTATGGTATTGGTTCTGGATTCATCAAGCACCACCACCTGTCTCTAACTCCATTTTGAACCGTCATCCAACCGCACATAACCTTTACTACTTTTGGCAACTTTCTTGGCATGTAAAAATGCGCTACCATCTTTCTGGACAAATCTAGGATTCTTCACATAAACAAAATCTCCCTCCTTGACTTGCAACTCCTTCCTATTACTCTGGGACAATCTTACAGCTTCCTGGCATGCCAAAATTCTCTGTTGGACACCATCAAGGTTCAACTCACACGGAGAACCACCACCCAGTGCCATGGATCTCAAGGTTGTACCTGGTTCCCTTCCCCTCATCAACTTGAAAGGTGTGCTATCTGTGCTGACAGAGGGGGGTCCTACAATAAGCCGACAAAAATTCTGACACCACCTCCTGCCACTCGAGCCCATTTGGCAAAGCCAACTGAATGGCATTCTTGATCATACCATTGACTCTTTCCACCAAGCCATTGGCACTTGGATGGTACAAAGCAGTGTGATTGTGTTCTATGCCGTACTGCCCCAAAAATTCCCTCATGAGTTTGGAGGTAAATTGAACACCGTTGTCCGTGACCAGATTGGCAGCTATCCCTTTCCTTATCAAATACTTTTTTTAGGAACGCTATGACACACTCCATTGTCACCCTGCCAAACGCTGCAACCTCCACCCATCTAGATGTATAATCCACAAGAACCAACAGAAACCCTGACTCTGGCTGCAAACATACAAAGGGACCCATGATGTCCAAGGCTACCTTTGACCACACTTCCCTGGGAATGTCAACAGGATGAATAGGCTCAGGGCGAACCACTTTGCTCTTATCACTCATGGCGCATGCATGACACTCCTTCACTACCAACTCCACATCACGATCCATAGAAGGCCACCAATACTCCTCCCTCAACCTTCTCTTGGTCAAAGATCGACCACAATGCCCCTCATGGGCCATCGCGACAATCCTATCCCTCAAGCTGATATGCAGAACCAATTTTGCGCCTATAGACACCCCAGGGACCAACAGCCAACTCATCCAATACCTGGGAGTAACCCTTGCCCTCTGGTCTGTCTTTAACTACTAGTATTACAAAGGTAGCGGGCGCCCCTCTCTCGCAAGAACAGACATGATAACCTGTTCAGTGGTTATTAACCACTTGAGAGTTCGCAGCCACTGCTTTTACTCACTGTGCCTTTCACCGATGGGAAATATCCATTTGCATATCAGTCTTTGTCCTGCCCAGGGGCAGTCCAGCACCGAAATACAATGGCAATTCCAATCTGAACGAGAGTACCACCAGCAACCCCATACACGTGTTTCACCCTTGTTGGGGATCATCAGTGAGGTGAAGCTGATGCCTCTCTAAGCACAGTGAGAGGGAGACCACGTCTGGTTGCCCCCAGGAGACCTAGGGTTACCAATCCCAGGTTCCTTAACAAATAGTATTACAAAGGTAGCGGGCGCCCCTCTCTCGCAAGAACAGACATGATAACCTGTTCAGTGGTTATTAACCACTTGAGAGTTCGCAGCCACTGCTTTTACTCACTGTGCCTTTCACCGATGGGAAATATCCATTTGCATATCAGTCTTTGTCCTGCCCAGGGGCAGTCCAGCACCGAAATACAATGGCAATTCCAATCTGAACGAGAGTACCACCAGCAACCCCATACACGTGTTTCACCCTTGTTGGGGATCATCAGTGAGGTGAAGCTGATGCCTCTCTAAGCACAGTGAGAGGGAGACCACGTCTGGTTGCCCCCAGGAGACCTAGGGTTACCAATCCCAGGTTCCTTAACAAATAGTATTACAAAGGTAGCGGGCGCCCCTCTCTCGCAAGAACAGACATGATAACCTGTTCAGTGGTTATTAACCACTTGAGAGTTCGCAGCCACTGCTTTTACTCACTGTGCCTTTCACCGATGGGAAATATCCATTTGCATATCAGTCTTTGTCCTGCCCAGGGGCAGTCCAGCACCGAAATACAATGGCAATTCCAATCTGAACGAGAGTACCACCAGCAACCCCATACACGTGTTTCACCCTTGTTGGGGATCATCAGTGAGGTGAAGCTGATGCCTCTCTAAGCACAGTGAGAGGGAGACCACGTCTGGTTGCCCCCAGGAGACCTAGGGTTACCAATCCCAGGTTCCTTAACAAATAGTATTACAAAGGTAGCGGGCGCCCCTCTCTCGCAAGAACAGACATGATAACCTGTTCAGTGGTTATTAACCACTTGAGAGTTCGCAGCCACTGCTTTTACTCACTGTGCCTTTCACCGATGGGAAATATCCATTTGCATATCAGTCTTTGTCCTGCCCAGGGGCAGTCCAGCACCGAAATACAATGGCAATTCCAATCTGAACGAGAGTACCACCAGCAACCCCATACACGTGTTTCACCCTTGTTGGGGATCATCAGTGAGGTGAAGCTGATGCCTCTCTAAGCACAGTGAGAGGGAGACCACGTCTGGTTGCCCCCAGGAGACCTAGGGTTACCAATCCCAGGTTCCTTAACAAATAGTATTACAAAGGTAGCGGGCGCCCCTCTCTCGCAAGAACAGACATGATAACCTGTTCAGTGGTTATTAACCACTTGAGAGTTCGCAGCCACTGCTTTTACTCACTGTGCCTTTCACCGATGGGAAATATCCATTTGCATATCAGTCTTTGTCCTGCCCAGGGGCAGTCCAGCACCGAAATACAATGGCAATTCCAATCTGAACGAGAGTACCACCAGCAACCCCATACACGTGTTTCACCCTTGTTGGGGATCATCAGTGAGGTGAAGCTGATGCCTCTCTAAGCACAGTGAGAGGGAGACCACGTCTGGTTGCCCCCAGGAGACCTAGGGTTACCAATCCCAGGTTCCTTAACAATAGTATTACAAAGGTAGCGGGCGCCCCTCTCTCGCAAGAACAGACATGATAACCTGTTCAGTGGTTATTAACCACTTGAGAGTTCGCAGCCACTGCTTTTACTCACTGTGCCTTTCACCGATGGGAAATATCCATTTGCATATCAGTCTTTGTCCTGCCCAGGGGCAGTCCAGCACCGAAATACAATGGCAATTCCAATCTGAACGAGAGTACCACCAGCAACCCCATACACGTGTTTCACCCTTGTTGGGGATCATCAGTGAGGTGAAGCTGATGCCTCTCTAAGCACAGTGAGAGGGAGACCACGTCTGGTTGCCCCCAGGAGACCTAGGGTTACCAATCCCAGGTTCCTTAACAAATAGTATTACAAAGGTAGCGGGCGCCCCTCTCTCGCAAGAACAGACATGATAACCTGTTCAGTGGTTATTAACCACTTGAGAGTTCGCAGCCACTGCTTTTACTCACTGTGCCTTTCACCGATGGGAAATATCCATTTGCATATCAGTCTTTGTCCTGCCCAGGGGCAGTCCAGCACCGAAATACAATGGCAATTCCAATCTGAACGAGAGTACCACCAGCAACCCCATACACGTGTTTCACCCTTGTTGGGGATCATCAGTGAGGTGAAGCTGATGCCTCTCTAAGCACAGTGAGAGGGAGACCACGTCTGGTTGCCCCCAGGAGACCTAGGGTTACCAATCCCAGGTTCCTTAACAAAGAGAGGCATCAGCTTCACCTCACTGATGATCCCCAACAAGGGTGAAACACGTGTATGGGGTTGCTGGTGGTACTCTCGTTCAGATTGGAATTGCCATTGTATTTCGGTGCTGGACTGCCCCTGGGCAGGACAAAGACTGATATGCAAATGGATATTTCCCATCTGTGAAAGGCACAGTGAGTAAAAGCAGTGGCTGCGAACTCTCAAGTGGTTAATAACCACTGAACAGGTTATCATGTCTGTTCTTGCGAGAGAGGGGCGCCCGCTACCTTTGTAAAACTATTTTATAAGGAACCTGGGATTGGTAACCCTAGGTCTCCTGGGGGCAACCAGACGTGGTCTCCCTCTCACTGTGCTTAGAGAGGCATCAGCTTCACCTCACTGATGATCCCCAACAAGGGTGAAACACGTGTATGGGGTTGCTGGTGGTACTCTCGTTCAGATTGGAATTGCCATTGTATTTCGGTGCTGGACTGCCCCTGGGCAGGACAAAGACTGATATGCAAATGGATATTTCCCATCTGTGAAAGGCACAGTGAGTAAAAGCAGTGGCTGCGAACTCTCAAGTGGTTAATAACCACTGAACAGGTTATCATGTCTGTTCTTGCGAGAGAGGGGCGCCCGCTACCTTTGTAAAACTATTTTATAAGGAACCTGGGATTGGTAACCCTAGGTCTCCTGGGGGCAACCAGACGTGGTCTCCCTCTCACTGTGCTTAGAGAGGCATCAGCTTCACCTCACTGATGATCCCCAACAAGGGTGAAACACGTGTATGGGGTTGCTGGTGGTACTCTCGTTCAGATTGGAATTGCCATTGTATTTCGGTGCTGGACTGCCCCTGGGCAGGACAAAGACTGATATGCAAATGGATATTTCCCATCTGTGAAAGGCACAGTGAGTAAAAGCAGTGGCTGCGAACTCTCAAGTGGTTAATAACCACTGAACAGGTTATCATGTCTGTTCTTGCGAGAGAGGGGCGCCCGCTACCTTTGTAAAACTATTTTATAAGGAACCTGGGATTGGTAACCCTAGGTCTCCTGGGGGCAACCAGACGTGGTCTCCCTCTCACTGTGCTTAGAGAGGCATCAGCTTCACCTCACTGATGATCCCCAACAAGGGTGAAACACGTGTATGGGGTTGCTGGTGGTACTCTCGTTCAGATTGGAATTGCCATTGTATTTCGGTGCTGGACTGCCCCTGGGCAGGACAAAGACTGATATGCAAATGGATATTTCCCATCTGTGAAAGGCACAGTGAGTAAAAGCAGTGGCTGCGAACTCTCAAGTGGTTAATAACCACTGAACAGGTTATCATGTCTGTTCTTGCGAGAGAGGGGCGCCCGCTACCTTTGTAAAACTATTTTATAAGGAACCTGGGATTGGTAACCCTAGGTCTCCTGGGGGCAACCAGACGTGGTCTCCCTCTCACTGTGCTTAGAGAGGCATCAGCTTCACCTCACTGATGATCCCCAACAAGGGTGAAACACGTGTATGGGGTTGCTGGTGGTACTCTCGTTCAGATTGGAATTGCCATTGTATTTCGGTGCTGGACTGCCCCTGGGCAGGACAAAGACTGATATGCAAATGGATATTTCCCATCTGTGAAAGGCACAGTGAGTAAAAGCAGTGGCTGCGAACTCTCAAGTGGTTAATAACCACTGAACAGGTTATCATGTCTGTTCTTGCGAGAGAGGGGCGCCCGCTACCTTTGTAAAACTGTCTTTAACTACCTCACAACCCTTGCTGAGCCCTTCCCTGACCCAAAATAATTTAGCATCACTTTCACTTTCAATGGTCCAAAGAGACTTATCAGTGGCGGGAATGACACATGCAATTTGGAACTCCTCCTCTTCTCCCATGCCATCACCTTGCAATTTCCCCGGTTCTGAAGTTGGCAACCGCGATAAGCAATCAGTGACCACATTTTGTCCCCCAGGCACATACTCCATGGTGAAGTTATACTCCTGCAACTCCACAGACCACCTGGCTATCCTCGGAGATACAGCCACCACCCCTGAGTGGAGAACACATGCACCAAAGGCTTATGGTCTGTCTTGACCACATATGGAATGCCCCAAAGAAACGTTCTGAAGTGTTTTGACGCCCAGGACACCGCCAAAGCTTCCTGCTCAATCACAGAATATCTACCTTCGGCCCCTCTCAAAGTCTTAGATGCAAACGCCACTGGTTTGGATTCCCCTTCACTCCATTGTTCCAAGACAGCACCTAACCCCACTTCGCTGGCGTCCACAGTAAGAATGGTTTTACACTTGGGGTCAAAGGACCTCAAACATGGGGCATTGTCCACATTGCTCTTCACTGCCTCGAACTCTTCACAACACTTCACAACACTTGTCAGACTACTCAAACCTAACACATTTCTTTTATAAGGCTCTCATCGAAATGGTTTTCTCTGAATAGTTAGGTATGAACTTCACATAGTATTCAGCTATCCCTAGAAATGCCTTCAGCTGATCCTTATTGGTGGGCACCGGGGTATCCTTCAACACCTGCACTAGCTCTGCCTTGGGACTGATTCCTTCAGCACTAAGGATGTGACCCAAATACGCCACTTTATCCACCCCCACCTGACACTTTGCCAATTTCACAGTCAAACCCTTTTCCCTTAATACTTTCATAACCTCACGCACCCTGCTGTCATGTTCCTCCCTACAACCACCCCACACCAAAATGTTGTCCTGTAATAACACACACCCGACAAACGACCAAATAATTCTTGCATCAAATGCTGGAAAACAGCTGATGCTGATGCAACACCGAAAGGCATGCAACAAAAACACTATGCTCCAAATGGAGTCACAAAAGAGGTAAGAGGTCTGGAATCCACATGTAGATCAATTTGGTGATATGCCGCAGACAAGTCAAATGTGGAAAAATATTTGGCCTCACCTAAGGTGAGCAGTAATTCATTAATGTTTGGCAAAGGATGGCGGTCTACCCAAATACTCGAATTGAGCTCCCGCAGATCCACACACATCCTGACATTCCCATCCCCTTTCTTAACAAAGACCACCGGCAACAACCATTCAGAGGATTCAATAGGTTCAATTACCCCTGCTGCCAACAGCTTATCCAATTCTACTTTAGGCTATTCCTTGCTAAAACTGGGACACCCCTCACCTTGTGTACCTTGGGCACTGCACCCCTCTTTAGAATGATGCGATGGAAAATCCTTTGAGTTTCCCCAATTGATCAGAAAACACTTCTGGAAACTCATCCCCAAGTGATTCCGACGTCACATGCCCACACACATACTCAACCTCCTGAATGCTCAGCACAGGAACCTCCTTCCCCGGGTGAATTTCAATGCACAAATCAGCTTGTTCGTCCCATCCCAATACACTTGTACCTTTGATTACAACATACAGTTTGCCCATGGTATGTCGACCCCGAAATTCAATACAATATCGATCATAACCCAACATACTAATGGGATTCTGCCCATAAGCACTAGGACTGATGTCGGACGCACACAAAGGTGAGATCCCTTTCCCCAGTGTCCCCACATATATCTCCGGAGACACTATGGTATAGGGCGAGCCCGAATCTACCAACATGTCCTTACGATGGCCGTCCACCTATACAGAGACCCATGGACCTTTCCGTGAAGCCCCCTCCACATGTAAAATTACACCTTGCTCAGCCTTGAGAAGGGACTCAGTCTCCAGGTCCGAAACACACCCATCCGACACCACACCAACCACACCCTTGTATTTGCACATGTGGCGTAGTTCCCCTTACATTGACATTTTCTACTTACCACATTAACAGCAGGACACTCCTTGGAACCAGTCAAATGGCTTAGCCAGCTGCATTTCCTGCAAGGCTCCTTGCCTTTAGGCAACCTCCCCCCTTGACTGTCATCTTTATCACACTTCTTTTTGTTGTCCTCCACCACCTCCTTTTCCACGTGGCAAAATAGCCTGAACAACATCTCTGGAACCCTCTCTCTCGGTGACAATTCGTACACTTGCTCTGGAAGCTTCAATGG
Organism: Ambystoma mexicanum; assembly: GCF_040938575.1. NCBI lineage: Eukaryota > Metazoa > Chordata > Amphibia > Caudata > Ambystomatidae > Ambystoma > Ambystoma mexicanum. Next base: position 80,745,013 of record NC_090938.1, read on the forward strand.
CCATGGCAATCTCGACCACCTTTTCCAATGATGGTCCCTTTCTATCCAAAGTCTTTCCCTAATCTTCTGGTTACTCGTCTTCATCATTATCTGATCCTTAATGTACTCATCAACAATCCCCAAAGACTTACAAGTGGCCATCAAAGTCCGCAATGCTGTCACATAGGCGTCTATGGATTCACCCGACACTTGTGCTCTTGAGAAGAATTTATACTGCTCCAATACCCGGTTTATCCTTCTGCCAAAGCGAACCCCTAGTTTCTTCAATGCAGTTTCATATGCACTCACAACTCTTTCCCCTTCACCACTACTAGGCAATGTCACCTCCTCCCCTGGGAGGTGACGGAATACTCGTAACCCTTCAGTACCTATGCAGTTCAGAAGAGCTGCTTCTTTTTCATCATCAGTGAATTTTGCACCCCCAGCAGTCCTTAAATATACCTTGAAGGAGTCAATCCATTGATACAATGGGGCCGCTGGCTCACCCAGAGTTGGCAAAAATGCAGGGGGGTGGTTTCTGGCCACAGTGTGCAACATATCCTATGCACAGACACAAGGCCAGTCGAGCCGTAAAATGTTCTCTGGATACGTTGATCGCCCCAATAAGAGAATCTCTACAGATGAGTAACAAGTGAAGTCCCCCAGACAGCTCCCAACAATAGTTCTGCTACTCGCACAATGTCTCCTCACCTGGTAACTGTCCCCAAGCAATGTGCATGCCCATCTCACACCACAACCGCTGTCCAGTTAATACCCCTGGTAGGACAAAGACAGTACCGTGGGGCAGGAAACACCTCCTTTGCACCACAAACATGAGCAGGCGTTGCACCTTGTCGTAGCATATACGCTTTAGCCCCTCCTTCAGCTGCGGGCATAGCGTACTTGGGTTGGTTTTTGATCCCCAACTGGGGCCACGCCTCCGGACCTGACGTCAAGGGATCGCGGAGGAGGCCGACCACTGGAACACTCCCGATGCCTCTGGGATGCGGTCACGGCAACCTGTGCCTCTGCGTGCCTGCGCCGTTGCCCCACACATGCAGCTGCCCCCCTCCTCAGAGCAGCCGTGGTACGTGTCAGTGACGCGGGACACAGCGCTCAGGAGAAGCGGCGCCTCGGTTCAATTGTGCCCACTGTAACGGGTACCGAACCCACAGCCTGAAATGCAGTCACCCCCAGCCTGGGGGCAGCGCCACCGCCTGCACTGGGTGGCGGAAAACCAGAGGCCACCAGCAGCACCGGCAAACAGCCTCGGCACACCTAAGCAGCAGCGCCTCCGATCACTTGTGCCCACTGCGACGGGCACCACAGCTGCAGCCTGAGACACGGCCATCCCACGCCTGGGGACAGCTCCACAGCCTAAACTCGGCAGAAGAAGGCCGAAGACCGCCTGCGGCACCGGCGAACAGCTCCGGCCGCCTGCAGCACCGCCAACTACAGAAGGGGCAACACCAAGCCCGGGGCCGATGCACCCCGTGGCTCTTGCTCCACCTATCACTAACCAAGATGACAAACAGCTGTGCACGCGTGAGAAATAAAGGGGTCCAGACGTCTTCGTCACCAATGAAGTAAACTGGGGACACGAGATAAGAGTTTACTAGTTTATTTTGGACCCCAGAGCAGGCGAGCTGCCACCGGGCAATTAGGCAACAACCAACTGGCCTATGTGGAATGTTGACCCATGAACATGAAACAACATTCCACACGTGCCATAATACAGGATCCAACACATTTATTGTTTTGTTTTTTGAACAAGTAGTAACAAATGCATGAAAAAGAACATTGTGTGTGGTTCCCCTGCCATATAAATATAAAAATTAAAGTCCCTAATGAGGTCCTGTTTGTGCTTGATACCATATGCTGCGAGGCAAATAAGTGTTTAGTTAAGTATCATGTAGGCCAGATACTAATATGTATGAGCTTAGTGCAGGGTTGGACTGGCCAATAAAACTGACTAATGGATAAGTGGCTCACTGTTGCAAATGGCAATTCCTTCCTTTTGTGACAGACTGTTTGAATAATACCCAAGGGGGAGTTCTTTAAATAAAATGTTATGCAAATGAGCAATTTAAAGAATACTATTCGTAAACAATGATCAAAAGTGCTAGCCTAATAGTGAAGTAACTCATCAAACTGGGCCAAATTGGGTGAAAAATTGGCCTACTTTCACCAGAAAAACTGGCCCACACCAGCATTTGGTGTTTTTGTTTCGGCCATGGGCTTATTGCCCTATAGCAAAAACAAAGAGGTGATGGCTGGAAGGTTTAGAATGAATCTTAACCACTGACAATGCTCTGGGCAACCCTCCAGACCAACGTTCTTCGCCTGCCAAGCCATTACAGAAGGGGAAAGACCATATGCAAATCAGGCTTGGCCCCACCCCAAAAGGGGCAGTCCAGCCCGCACTGCAAGGCCACATCCGTTCTGCACGAGACCACAAGCATCCCCAAACATGTTTCACCCTTGTTGGGGCTCATCAGTGAGGAGTAGCTTGGGTCTTGGGCGAAGAACGGTGGTCTGGAGGGTTGCCCAGAGCATTGCCAGTGGTTAAGATTCATTCTAAACCTTCCAGCCATCACCTCTTTGTTTTTGCTTTGTCACCCCGAGTGGGACGGGCATGCCCAGACATGGGTCCCGTGCCTGCTGGGCCTAGAGACCCAAGCTACTCTTCACTGATGAGCCCCAACAAGGACGAAACATTTTTGGGGATGCTCGTGGTCTTGTCCAGAAGGGATGTGGCCTAGCAGTTCGGGCTGGACTGCCCCTTTTGGGGTGGGGCCAAGCCTGATTTGCATATGGTCTTTCCCCTTCTGTAATGACTTGGCAGGCGAAGAACGGTGGTCTGGAGGGTTGCCCAGCGCATTGCTAGAGGTTAAGATTCATTGTAAACCTTCCAGCCATCACCTCTTTGTTTTTGCTTTGTCACCCCGTGTGGGACGGGCATGCCCAGACATGGGTCCCGTGCCTGCTGGGCCTAGGGACCCAAGCTACTCTTCACTGATGAGCCCCAACAAGTACAAAACATGTTTGGGGATGCTCGTGGTCTCGTGCAGAAGGGATGTGGCCTAGCAGTTCGGGCTGGTCTGCCCCTTTTGGGGTGGGGCCAAGCCTGATTTGCATATGGTCTTTCCCCTTCTGTAATGACTTGGCAGGCGAAGAACGGTGGTCTGGAGGGTTGCCCAGCGCATTGCCAGTGGTTAAGATTCATTCTAAACCTTCCAGCCATCACCTCTTTGTTTTTGCTATTGCCCTATAGGCCAGTCGTTGCCCGGGTTAGTGTGTCACGGATATTGCATACATCTAATCCAGTATATGACTTTTCAAGATATTCTTGTCTATCTCATTCAGTATTGGCCCTTGTGTGCACATGTCATTTTTTATAGGGCAAGTCTGGCTCCAGACTGAAACATGTATTACTTCATGTATGTTATGTTACGTTATGGATTTGTAATGCGTGACGCATCCACCCACATGTATGCTATGTTCTGTTATGTTAAGGATTTGTAAAGCGTGACGCATCCACCCAAAGTGCATCTTGGCGCTAAAACCAACAGAAACTTGGCTAACCATAAACCAGGAGCTTCCCTTCCTGGGCATTCACTTACATTGTCAAGCCTACCAGCTCGTGAGCCTGTTTAGAGATAGGTCTGATCTCACGCCTCCTTACGGCCCTTGAAAGCCCCTGGAAGCCCATCACGTGTTCACCGAAAGGGTACTCTCTTAAATGCAGCCGCATCAGCCATGTGCCCGAAGTTCAAACATTTTATTTGAACGTTATTGTTCGATGGCTATGCTACAGCAGGTCATCAAAGTACAACGCACATGGAATACAACGGAAGACAAGGGATAAGCAGGAAGTGGTTTCCCAAAATGTACCAAGACGTGGAATAATATTAAGCTGCCTCAGAGATGGTTGTGCAGGCCACAAGGTTTAAAGCCCAGCAGTCTTACAGCGCTTGCTTCACCCGAGGTTAATACATTGAGAACTATTAAATTGGGTGCTCAGAATACCAACTATAATAGCACTCAGAAGTGGGAGGAATCTATCATGAAGCGCTACATACAATCTTTACATTTTGTAAACAGTAACCTCAGAGGTGGGCGGCATTATTTACTGCAGGTAACTGGACGGTGCCCACGTTTCAGGCTCTTAACGAGGGCCCAGTGCCAGTAACTGCGAGAAATGGCCCCAGCAAGAATGTTATAGCTATTACCACCTTGCCATGCTTAACAGGGAGCTTTTTTTTTAAAGTTGTTTTTTAAATTGTGAAATGATACCGGTGCTACTTCTAAAGCCAAGAACATTGCAAAATAACTTCACACTCATGGAAAACCGAGAAGGGATACTCATAGTCCCCTCTCCATTTCCATGGCTGCCAATAGAAGAGACACTGGAATGGAGGGGAGAATGGGGAGTATGGAACATGAAAGGATGATGAGGTTGATGAGGGACGAGGGGGCAGGGACTTCTGGAGGCAGGGTTCTGGCTAGGACAGATGATATTGGTGTGCTCTGCGCAGCAAGATGCCTGCCTCCCATCGCGAGCACGCCTGCAGTGCTTGGGTGCTGGAAGGTAGGCAATACCATTTGCATGTGGCCCCCTTCCGAGCTCCTGATTGGTTGGGAGGCCTACAGAAGTCACCTCCCAGGTGCTACTGTTCATACATTTTGGGTTAAATTGCACCACACTACATAAATCGATGTAAAAAAAAACACACACACACACACACACACTCTCTCTCTCTCTCTCTCTCTCTCTCTCTCTCTCTCTCACACAACATTTCACTAAGCACTTCATTAGCTTCCATCGAATATATGGGTGGACGATCAGAGCACACAGTGGGCCTCATTACAAGAATGGCGGAAGCCGTGCCTGTGTGGCAGGCACGGCTACTGCCATGATCGCTACTGGCACCGCCTCCCGTGATTGGGCAATAACCAGCCCATTACGAGATGAAGTGGCAGGTAATTGCCCATTCGCGTGGCCCGTTCGCGTGAGGCGGTAATGCCAGGCTCCCGATCCCCATTCTGCCCATAGGGCACAATGGGGGTGGGGAGCATGGTTGCACCGTTATCAACGAGTTCTGCTCGTGGGTGCCTCAGAGCCAGCCAGGTCAGGATCCCGCGAGCAGAACTAGTAATGCGGCAGCCCGGTATGAACGGTGCCGGTGCCTTACCGGCACCGTTCATACCGTTCCCGCCATGATTATAATGAGTCCCAGTGTATTATTCTTGATGGATTATGTAATTGTGCTGATTATTGCTGCTTTATGCATTTGCACTTTATCATGCTGCTCTGGCCTTATATCTTGTATTACACTTGATAGAAATGGCAAATGAGTTCATTATAACTGCCAGTATAGGTATTTGATTTCAATTTGTATAATGGTTGTATTTATGTTATACCGTGATATTCTTAATTATATGGATTGCACTATGCACTTTATTGGTTTTCATCGAATATATGTGTGGACCATGATCGATCAGTGTACCCACTTTGTGCCACATGTCTTCATTGTACTACTGCACACTGTTTGGTATGGTCTTTTGAATCCTAACATGGCATGCATACCGTGCAGGATTTGTATGTGTTCATGTCACTACAGTACAAGATGTCCGCCGCTGGTGCTATCTCTCTACACGGAGAGCTGTGCAGTGAGCTGACAGTCAAAGGACTACCATCATGTACTTAATCCAATTTTTTTCATGCCCTGGTTTGTGAACAAGCGCTATGTGAAGTGCAAAATGCATCAACAGGTCACTTCCCATTGGTGTCCTGCCTCTGTTGTATATTGTTGTTCTTGTGTTTGTTTTAAAATTCAATAAACTTGTAGTCATTTGACATCAAGTTTTTCTTTTGTTGTTGGGTTATATGCAAACACAGCTGTTCTGGGTGAAGAAAGTAGCACAATCAACAGCACCAACTACTCCACACAGCTACAAACATTTCAGTAGTGCCACTCGTTTCATCCCTTCACACAGCCTAAAGCCCACGGGCCATTTTTAACTTGCACAAACAGGAAACAGAATATAAAGTCATTCCGGTCATGTGACCTCTAGGTATGTATCTCCAATGAAGTAAAATAGTGCTAGTCACACAAATATGGCTCAAATTAACACATTCAAAGATGCTGACGTAGATCCGACTGGTCGAGTCCTGATCGCTGACGCCAGACACCGATGACCCGATGCCCTTGCAGGGCCTACGTTCTTCATTGATCTTTGCAGCAACAAACTATCGTCATCGAGGTGCACTGCACACCTCATCTTCACAGGGCGTCCACGACCGATCCACGACCAATCACCCATCAGCACCTCAAGGACCAAAGCTGCTGCCCCAATAAAATATTTTTTATTTTTTCTTCGGGGGATCTCGACGATCCGTGGCGCCTGCCTTAAAGGGAGTTCCCTCAAGAAGGATCTGTTGATCACCCATTGTCGAACTCTGCCAAATCAGGAACAGTGGGGAAAAAGAACATTTGTAGAAGAAAATAAGACTCTGCTAAGCAATATATGGACTGGGCTTGTTTATTATCTTATTTACAGGTTGCCCAGGTGGGGGGATCCTCATACAGGACTGTGTCTAGATAAGCGGGGCCAGTATTTCGCCAATTGATTAATCAGTGGTTTTCCTCCTCAAGTTTATTGTTGGTTTCCTTTATTAATTGATTTGTATGTCATTTGGAACTCGCTTCAGTTGATGCAATTTAATGGAATCAAAGAGGTAATTGTGGTACTACATAGAGACTGTATATATTTACCATTTTAGAATTGCCTGAGCACAAAGTATGTTATTGTATGTGTACATAATCAAAACCTTATTTATATAAAGAACTGTGTTATCACTAACATAATTTTTTGATATTTCTTTGTGGGGGCTTGGGGACTACACTGTACTTAAGAACCAGCCTGCATCACCTCCTGAAAGCTTAAGCCTTGATTGCTCGTCCATTGCTACCAACAATAGAGAATCTTGGCTGGGGTGCTCTGTGCTTCTGCCATATAGAGGGAAGGAGTACAGATAACCCCCTCCAGTCTTTACACTCAGAAAACCTTCAAAGACTGAGACCTCCTTTACATGGCTACTCTTAACGGCTCAACCAACACACACCCCACCGACATCTGCTCCCTTCTTGAAGACACTGACCTCGACATTCTCACTCTTACCAAGACATGGTTCAATGCCAGCTCAGTCACTGCTTTTGACTCCCTTCGACCTGTTGGCTTCAAGATCATCTCCAATCCATGACTTCATCGTGGTGGCAGTGGGGTTGCCTTAATATTCCCTGAGTGGGTTATTTCTTCTGTCATACCCACCCAGCTCTACTCTTCCTTTGAGAGTGTGGTCCGCAAGCTAGTCATATCTTCCTCCTCCTCTCTGGCGATTGCTCCCATCTACAGACCTCCTGGTGCTACCACCCTGTTCCTCTCTGAATGGGCTGACTTTTGTTCCTCCCTACTCTCAACCACCTCCAATCTCCTCCTCATGGGTGATTTCAACATCCAATTGAACTCACCTGTCACAGCATCCATTCCCTTCCTTGAACTCTGCACATAAGTATCCCTCTCCATTCTCCCTTCAGGCTCAAACCCACCCAGCTGGACACTTTCTGGATGCCCTCATCCATTCGGACCTCTCTCTCTCCCCCTCTCTGGTTACTCCACGCTCTTGGTCAGGCCATTCTCCCCTCTCCTCACACCTGGGTCCCCTCGGCCCTTTGACCTCCTTGCAAAAGCCCTGCCAACCTCGTTCAGGGACTTCCGTCCGATGAAACAAGTGCCATCTGCTGCCTTTGCATCCACCTTCATCCCCCCTTTACCCCACCCCAGACTCTACCACTGACTCTGCTCTCAGCAACCTCCATTTGGTCATTACCAACACCCTTGACATTCTTGCCCCAGTCAATCCATCTGAAACCTGCCTCCAAACTTTACACCTGGTACAACTCTGAATTTACAGCCTTGAAACGCAAGTGCAGAACTGTGGGGAGGAAGTAGCAAACCACAGGCTCACCCTCTCACAAATGGCCTTCTGCTTGCTCCAAAGGCAATACAGTCTCTCATCTGTGTCAAGAAGAGGGCCCACATCAAGGCACGGGTATCAGGTGCATCCAACAACAGGGCCAAACTCTTTAAAATCTGCAGAGTACTAGGCAACCCTTCTGCAGTCTCCTCCTCCCCTCTTCCATCCCAGCTCCTCTGCAACACACTGGCCACACAACTTCACCACTATAACTCAGGACATTCTGAGCACCCGTTCTACCATCCCTGCCAACCCCTCCAGTACTCCCTTGCCTCCTATGGCTTCTCACCCTCCTTCTTCCTCTCTCTCCTCCTCCTCCCCGTCTCATATGAAGAAGTCACCAGAGTTGTCCTCTCCATTAAGATCACTTCCAAATGGGTTTTCCCTTGCTCCTCCAGAACCATCAAGGATAACATTGACTCTCTTACCCCTGCACTCGCTGATCTCTGCAACCACTCATTTGCCACTGGATTTGTCCCATCCTCCCACAATCACTCCCTTGTGCACCCCATTCTGGAAAAACCTTCAGCAGACCCCACCTGTCCAGCCAACTATCACCCTATTTCTATCACCCCCTTCCTTGGGAAACTGCTGGAGAAGCTGAACTTTCCACAACTTACCTCACACACTGAACTTGTTGGTAGTCTCCATAACCATCAATCTGGACTCTGAGAATCAAGAGGCATGGAAACTGCTCTTCTGAACACTTGTGAAGAATTGCTCTCATCTCTAAGTCTCCATTTGTCCTCATCCTTCTTGATCTCTCCACTGGCTTCGATACTGTTGACCATTCCATCCTAATGAAACAGCTACATGATACCCTTGGGATCTCAGAGCGGGCACTGGACTGGCTTTCCTCCTTCCTAACTGACCATTTATCCCAAGTCATTTTGGGCACCTTCCCCTCACCTACTTCTCCAACTGTGGAGTCCCTAGTGCTCAAAACTCTGCCCCTGCCTCTTCAACACTTACCTTGCTCAGATAGCACTCCTCATTTCCTCCTTTTCCGCCAACTTCCAGTGCTACGAAGATGACACACAACTAGTTTTCAAACTTCCTGCTGATCCTCTTGCATCTTCCATCATCCCTGCCATCCAGTCCCAGTGTACTTCCAACCATATCTGCTTCAGTGCCAGTGAGACTGAGATCATTCCCATTGAAAACCCTGCTCCCTCTTTTTTTCCCCTCACTCTGGCCATCCGCTATGGGCTCTCAACCTGCTCCTTATTCTGAAGCCATAAACCTTGGAGTCATCTTTGACTCCTCTCTCTCCTTCCTCCCTCACACTCAGGACATTGCCAAGAAGTCCCAATTTCAACTCTTCCTTCTCAAGGGAATTATCCCTTTTCTCACTTTACCTCAGAAGCTCAATGTTACCCAAGCCCTGGTTCTCTCTAGGCTTGACTACTGCAATGGCCTTCTCCTGAACCTAGCTTCTTTCAGTTTACACCCCTCCAACTAATCCTGAATAGGGCAGCAAGACTCATCTTGGGCCTTAAGCCCAGGGACTGCATCTCTCCTGCTCTAAAAACCCTTCACTGGCTCTAGGTTTTGGCATACATTACATTCAATTCTCTATGCATCATTCACAAGGCTGCCTGGGGCCTGGGACCACGCTATCTGCAACTTTCTCGTACTAAATATTCTCCCAATAGACCTTAGCAATCCTCTGGCACCAACTCTCTATGTTTAAATGATTTTGCTAAAGAGAGGGACAAGGCCGATCGCTTTCTTCAGCTGGCCCCTCTTATGGAACAGCCTCCCCCTCCCACTTCGTCTTGAGCAGGACCTCCTCAAATACTGGAAACTCCTCAAGGCTTTTCTCTTCACTCCTCCTTCCGTTCCTCCCTACTCTGCTAATCTCACAGTGACTGTGATTGGTGGCCAGGGCCCTTATGTATCCGTCTGGGATCTGGCCTCCCATACCCAATCGGCCCAGCCTCTGTCTACCTCTTAGCACTTGCCTTAGTACCCACAGGACTCATTTATGTAGGTTTCCACTTTCTACCCAATTGCACTTATCTACTTCATTTGCTGCTCACCAATGAGCACAGACATTTCAGCACTTACCCCCAAACCCCATTTCCCCCTCGTTTCACTGCACTTGCACATTCTGAATACTCACAAGGCATATTAGGTCTGTCTTTATCTTCCACTGTATTCATTGTTTTTCAATCCCATGTTCCCTCCCTGCTGCCCTGTGGGGGCTTTGAAACAGAATTGACTTACTGTATAAGCTCCTGTCAAATAAATACATAAATAAATAAATAAAAGTGTAAAGGCAGATTAAAATGACCTTACTCTTACCTTTCACTCTCTGATTAAAAAAAAATGTAAATACTTCCTGTAAATTACACTTTGCAGATGGCATTTATGTGGCTTGCTCTTAGCAGATGATAAATGAACTCAGATTCTGGAGAATTTCTCATAGGCGGTTTTGCAGGAAAAGTGAGGAGAAATCCTATTTCCCAGACCGCCTCCCACTCGGCCTGCAAAACACCTTAACAGAGCACAGAAGCAAGGTGTCAAATGGTAAATAGTGATTACATTGCAGTATAAAATAAAGATATAATGAATGAAGGGGTAAAAATAATGCAATACAAAAATAAAGAGGGTAGAAAAAGTGGCAGAATGAAAAAATAAAGACATATAGGCAATTATATATTAATGCCAGTTTGAGTTTAAGTGGATAAAAAATACCAATTAGATTTCAGTAAAAAAATAGTAAAATGGCAAGGATGAAAAAGAGGAATGGCAGGTATAAGTGGTCCTGGCTTACGGGGGGTGTCTCCCCGTAAATGGTATTAACAATGCAAAAGTGAGTATGGAGTAATATGGTCAGAGGGAAAGGTTATTGGTAAGAGATTTAAAAGCCACAAAACCATGATTCTAAATTATTAAAAGGGCCACCAGATGGTAGTTACAGACTGTACAAACTGCCAGCATGTACATAACATGCACAAAGTAAAAGGCATGTCAATATTTATTTAAAAATGATTAATGTTGCTTTATAAATGTGCTTACTTGTTTTGGGAGCGATACAATCACATATAACTGTGTAAAGCAGCTATGCCGTGGTTTCCCACCTTACGTATTTACTCCACAGGGATCTAAAATGATCCCCAGGTTGTCTGTGCTTAAAATCTCCATGTTTGTTTGTTTGTTTGTGTGTTTGTTTGTTTATTCATTTATAATGCGCACCAGACCCGGGGGTATCAGGGCTCAGCAAATACAGTATATGCAAGGATTAAAGACTACACAAAATGAGCATAGATAGTACATATACAAAATAGGAATCAGTCAATAAATACAGTGAAGCAAATATACAGATATGGTCCAAGGATACAGAACGCACACAGATATGCTTTAAGAGTCAGTGGTCTTAAGCCAGTTATTGTATCTAAGTCTGAAGTTTAGAAAGGCTTGATCTTCTCTGATTGGGGGGAGGGGGCAGGGAGTTCCAATGTTGGGACACTTTGGCCCTCATTTCGACCCTGGCGGAATTCGGAAAACGATGGCGGAAATGCAATACCGCCATCGAATAGCGCTCGGTGCGACTATGACCCGTCACCGCAAAGTACGAAGCCATTAGCGACACCGTAGTGAACGCCAGCGCTAACTGCACCAAGCACGCGCGCGCGCGCCATGCCAAACCGTAAACACCACCATGGCGCAAGGGTACGCCAATTCCGACCCTAGCGGACATGTACCTAACGCCATCAAGCATGGCGGAATGTACCATTCCGCCATGGTGAGAAGTACGGCATCGCGAATCAACCGTAAACGGCCCCACTGAGTGCCTGTACACCGCTCCCTGCCCACAAAGTACAACTCCCCGTAGGTGCAATGAAGTCACAATGCAACCATTGAAATGTACAAGTCACCCATGCATGCCAACGAACAAATGAAACACAAGAGGGGCCAATGGGAGCTGCAGGGCACAGATGGCACGAATACAGAAGCCATTCCAATGGACATGACCACAGTCCCCCACCAAGAAACGCACGCAAACACAGGCACCTGTGACCAGCAATATTCCGAAAATCACATCATTCCACCAGTCCACCTGGCTGACCGGCATCTGTTACACAAAACCCAATCCCCCGCCCGTGAGCATGACAACATTCAAACAGTCATATTGGCAGCCCCCATCCCTGACCTCACGGGCTTCGTAGGCAAACGCGCCCAGTACAGTACCACGCAACTAAACTCCGAAGCTGGAACCCAATGCAGATCTCCTCACAATACATCGCTCCCCAAATAGGAATATGCCACATCACTTGCAAAGAAGAACGCTACACGGGCCAAATCAGAATAGAAATTTAATGCACAACAAAATCACCAAGCCCATACAGCCATCAGGCCATGAACTCCAAAACACATTTCACCATTGTGGGCTGCATCCGCAAGAAATGACCAGCCACTACTTGTGTGACGCCCTGTTCCATCATGGTACACAGAGCCACATTCACGTACGAAAAGGCAACATGGAAGCGCACAGAACCGCAGGGCCGTCCCAATGGGGAGGCACTAGTCCAGCTGAAAGGCCGAAATGTTGCTCCGAGCCACCAGTACTGCGTAAGGGCATGTGGCCCATTGGCGATCGTCCCATAAGATCGTAATGCTGCTCCACTGATTAACACGAAGCAGCAGGTGTCGGGAGTAAAAGCCATCTGCAGGAGTGGCATACAGATGGCAGTGGCAAAAGGGGAGGAGATACCTGTCAACCAAAAGAAAAGAAAAAGAACAGAATGGCCATCAGAACTACATTCGAACAACTCACTTCAATGATCACACTAAATCCACAGCCATATGCATGCTAGCCCACTCCAAAGGTTCATCACCACCCAAAAACCACTTGCGACTCATAACTATCTATATCGAGGTGTAAACACCATCACAAACGAGTGTACCTGTGCATGCGTCTGTCAAAACAGAATCCATCAGATGGGATTGGTAACGTGCATGGACACAAGTGTCTGAGGGCGCGTCGAGACAGGGAGGGCTCAACAAGGCCAGATAGACGATGGTCCCACTATGGCAGCCCTGCATCACATAGCGTAGGGGAGGCGGATAGATTCCAAGAAGCCCTGTACATGGCAAACTCTGTATCAAATCACCTGCCCATGCATCCATTCATCATTCCCTCATCCCGGGATTAAAACGCCTGAATATTTACTCACATAACATTAGAAATATCCATTGAGTCTGTGCGTTATGCAGCCTGCAAAATCCACAGTGCCCCAGCCCGTAATTCCAGTGTAGTGAAGTAACATGTATTTGGGAACGTCCGGCCTCATCGCCCACGTCGCCATTGCGCATCCCAAACCATTCATATCAATCATTGCATCCTCGCCATGGCCCCTGTCCCAAGGACATTGAACAATAGTACGTTATATTTGCAGTCAGACCTGTGGGCATTTCCTCGCCGCTAGCTGAAAACCGAAAGCGCCGCCCTTCGAATTCCTCATTTGCAACATCACGTCGAAGAGGCATCTGTGGCCGTTTGAAATCACTAATTAATCCATCGAGTGCGGCTGTGTGTGAAAATGGCAACTGCCTTCACCCACAAATGGGACGCCCCGCCCGTCGTTGCAACTCGGTACAGTGATGCATGAGGGTCCACCGTTACTCGAGTACTACGTTCCACTGACCCTTCACAAGTCTGTTCGCGACTGCACAGATAGAATGTGAAACAATGGGACCACAGCAGAATGAACATATCAACCAATGTTACACGGCCATCGGGTACAAATACATGATTGCAATAGCAAGATGCCATTCCCCGAATTGCAGCGTTGTGTGCGGGACGTGCTCGGCCAAAGGGGAGAGCAGTTTGCACAGGTGGAATGAATCACCACAGGTGGAGGCCATACAGCCTGAAAACACATAAATTGCACACCCAGTCTCCTCCCACAACCACACCAAAATGCTACCGGCAGGACTCGCGATGTTGGCCCTGGGGGACATGATAGCTCTGCAAGTACTCCAACTCCAAGAAGAAGACGAACACCAACTACAACCGGCCGCACGGAGGAGACGCAGGAGGAGGAGGAGGGCAAGGCAGGGCCAGCAAGGGCCGCCAGCACAGCCACTACCACCACGCAGGCAGCCCGCAATCCCACGCCTCCGAGCACATCCGTTCAACCTCACTGATGAGCAGATCCACACCCTCTACCGTCTGGACCGGGACACCATAGCCGCCATTGTGGACATGACACAGGCTGACCTTGTCAGCATGATAGATAGCCCAACCGCCATCCCCCCCTACTGAAGGTGGTGTCTGTACTACACTTCCTGGCCACAGGCACCTACCAGCACACAGTCGGACAGTTGCATGGCATTTCTCAGCCACTGTTCTCACGGACACTATTGCAAGTGCTCGATGCCCTCCTGCAGCACGCAGACGACTACATCTCCCTACCACGCTCGGAGCAGGAAATTACCAACACAAAAGTGGGATTCCATGCACTTGCCGGCATACCGGGTTGCATTGGTGCCATCGACTGCACCCATGTGGAATTGGTCGTCCCACATGCCATGGAGGCCCAGTACCGCAACCGAAAACAATTTCATTCTCTGAATGTACAAATGGTGTGTGACTCCAACAGGATCATTACACATTGTTGTGCCAGATTCCCTGGATCAACCCATGATTCTATGGTCTTGAGGAACTCTACAATACCACGCTACATGGAGCGACACGCAGGGAACAGATCCTGGCTACTCGGTGAGTCTCATTACATGCATGATAATGTGGGGTATGTGATTCGGCAATGACCTGGCAGGAAGGGGGGGGGGTGTGCGTACGTAGCAATGGCATTCCACATCATACGTTTATCGTCCACATACAGGTGATGCTGGATATCCACTGAAGAGATGGCTCCTCACACCAGTCCGGAACCCACGGGACCAGCATGAGGAGGACTCCAACCATGCCCACTCACGTACCCGTGTAGTCATTGAACAGGCATTCGGCCTACTGAAGGGTCGTTTCCGCTGCCTCAGCAGGTCTGGCGGGGCACTCCTGTACCGCCATGAGAAGGTTGCAAAGATGGTGATGGCATGTGTCATGCTCCACAACATGTGCGTACGTAGAAATGTGCCCATGCCCCCTGACGCAGAACTGCAAGCACCTGATGATGGTCATGATGAGGGTGGGGATGTGGCAGCACCTCAAGGAGTCTGCGAGGCACCGGAGGGCCGTGACATTCGTCAGCATCTCATTGATGTATGCTTCTAGCACTCATGCCTGGTGGCTGATACATGGACACGGGACTCGTGGCACTGTGTGTGTCTGGGACATGCACAATATGGACTGTACGCCTATGATGGCCTAGTACACAAAGATCAATGTCCACACATCTCATTGGATGATCGTGCACTGTTTATGGCATATGTGATATCATGTTGTACACCCTATCGACCCGCCACCCAAGTGAGCCCAACACACCCCCTCCACCCTCCTACCTCCCCCTCGAACACCAGTGTCCAAAGATGCTCATTGTCAGTGGGCAGTCGCTATTGCAAGCCCCCTCTGCGGGTATCAGGGGCACCCCTGCCTGTGGAGCGCAGGTTCCTCCCAGATCTACGTTGGGGGCTGCCCTGGACGGAACTTGCAACGGATGATGTCTCTGCCTGCTCACGTCCATGCATGTCCCTAAGGGTTTGCGAGAGCTCAGTGAGCACACGGCGCACTGCGGCAAGTTCGGCACATACGTCCTTGGACGTCGCATGCAGTTCCCCCCTCAGGCTCTCGGTGCTAATCTCCATTTGTGCCCTTAGTGTCTCTGTACCTCTCTCCATTTCTGCCCTAAGTGTCTCAGTTGATGTTTCTATGTCTGCCTTAGTGCCCCCACATTCATCGGCATGGTCCTTGAGGAGCGTGGCCAGTTGCTGCTGTTGCACGATTAACTGGTCGAGGGACTGTTGCCTCTGCTGGGCCATGGCCATTTGCGGGGGTGTCACAGAGGGGCTGGTGACCTCATGTTGCCTTGCCACAGGGCTTGTGGGGGATGGCCAGTCGTCGTCTTGTGGGTGCCCCTGCGTGGTATCCTCATGGTGTACGGGATGGAACAGACAGGGGGATTGAGACAGGTCATGGATGGATCTGACTTCGACATCCCCGTCTTCTGTGTCGGAGCATGCTGCCATCAATGGGGTGTCACCTATGGTGCTGCTGCCACCAGAGGCAGTGCCTTCTGTGGCATCCGTTGGGGGGACCTGTGGTGGTGGTGGTGTGGGCATGCTGGCTGCTGGGGTGCCTGTTGATGTTCCCTCCTCTGTGCTGCCCCACCTGATTTGTGCTGCTGCCGTGTCTTGATGCGTGCAGCTGAGGTGGAGGGTCTTTGGCCGTTGGTCTTGGCCCTCTTTGCAGGTGTGCTGGTAGGGGTGTCCTGATGCTCGTCGTTTGGATCGGACCCTGTGGTGGAGTAAAGGAGGGCGAGGGTTATTGATGGGTCTGTGGGAATTGGAATGGCATTGTATCACATGCATTGGGGTGGTACCTGAGGGTGATTTGGGTCGGGGCCTTGGAGGTGCTTTCATTTGTGTGTGGAGTGAGGGTGCAGTTGTTTGGCAGCCTGCAGTTAGGGTGTGCCTGCTGCACGTGTAGTGCGTGTTTTAGGGGTTTTTAATTATTTATGTATTTATTGTGGGTTTTAACGTGCGCTATCAGGCCGATGTGTGTGGACGTTCTCCTGGACATGTGTTTCTGTTGCACTATGTGGACACATGGTACTTCACATGGATGGACTTTGTGGATTTGGCATTGTTTTATCTGGCCCACCTACCTGAATCTTCGGATGTCTGCACTCCTTTCTCCATCCCTCCGACTCCCTCTATGCTCTCCATTCCGATGGTGGAGGCACAGATTTCTTCCCAGGGGGTCAACTTGATGGGTGATTCAGGACCTCCCCCGGTGGCTGTGGCAATGTTGCGGTTGGCAGAGAGTATGCTGCGGACGCGTATCCGCAGGTCGTCCCATCGCTTTCGGCATTGCTGTGGGGTGCGGGGTGCGGTCCCCACCGCACTTACCCGCTGTGCCACCAGAGCCCATATGGCCTTCTTGTTTGCAAGTGCCGTCCTGGTCATTTGCGTGCAGAAGACGACGGCAGCATTCTCCTGGAGGGTCTCTGTTAGCACGGTGAGTTCCTCACGGGAGAAGTGGACCTGCCGCTTGCGGTCGCACGCTTTCTTCGCTACTTTTCCCATTTTTCTTGGTTTCGCTAGGGTGGATGACGGGTTGGGGTGTGTCTCAGGGTAGTGTTTTTAGTGGTTGTGTGGTTTTAGTGGTTTTATAGGTGTACGGCGGGATGTTTCCCGTTCCGGGCCCATGTTTTAACTTCCGTTTCCGTATATTTCCGGTCACCGTACTTTCCGGTAGGCGCACACTGCGGTGTCCGCTGTGATGGGTGGCGGTATTGCACCTAGGGCGCCGTACGGCGGCGGTGTGGGCCGTTTTGGGGTCATTTCCGCCATCGCGGACTTTGCACTTCCGCCATGCCGTGGTGCTCGTGCCCTATGGGTCGGAATGGGCCGCACTTTGCTCCTTCGTGCAATGGCGGAAACGCTATTTACGCTGTGGCGGTCCGGTCAGTCACTTTCCGCCAGGGTCGTAATGAGGGCCTTTGACTGGGAAGCTCCAACCTCCAACCTTGGAGAGCTTGAATCTGGGGATGGTAAGGCAATTGGTGTTGACTGTTCTCGAGGGTCTGATGGATATTCTCCTGTGAAATGTGTCCGTGATATAGCTAGGGGCAGCGTTGTTCAAAGCTTTGTGGGTGAGGGATGCAGTTTTTAGCTGGATTTTATTCAAAGTTGAAAGCCAGTTATTTTGACGCCTGATATCAGCTATATGTGATCTTCTGTTCACGCTGAGGGCTGCACATAAGGTGTTGTTTTGGAGGATTTGTAACCTCTGGATAATCGATTTGTTGGCATAAATGTAAAGGGTGTTACAATAGTCCAGCCTGGAGAGTATGAGGGCTCTGGCTAGGATAATGCAGCTGTCGTCAGATAGAAACGGTTTGCCGGTTTTAATGAGCTTACAAGCGTATGCGGTGGCCTAGGCCATGGCATTCACTTGTTTGGTGAAGGAGAGTGTGGAAATGAGGTAGAAGCCAAGGGTTTTTACTTCCTTGGTCACTTTAATAGGGTTACCATTGATTATGAAGGAAGAGTAATCCTGTCCTAGTGTATTGATATTAGTGTGGGTGCCCAAGATGAAGCTCGGTCTTGTCATCATTCAGGCATAGACCATGGGTAGCCATCCATGTGCAGGGTTGTTCCCACATTTGATTGCTGTTGATCCCCCATGGAAATGGGGCAAGGTCCACATAGCTGGGCCATTATTATCTACTAATACATGAACACCTGGTATGGTGTGGGCCAATATACTTTGCACCAAAGAGCTTGGAAAAGAAAACACACTGAACATCAAAAGGATTTTCAAGAAAGCCATACAGAATGTTAATTTCTAGGATTATAAAACAAGTTACAAACAAGACATTCAATTATAGGCTTGACAACATTTTAGATCAAAGGTGGAGAACCAGTTCCCTTCCTAATAGTTTGGCCTCAAACTTCCAGGATGCCTCACACCTGTGAATGGGGCTGTGGGTGATGGGAGTTGTAAGCCAACACATTTGAAAGGTTCCAGGTTTGCTAACCCATACTAGACAGTATATCCATCACCAAAACAGTCATAAAACATGCAAATTCAGGAAAAAAGTAGTGTGCCAGATTTTGAGTCATGTAATTCCTCTTTGAATGACTGGTCATGTTCATGTGATGTCAACCCTCATCTCATGTTGACTGGCAAGTGTTTCTTGTCCAAACCGGTGTCAACATTGAGGAATTACGCCTTTTAAATAAGAACCCACCAATCCCCCAGTGTTTTTAGTTTATTTTTGCTTATATAGCACCATTGTCAAAACGCTTTAGCAATATTACCTGAGTAGATTAGAAGCCTGAGCGAATCAAGGGCTTTAAGGTAGCCTGGGGGATTACCAGCCTCAGTAATGCCACTCCCTGTGGTGTTATTTCTAGTAGTGCCGCAGCACGTTGTAGCAGAGTACTAATAGTGTCAATTTTTTTTAAAGTTGAGAGTCAGCCAATACATCATTTCAAAATAAGATGGCCACCATGGATTATGGGAGAAGGGAACTACATGTAGTCCCTTCTCTCTTTCCATAGTGGCTAGTCGTGCTTCATGGATGCTCCGGGAGCACTACTGTTCCGGGCAAAGGAGAGGGATAAAGCATCAGCAGATAAGTGGGACGGTGCCTGAGGGGCCTAAGCATGTGGAAGGATGGGTATGCAGAGCACAGGGGAGAACTTACCTGTTAGACAGCTGGTAAAGATAGCAGCAACCTGCTCCGAGGAGGCTTATTCGGAAAAGCCCCTGTTCAGAGCCTCCTCATTGGCTGGGAGCCCGAAGTCATGCCCCCAGCGGGTACTAATTAATATATTACATAAAAACAGTACAATAATCAAAACTGATATAATAATATACTAAATTTAAGTGGAGTAAAGTGAGATGTTCCTTTAGTAGTGAAAGAAATAAGGAAAAGAAGTAGAAAATACTCAAGGAAAGTTAGTTCCAATATATAAGCCAGAAGAGCAAATGAGTGACAGTGAGACTGAGCAGAGGGCGAAAGGGTGACCAGAAGGAGCCATTTTAATTGGGATTAAAGGGTGAGCAAGGCTGACAGAAAGAAATAAGTGAAGAAACATAAGTTGGGGAAGGCTGTGCTTTAATGTATCCATAGCATTGAAGTCAAAAACAAACTTGATCTATGGTGTCCAGCTGCAGTCAGGAATTGCCAATTACTGGCCACCTGAGAAAAACACAAGACAGACAGAGCAGGCAAATAGATATGCCAAAAGATGGTATTTTGAATGCACCACTAAAATTCAACCTTATCTGCCACCTGTGGTCTCACTACACAACTAAACTTAATAGAAGGTGTTCATGGAAATGAGATTCAAAGCCTTGGTTACGAGATAGAGAGCCTTTAAACGGGAGAGCAACAGGGAAGCACAATGTACCAGCAACACAGCACCAAAGACCAAACCACTTAAATACTGTTACTTCTATGATCACCAGAGGAACAATGCCATAGAACCTTACTGCAGTACTTCACCAAACAAATCTACAACATACATTGTAGAAGATCAGGCACTCAGGAACGGACGAACACCAGTGTCTTCTCTGCAATGTGTTTTGAGTTCTGTGGATTTGCGTCTAAAGTGCACAACTAGCAGCACCATTGGTTCCTGGAAACACTGATCTCTGGTGGACAATACATTATTGAGTGGTCACACATGTGCATTGAACAACATCTTAGGGCACACCGACCCCAATCCAAGCTTCAACCACCAACCAAAATGGCAACGAGCTTCACTGCTTAAGCTTCTGTTCTTGTTTCCACTTTTCAATACTCACTATGTACACATACCAACTCTCTCCCAATGGCACTGGATCACATGTATCTGTCATATATATGCAAGATGTACGTGTCAGCTGTTTCAGCACCACACACCTCCAGTTGTATCTACTGTTCTCTGCCACCTTTATTACATGTTTCCATTCATTAGCAGTGGATATCTACCTGCACTAGCCTTTTGAAGCATGAACACGGCTGGGTATCTATCTGCACTAGCCTTTTGAAGCATGAACACTGCTGGGTATCTATCTGCACTAGCCTTTTGACACATGAACACTGCTGGGTTTCTACCTAAAGTAGCCTTTTGAAGCATGAACACTGATGGGTATCTACCTGCACTAGCCTTTTGAAGCATGAACACTGCTCGGTATCTATCTGCACTAGCCTTTTGACACATGAACACTGCTGGGTATCTACCTAAAGTAGCCTTTTGAAGCATGAACACTGATGGGTATCTACCTACACTAGCCCTTTCAAGCATGAACACTGCTGGGTATCTACCTACACTATCCTTTTGAAGCATGAACACTGCTGGTTATCTACCTACACTATCCTTTTGAAGTATGAACACTGCAAGATGTACGTGTCAGCTGTTTCAGCACCACACACCTCCAGTTGTATCTACTGTTCTCTGCCACCTTTATTACATGTTTCCATTCATTAGCAGTGGATATCTACCTGCACTAGCCTTTTGAAGCATGAACACGGCTGGGTATCTATCTGCACTAGCCTTTTGAAGCATGAACACTGCTGGGTATCTATCTGCACTAGCCTTTTGACACATGAACACTGCTGGGTTTCTACCTAAAGTAGCCTTTTGAAGCATGAACACTGATGGGTATCTACCTGCACTAGCCTTTTGAAGCATGAACACTGCTCGGTATCTATCTGCACTAGCCTTTTGACACATGAACACTGCTGGGTATCTACCTAAAGTAGCCTTTTGAAGCATGAACACTGATGGGTATCTACCTACACTAGCCCTTTCAAGCATGAACACTGCTGGGTATCTACCTACACTATCCTTTTGAAGCATGAACACTGCTGGTTATCTACCTACACTATCCTTTTGAAGTATGAACACTGCATATTCCAATGAACTTTGTAGTCCAATTATTGAAGTATCTGTACCTAATCTCCTTCACATGTATCCTTATGATGAAACACACACACATATACATATATATATATATATATATATATATATATATATATATATATATATATATATATATATATACTGCAGTCCAAAGTCCCCTTAAAGTGCCGCTCAGTCTACTATAGCCGATTATTATAATCAATTAATAAAGGAAACCAACAATGGACTTGAGGAGGAAAACCACTGGTTAAGCAATTGGCAAAATACTGGCCCTGTTTATCTAGACACAGTTCAATGTGAGGATCCCCTACTTGGACAACCTGTAAATAAGATAATAATCAAGCCCAGTCCATATATTGCTTAGCAGAGTCTTATTTCCTTCTACAAATGTTCTATTTCCCCAATGTTCCTGGTTTAGCAGAGTTCGACAATGGATCATCAACAGATCCTTCTTGAGGGAACTCTCTTTAAGGCAGGCGCCACGGATCGTTGAGATCCCCCGAAGAAAAAAGAAACAATATTTTATTGTTGCAGCAGCTTTGGTCCTTGAGGTGCTCATCGATGATCGGTCATGGACGTCCTGCGAAGATGAGGTGTGCAGTGCACCTCGATGATGATAGTTTGTTGCTGCAAAGAGTCAATGAAGCACGTAGGCCCTGCAAGGGCATCGGGTCAACGGTGTCTGGCGTCAGCGATCAGGACTCGACCAGTCGGATCATCGTCAGCGTCTTTGAAGACTTTGGGTGGCAGGAAACCCACCAGTGGATTCTCCTCAGTTCGGCTACGACCATGACTTTCTCTGGTGGGACAAAATGGTCGATGGTGATGAGCATGGGAGTCCTTGATTCAAATATCTTAGGCAATGGAGCGTTGTGGCTCCAGTCAACAATGATGATCGTCAACGGCAATGGACTTGAATGTCTGGGCGCTTCCTTTCAGATTCCTCGGCAGTCCCCATCTCCGGTCGTCAGCCTTTCGATGACTGACTTCCAGGGAGCCTTTGTGAAAGTTAGCTGGTGCACGATGTCCCCTTGCAGCTCGCAAAGAGGTCTCCAAGCCAGGTCCTCTCTTGGATCAGTTCTTGGAGACAAAACAGCTTTTGGATTACGGCGAAGGAAAGCAGAAGCAAAGGCTTCTTCTTCTAGCTGGGCTTCAAGGTAAGTATCAAGTTTCGAATTCAGCTTCTGAACGATTCCTGTAATTGAGAGGTCCCAGATATACTGTTCTGTCTCTCATTCACACTGCTGAGCCAGGCTCCGGTTGCCAATCGTTCAGAAGAGCATTCAGCAGGCAGGCAGCCAATCAGGCTCAAAGTGCATTCAGGCCATTCTCCTCCATCCAAAAACTCACAAGGAATGTGGATTGGGACAAGCACCCAACCATGCAGCACTCCACTCTGCATTCATACCAGTTTCGGGCAGGGCTGTCTCAGTCATTGTGTCACAAACCAGAAACCAGACACTCATAACATGAAATGTATATTGCTCACACACTCCCTTCATCCAGGTCCCACCCCAAGGGCATGCCCACAACATACAGTCATTGGGAAGGATCCAGCCAGTCTAGACTGGACTTCCCCACCATATCATATATGGAACTTCCACCCAACAGCCAGTCAGGAGAAGGGACAGTGTCAGGGCTTCCCAGGACTTTGAGAAAACAAGGTAACAGGCAACAGAAAGCAAGTGGCCACATGGGCCATCTTGTCTCCTATCAGGAATCAACTGAGTCCAATGGCAGGTCCTGGGTATCCCAAAATGGAGGATACTCAGAGCACCTGCCAAATTCAGCATGGAGCTGCCACGAGCCAATACCCTGCTCTGTGGGCCACACAGAGGTGCCCAAAAACATACACTAGGGGTACAGGGTTGTACTCCCACCCATGGGTGATGTAAGGGTAGCCCAAGGGTCTGTTCACCAAACCAAAAAGAGAAAGAGCTGTGCTGCCAGGAGTCCCACATGGACTCCTGTGCAGAAAATAACACAGAACACACATGATAAAAGGAGTACAGAACAAGGACATGGATGTCCTGTCCCTCCAATGCATTTCCAGGATCACACTGATGTGGAGTAGAGGGACGTGGTGGAGGGACAGAGAGAGTGGTAGGGGGAAAGGCAGGTGAAGGAAGGAAGGAATTTAATGAGGGACGGAAGGTGCCGGTCAAAAAGGAGGAGGTTGGGTTGAAGACCCTGAACCAAGATAGTGCCTGTGTGGTAGACATTAATGAGGCCGCGTGATGATGAGAAGACAGACAAGAGGACTTCCCATTTGATGCCCCATTAATGGGAGAGGATGTGAAAGGGAGGAGAGTGTAGATGAGATGAGGAGGCTAATATGGGCTAATAAATGGCAGCGGAGCAGAAGTGGTGGAGAAGTTATTCCACCAGGGCTAAGTCAATCTTTATTCTGGCCTGCAGTATCTATCATCTGGCCATTCAGGTGGCTAAAAAAGCCTTCTACATAGGCAAGGTTGAAAATGCTCCTAACCAACCTCCGGAATTATTTGCGGTTGTTAGATGGCTCTCTTCTCCCGTGGACACGGCGTCCCAGGCCATTCATTCACAAGCCTTTTGTGATCACCAAGCGCCTTTTTTTATTAATAAGGTTGATCTGATCTGGAACAGGTCTGCACATCTGCCTCTTCTGCTCCGGTACAGCAGTTCTCTTCCTGTTGTTCAGATCATAACTGGTTGGCGTTCCCTATTTTTACAGTCCAGGAGGTGGAGCTTGCAATTGCCAAATTAAAATCTGTCTCACCCTCGGATGCTATCCCTCTAAGAATTCTGAAGGACATTTGTCCCCATATTTCATCATGGGTGACAGAAGTGGTTAACAACTCTTGTCAAGGGGGATCTATTGCATTAGAGCTTAAAAAGGCTGCTGTTGTCCCGCTCTTGAAAAAGCCTTTGTTAGATCCTTCCTTAGCAGCACATTTTCGGCCTATTTCCTTGCTTCCCTTTTTTATTAAATGTTTGGAGTCCCTTGTTTCCTCTCTGCTCACTTCTTTTTTGGAACAGTCCTCCTTCCTGGACCCATTTCAGTCCAGGTTTTGAACGGGTCGAGGGACGGAAAGCGTGTTTGTCTCGGTGTATAATGACCTTTATTTGCTGGCTGATGTAGGTGGAACTAGTGCTCTCATTTTATTAGACCTAGTTCGATACAGTGGACCTTCAGGTACTACTGTATCGACTGCAGGGGCCGGCCTTGCTGGCCAGGTTTTGGCTTGGTTTGCCTCCTTTTTGGCTGATCATACTCAGACATTGACACTTGCCTCTTTCGTCTAGCTGTCGTGGTCTTGTTGTGTGGGGTTCCGCAGGGCTCTCCCTTGTCCCCAGCCCTTTTTAACATCTATATTCGGCCTCTGATTCTGCCCATCTGCTCTTTTGGCTTCAGGTGTTACTCCTTTGCTAATGACACGTAAATCATTGTCTGGCTGGATTCTACCCAGCCGCACACTGCGTCTCAATTTAGCAGTTACCTGTTGGCCGTGAGTAAGTGGATGAGCAGTAACTGGCTGAAACTCAATTGGGACAGTACGAAGGTCCTGGTGGTTTATCCCCTGCACGGCTCACAAGTGATTGGTCCCATGTCCCCCCTGACTTGGACCCCAGCTTTTTGGCCTATGGAGCTTGGGCCATGTCCCTCTCCAGTTCCAGAGGCAAAGAATTTGGGAGTGATTCTTTCCGCCTCTTTATCGATGGAGGGCCAGGTTGGGGTCGTTTGTAAGGCAAGATTTTTCCAACTGCAAGTGCTTTGCAAGGTTCTCCCTCTTCTCCCTGTCTGACTGAGGCCTTTAGTGACACGTCTCTAATCCTCAGTCAGCTGGATTATTGTAACTCCCTTTTCTTAACTCAGCCTCTATATCTCGTTCATCGTCTGTAGCTTCTCCAAAACGATGCTACATGGATCTGCACTGGTACTTCATATGGTGCTCACATTTCTCCTATTCTTCGATCATTGATTGGCTCCCAGTTCTTAAACGGGTCCAATTTAAATCATTGGTGATAGTTCATCGGGCTTTCTATGGTTCAGGGGCTGAATATCTTCAGGACAAATTGCAACCCGATGTGCCCTCTTGTGAATTGCGTTCTAAGGGCCCCTCTTTTTCTGTGGCAGCCACCAAGTTATGGAATTCTTTGCCGGCTCTACTTAGGGCCACAAAAAACCTTATTGCTTTTCGTTGGTTGTTAAAAACCTACTTGTTTTAATATGCTATCTTGTTATTAGTCAGTTTTCTAACCTTTCCACTCTACCCTAGCGCCAAGATGGTTCGGCATGCATGCGCTCTATAAAATTAATTAACATAACATAACATAACATAACATGAGGTTATCAGTAAAGACCTGTCTGGAAGTGGCTCTGACATTGGTGACTGCAAAGGATATGCCAGGGTTTGTGGACAGGATGTCTTTTTTGTGCTTTTTCCTTGCAGACTTTGTGAGAGAGGGAGGATAGGTGATAGTGTAGCAGTTAGAGAAGATAAGTGAGATGGTGAGTGCCATAGGGATGGCAGAGGTTAGTTGAAGGACGAAAGAAGAGGGGGTGCACAGCACAGTTGTAGCTTAAGTCACCAGGTCGCCTAGTAGTTACAAGAGGCCCAAATACAATCCAAAAAGGAAAATCAAATTTCAAACCCAGTGGCAGAAATTAAATTCAAGAGGGCACACAGGTGCGAAAGCACACACCTTAATTTGAATTTCAAATGCAGTGGCAAAAATGCATTGGAAGAGGGAACAGAGATGTCAAAGTGCACACTTCTAAATTAGAATTTCAAACACAGTGGCAAAAATGCAATGCAAAGGAGCAGATAGATGTCAAAACGTACACACACACCTAAATTCAAATTTCAAACTCAGTGGAAAAAGTGCAGCAAAAATAGAAGTATGTTAGGCGAGGAAAGGAAGGTAGAGAAAATAGCACAGTATTTAGTTCAGAAAGTGAGTGGAGGAGGCAATAGGAGAGTTCAGCCATCACTCACTGGTAGATCTGCAGAAAGCATAGATGTCCAAGGGCCCAAGTTCATGGGGCAGCAATATATAAGTCTGGAGGCCAATTCATAGTTTAAGGTGGAGGGCAAGAGGTGGAGGACCTCTGAGCCCTCCTAGGCACGGACAGGCTCAGACAGGGCCTAGCTGTGGGCCTTTGCTGGAGGGGCCAGCTTCCACCTGCCGGCACCTCTTATTGGCTGTAGTAGACAAAGGGAGCCAATCACTGTGGGAGCAGCTTCTGCAGTCCTTTTTATGAAGGAGTAAAATTGCATGCATGGTTCTATGTTCATTCATCGACAGTGGCTTTCTCAATGGGTGTTTTGCCAATAAATGCTCTTGAAAAAACCCATTGACTTGTTTTTTTTTTTGGGCGGGGTTCCCCCGTCCCCACCTCCCCTATTACTTTTACACTAAACTGCACTGAGAATGGGCATGTATGGCTTACTGACATACCGCATAGCAGACATTGGGGGAGTTGAAAGTTGGAGTACTGCTGCATAATGGGACATTCTGTGCTCTCTCCCCAACTATTGGTTCACCCTGATGTGGTGCAGTTCATTGTGGTGCATTGCAGTGCAAATATCTCAGAAACCATGCATCCTGGGGCATTGCAATGTGGTTTCTCATGTCGTGACTGGTCCTTCTACGACCACATTGATGTTTCGTGGATTTCAGGCAACTGTCTTATGTGTGATGGTGCTGAAATCCGGGGAAAGGGGTGGGGTGTGCAAATGTCATGTAGCCAGTAATGTCTGAAGGGTCATAATAGGTAACTATGCAAAATATGGTGCAGATTGGTAAAACGGTGTGGAATTTTATAAGGAACAATGCTTCGCCAAGCCACTAACCCACAAACAAATTTGGACTAAATATAGAGAGTCATTGTTTATGTGGCATTAACAGTCCCAGTGTGACATGTCAAGCACAATGGTTTGAATTGTGAGGTAAGACTGCCAAAGGGCAAAGGGTTAAATAACACAGGCATATAGAATGGGAACTCTGTCGTACTAGGAAGCTTGCCTGTTGGGAATGTTATTAAAAATTCAGGCTATGGAGTATCTGTTTGACTAACAAAACAGAAATGCATTTTGAGATGCATTGAACAAAAAACACAGTGATTGAAAATGTAATCCCAAGTGCACAAATCAAAGTATACCATTTGCTGTCTTTTGTTGTGGAAGGGCAATTGAGAGCACTGAAGAGGCACAAGTCTCCAGATTGTTACTACGACAGGGATCCAGGAAGTGACCTGATTATGTGTCATGGCTTCTCAGCACACAGGCATTTTAGTGGACCTGTCGCGAACAAAGAAATACGAATGAAAATGCATGGTTTCTTGTATATGGATGTATTTCCTCAAATGAGCACTGCTGTATTGATGAATTCACAGACACATTTTTTGGCAGTAACAGAGGCCCTGTGAGGATGGCTTGCAGGCAGTGGCATCTCTGGTAGGTTCATTAGCCTTACTAAAATGTCAGAAATGGAAAGAGCCTTACTGGTTGCAGGGCAATTAAATTCAGAATGTAACCTTGAGCTGATTTCTGCAAAATTAGGTACAACAAAGGCATGGTATATGTGCTGCAGGAATGTAACATTGGACTCCAAGACCAGTGGTGCAATCAGGAAACAGAACATGCTGGAGGAGGCATTGTTTACAGGTTGAGATATTGTTGTACATGGAAGGTAACATTCATGCTCTCCGTTATTTGTCGAGATTACGGTCTTCCATCTTCTGGCAAAAAATGTGCTAGCTATTCTTCCAACCCTGAGGGGTAGGTCCTGCTAATACACGTCTGGGTCAGTATGGGTATAAATGTAAACACATATACACAAGAGAGATGCTGGAGGCTGGTCTGAGCAATATGTATTGTATTGTAGTAGTCACATTTATATAGCGCCTTATCCCATTTGCTTGGCTTCAAAGTGCTTTTGGTAGGAACTCCCTTGGAGACCGAAGTCCAGGTATGGGAAAGTTCTAAGAAAGGTGTGTGTGTGTGTGTGTGCGCGCGCGTGTGTGCGCGCGTGTGTGCATGCATGCGTGCGTGCATGCATGCATTTAGCCAGGATTAGGACTGTGGGTTTTAACGACAGCCCCAGCACATGAAAGGAAAGGCCAGGTTAGGCCTCTAATTTAAATACACGTTTGCATGGCAAGGCACACTGGTGAATGAAAAGACTGCCTTTAAGCTTCAATAGTGCTAAATGTGTCTAGCAAATCCAAATACTGGCATTCCTGCAGTTGAAACACAAAGTATGCTGAAAAGTAAAATCAGATTGCAGAAGCGAAAGGCACATTACATTGTTGGCTGAGAGAAAAAAAGTGCCATATGCCATTGAAACTGCCACACATCAAAATGCTGTGCACCTCAAAAATTATGAATACAGACTGGGCCTCATTTTTCCCGAAATTTAAAGTCATGTTAGAATCTTTCATTTCAGTGGACTAAGGCTGACATTGCAACACAGAAACTGACGTCATGTGTGCATTTTGCCAAGGGGAAAAATGTTGTGAAGAATGGAAATATCAGGATGATAAAGGGAACAATGATGGCGAGATACAAGTTATTGCTTCACCTGAAAAATATATGTAACAAAGTGGAAAGGCATTTTTTTGTAAATACAACAAATAAATCTCTTATGTTGTCAAGACAGAAGAATGCTTTTATTTGCAGCGGAGAATTTGCAAGTGACTTCACCAGGGCAGATCTGGTGGACTCCTTATCTGGAAGATAGATCTCTTTGAGGCTCCTGCATGCTAGGTTGCTAGGTGGCCAGATCAACACAAAGCCAGCCCTGGGTGTGTGAAATTTCTTTTAAAAAATACACTATTAGATTGGAATTGTGGTCAACTCAACATTACAAGGGCTAATGTCATGGGTATCAGGCATGTAGCCGGGGCAAGCTGAGTGGAGGCTTGGCAGGCCTGGCATAGGCACACAAAAAAAACATAGCAGATACCTTCTTTTAATTCTCTCCTAGTGTTTGTAGTAACTTCCTGGTTACCACTTCCTGTTGCCAAACAGGAAGTGCATGAAAGTCCATGAGCTCTCTAGTGTTCGGGTGTGGCTGGCTATATAAGCCACATCCTAGATTCTTCCGATGCTTCGTGTTGCTTTCTGTAAGATGCATCAGCAACACACTCACCGTGCTCCTGCTTACCTGCTCTGGATCATCCTGCTTCTGCTTACCTGCTCCGGATCATCCTGCTTCTGCTTACCTGCACCGGATCATCCTGCTTCTGCTTACCTGCTCCGGATCATCCTCCGTGCTTTCTCCACGCCGCAGCTTTCCCCAGACACGAGGTGAACCTACACCGGCATCTGTAAGCACAAAGAAGAACTTTCATTAGTGTGCTTGCTCCAGTAACTCTGCGCATACTCACCGAATCTTCCCGCTACGCTGGAATCCATGTTCGTAGCTCGAGAGACTAAATTCCTGCAAAAGAAAGGAGAGACATTACTTACTGCGCTCGCTCCAGTAACGCTGCGCATACTTACCGAACCGTCTGTGCATACTTACCAGACCTCCAAGGCTCTCCAGTAGCGCTGAACACAGGCACGTGGCGCAAGCACTCCATAATCCACTCCTGCAAAGGAAAGGAGAGACATTACAGGGTGCGCTTGAACCTATAACGCTGCGCACATTTACCGGCGGTTCTGAGTTCTACACGCAGCGCTACTCACCCAAGATACATTTGGCAAAATAAAGACAATTCGGACTATACCGGACTCTCAAGATCCACTGCGCAACGTTCGCCATGTGGAAAGGACTTTCTTGCTAGTGAAGGAGCTAGAACATGGAACACTCTGCCTCGCTGTGAAGACATATAACAGCGTTTGGCATCAGAACTCGGGAAACAGACTTTGACATCATCCCTACGAGTGTAGGGCTGTGAACCTCCCATAGAATCGCGCCCCTGCGAATGCAGGATGGAGTGCACACCCCACTAAAAACCAAGGTAAGCCCTTAGGAGACATCACAGCACATAGTAGAGAGAAGGGAAGGGGCCCAGGGGAATCAGGTGAACCCAGGTCTGAGTGTGCATCTTATATTTGACAGGTGTTCCTCCGGGTGAAATAGGGGAAGTGAGAACTCGGGGTGAAAGGAGGCTCATCCATCGCTCCTGCAGAGACACAGGTGAGTGTGACAGAACACAAAGCCGTCCTCAACAACGCTGCCCGAGCAATGGAAACCTCTGAGGTAAACCAGCTTTCCCTATTGTTAGGCGAACTACGGGCCGAGGTGCATGCAGCCCACTCAGAGACTAAGTCCTTAATGCACGAACTGGTAGCCAACAGGGACAAAACAGACGACTTGGCTAGACAGCTCTTACGGACGCAAGCTGGTCTAGCACCCCTACCAGGTGGAGCCCCTCAGGGGCAGCCTACCGTGGCACCTGTTGTCACACCTTTTCAGGTATTGCTTCCAGACAATATCCCTTTAGCACCCCCAGAACGTTTCTCTGGGGATCCCAAGAAATTTGGAGCGTTCAAGAATCAATGCTGCCTACACTTCAAATGCAAACCGGAATCCTATTTAGGAGGACACAGGGTGGACTGGTCTGTCCCGTTAGTGCTTAGGGATAACCCCTGTTGAGAAATTACCCAGGTTTTCAATGTGAACTGGAAAAACTATTTGCCCATCGGACTCGTGGTCAGGCCTTGAATGATGAGCTGCTCTCTCTGCGACAAGGTGGTGAGGATCTTATTTCATATGTCACCACATTCAATAGCCTAATAGCCGAATCAGGTTGGCCAGAGGAGAAATGATTAACATTATTTTATCGAGGATTGAGAGGAGAGTTAAAAGATGTCTTGGCACAAGTAGTTAATCCTCCTGAAGATTTAGCAAATACATCGATCTGACTATGCAACTAGACCACCGGTTACAGGATCCCAAGGCCGACCGAACCAGATCAGAACATAGACCAGTGTATGTCATCTGAAAGAAGCGTCCAATCGACAGGCATCCGGAACACACTCAGAGCCCATGCAATTGGGTGTCCTCAGAGGACCACTCACCAAAGCAGAGAGAGAACAGAGGCGTCAGGAATAACTTTGTTTACATTGCGGCCAATCTGGTCACTTCCTCTGGAACTGCACGGTTAAACACCCAAGGAAGACAATGGGGGTCCTGGATAACACAAGAGAAGACACATAAGCGGAAAACTCCAACACGCGGCGGATGTAGAGGTCGGTCTGTCGAGCCAAGAACAGAGCACTCAGATCTCACATTTCAGTATTGCTGTGGTTCTGGTAGATCCTTCACAACCCACCCAAACGCACGCCCTCAAGGCTTTCATAGACAGTGGGGCTATCGGGACCTACTTGGATGTAAACATCGCAAAGACCGTGGGATTGGCATTCCACCGTAAGGACACCGTTGAAAGTGTCACAGCTGTGGATGGCACAGAATTCCTTTCGGGACCAGTAACACAGTGTACTTCCACTCTCACCTTAATCTGCCAAGATGGCCATAAGGGAGGTATTAGATTTGACTTTAACGCAGCACCCCAATTCCAGCTGATTCTTGGGATACCGTGGCTAGAGACGCACAACCCAAGGATAGATTGGCGAGCGAGAACCTTACTCTTTCCCACAGAATGCGTCTCTTGCTATGACAACAAAGGGACCCAGAGAAGCCCATTGTTAACTTCACAGGAAAAGATAGCAGGTTTAGGTTTGGTGGGGACCTTACCAGCAGAATCCCAGGAGTTCCAGGACGTGTTCGCGAAGGAGCAAGCTAATACGCTACACCACATTGAGTTTATGACTGCCAGATCGATCTGCTACCAGGGGCACAAGTACCGTGCAGTCGCATTTATGCGTTATCCGAGGAAGAAAACACTCATCTACAGACTTATTTAGATCAATACCTGGCCAACCGTTTCATTAGACCATCTAAGTCACCAGCCGCCTCCCCACTCTTATTCATACCTAAGAAAGAGGGGGACTTAAGAACATGTATCGATTACTGGGCCCTAAATCAAGTCACCATAAAGAACAAGTACCCATTACCTCTGATACCAGTACTCATAGACCAGGTGAGACAAGCAAAGATTTTCACAAAACTAGACTTACGTGGCGCATATCACGTGGTATGAATGAAGAAAGGGGACAAGTGGAAGACTGCGTTTCGTACCCGCTATGGTCTGTATGAATACCAGGTCATGCCTTTTGGGCTTTGCAATGCCCCGGCTGTATTCCAGCATTTTATGAAAAATGTGTTACTGGAACTCCGAGCACTGCTCCGCAAACTGCGAGAAAACCAACTTTATGCAAAACTTGAAAAATGTTCCTTCCACATCACCGGGGTGGAGTTTCTGGGATATGTACTGACACCTCGGGGAATCATGATGGACAATAGAAAAGTGGAGGCTATCCTCACTTGGTCCTCTCCCACGTCTGTAAAGGGCGTACAGAGTTTCTTAGTTTTGCGAATTTCTATCGACGCTTCATACCAGGATTCTCACTTTTAGTACACCCAATTAGGTCCTTGCTGTGTAAACACCAGAAATTCGAATGGACACCAGCGGCGGAAGAAGCCTTTCGAGCCCTCAAGGAAAAATTCACCACAGCCCCAATAGTACAACCCCTGCAGCCTGATCTACCATACATCGTGGAAACGGTCGCTTCAAGCATTGCCATGGGGGCCGTGTTGTCCCAACAGAATCCCAAAACCAGATGCCTTCATCCCATTGTCTTTTGGTCGAGAACATTTTCCCCAGCAGAATTGAAGTATGCGATTTCTGAGGAAGAACTTCTAGCAATCAAGAGTGCACTGTGCGAATGGCGACATTACTTACTTAGAGTAAAACACACCATCCTGATAATAACAGATCATCGGAACTTGCAATATTAATGCTCAGCGAAAGCTCAGTCTTCAAGATAGCTCCGTTGGGCCCTATCGTTAATGGAATATGACTTTGTGATCACCTACCGCCCTGGAGTTAAGAACGGGAAAGCGGATGCGTTATCCTGCATTGGCACAGGAGAGGAAGTCTATAATGCCCTAACCCGGTGGAGATCATACCTAGCCGCAACATTCTCGGCTTCTGAATTGGCCCATCTCTGTTAAACACACTGCAGGAAGCAATAAAAAAAAGTATGTCTGAAAGAGACCTACTGGATTGGGACAAGATGGGAGAACAGTTCACCATTCAAGACAAACTACCATATTACCAAAAACGTCTTCACGTTCCAACTAAGGATCTGCAACAACCAATTATGTCTGACTACTACGACTCGCTGTTGGAAGCCCATCCAGGTATAGCTAAAACCATGAAGAAAGTAAGCAAATCCTATTGGTGGCCAACTTGGTGAGAGGATATTGCTACGTACATAGGCACCTGTGAGGTGTGTGCACAATACAAGACATCCAGAAAAAAAACAGCCGGCCTCCTTCAGCCAATCACCATCCCACCAGCACCCTGGCACACAGTATCAATGGACTTTGTCACTGACTTACCTCCCTGCTCAGGTTATAATACCATCCTCATAGTAGTGGACTGCTTTTCCAAAATGGCCCATTTCATAGCTCTGAAAGGTATTCCTTCAGCTCTGACTCTGGCGCAGGTTTTTCTAGACCGAATCGTATTCTCCACCGTAATCGTCTCTGACAGAGGCAGCCAATTTGTATCTCGTTTTTGGAAGAAATGTTGTGCCCTGGCAAGAGTAGAAATCCGTCATCCTCTAGTCACCATCCTCTAACTGACGGTCAAACCAAGCGCACAAACCAGACCATGGAACAGTATTTGCGCTGTCTATTGCACCAAACAAGTCAAAGGTGGACAGGAATACTATGGATGGCAGGAGTATGCCTACAACAATTCAACACACTCATCAACCCAAGCAACACCTTTTTTTACTATATATGGTCGAAACCCCAGAACATCTGTCTACGACCCACCAGAAAACATAGAGGTGCCTGCGGTAAAGAATCTGCACACCAGCATCATTAAAGCAGCCAGGGAGGCCAGCAAGAACCTACAGCAAGCCAAAGAAACACAAAAAAGAAATGCTGATTGCCATCAACGAAAGCCCCAGATTATCAAGTGGGAGACTCGCTCTGGCTGGCATCTAGACACATTGCTTTAAAAGGTCCCAAACAATGTCAGCGTAGATACATCGGCCCATATACGATAGAGACAGTGATTAATCCAGCAGCCATGAGACTGGCATTACCTCAACCTATGCGTATACATCCCATATTTCATGTGTCGCTATTAAAACCAGTACACCCAGGAACCCGAACCTCCACACCTCCCGCACCCATACAAGTGGATGAAATAGCACCAGAATATGAGGTAAAGAACATATTATATTCCAAACTAGTATGAAAGACCCTGTATTACTTGATATACTGGAAGGAGTACAGACCCCAGGAAAGATCATGGGAACCCAGCACACAAGTGCATGCCCCCCGATTGGTGCGAAAATTCCATCGGGACAATCCTGATAAGCCAAAACCCACACTCACACTATTGGGAGGGGTCATGAGGGGGAAGACAGTCATGGGTACCAGGCATGTAGTCGGGGAAAGCTGGGTGGAGGCTTGGCAGGCCTGGCATAGCACACAAAAAAAACATAGCAGATACCTTCTTTTAATTCTTTCCTGGTGTTTGTAGTAACTTCCTGGTTACCACTTCCTGTTGCCAAACAGGAAGTGCATGAAAGTCCATGAGGTCTCTAGTGTTCGGGTGTGGCTGGCTATATGCCACACCCTAGATTCTCCCAGTGCTTCATGTTGCTTTCTGTAAACTGAATCAGCAACACACTCACTATGCTCCTGCTTACCTGTTCTGGATCATCCTGCTTCTGCTTACCTGCTCCGGATCATCCTGCTTCTGCTTACCTGCTCTGGATCATCCTCTGTGCTTTCTCCACGCCACAGCTTTCCCCGGACATGAGGTGAAACCTACACCGGCACCTGTAAGCACAAAGAAGAACTTTCATTAGTGCGCTCGCTCGAGTAACGCTGCGCATACTCACCGAATCTTGCCGCTATGCTGGAATCCAGGTTCGTAGCCCGAGCGTCCAAATTCCTGCAAAAGAAATGAGAGACATTACTTACTGCGCTCGCTCCAGTAACGCTGTGCATACTTACCGAAGCCTCTGTGCATACTTACCAGACCTCCGAGGCTCTCCAGTAACGCCGAACACAGACACGTGGTGCAAGCACTCCATAATCCACTCCTGCAAAGGAAATGAGAGACATTACATGGTGCGCTCCAACCTATAACATATACCGGCGCTTCTGAGTTCTACACGCAGCGCTACTCACCCAAGATACCTTTGGCAAAATAAAGACAATTTGGACTATACCGGACTCTCAAAATCCACTATGCAACGTTTGCCATGTGGAAAGGACTTCCTTGCTAGTGAAAGAACTAGCATATGGAACACTATGCCTCACTGTGAAGACATATAACAGTGTGTGGCATCAGAACTCGGCAAACAGACATTGGCATCATCCCTACGAGTGTTGAGCTGTGAACCTCCCATAGAATCCCGCCCCTGCGAATGCAGGATGGAGTGCACACCCCACTAAAAACCAAGGTAAGCCCTTAGGAGACATCACAGCACATAGTAGAGAGAAGGGAAGGGGCCCAGGGGAATCAGGTGAACCCAGGTCTGAATGTGCATCTTATATTTGACAGGTGTTCCTCCGGGTGAAACAGGGGAAGTGAGAACTCGGGGTCAAAAGAGGCTCATCCATCGCTCCTGCAGAGACACAGGTGAGTGTGACAGCTAAATAGCAAATGCCAGCAGGGCCTTATGCTGTCACATGGAAGATTTGAACCACATGCTGCAAGATAAGAATCTGTTCAGCCCATGGACTCTCAAAGAACAACAGACTGATGCTTTTACCCCAGCCTTAAATCAACATTCAACACAGAGACTGGAGACACTCTGAACCATGTGTTTTCAGGGAAATGGGACCAAGAACCGAAAACAAAATGGATCCTTATATGTATAAGTATATGCTCATTGACTTATATTAAAAATGTCAATGTATTCACTAACTTTGGTACTTTGTGGCAGAGCTCATTTTAAAGATAATTTGCAGGAGATGGTGTTAATGTGAATTTCATTCAAGTGTGATTTGTGGAAATGTAGTTACAACACAAAAGAAGATCCTTGCTTCCCAAAAAATGTTAGAAAACTGAAGCTGGTGAGCTACTGGCCTGTTAAATTAGATATCTGGTTAGGAGTTTCATATTCCACACTAGGTTCGCTTTTGCATAAAGGGTGACAAATTGTAGCGCCTGTGCAATAAGGTGTTGAAACAAGAGTGAGCTCCACCTATTCATCATGGTTAGGCGAACATTAACATCTATATATTATGCCATTTATTGGTAAATTACTAAATTTGGCCGTGTGAGGACTTTTTGGGCAAAAAGCTGTCATATACAAAAAATGTAAATGATCGAAGGGGTACCTCTCCACTTCACTCCAATAATGAAACTCCCACAACCTATCTGTAGACAGGGGCCAGACCTTTGGGGGTAGAGAGAAAAGTAAATGACCAATCATGTGTGTGAGATAATAAACTGGCACCTCCTAAGATTAATAATTGTGTGGGTATGAGGAAGAGTACATAAAAGGGATGCGCTATGATAGAGAGGAGACAGAGAAGAACAGACAGAAGGAGACAGAAAGACCTACCAAAATCAATCCTTGAGGGAGAGCTGCTAAACATCTTCCAGGACTTGCCTATAATCCACCTCAGTGTATCTCGAGACAGCAGCCTGACCTTACTTGAGCCTTAACCTGGCATTGGAGAGAGAAAATGGGAAAGCCAACAGCTGACAGGCCCTGATTCTTAAGGAGAGCCAGATGAACGATGAAAGCTGATGACAATCGCTGACTGGAGTTACCAGAACCTGTGCTGTCCAAAGAGGAGTTCTGTCTTTCCCAGGTGCCCAGAAACACGGGTTTCCAATGTAAGTAGAACTATTAAAATTGAAATCCAATGTGTGTGGGCAGGTCAACCTGTCTTAATATGTTCCATTTGTAGTGGGTAAGGGGGCAAATTGTGTAGACCCTTAGCATATTTGATTGATTATTTATTTAATTAACTCCCAAATAGATCGCCACACGGGGAGTATGGAGGAGTTTGAAACCTCCAATCTCTTTCCTCGGGGAATTTAAGTTATAGTCAAGTAAAGTAATTGGGGTGTCCTTGCCACAAAATGAAACTGACAATTGTCATGATTCTCAAACCTTGCCTTTAAAACAAAAAAAATCAAATAAAAGCGGTGTTCCAGTACCAAAACGAATTTCCCAACTGCCACTACACCTTAAACCGTGCCTTGAAAAAAAGAGGAGTTCCAGTCCCTGAAAATTTTAACTGTTACCACATCCCAAACCCTCCCTTTCAACAAAAGATTTTTATCCCAACATGAAAATCCCAATTGTCACCACTCCTTCAATATTGTAATTAAACAAAGGGGTGCCCTTGGCCCAAAACTAAATTCCTAACCTGTGCCCAATCCCTAGACCTGGCCTTTAAACAGAGGGGTTGTGGCTATCACTGATGCCAGGGTTCTTTGTGTTGGGGAGAGAAGTGTTTTACAAAAGTGAAACCCAGTTTAATTGTCCATTGCAAAATATACTCTCCTTACTCAGAGTGAGTAAGTGACCCTAATAGCAGAAAGATTTTGGTATGGTCTTTGGGTGCAGAAAGAAGGATTCTATTAATAAAAATAAAAAAAAACCTTTAAAGTCTGTGTGTTTTCAAAACTGCTAGCACGCTCAAGTATGCAGGGAATTGACATGTATCGAGCTACATTTTATCCAGTAATATTTGCCTGTTTATTACAAAAAGGAAAGTGTATGTTGAAGCTTTGTTTTGTGCCACAGAGAAGGTGAGGTGTATAATCATTAAAGGAGATCAATTGAACTTATAATTTAAATAAATATATATTCTTTCTATACCTCGGCCTGGTTCTTGGATCATTGTTGGCACGGGGGAGGGATCTACGTGGCGCTACATGAGTCATAGATAGGGCTTGCCAAATCGAAAATAAATTCCCTATTGTGAGCAATCTTAATTGGTGGGGATTCCCTATGTTGAGCATGGTTTCCCCAGTATATCATTAAAACGTGGGGCCTCGGCCAGGATTTAGCGTACTGTATTTTGACTCAGGACACGTGCATTGGGACAGACTATTTATTCTGGTGTAATTGCATTGAGGTAGATAGAAAGTTGCTTTTGCTTTGTTAAAGTAACACCAGGACCTGACCCCTGAGGTTTATAGATATAGAAAAAAAAACTTTGTGTTGAGTACCAATGCAAGAAGCAGATTGATTAGAATGTTTTGATTTGGCATTGTGTGTGGAAATGAAGCAGGAACAGGGTGATTTTGCCCCTGCTCAAAAAAAGTGTTACAAAGTTGCAAGGCCATATTAAAAATGACTCCTGTAGAAGTGAGTGATGCCAGAAAGCATCTCCTGGCCAAGCTATTCATTCGAGGAGAATGGATCAAGAGCGAAGATGTGACCTGGCAAAAAAGCATGCTGCAGCAGGTCACCTTAGTGAGCACTAATATTTGGCTTGAAGGTGTGATATTACTGTAGAGGAGCAGCTGAATGCCTCTACAGGAAGTCCCGCCCCCATGCTACCTGTATGCTGGAAACCAGAAGTTGCGGCATGCACAAAACCAGTGACTGTGACTATTCCGAGAAGAGTCTTCGAGACAAGGTATCCATTAAGAAAACCCTATCTGATGTATCCTCAGAGAACTGACAATCTCCTGGAGGAGATCCCTGAAGGAATATGAAAATGAGAGAAAGAGAAGCTGGTGACATCACAAGAAATGAGCATGACACACTGAGAAGAGTGCCTGGAGAAGAGAATGCATAGACCTTATAGAATCTGATGACTGATTTTTCTTAAGCCCGTCTGACTTCTTGATAAGCAAAGGGGCAGGTGGAATGATACTTTACCCCCCTTTTTTTACTTTTCTGTCAAGCTTTTGTTTAAACACTTTCTCATTGATGAACCTCCTCTCTTGTTTTTGGGCCAGTACTACCTCAGTGGCAACAGGTGCTTCAGACAATTCATTCCCAACGGGAAGGACTATTCCTCCATTGGTGTGACCATCACTTCTTGTCTCAATTTATGTTTCCTTACATTAAAGTTAATCTCAATAGCATCTTCCACAGGTATTTCCTGAGCACTGAAATTATACACAGGGCCCTCAATCTGTCTTATTTTTATGATGTTGTTTTCCTTCATTTACGCTATCTCACATTTTCCTTGACATTACAGTAGCCTGTGATCCTGTATCCCCCATCCCCCATTGCAAACACATTACAATGCTCCTCTACTGTGATAGGGGCATAATAACGATCCTCACATTCCTCTAGTAGGCATAGAAAATGTGACTAGTTACTGATTTGTGTGAAGAAGCACTGAGGAAAATGCAAGCTGTTTTATAACTCTACAGATGCAGAAACGCAAGTAGACTAAGGGCCTCATTACACGGATGGCGGTGAACCATGGCGCTATTAGCGCCATGGTTCATGCTGGTAAAATACCGGCACCACCTTGGTGTAAAGGGAAATTACCGCCCTATTCCAAGGTTGGCGGGCGGTGATTCCCCCTTCCACCATTGCCCTTCCCCATTTCCATTTTTGCCCCATAGGGCTCTATGGGAATGGGGAAGGCGTTAATTACGTACCGCAAATTGTGGTACCGTTATTAGCTCCCTGGTCCCTTTGCGGGTTGGTTTTTAACGCCTGCAAAAAGCAGGAGTTAAATTCCCCAACCCGCAAAGGGACCTCGTGGTAAGGCGGTAAGGATTTACCGGTACCGGTAAAATACCGCTACCGGTAAACCCTTACCGCCATCCGTGTAATGAGGCCCTAAGTAATTATAAGGTTGGCTATACATAGTGAATAGACTGCAAGCGGTGCCGCCATTATATAGAATCTGGATATTTGATGTAACAATTTTAGTAAGCTCAAACCCATGGAGAAAGAAGGATTGATAGCTATGTATGTGTCACAGCAAAGAAATAAGATGAAGCTTGAAGATAGACCAAGAAATACTGTTTGGCCTGGTGCCAAAGGCTGAAGCAGCCAAGACTGGTTATCAGTCCTTGCAGAAAAATGCATGTGAAACGCTGAGGCATCCCTTGTTAAGTTGCAAAGAGAGACCACCATGGGTGGCACGTTTCTTTATTCAAGGCATTTAAAGGCAGATTCACAGGCTCCTGTCACGTGAGCTGAGGATGAAAATAGGAGTGGATTTGCAGACGTGAGCTACGATAAGGATGTGCCTATACTCCCTTATATTCCCAGAGAAGAGAAGCTACTACAAGGCTGAGTTCAAAGGCAAATTGCATGGCAGAAGGCACAGGTGTTGAAAGATTTGGGGCGGACTGGGTGGGGAGACACGGTCAGGTCCACCCACCAGCACCTGGGGTATCAGTTTATATGCTGCTAGTGAATTGTTGTTCCAGAAGGGTACAAGCATGTCAATTAATTGTAGAGAGCCACATAACGAAGGGCCTTATAGTTTAGGAACCAATAGTATTCTGGTACTTAATAACTGGTGAAGATGACTTGCAATAGGGGTAGGCATAAGTTGTCCACCTGACTGTAGAGACCCAATCACAACTTGTGCCTATATAAAAAGTATACTTAGATGTTCACCTTGAGCCAACCAAAATCCAACGTAGGTTTTACTTGTTTGCCACGTAGTATGACATCACGTATGACAAGTTTTTGCAAAATAAGAATGCTTTTTTAATGAAATGCGTTGAGACTATGCTGTGCGACATCCGTTGATGTCAGTTTTAACTCCCTGTTTTAGACAAGTGAAAATAAAACAGTCGAGAGAGACATTTTGCCACCTTCCTGAGTCAGTCTTGTTATTTGGCGTAAGAGTTATTCTGCATCCCCACCATCTTACAAAGTATCACCTTAATCGAAGGACCATAAAGGTTCATTACCTAAAGCCTTGGAAGAATTTTACATGACCCAAAATGCTCATGAAGAACCGAGTCAAATGGCCCAGCTCACAGTTTATTTATATTTCCACGAGATGCCTGTGTGGTGAATCACCAAACCGAGGTTTTGAAAGAGGCC
Organism: Ambystoma mexicanum; assembly: GCF_040938575.1. NCBI lineage: Eukaryota > Metazoa > Chordata > Amphibia > Caudata > Ambystomatidae > Ambystoma > Ambystoma mexicanum. The sequence continues at coordinate 80,786,671 of NC_090938.1, forward strand.
CAGGAAGAAATGAAACCATTAGAAGAAAAAGTACAACTGAGTCATATTTTGGAAATAAACAACAAAGGGCCTCATTACGACCCAGGCAGAAAACCATGGTGCTAATAGCACTATGGTCCATGCCAGTAACTTACCGACTCCGCCATGGAGAAAGGGGGAATTACCACCCCATTACAAGGTTGGCGAGGTGGTAATTCCCCCTTCCTCCATGGCCCTTCCCCATTCCCATTTTTGCCCCATAGGGCTCAATGGGAATGGGGAAGGCGCTAAGTACGGTACTGCAAATTGCGGTACCGTAATTAGCACCAAGGTCTCGTTTGCGGGTCCCTACTTTAACGGCTGGTAAAACCAGCCGTTAAGGTCGGGTCCCACAAAGGGACCTGGTAATTAGGCGCTAAGTGTTTAACGGCGCCGCAGCCTGTTACGGCGCCGTTAAACACTTAGCGCCTGGGTCATAATGAGGCCCAAAGTCTCTTTGAGCCATTACAAAATAAGGCGAAACCCACCTACATGCCAGTGCAGAGTGAGAAAAAGAGTTTGTTGCACTGCAAGACACATGCAAAGATAGTGCAGAAAATGTGAGCCGCCTCCAATTCAAGTTGAATGACCAGGATTTGTCACAATAGAGGTCCCACAAATACCAAATCATGGAATTGGACAGGGAAAACATTAATTATGACCGCAAAGATATGGAATCACACTAAGAGTTTGACAAAATGCCTCAGGACATAAATATTCTGAAGAAACTGAATTAGCAACAAAGTAAAGACCAGGATGCATCAAAATTTGAAAGGGATGCCGAAAAGGGTCAGTCAGATTCTCAGGAAATGAAAGACAAGCACCTGGAAAATGCATGTATAATACAGGACTACCAAAGAGAACATGAAACATCTCAGGAGGAAGTAAGGGAAATTAAGGGTCGGTTAGTTGCTCAGAGCAGGGTGCTGGAGACTAGTTAGTCCTTGCTGTCAGAATTAAAAAGCCAGGTCTCGGAATGCCAACAGGAAATAAGGACATAGAGAAGCAGGTGTGGGAGTCTGACAAAGGAAATGGAAAAATATAAACAGGCTTATGATAGGGCCTATTTATCAAGGAGAGATTCCTCTCCCACCAGGGACCTCAGGCCAGTTATCCACAAACTCCCATGTGCAAATGGAAACTCATGCATGCCACTGATAAAGAACAGGGGGAAATGAGACAGTGGGACATACTCACAAGGGAGGGAGGCCAGACCGGCATGTCCAGGGAAACTAAAAATAATATTATGAGCACTTCGGACCATGAAAACTCCTTTGATGAGAAAATCAGGGAGTTAGATTGGCTGAGAATTAGATTACAAAGAGACCACCCCCCCCTTTGCTGGAGGAGAAAGTCCAAAGCTCCAGTCTTGGAAGAGCATCCTGAAAACCTCCATACATTCAGGGAGATGTGAGACTTCCGCAGGGAGGAAGAAACTCAATGTTATCCTTGGCCTAACAGAGACAGCAAGGAAAGTGAGCATAAGGGCCCACTGCGGCCCAGCTGAGAGAAGTCCAGATCCTATGAGTCTGGGAGGTGTTCTCAATCTTACGGAGATAGGAAGCACCTTGAAGACAGGGAATGAGTCCAAATAGCATCTCTGAGTCAGAAAATGAAGGGACTCAGGTTCAGAGGAAGAAAAAGACAGCAACACAGAGAAAGTGCTTTGTAAAAGACCCAGACAGATGAAGGCCATAAAGAGCTTCCTGACCCTATATATTAACAATGCCAAGTATTCAGTGTGGGAGCACTTGGAACTTCATGAGCAGATGATGCCATCATTTCAGGTCAGACATTATGTGAATTGTATAGCGTTACCTAGAGGGACATTCTCACCTGAGTGCTCCAGTTTCTTTGCCAGACTGGAGGACCAGAATCATTATAATTGGTCCACCTATAAGGCGGCCATTTTGAAAAATGTATCCACACATTGGAACCCACAAGAGGCCTGTAAGATTGTGTATAATTTGCAATGTGGGGAGGATCAGGCACCTAGGGAGATTGTGCAGGAGTTAAAGCGTGTATTTGCTCAAATTTCCTGGCGGATGAACCCGAACAGTAGGGAGCTCATGACCACCTATTTTTCTGTGTGCTCCCCAAATACATTATGACTCAGTTGTTGTGTTATTTTCATGAAAACAGAACCCTGGATTGGGTAATTGAGCAAGCCACCATAATCTGTGAGTTCCAGTAACCCACCAGGATAAAATTTTAAAAAAAAAAAAAAGCCTTCTAACACACCTGCTGCTGCGAAGGTGACAGAAGTGAGAACTAGGGTCTGAAAACACTCCTACTGCCAACAAGCAAAATGGAAGGCAGAAGGGATCCCCTCACCCAGGCCTAGTCTCATGGTAGTCAGACAGGAGTCCAGAACAATTATCCCCTTGACCCTGCCACCTTTATAACCACTAGGATAAGGGTACCAAACCAATCCTGGGGTATGTATATACTCCCATGGCCATGGGCGACCCAACCAGGTAAGTACTGTCTAGGGAAAACTCCCTCCAAACTTACTGCAGGACAGAAGTATCACTATATCTCCCAACCTAAACTTCTTCCCCAAATAGCCCCTGAATCAGAACTTCCTGAATAATCTGCCCCTTTCTCCCCAGTTCCAGGACAATAGATCCCTGAACCCGGGAGAAGGAAGGATCAGGATGGAAAATTAAGGAGGACCTTTCAGTACCTGAGTTACTCTGGGAGAAGGCACAGATAACCTTTTCGGGAGCAGCAGAGGTATGACTCGAGACCTCCCTACAACCCAGAAAAAAATGTACAGTTGGATCGACTGTACCAGCAACTAACTGACAACCTGGGGTCCATTTTGAGAACTCAGTCCAACCCTCATCCTAACCCTGCTTCCCAGAATTCCCCAACATGCAGGTCTAATGCCCTGGGGCAGATTTATGTGATCACTGTAACCCCCATAATTGTGACGGCTGAAAATTATGACTTTTTATTTGTCTTATTATTTTTATTTACCCCCCTTTACACCACATACATAATCAGGGGGACCACCCGCACCCCTCCATATTACTTATCACCCCCCACATATATATGAGGTGTAAGGAGGGTGTTAAAAAAAAGTCCAACATTTCGGCCGTCGCAATTATAAGGATGACATTTTGGGCCATTCCCTCCTGGGGCCGGTGGAAATGATGGGAGGAAACATCCAACAAGCCACAGGTTTCTCAGGGGGGGTGGAGTGGAGGTGCCAAGCCCTAAAGGAAGCTTCCTTTCTCACCCAGGCAAAACCCCTATCAATATCTCTCAGCCTGAAAGTGACTCTTCTACCCCTGGGAATTTAGAACCCAAAGAGCAAAATGTAGGTAAGAGAGAGCAAAAAAAGAACCAGCTTTGTGAAGGAGCTAAAGATAATCCCATTTGAAAGAGAAGAGTCCGTGGAGGATTCTGATAAGCAAACTTTCTCTTTCAGGAAGGGGGTATCCCTCCTAAAGTAAAATTGTACCCACAAGACCCTGAGTTGTACAGGGTAAGTATGGAGACTGAGCCAGATCAAGAAACTCTTCCACCCCAAAAATGTGAGCCAGACAAAGTAGAAACAGAGGCGGCGTCCCTCCCCCAAGCAGGTTCTGAAAACTGTCTAAAGGTAAAGCGGGACAGCAAAGAATCGGGGGAGAAAGAGGATCCCCAAATCCACCCATTGTTAGTTGTAACATTTTTCTTACAGAGACCCGATCACTGATACGAAAAATTGCCCGAGATTACACAGGGCCTCTATACCGGGTTCTAGTATCGGGTTCCTCCAATGAGGACTTACCGGGCCATTCCAACCTTGGAGGACCCGGTAAATCCTCATTGGAAAAACCCATCCGCATTCCATTTGAGCCCCCATAAGGCACAATGGGAATGGGGAGTGTGCTAATAATGGGCCCTTTAATAACTGGCCCGTTATTAGCTCCCTGGTCCCCTCACGGGACCCTCTAAGGACACCTGGTTTTACCAGGCGTTCTTACCGGGTGCCGCAAGGGAACCTCATAATAGGGCGTCCTGTAATGAAGGGTGCCGGTCCCGTACCAGCACCCTTCATTACGGGAGCGCCAGTCTCGTAATGAGGCCCACAGTGTCGAAGTTCAATGCCAAGAAATGGACCTCCTGGCGGGCAGATGATTCACACTTTCTTTGCACCCGTGAGGAGAAAAAAGACAGATTTAAAGCACTGATGCAGGGTCGGTGTGAGTTATCGGCTCCAGTGGCTACTGGATCCCAAGCCACCTTACTGTCCAAAAAGGCCTTTGACTAACTCAACTCAGGAAAGGGGAAGGTCACCAAATTCCCCTCACACCTCTTCCTGGACAACTCCAAAATATCAACAGGGATGACATTTCCATCGAAAGGACAGTGAATCTGGAAATATAAATTGGGCAACATCGGTTCAAACATCCAGTGATAGTTCTGATTTGAGAAGGAACAGCTTGTTTACTGTGGAACGATCTACTGAGGATGTTATCACCCACAATCAACTGTGTAAACAAAGTCTTCTGGACCCAGACTGACCAGTTTATAAAACTAAAAATTAGCACCAATTATGGCAGCATGAATGGTACCTACCATTTAACTGACCAGCGCTTCAAGAAAGTAGAATTCATTTCAAGAATAGCCAGGTCCCAGACATCACTGTCATCTCTGTAGGAGAACAAACTGCTGATAGGAACCCTTTTCCATTTTGGCAATCAACACAGGAAGGGAACATTCTGAAACGTTACACCAGTACAAAGTCAGAAGAAACATTAAGCGCTGGAAAAAAGACAGTGAAGAACCATCTCAAAGTCTGACAGACATTCAGAGAAAGACCAAACAGTTGTTTATCCCCATTCAGATAAATGAGGGGGAGGAGCCTGTGCCCACCAGAGTATGCCTGAATGATGGAAGAAGCTTCATCAGCAAGGGTTATTCAGGAAACTCACAAAAGATGAGACTATCCCCACATTTAAATTGGTTGATAAATGGGAAGTATGTCTGGAAACACCAAACTCCAAAGAGTTCCTGCCTATCATGTGTATGCTAGAAATGTCTATTGGCAACAAAAGCATACAACATAATTGTTGGGTTGTGAGAGATGTCCCTTCCAAATTTGACTTAGGTAGTGACATTATCAACTGATTTACAATCAATTTTGATTTGATTAATAATAAAGACTTGTCACACCTGCGAGTTAACAACATGGGCTTTGATGACGCAGAAAAAACATTCCGGTCAGTGCAGTTGCTGCCATACGCATTTAAAGTTCAGGTCTGACAAGAGGTTACTATCTCAAGAAAGGTGTGATAATTCACTCTTCCCCTCAAAATTAAGCGTGGACTGAACCTCAAACATCAGGGTGCCTATATAAATCTGAAGTCCTATCTCCAACAACAAGGTTTGTCTTTAAATCCGACACCTCTAGTGGATCTGGAACATGGCACCATTTAAATATTGGTGAATAACAGCGACCCTCGAAGTATCACTTTGGGCACAGACATCTTTATTGGAATGACGGTTGATGCCCAACATGTTTCTAATGATTTGGGTAATTACCTCATTGAACTAATCCCAAATGACTGCTTTGACATCAGTGACGGTATTCCCCCAGAAAAGACATTTACCAGGAATGGGGAGAATTTCTTGGTGTACTCTTCCTGCCCTTACGGGGTAGGCGAGGTGACCTGTGACATCAGGAGGGATGAGGTATTATTCCCAGTCAAAAATAACTACTCGAATCCCTGGAACCTCCTGTCCAGCTTAAAACTATAAAAAGAGATCTCTCCACCCAACTGGAGGATATCGCTAGAATTGCCAAGCCTGAGGTCTTTCCAGGTTTCAAGCGGATGGTCGAAGAACAGATCAATCTTGCTGATGCCTTTGAGAATGACGAGCAGAGACAAAAGATTAAACTGGTCTTCCTGGAATTCTTTTCAGTGGACTCATTTGATTGTGGAGACACATCTATTTATTCAACCACTATACCCACGGACACTGAGATGGGTTTGTTATTTGTGAAACAATACTGTTTACCTCTCGCTTCCATGGAGTTACTCACAGAGATTATTAAGAATCTAGAATCGCCTGGGATAATTTGTCCAATCCACAGTATATTTCATAACCCGGTTCTGGGATACTCAAACCAAACAGCCAATGGAGACAATGTGGAGACCTGAGAGAGTTGAACAAACTTGTCCACATGTCAAGATGCCCACTTCCCTACATCAATCATGGGCTGGCACAGATCCAAGTGTCAAGGTGTACGCAGCCATTGATCTGATTAACGGCTACTGGAACGTACCCATGAGTAGGAAAGACCATTACAAGCTGGCCTTTACATTCAGGGGGCTGCAATATTCTTTGACCCGAACACTCTTTGGATATGTAAACTCCGGCAATGAATTCAACATCTTTCTGCATAAGACCATGCCCAATTTGGCCAAAAGGGGAAACCTGGTCTATGTAGATGATATTGTGATCCAGAGCTCAATGGCGGAGGAACATATAGCAGAAAACTGCTATATTCTGACCCAGGTGCAAAAATCCAGAGCAAAACTGTCCTTTCTGAAGGCAAAGTGATGTAAGACCCGAGTGAAATTCTTAGGACACGAGATCACCCCTGATGGTCTTAATAACCAGGCAAAGAAGGTTGAAGCCTTTTACAAATTAAAAGACCCTACTACTCTGCAAGAATTAACAAGCCTTTTTGGACCCCCTAATTATAGTCGAAGGTTCATTGAATACCACGCAGAGGTCACTCGACCTTTGGTCCATTTATTAAATGACAGAGTCAAGTGGGAGTGGGGTTTCGATCTATCTGAGGCAGTTACACAACTGAAAAGAAGCCATTCCAAGGCTCCTTGTTTGGCTTACCCCATAAAGAACAAGGAGTTATTTTTGGGGGCTGGGTTCTCAGATACTTGCCTAAGAGCAGTATTGTACCAAAAGCATAACATGATTTACAAAGTCATCTTGTACGCGAGAAAAATGTTGTCCTCTATGGAGAAAAAATTCAATGACTGTGAAAAGGCACTCATGGCAATGGTGTTTGCATTAAAAAAAAGGACCCCCATTCATCCAGGGAGAGCCCATCATCGTAGAGACTCCTCACAAACTCTTGCAATATTTTCAAAGGGACTGAATCTCAGTGAGGAACGTCAGTAATTCCAGAATTAATCCTGGATTCTGTCCATGCAAGGCTTTTCTGTGAAGGTCAGATATGGCCAAAACAAGAAGAGTCCTCTAGCGCAAGAATTGGCAGACTTGTATGATTGTGCTAAAGGAAACTGTATCGAGGACGAAAGTCCAAGGACCAACAACAATATGGAGGCATACCTAACTTCCCGGCACAAGGTCTATGAAGAAGACATTTGTCAGGGGATACTCCTCACAGATTATGTGGATGGTGTTCCAACCATGTTTATAACAACAGGGAAAAATAACTTGTGTCTGGTATTGGGAATGTCTTTGTCATTGATAGGGCAGAGCCCTCTGCTAGTTACAAAAAAGGACCCAAAGCAGTCAGGTGGCAGAGTTGATGGGTGTTTATCAAGCCATCCTTACTGCAGTACACCACTAACTTAAATAACTGGCCATATCACTGACTCTGATTACGTCAGGAATGGGTTTGTGGAGCACCTAATTAACTAGAATAATCGAGGCATGCTTTGTGACAACCACAAACCCTTAAAGCATGTCAAATTGTTCCAGTCAATTAATGATCTGGGTACCTCTGATGGAATGACTATCTATTGGAAGAAGATAAGAGGTCATTCCAAAATAGAAGGCCAGATAACGCTGGGAAGACCTGGCTGACCAGTTGGCTAAAACCAGAGATCTGTAGGGGGATTCCATTGAAACGGAATCCCTGCTGGGTTTAACCAAAGTCGATGCTGTCACCAGGTCACAAACCCATGCCACCAGTGAACTCTCGACTGCCCATTGGAGTAAACATACTACAGAAGAAGATTTGATCACTGCACAGAAAGAGGACACGATCATTGGAAAATACTATCAACATATTGAAGACCCTGTGAGTTTCTTTCTAACAAAATCGGATTGTGCCTGTGAAGAGGATCTTTGAGTTTTGATGAAGTTTTTGGTATGGAGAGCTCTATCTGGATGTGAACAGTGGGTGGCACCTACTTCATTCCTAAGCCTGATGTTGAATCACACCAATGACTTGGCCACTGCAGGTCATAGGGGGATTCATACAACATTGGAAATCTTGTGCAAGGTTATCTTCTGGCCAAACATGGGCCAGGGCATCAACATTTATTGAAAGGGGTGTCTTGTGTGTGCCAAATTTCAACCCAGTTCACTGACACACAGAGCTTCCCTCAAAAAAAGGGGAATGACACTGCCTTGGTAAGTCGATTTCATCAGGCTAGTGATTCGCTACTCTAGAAAGAACAAGTGCATGTTAACTGTCACATGCCTGTTCACAAAGTGTGTAGAATGTCTTCCTGCCCCGAATTGTAAGGCGGAGACAGCTGCCGCACTAATGATCAATCACATCCTCTCTCGGTTTAGCCTCCCACAAAGGATTGAGTCAGATCGAGGATGTTATTTTTTACCAGTGCGTTGATGGTGAAGATGTGGGAGATTCTAGGGGTAAAAAGAAAACTCCACATTGCCTACCACCCAGCTTCAAGCATGGTGTGCAGAGATACAAGACAATTGTGATCGTATTAAAGCAGCGTGTGGCAGTCTCTGGACCCAGTTGGGACATTTGATTACTGCTTATCCGGATGGCCATTAGTCTACACCATCTTCAGCAAGAAAAAGGTCTCCATTTGAGTTTATAACTGGATGAAATATGGTATTACATCGGCATCTACTCTACAAAACTGTGCAGCAGACACTGATAAATGCTTCCACCACTCATGAGTGCATTGAATATTTAAGGAAGCACCTCCAGCATGCTTTTGCTTATGCTCAGCACAATTAAAAAAAATGTGGCTAAAGAATTTAAAAAATGTATTATGATCTAAAGACCACAAAGAAGGAGTATGTGGTAAGTGACAAGGTTTACCTGTACACTTTTCAGAGTAATCAAAACAAGTAGCAGTAATTCCTTCCAGCTTAGTGTGGTGGCTTTGAAATTATATATGAAATATCACCTGTTGCCTACAAGATCTGCTTCCGAAAAGGAGAACAGACGGAAGTGTTAAGACGGATTTCTGAACTCTGTCCTGGTGGCGCAGAAATTCAGAAGGCCAACCTAATTACTTGGAACAGGGTAACCTCTGGACGAGCCAGACCAATCAAGGTAGCGATCGCGGCGGTCAAGACTAGGTCTCAAGAGGGGTGAGGGTGACTGAAAGCCCGCAATGAGCACACAAAGCAAGATCACTTACAAACTACTCCAAACAGTTGTTATATCAAAAATATATACACATTTATTTTAAGGCCTTTAAAACAATGACCGTAGCGAGAAAATCACAGTATCACAATATTAAACCAACACATACCATATCAACACAATATATATACAAATACGACAGTCGCAAGCGTTATATGCACGAAATGTGTAGTCCACCTGCAAGGGAAGGAAAACAGGCAGTGCGATACAATGCTTTAGACTCAGTTCGCCTTCAGAGGCACCTAACTATATGGAAGTCTGAGCCCTGCGAAGAGTGGAGCCTTGTGCTCAAAAGTACCTGCACACGCTGGTGCCAATGGGCAAAAGGAGAGTCTCTTCTAAGGAAATCAGGCAGTTCAGATCAGTGCACAAATGAAGGAGAACAAGTTCCGTGACTCAAGCGCAGCCTCCACAGTGGGCAGAAGCAGAGTGCGAGTTCGGCAAAAGGGTGCTGTTTTACACAGCGGGGAAAAGCAATGGGCTCCTGCAGGAGGGCGACTAGATCCTAGCTAAACTACTCGCCGGTCCCCGATGCAAGCAGACCCAGGCTTCTCCGCGTCAGTTTCAGCAGCTGGCAGGTTCAGAAGAGCAGGGAACGCCTCGTCGTCGTGTTGAGTAAAAAGACGTCCCAATCGAAGAAACCTGCACAGTTTTGTCACCACAGCAGGGCAACGGAGCGGCCGTGTGTATCTGAGCCAAATGTACACTACTCACTTCAGACTTGGGAACGCCAAGTGTACGAAGCGTGTGAGAGTGACAAGGACTCGAAATACTACACAACCTGGCGGCGGTTACAGAGCAAGACTCCCGTGTAAGCTGGTCAGTCAGCTGGATGGCCCAGAGACGCTTCCGAAAGCTTACTGGCAGGAGATGGTGAAGATGCCGAGAATAGCTGTTCCCGCTATTCCAAAGGGTCGAAGTACCAGTACAGGCCTTCTGGTTCGATCAAAGGTGAAAAGGGTTTCACAAGACGACAGCAGTGCAGAGGCGGAGTCCTTCAGCGGGTCACCAGCGATTCCTCGGTCCAGCCTCTTGGTTGCAGGATACTTGGCTCCTGTATTCCTTCGTTCGTGAGAACTCAGGAGATCGACATGGTAGTGGTGTTTCCAGCCCCCTCTTATCCACGGTGCCCTTCGCGCCAAAACAGAGGGGACCCAATGGGAGATCCGCTCATCAACACTCACACCATTCGTGGACCAATCACGGACCACGGTGGTCCCAGGCATTCACACCACCCTAGACTCTCTGGCACCCAGGATGTGTATTGGGACCAGACATCCCAGCCCACATCCTGGAGGCACACACAAGACATGTAGAAGCCCGCGAAAGCATCCGTGTTTCGCGGGAAAGTACATGCCCAAATAAGGAAGGCCCCCGGTACTGACTGTTTTAAGGGCATGTCAGTTTCCCCATAAGAAAAGGAGCGAAAGCCCAGAGGAGTGCAGCAGAAAGCTTGGCAAAGTCAAGATCAAGGTGAAAAACAACAGCAAAAAGTTTAGGGGTTGCCACATGGAAGGAAAATTACCTACAATTAAGAAATCTTTCCTAACACTCGCCCCTCCCAGACTATGGACAGGGGGAACTAATCCACCCCTGGATGAGTCTCTTGTTCAGGTCGGTTAAACATTCTGGACAACCCATCAGCATTGCTATGTTGGACACCTGGCCTATGCTCAATAGTGAAGTCGAAGCCTTGTAGACTTATGGACCACCTAAGCAACTTTGGATTCTCCCCCTTCATGTTCATTAGCCACTTTAACGGCTTATGGTCAGTTTGCACAATGAAGTGGGTCCCATAGAGGTAGGGCCTCAGCTTCCTTAGGGCCCACACAACAGAGAAACATTTTTTCTCTACCGTGGACCATCTGAGCTCTCTGTCCTTAAGCTGGCGGCTAATAAAACCAATAGGGTGTTCCTTACCCTTCTCATCTACTTGTGATAGTACAGCTCCTATCCCAGTGTCAGAGGCGTCCGTCTGCACGATAAAAGGTCTTTGATAATCAGGGGCCCTGAGGACAGGGGCCTGGCACAAGGAGTCTTTTAAGCCATTGAAGGCCTTCTCACACTCGTCGGTCCAAGTTACCTTCTTGGGTTTCTTCGGAGTTGTGAGGGCAGTCAGAGGGGCAGCTATGGTGCCATAGTCTGCCACAAAATTGCGGTAATACCCCGTGAGTCCTAAGAAGGCTCTCACTTGGGTTTGCGTAGTGGGGGTAGGCCAGTCTTGTACTGCTTGTACTTTACTGGGTAGAGGCTGTATCCTCCCTCCACCTACTTCATGTCCAAGGTAAACCACTGAGCCTTGTCCAATCTGGCATTTACTAGCCTTTATGGTCAAGTGGGCTTTCTGAAGAGCCTGGAGCACAACCCCCGAGGTGTTTCACATGGTCTTCCCAGGTGGCACTAAAAACTGCTATATCGTCCAGATATGCAAGACAGAATTCGTCCAACCCATTCAACACATGATTCACAAGCCTCCGGAAAGTGGCAGGTGCATTCTTCAACCCGAACGGCATTATCCGGAATTGGTAAAGGCCGTCTGAAGTAGAAAATGCTGTCTTCTCCTTGGCATGTTCTGCTAAAGCTATTTGCCAATAGCCAGCAGTGAGGTCAAACGTGCTGAGGTACTTGGAGGCACCCAAAGTATCCACCAGCTCATCTGTTTGAGGCAAGGGGTGTGCATCTGTCTTGGTGACAGCATTCAGAGCCCTGTAATCCACGCAGAACCTCAATTCCGAAGTGCCTGCCTTTGGAACCAAAACCACAGGGCTGGACCAAGGACTACTAGAGGGTTCAATCACCCCAAGGTCTAACATCTTGTTGACCTCGGTCTTAATATAAGACCGTACTTTATCTGACATCCTGTATCCCCTACCTTTGGTAGGTACACTGTCTCCTGTGTCAATGTTATGTTTGCACCAAGGTGTCAAACCAGGCGACTGTGAAAACAGGGGGGAAAACTGCCTAAGCAAACCTTTCACCTCAGCCTGCTGATCAGAAGTCAGGTGAGGGGCAACTCGGACACCCTCAAAGGAGCTATCTGAAGGACCGCTCTGGAACAGGTCGGGGAGAGGTTCAGACTCCTCTTCCTCAACATCTGAAGCCAGTAGCAGTGCTGCGATTTCGACTCTTGGACGAAAGCCTTCAGCCTATTCACGTGAAACACTTTTGGAGCCTGTCCAGGCCTTCCAAGGTCCACTAAATAGTTAACCTCACCCAGGGGCTCCACCACTGTGTAAGGGCCTGACCATTTGTCCTGTAAAGCTCGAGGCCTTATGGGATTCATGATCAGGACTTGCTGACCAGGTGTAAAGTTGATGAGGGAAGCTTTCTGGTCGTACCAATGTTTCACCAGCGCTTGCCCTGCCTTCAATTTATCACTAGCCAAGCCCATCAGAAGTACCATCCGTTTTCTGAGCCCTAGCACACAATCAACTACGTTGGTAGTAACAGGGGGAGTGGGCATCTCCCATCCCTCTTTGACGATGGCTAAGGGTCCCCGTACGGGATGACCGAACAGAAGTTCGAAGGGGCTGAAGCCAACACCCTCCTGTGGTACCTCTCGGTAGGCAAACAGTAAGCATGGTAAAAGAAGATCCCATTTTCTTCTCTGAGGTTCCTCCAGAGCCCCAATCATGCTCTTTAACGTTCTGTTGAAACGTTCCACCAGACCATTGGTCTGGGGGTGGTATGCAGAAGAGAACTTGTAGGTGACCCCACATTCTTTCCACATAGCCTGCATATACTTCGACATAAAGTTGCTGCCACGATCCGACACAACGTCTTTAGGGAAGCCAACCCTAGTAAATATGCCGAGTAAAGCTTTTGCAACTGACTTGGCAGTTACAGTTTTCAATGGGATGGCCTCAGGATATCTGGTTGCATGGTCGACCAGCACCAGGATAAACCTATTGCCTGAGGATGTTTGCGGGTCAAGGGGACCAACGATGTCGATCCCTACCCTTTCAAATGGTACCCCCACAACTGGGAGCGGTACCAACGGAGCTTGGATTGTCGCGCCAACCTTACCAGACAACTGGCAGGGGGCACAACTCCTGCAGTGACTTTCTACTTGCACCCCCATCTTGGGCCAGTAGAAGTGCATGGATAACCTTTGCTTGGTCCTCTTCATACCAAGGTGACCAGCAAGGGGAACTTCATGCGCCAACTGCAGGAGGAAGGGCCTAACAGCAAGGGGAACCACCAACCTCCTATGGTCTCCTTCTGTAGACTCTGTGGGCTCACTATACGGGAGGCCACCTTCCCAAAAAATCCTATGCATCCCAGGAGGTTCACCCTCAAGCTGGGAGCAGGCCTGTCTCCTTAGGCCTTCCAGAGATGGGCACTCACGTTGGCCTTTACTGAATTCGTCCCTATCAGGACCTCCTTCAACTAACAAGTCTTTTAGTTCAGGATGATCGTTGGGGTCGAATACTTCAGGCATCGCCACCTCCTCGTCAGGCCCGGGCGATTGACCAACTTCCTCCACCGTAGTGGTAGGGGAGCTCGGGGGAATATTCTCTTTCCCTCGTCGTGACTTGTCGACTCCTTTCGCCTTGGGTTTCCCCTTCGGCTGGGGCGGCGTTTTGGACTTGGCCAATGCTGCCCGTGCTTGAGACCGTGTGTAGGGTCTTTCGGCAGTGTCTCCTACGAGCCCTAAAGCTCTGAGATCATTACCTAACAAGACCTTTCCCGGGACGTTTCTCTGAATGCTCACTGGAATCCTGACGGCTGTACCATTTAAAGTAAGATTTACAGGTATTACGGGAAACATACGGAGGGGGCCGTCAGCCAACTTAGTGGGCATCAGAGTAGCTCTGGCAACTTCCTCTGAGTCTACCAAGGTAGAATCCATTACAGTGCGGCTGCACCCACTATCCCTAAGAGCTGGAGTATCTACTCCATTGATCAGCACACTGTCTTTAAAGTAGTGCTTGGTATTATCCGGAATCCTAGCATAAGCCTCTGCGACTTTAGGCTCCCAGGAACCCAGGGACACTAAAACTACCTCAGCCTCTATCCCGCTGGGAAATGAGTCTGAGGAGAAGGATGCTCCTGTAATCTCCTCTTCCTCGTAGGAGGAGAAGGCCAGATTAGCGGAGTGGACCCCCAAAGGTCTAACCTTACAACGGGGATCCCCCTTCACGTGGTCAGTTGCTCCACAGCAAAACAAGATCCATTGGGTCTGTTTACATAGGGAGGCTTATTGTAACCAGAGTTTTGTTTCGGAGGCTGACCTCCACTACCCTGTGAGTTCTCTTGTGTCCTACCCTTATTTTTCTTTTTGTGGCCCTTATGAGAAGAAGATTTAGCAGATTCTCCACCCTCCATATCTTTGGACTTTTTCCCTTCCTCCTGCTTACCAGGATGAGTTTTGTCCTTATGGGACACTCGATGCGACACCCATAAGTCTGCTGCAATGGCCAGCTTCTTAGGATCTATCTCCTTCGAATCGGCCAAATGCTGCTTAAGCTCCGGGGAAGAAGAAGCAAAAATGTGTTCCAGCATGACAAGATTTATCATGCCTTCGAAGGTAGAAACCTTATAACCTTCGACCCAGCCATTTAAGTTTTTCAAGGATTCAGTGACATAAGATACCCAAGTACCACCTTCCTTTTTCTTATACTCTCTGAAACGTTTCAAATATTGGGCCGGAGTCTTCCCAAACTTTAAAATGAGAGTTTGCTTTAACATTGCGAAATCAGCTCGCTCAGCCTTCGACATTTCCATAATGGCACTACAGCCAAAATGGGGCAGTCTGCTGAGTAACCAGGCAATCTTATCAGCATTGTCAACTTGTTGAACTTCGCATGCATACTCAAACGCATTCAGCCAGTCCATAATGTCATTCCTTTCTTCATACACACTGAGCAGATCTTTCGGAAACCATGGATGAGAGGAGGCCCCAGACCCATGTCCAGGACACTTGGACCCATTTGCAACCTGAAGCTTGGCCAGTTCCAACTGGTGATCCCTGTCTTTCTGTTTTTCTGCCTGTTCGATTTTGAGTTTGGCTATGCTGAATTCAAGCTCCTGCTGCCTAAACCGCAGCTCTTGCTTCTTGAATTCAAGCATAGCATCCCCATCAACACTGGCAGAGGAAACATTAGACATCTCGTCCTCCCTGTCTTCGTGGTCGCGATGGATAAGTGCGGCGGCAGAACCATCGGTTCTACCAGTGAGAGCAGCCCCACCACCTTCCGCACTGTCCTCAGAAGTTATAGCGTCAAGCTGCGCTTCTTGCCACGCCACGATTCTTTGGATCATTTCCAATTTCGTACCTTGAGAGGAAACACCTCTCTCCGCACACATCTTCTTCAATGTTTCTGATTTGGAAGCATTTAAAGTTAACAAGGTATTTGTTTCCATACTGTTAGATAGGACTATGGCCTTTTTAAAGTTATACTACAACAATTCACTACGTGTCCTGGTTGGAATAACCTGAAATGCCTTAGTTCATGCGCAACACTGGATACCTTCAGTCGTATCCCACCGCTGTACACCAATTTGTTAAGACTGATTTCTGAACTCTGTCCTGGTGGCGCAGAAGTTCAGAAGGCCAACCTAATTACTTGGAACAGGGTAACCTCTGGACGAGCCAGACCAATCAAGGTAGCGATCGCGGCGGTCAAGACTAGGTCTCAAGAGGGGTGAGGGTGACTGAAAGCCCGCAATGAGCACACAAAGCAAGATCACTTACAAACTACTCCAAACAGTTGTTATATCAAAAATATATACACATTTATTTTAAGGCCTTTAAAACAATGACCGTAGCGAGAAAATCACAGTATCACAATATTAAACCAACACATACCATATCAACACAATATATATACAAATACGACAGTCGCAAGCGTTATATGCACGAAATGTGTAGTCCACCTGCAAGGGAAGGAAAACAGGCAGTGCGATGCAATGCTTTAGACTCAGTTCGCCTTCAGAGGGACCTAACTAGATGGAAGTCCGAGCCCTGCGAAGAGTGGAGCCTTGTGCTCAAAAGTACCTGCACACGCTGGTGCCAACGGGCAAAAGGAGAGTCTCTTCTAAGGAAATCAGGCAGTTCAGATCAGTGCACAAATGAAGGAGAACAATTTCCGCAACTCAGGCGCAGCCTCCACATTGGGCAGAAGCAGAGCGCGAGTACGGCAAAAGGGGCTGTTTTACACAGCGGGGAAAAGCAATGGGCTCCTGCAGGAGGGCGACCAGATCCTAGCTAAACTACTCACCGGTCCCCGATGCAAGCAGACCCAGGCTTCTCTGCGTCAGTTTCAGCAGCTGGCAGGTTCAGAAGAGCAGGGAACGCCTCGTCGTCGTGTTGAGTAAAAAGACGTCCCAATCGAAGAAACCTGCACAGTTTTGTCACCACAGCAGGGCAACGGAGCGGCCGTGTGTATCTGAGCCAAATGTACACTACTCACTTCAGACTTGGGAACGCCAAGTGTACGAAGCGTGTGAGAGTGACAAGGACTCGAAATACTACACAACCTGGCGGCGGTTACAGAGCAAGACTCCCGTGTAAGCTGGTCAGTCAGCTGGATGGCCCAGAGACGCTTCCGAAGGCTTACTGGCAGGAGATGGTGAAGATGCCGAGAATAGCTGTTCCCGCTATTCCAAAGGGTCGAAGTACCAGTACAGGCCTTCTGGTTCGATCAAAGGTGAAAAGGGTTTCACAAGGCGACAGCAGTGCAGAGGAGGAGTCCTTCAGCGGGTCACCAGCGATTCCTCGGTCCAGCCTCTTGGTTGCAGGATACTTGGCTCCTGTATTCCTTCGTTCGTGAGAACTCAGGAGATCGACATGGTAGTGGTGTTTCCAGCCCCCTCTTATCCACGGTTCCCTTCGCGCCAAAACGGAGGGGACCCAATGGGAGATCCGCTCATCAACACTCACACCATTCGTGGACCAATCACGGACCACGGTGGTCCCAGGCATTCACACCACCCTAGACTCTCTGGCACCCAGGATGTGTATTGGGACCAGACATCCCAGCCCACATCCTGGAGGCACACACAAGACATGTAGAA
Organism: Ambystoma mexicanum; assembly: GCF_040938575.1. NCBI lineage: Eukaryota > Metazoa > Chordata > Amphibia > Caudata > Ambystomatidae > Ambystoma > Ambystoma mexicanum. Next base: position 80,804,054 of record NC_090938.1, read on the forward strand.
GCCCGCGAAAGCATCCGTGTTTCGCGGGAAAGTACATGCCCAAATAAGGAAGGCCCCGGGTCGGCTCGACCTGGGGAAGGTGAAGGGAGCAAGACAGTCAGCGGACAGGACAGCCTCGTGGTCTGGCCATTTTGGGAGCCAGGCCACCATTTTGGGTTAAGCGCAGAAAACGCGCTTAGAACGCCAAAAGGAGCTCAAAATACAAAGAAACGATCGCTGCCACCATTCCCGTCCCTGAATCACTTGCACCGATCAAATACAATCCTAAACGAGTATCTAGGGCCTGTAGAAGGCTAGAGACCCAAGAGAGCTGTAACTTAGCTTACAGTGCCCTCTTGTGTCATGTTGCACTAAAGCCGCAACATGATAAAAGAAACTACGGGAAACAGCGTTCCCCGGTACTGACTGTCTTAAGGGCATGTCAGTTTCCCCATAAGAAAATGAGCGAAAGCCCAGAGGAGTGCAGCAGAAGGCTGCACTTCTCTGGCAAAGTCAAGAACAAGGTGAAAAACAACAGCAAAAAGTTTAGGGGTTGCCACATGGAAGGAAAATTACCTACAATTACGAAATCTTTCCTAACAGGAAGAGAAATTGATCCACACCAATTAGTTGAAAAGCTGTCATCCCAGACAATCTTTATGACTGAGTGAGGAGCCCAAAGACAGTCTAGCGGAGGAATCATCTGAGGAATGAGAGATAAGGATGAAAACCCTGGATAGAGACTAAAAGATGTGTATAAAAGAGAGTCATTTAATTAATACACATGGAAAAAAGAAAAGTATGGTTTAAAAAATGTCTATTGAAACTGCTATCCATGTATTTTTTTTTCTCTTTGCATTTCTGTTCTGTGTTTTTCTCAACTATTGTGTCTTAAATTCTCTGTAATGTTCTGGGGAAATATGTTGTGTGGATTATAGGCAAGTCCTGGAAGATGTTCAGCAGCTCTCCCTCATGGACCGGTTTTTGCAGGTCTTTCAGGTCTTGCTGTCTCCTGTCTGTTCTTCTCTGCCTCCCCTCTCTCATAGGTCATCCCTTTTATGCACTCCTCCACACACCCACACAATGAATAATCTTGGAGGTGCCAGCTTATTATCTCATACACATGATTGGACATTTACTTCTCTCTCCACCACAAAGGGTTTGGGGAGTTTCATGATTGGAGTGAAGTAGAGAGGTACGCACCCTCTATCGTTTACCATGTTTTTACATGAAAGTTTTTTACTCCAAATGTCCCTACATACCAACGTTTAGTACTTTACCAACAAATGCCATGATATATAGATATTAATGTTCCCCTAACCATGATGCATAGGTGGAGCTCACTCTCATTTCGGCATGTTATTGCACGGGCATGCTACGGTTTCCCGCCCTTTATACAAAAACTAACATAGTTGGGAAAATGAAACTTCCTAATCTGATATCTAATTTAACAATCCAGTAGCTCCCCAAGTTTCTGATTTCAAATTGTGTTTGGGGTCTAGGAACAACTTTTGTGTTGTAACAAAAATTCCTCAAATGCCATTTTTTGTCCCTCAGCCAACAATGTAATGTGACTTTCCCTTCTGCAATCTGGATTTACTTTTCAGCATACACTTTGTTTCAACTGCTGACATAGCAGCATTTGGATTTGCTAGGCACATTTGGTAGTATGGAAGATTCAAGGCAGGCTTTTCATTCACCAGTGTGCCTTGCCACATGAATAATGTATTTCAAATTAGAGGCTTAGCCTGACCTCCCCTTTTGTGTGCATGGGTGTCATTAAACCCCACAATGCATGATGTCTTTTTTCCCCACTCTGTTTTGCCAATGGTGTGGAACGTTTGAAACGAGTACTGACATTTCTTTATATAATGTGCCAATCCACAAAAATGCCATAGAATATCTAAAATAATACACCAAGGACTGCATGTTCTGCATTTGCATATCCTGCAATGAATGGTGAAATATAATTGAAGTAAAAGAAAACCCGGTCTCATTAATTGTATTCTGGATCTTTTCAAACTGTGAATGTTAAGTGTTTAAAGGTGCATTTTTAGATAATGTGTAATCCTATATGCCAATATGCACTGCCATTGTTCTATAGAAAGGTTATAGTATACACATTATTGTGAAGCATCAGTAAACTAAGGCCTGCAGGCTTTTGAATTTGACAGGATAAAAGACTGTTTTTTAGAATGTGAGAAATTATGTGTACTTGTATTACAGATAGTCTGGTGCATATAGATGAGTTATTGCCTGGCTTGTTACTAAGTCAACCATTCACAAGGTAATACGAGTTCAGACCTCTTATTGTAAAACAATATCTTGAATCCATTTGCTAATTTCATTCAAAAATACATGTTTGACTGCACCCATTGCAATAAATATGCATGGAAATATATTGAATTGCACATTCTGAAATGCTTAGTTTGATAGTGTGCGAATGTGTCATGGGCATCAGCAACCCCTCTTGGAATTAAACTGCTGGACAGCGGCTCTAAAGAAACCCTAATATCATCAGATGGGATTCTTTGTTAAGTTGAAAATCCTGAAAACAATTCTACCATTCCTTGCTTCTGGCTAAGGTGGTCACTTCTTCGACTATGGGATCTGTTGACCGTTGCAACAGTATCTACCTTGGGCAACCAGCAGTTGTGTTACATCGTCTGCAAATTCTCAAGAATTCCACTGCCCGGGTGGCTCTTCGAACCCATAGACTCTTGCAGTCTATGGATCTGCTTCGTCAGCTGCACCAGATCCCAATTGGGAGCCTGATTTGGATCCCATCCTAGAAAAAGCGTGGAAAACCAACATATTCTCCTTCAGTTTCCAACACCATCATTCTGAGAAATATTAGAGGGGAAAAGTCAGGGCTTTCCAGAAGCAAACACTGCTAAAATCTATTGATGCAGGGGAAACATGTGCTCCAGTGGCTTAGCAAGCACTTCTCAAAAGACTGCCACTTTTCTAATCAAGAAGGTTTTCTTAAACTTTCATTGAATGAGAAAAGTGGTCTGAGAAATCCTATGTACATAATTAAAGAATGTGTGTTGTAGGCTTTAACAGCACCTCCAAGAGTACCTCTAATATATGCATCTGTTCTGCTGGTGCAGGAAGTGTGCTCTGGCCTCTAAATGCAGTCTTTGCCAGCCCCTTGTGTGTGTGGTGGTTGGCAAGGCTGTTGCCATGCCATATATCACAGCTTTGCAGGCGTTGCCAACTTTGTTTATTGCTGCCACTCCCATGATACATCAGAATGCATGTCTTCATGAAAAAGTGACTCATGGTATTTTAACATGCACCTCTGAATCAGGGCCAGAGTCTTAGTGCAGCGTGCCATTCACAATTCTGGTGCTGAGTGTTTAGGTTCAAAGCTGACTCTCTTTTACCCCACCAGAACCCTCTGTTCCTCTTCTCAAACTCTGCTGTGTGTACCAAATTACTGTAGGGCACGTGCAGTGGGAATATCTTTTTCGGTGCTTGCTCCCACTCTGTGCAATTCTCTCCCAACGCCCCTCCGTGATACCTGGTACCATCTTTAGTTTTGAAAGATCCTGAAAATGTATCTTTTTTGATTCTGCACTTCTGATCAGTTCTCTCACTCCTATCACCCCATCAGTGCCTAGATGCCTGTGGGCCTTAGTTTCATGCTCTACACTTATACATTGTGAAAAAACAGAGGGTGTTTCACAACCTAGTCCCCGGTAATCCCGTACACAGGTAGCCAGGGAAAGGCCATTGCTTTTGGATACTGATCCTGGGGGTGGACAAGCGAAACAGGATCACCTGGGTGGGGAATCCTAGGGCAGTAGGGGAGAAGCACCAAATGGTGAGACATGGTATCCCCCTTTTTCCACAATCCATCTAACCCCCATGCCTGTTTATTTCTTGGGAAACTACAACTCCCCTAATTCCTCCCCACCTTGTGTTGACAAAGGTACTGCACCAAGGAAGTTGAGGAATGAGGATGAGGGATTACCTCCCATGACTTGAATTGGCCCTGTCCCTGTAACGAGGCCAAGCAGAGTCAGGCACATAATCCTAAAAATATACACCTGTCACTTCTTGATATGATATGATATGATAGCTTATTTATAACGCGCTTAACACCCAGAGGTTTCTAAGCGAGGACCCGGTGATCGAACCTGTGGAGCTCCATGTTGTCATGCTTCAAAGGTGAGCATGTTGCCCCTGAGCTATCATCCCGAGACTTCTTAAGGCTCCCTGTGAGAATAAAAGGTGGCCTGCACAGACACACTTTGAGCGAGGCTGGGTATGAGAAGGAACAGCTCTTCTGAGGCTGATGCGAACGAAGCTATGGGAGTTGGTAGGCCAACGGGCTGATCGGCAAGTTATAGGATCGAGAGAAAGCCAGGCAAGATTTCCAAGATTTCGGGAAACTGTGAGTGTTCGAAAGGCAGAGCTGAGCGAGCAGAGGAAAGAAATCTTCAAGGGTCATGAAGATGCATTCGATCGCGCTCTTCCGTGTGAACGGCACTGTTGGGGAAGAGCAGAAGAGGCATTGGTAACAGCCTTAAATTGTGAGGAAAAGATTAAAAACATTCATTTATCACAACCAGTGAGTTATCGAGCACAACAAAAGTCTGGTTGATTTTAAAGGGATAGTGACTGTGATTTGAAAATTGAAGGTTGAATCAAAAGAGCAATTGTTAAAAGAAAAGGATGCAGATTATCAGAGTGGTTCTGCGAAAGTAAGTCACACATTCGAAAGTCTCTGTGAAATGTTATGAACTTTTGAAAAGATATTACAAACAGAGATTAAAGGAAAGAAAGTTAAATAAGAGGGAAATGAAATATGTGAAATGTGAAGTATGCCAAGAGGGCAAAAGTAAAATATGAAGAACTTTGGAAAAGGCCAGGAAGGCAAGTGAAAGTATAAACGAACTACAAGTGCCAAGAGGCATTGGTGCTGCAAGAGAAGATTGAAATTGAAGAAATATGGAAAGAGAGATTGACATGGTCGTGCAGAGGTCTATGTAAATTCTTTCCAGTTTCCAAAGTCTTCGACAGTGAAAGAGATCTAAGTGAAAACACGGGCAAGGAAACCCCCACGAAGAACAAGACAGACATTGTGTGATAAAGTGTAACCAGACAGGCTCCAGTCTGACAGAGGGAAGCCTGTGCAGAACTGTGAGAAATTGAGAGCCTAAGGGCTGAGTGTTGATGACAAGCCGCATGAAGAGGAAGTGATTGAATTCCCAGAAATTGAAAGCCTCAGATTGAACTGTTGAACTGTACCAGTAAGCCAAAGTGTGCAAGACTGATAGAACTGTGCCATCCACCCATCCTTTGTTTATTAAGAGACTCTCTCGATACCATGGGGTTGAGCCTGAGGAAAGGAATTGGTGCTGAGGCATTATGACATTTGTTATTGACACACTATTTTCCTTTTTGTATTCCCGTAGTACATGTGTTATCTAGAGAAGTATGGCAATGCTAGGTTTTTCTTAGTATAGGCCTTTTTTTTTACACAAATGACTTGGATGTATTTGTTATGTTTCAATGGTCAAGATTACTCCAATTTTAGAGTGAGGGCCAGTTAGGAATTCTACCATCCCAAGCGAATTCGTAAATAAAGGATTTTGAAACTTGTATCCATTGTGTCTCTGTCTACTGCTCAACACCATGCCTTCCTCACACCATACAATATAATACACAATACACTGTTTTCTCACTGGAGTCTGTTTTCTACCTAATAAATAATTGAATAACTTGGTTCCATTTAGATTTAGCATGTTTGTCTTCTAACACAGTAATAAAATATATCTGGGCATAGCTAATTGATTACTCTAATTCAAACACACCTAGTGAGCTCTGTTCAAAGTGAATAATTAAGCTAAAATGGAACCTTCATATCGAGAATCAGTATTTTTAGTAGAATACAGATAATATGTTTTACAATTCCTTTGCAAGGATTTGGTCTTTTGGAAAAAGAAAGATGGTTTTAGAATCCACAGTGAACACACTACACAATACATGACTAAACATGATATGTTAGCCTTTAAAATCAGTGCTGTTGAAGGTCACTGAAGCATGTAACATGAGTAAAGATACAGGTTTACCCTGCTATACCAAGAAGATGTGCCTTATTAATGGGAGGAATCAGAAAAACTATTGATGGAAGAAATGTGAATTTAAGTCCAAAATTTAACAGAACCACTCCTTTTTATGTGGCTTAAATGTTGGGCCTATCAAACAAGGTGGTGATTTCTCTGGGGGTGTAAAGAAACCAATGTGAAGACTCAACCAATCAAACACTATGATGTCAGATGTCTCTGTGTGGGAACATTTAGACTATATAGAAGCGTATAAACAAGAAAAGCCGAGAGAAATCTGGGATTCTGGAACATCTGCAAACCAGAAGTCTGCTATAGTGGATGAGTGTTGAAATGGGATTATACCTTGAGAAGATGTATAATACCACTGTCCAAATGTATAACTGGGGACTCCAAATGGCCTTTTGAGAGGAAGCCTGAAGCAGAACCTTGCCTAAATAGGACCTAATAGGACCCACATCATTCTAGTGGGGTGAAAGAGAGAGATAGCTTTTCCATTACCTTCCCAATAAAAAGATGCAATTTAAAAAGACCATTGTATTTTTCTAGTGGCATTTCACCAAAGTGCGAGGCCCCTGTTAGAAAGACTTGAATAGCCCAGTAGGATTGGGGGATAGTTCAATTCTCTTCAGAGAATGATATTGTCATGTCGTCTCATTTTTAATGGGACCAATATGCTGGGTTCTCAAATAAAAAAAACATTGTTTGTATTTTACATACATATGAATGCACATGAGGTAGATTTCTCTGATTTCAATAAATGTCAATGTCTATGTTGAAATATTCTGTCTAAAAAGTATCTCTTGTCATTGATGTTGGAAATAACATATTGCATTTTATTTCCAGTGGTCAATTAGAATGAGAAATTATACTAACAAGCAAGTGGCAATGCTGGCATTTATATTGTGTATTGTTATCTAAAAATGTAATTTAAATACATTTGATTTAAATTAATGTACTCTTGTGAGTTTTGCAAACTAGTGAGTTTATTACAGGCAGGTTATATTTTTTTCTGTAGACAAGCAGCCTTTACATTCTATAACTTTGTTGGTGAATTCTGCATCATAAAATTAGGGGATAACCTTTGGTTTTGATTCACTATTTATATAAACCAAACATAACATGTTTTTGTATTGATTTATTTATTTTATTCATTTTTTATTTACTTGTTTGTACAATGCCAACAGCCAGTGGGCATCGGGGCGTAACAACTACACGCAAAAGACAACCATCAAAAACAGTACCATCGAAAGTAATAATTCAAAGAATCAAACGGGTTGGAAACTAGTTGAACAGAAAAGTTTTCAATGACTTCCTAAACATTCCAAGGTTGACTTCTTGCTGAAGAACAGGTGGCAGAGTGTTCCAGGATTTAGCTGCTGTAACTGGGAAGGATCTTCCCAAGCCCATTTTGCGCTTCAAAGTTGGGCAACGAAGTTGAGACTGAGATGAAGAGCCCAGCGTTCTACTTGGAGTGTGCAAGGGAACCCAAGCTTTTCAATACTTGGGGGCAATTCCAAAGATGCACCGGTGAGTGATGGTCAGTCTATTAAAGATGATACGTTCGTTAACTGGGAGCCAGTGCAGAGCCCTTCTGTGCTCAGTGATGCTGCATCATCTTGTGGTCGTGTTGGTGGTACATACAGTCTCATTCTGCAGTAGTTGACATTTTTGCAGGTTGATCGAGGAGGCTCCAATCAGTAAGGAATTGCAATAGTCCAATCTGGACAAAATAAATACTCAAGCAACAGTGTTTCCCTTCCAGAATGTTGGGATGGGTCTGTGCACTGTGGGGGTGTAAGATCAAGGGATGCCCGCTTGGTAGAATATCAAATGCATTCATAGTTTAGTTTAGTTTAGTTTCTTTATTTGTACCGCGCGCCGAACCCTGAGGAAGCTGGGCGCCGGAGACTAAGAGGAGGTTACAACAAAATACAGACATACAGATAATAGCAGTAAGTGAAGTTGACCGGGTTACATGGTGGTCGAGAGGCAGACATAGGATAAGTGTGCATTGATTAGTGTGTCTGTCATGATGCCTGCCTCTAAGGAGCCAGGCCGGGCCCAGCAACCCCAGAGGCAGACATCATTTTCCCCTGGGAAGTCCCAGCGGGCCCAAGTCGGGGCCCTTTGGACTCAGTCCTGGCGCCTTAGGGGCCCCCAGTCCTGGCGCCTTAGGCGCCAGGCTCATAAGAGAGGCTATGTGTTTAAGTGCTTGGGTGCACACTTACCTGATGCAGACCATGCTGCTTCATCCAGGCCCTCTTGAGGCCTGAATGGGACTACTTTACCTGTGGGACTACTTCACCACCTGGGTGTGGTCGGGGAAGGATACATACCTGATTGGTGGAAGGATACATACCAGGAACTTCTTCCAAGGCTATTTAAACCACACCCGATCAGCCACACGTGCTTCGCGTTGTTCTGCACCTAGCAGCTGGACGCTCACCATGTCTGCTCCTGCATCCTGACTTCAGCCACGCCTGCCAGCACCCTGGAACACCTGCAAATGGGAGAAAGGGGAGAAAGGAGAGATTAGGTGAAGAAAAGCCCTTACCTGCTAAATCTGCATTCCGGAGTCACTTCACCGACGATCCTGAAAAGGAAGACATCTTTTTTAAAGCATTTCGTTTCGATCGCTGCAGCGCTGCATTTCACTCACCTTGGCAAGGCGCTTCCATCTTCAGCAGCGATCTTCCGGATTCAGCTACGTTCCGGTGCCTAGAGGAAAAAAGACAAGAACAAAGGTGAGAGGGAGAAAAGGAATAAGGAAAGCTCAGTTTCCTTTTAAGACTTACCTGTTGGATATTTCCCTCTGCATTTCGGGTCCTGCCGCTTCCTGGCATCTCCGGACCCCGGCCCCTATGGGGAAAAAAGACAAAGTCATTGTTGAGCGTTTGTAAAGACATTACCTGAGCGCTCATCCGGAACTTACCTGCCATTTACTGAAGCGGCACGCTTCACTTCGGGTCGGCGCCATTTCTCCGGCATCCGAACCCCGGCCCCTAAGGGGAAAAGGACATGAGCATTAGCGCTTGCTGCAATAAGACAACGGACATAATTAAAGAGCTTGAACTTTTGAACAGAACTATTACAGCGCCTTACCTGAACAGTCAAGCTTACCTGAACTCCATCAACCCTCAATCCAGTGAAGTAACTGGGTTTCAACGCGCCCCTGCATCTGAAGCAGGACGGAGAGCTCACCATTCCAAACCCTAAGGTGAGGCTTCACGGGGAACCGTGGAAGAGGTTTCGTGGAGGGTTGGATGGGAGTGGGAGGCTTGAACATTACTTCCGCCAGTTGGTAATACTCCCTTTCCACGTACAGGAGGGTATTCTTGCGAGCCAGAGAAGCCAGAATAGAGGGGCCCTTCCAGTCCATCTTCAGAGCCGCGCCTCCGTGGGAATCAGGTGAGCGTTACAGAACGCGAAGCACCACAATTTCCCACCCGGCGCTATGGAGACTTCCGAGACAGATCAGCTGGCCCATCTTTTAGGGGAAGTACGGGCAGAAGTGCACTCAGCCCGCCAGGAGACTAACTCTCTTAGAAGAGAATTAATCCTATCCAAGGAAAGAACTGATGATCTGGCTAAAAGGTTGTTGCAGGGCCAGGCAGGGCACACTCCTTTACCCGATTCCGGGGGTACTTCTACATCAATGGGTTCGACTAACCCGGCACAAATCAATCTACCTGGACACATGCCTTTGGCCCCGCCTGAACGTTTTGCGGGGGATCCCAAGAAATATGCCGTTTTTATGAACCAGTGCTGTTTACACTTTTTATGCTGGCCTGGGGCCTTCCCCAACGACCAGACCAAAGTAGCCTTTGTACTATTTTACCTCAGTGGCTGTGCTGCCGATTGGTCTATTCCATTGGTAAATCAGGATGATCCCATTCTCCGGGATTTCCAGGGCTTCCAGGCCAGCATGGAAAGATTGTTCGTTCGACACTCGCAGGGACAGGCCCTTGACAACGAACTGTTATCCTTACGGCAAGGTAATCAGGATCTTTTGTCCTATATCGCCACCTTTAATAGACTGATTGTGGAAACCCGATGGCCTGAAAATAAAAGGATCACCTTGTTTCATCGAGGCCTGCGCGGAGAGCTTAAAGATGTTATAGCTCAAATAGTAGATCCACCCCAGGCCTGCACAGACTACATAGACTTAGTGGTTCAACTTGATCACAGACTTCAAAATAGAAAGCAGATCGGCTCAAGTACGAAACCAGAGTACCCATCAAGACCCACGTTAACTCCAAGAGTACTGACATTTCCGAACCGATGCAAATAGGCAGTGTTAAAGGACCATTAACGCAGAAAGAACGAGAGAGAAGGCGACAAATGCAACTTTGTCTGTATTGTGGGACTTCCGGTCACTTTCTCCAAAGTTGTCCAGTAAAACCACCCAAGAAGGTGGTTGGAGCCACTGATAACGAGTTATTGACACCTGGTTCGGGAAACGACCTAGCCCGACAAGCGTAGGGGTCCGCTTGCCGAGCTTGAAAACAAACTCTTTGACCTCGCATTTTGTCATGCCAATGGTGCTAGTGAATCCAAAACAGCCTCAGCAGTTGCATGCCATAAAAGCATACATAGACAGTGGAGCTATTGGAAATTACATAGACCATGAATTGGCTTCCAGGATTAAGCTTCCTCTCCGTCCAAAAGTAACCCAAGATGTAATTACCACAGTTGATGGAACCGAAATAGCCTCAGGGCCTGTAACGCATTCCACTGTTGAAATCACACTGGTGGGTCAAGATGGACACCGGGAAGCAATCGTGTTTGATGTGATCAAGGCCCCACAATTTCAAGTACTTCTTGGAATCCCTTGGTTAGAAACACATAATCCAAGAATAGACTGGCGAGCAAAGAAGATAACTTTTCCTAATTGTGAACCAACCTGTTATCCAAGGAATCCAGTTATGGGTCTAGCCTCTGCAACTGCCACCCCTGTACAGCTACCATCCGAATACCAAGAATTCCAAGACGTTTTTCAGAAAGAGCAGGCTAACACTTTGCCTGCCCATCGATCTTACAATTGCCAAATCGACTTGGTACCCGATGCGCCACTACCTTGTAGCAGGATTTATGCTCTTACTGAACCTGAGAACCTGCATTTGCGTCAGTACTTGGATCAATACCTGGCCAATGGCTTCATTCGCCCGTCAAAGTCTCCAGTCTCTTCCGCTTTGTTCTTCGTACCTAAGAAGGAAGGAGACCTCAGGACCTGTATTGACTACCGCGCCCTGAATCAGATAACGATTAAGAATCGGTACCCTTTGCCCCTGATACCTGAACTCATCGACCAAGTAAAAGATGCTTGTGTGTACACCAAGCTAGATCTCCGAGGAGCTTACCACCTGGTGCGTGTAAAAGAGGGCGACGAGTGGAAGACTGCATTCCGCACCAAATTTGGGCTCTTCGAGTATCAAGTAATGCCCTTCGGTTTGTGCAACGCACCTGCCGCCTTTCAGTACTTCATGAATGATGTTCTTCGGGAAATTATTGATGTTTGTGTCATCGTTTATATTGACGACATCCTGGTGTACTCATCCTCAGAATCTGATCACAGAAAACATGTTAGGGCAGTTCTTGAGAAGTTGCGCCAGCACAAGTTATTTGCCAAGCTTGAAAAATGCGTTTTTCATACCACAGAAGTGGAGTTTCTCGGATTCATCCTGACGCCTCAAGGAATCCGAATGGACTCGCGGAAGGTGGACGCCATTCTCAAATGGCCATCTCCTAGCTCAGTGAAGGGAGTGCAAAGCATGCTTGGCTTTGCCAATTTCTATCGAAGGTTCATCCTGGAATTTTCTCGAACAGTTCAACCCATCACAGCTCTCTTAAAGAAAAATAAACGCTCTGAATGGACTCATGAGGCCGAACAAGCCTTTCAGGACCTGAAAACCAAATTCACCTCTGCACCTGTATTGAAGCACCCGCACCCAGATCTCCCTTACATTGTGGAAACCGATGCATCCAGTTCGGCCATGGGAGCTGTCCTGTCGCAAAGAGACCCAGAAACTAACCAATTACACCCTGTAGCCTTTTGGTCGAGAAAATTCTCTCCACCTGAAATCAATTACGCAATTACCGACAAAGAACTACTGGCTATTAAATCGGCTTTCAAGGCTTGGCGTCACTATCTTCTTGGGGCTAGACATACCATCACCCGTCATCACGAATCATTAATGGAAGGACACCCTGGTATCGCGAAAACAGAAGAAAAGATCAAACGCCACTTCTGGTGGCCTTCTTGGAGAAAAGACATAAAGTCTTTTGTGTTGTCTTGCGGAATTTGCGCCCAAAATAAGAGTCAAAAGAAAAGGCCTGCCGGTTTACTTCAACCTTTGGACATTCCACCAGCACCTTGGCACACCTTGTCAATGGACCTTATAACTGACCTGCCTCCTTGTGGAGGTTACAACACTATTCTCGTCATAGTGGATCTGTTCTCCAAGATGGCCCATTTCATCCCTCTAAAAGGATTGCCGTCAGCTTCCACCTTGGCCAAGGAATTTTTGGAGAGTATAGTGCGCATATATGGTTTCCCCTCTATACTAGTCTCAGATCGTGGAAGTCAATTCATCTCCCATTTTTGGAAGAAATGTTGCCAACTGGCACAAATAGATGTGCGGTTATCCACCAGCCACTACCCCCAGACCGACGGACAAACCGAGAGAACCAATCAGACTCTCGAACAATATCTTCGGTGTATGTTACACCAATCCGAGTTAAATTGGAAAGATATCCTTTGGATTGCAGAATATGCATATAATAATTCAGTGCATTCTGGAACCGGACAGACTCCTTTTTATACTTTGTATGGTCACCATCCTCGGACTTCTGACCTTGATCCACCTCTGACCCTGGAAATGCCCGCGGTAAATCACCTACATTCCACTATCACCCGAGCCTTCAAAGATGCTACTACGCACTTACAACAAGCCAAGAAAAGGTATAAAGAAAACGCTGATGTGCACCGAAGTAAGACTCCTCCTTACCAAGTAGGAGATCAGGTATGGCTAGCAACTAAACATTTACCCCTCAGGGGCCCGCAAACTTTTAATCCCAGATTCATTGGACCTTACCCCATCAAGGCTATAGTCAACCCAGTGGCCTTTAAACTCGATTTACCATCTAACATGCGGATTCATCCCGTTTTTCACGCATCCCTTCTGAAACCAGTGCAACCTGGAACCAGACTGTCTAAGCCTCCGGATCCTGTCCAAATTGATGGAGAATTCGAATTCGAAGTGAAAGACATTTTAGATTCCAAGATAGTTAAGTCGAAACTTTTCTATCTTGTTGACTGGAAAGGATATGGACCTCAGGAAAGATCTTGGGAACCCAGTGACTTTATTCATGCACCACGACTGGTACAAAGATTCCATCAGAGATTCCCGCACAAACCAAAACCCCCGGAGGAAAAGACCTTGGGAGGGGCCTTGAGGGGGGGTACTGTCATGATGCCTGCCTCTAAGGAGCCAGGCCGGGCCCAGCAACCCCAGAGGCAGACATCATTTTCCCCTGGGAAGTCCCAGCGGGCCCAAGTCGGGGCCCTTTGGACTCATTCCTGGCGCCTTAGGCGCCAGGCTCATAGGGGCCCCCAGTCCTGGCGCCTTAGGCGCCAGGCTCATAAGAGAGGATATGTGTTTAAGTGCTTGGGTGCACACTTACCTGATGCAGACCATGCTGCTTCATCCAGGCCCTCTTGAGGCCTGAATGGGACTACTTTGCCTGTGGGACTACTTCACCACCTGGGTGTGGTTGGGGAAGGATACATACCTGATTGGTGGAAGGATACATACCAGGAACTTCTTCCAAGGCTATTTAAACCACACCCCATCAGCCACACGTGCTTCGCGTTGTTCTGCACCTAGCAGCTGGACGCTCACCGTGTCTGCTCCTGCATCCTGACTTCAGCCACGCCTGCCAGCACCCTGGAACACCTGCAAGGGGAGAAAGGGGAGAAAGGAGAGATTAGGTGAAGAAAAGCCCTTACCTGCTAAATCTGCATTCCGGAGTCACTTCACCGACGATCCTGAAAAGGAAGACATCTTTTTTAAAGCATTTCGTTTCGATCGCTGCAGCGCTGCATTTCACTCACCTTGGCAAGGCGCTTCCATCTTCAGCAGCGATCTTCCGGATTCAGCTACGTTCCGGTGCCTAGAGGAAAAAAGACAAGAACAAAGGTGAGAGGGAGAAAAGGAATAAGGAAAGCTCAGTTTCCTTTTAAGACTTACCTGTTGGATATTTCCCTCTGCATTTCGGGTCCTGCCGCTTCCTGGCATCTCCGGACCCCGGCCCCTATGGGGAAAAAAGACAAAGTCATTGTTGAGCGTTTGTAAAGACATTACCTGAGCACTCATCCGGAACTTACCTGCCATTTACTGAAGCGGCACGCTTCACTTCGGGTCGGCGCCATTTCTCCGGCATCCGAACCCCGGCCCCTAAGGGGAAAAGGACATGAGCATTAGCGCTTGCTGCAATAAGACAACGGACATAATTAAAGAGCTTGAACTTTTGAACAGAACTATTACAGCGCCTTACCTGAACAGTCAAGCTTACCTGAACTCCATCAACCCTCAATCCAGTGAAGTAACTGGGTTTCAACGCGCCCCTGCATCTGAAGCAGGACGGAGAGCTCACCATTCCAAACCCTAAGGTGAGGCTTCACGGGGAACCGTGGAAGAGGTTTAGTGGAGGGTTGGATGGGAGTGGGAGGCTTGAACATTATTTCCGCCAGTTGGTAATACTCCCTTTCCACGTACAGGAGGGTATTCTTGCGAGCCAGAGAAGCCAGAATAGAGGGGCCCTTCCAGTCCATCTTCAGAGCCGCGCCTCCGTGGGAATCAGGTGAGCGTTACAGTGTCAAACAGAGGAGTTGTTCTTGTTGGCTGCTTTTGCTCTGAAGGTCCAAAAGAAAGGTTCTGCTCTAAGGTTCAGTGGTATAGCGTTCCATTGTTTGGCGGCTAGGACCGGAAAGCTGGATCCGCCTGGTTTTTTTAGGGAGAATTTGGGGATGGATAGGCAGTGAGAGTACAGTGTTCTGGTTGGTCTGGTTGAAGTGTGTTTGTTGAACTTGTCTGCCAAGTATTTTGGGGCATCATTAGAAAGGCAATTGTGGACGATGACGAGAGATCTAAGGGTGATTCTGTCACGTACAGGGAACCAATGGGCATCTTGTCTGAAGGTGGAGATGGTGACTGCCGTGGGATACTTAGAGCCGCTCTGAGGGAATTATTCTGCAGCAATTGCAGTTTGTTCAAATTGCGTTCTGAGGTGCCAAAAGAGAGTGTTGCAGTAGTCAATTTTTGAGAGTACTAGCACTCTGGCTAGTGTAATGCAACTGGAAGGCGAGAGGAAGGATTTGCAGGCATTGATGAGATTATTTGTATAAGCTCGGGAGGAGGCTGTGGCGTTCACCTGTTTTTTCAGTGAGCGAGTGGAATCTAGATAGAACCCTAGAGTTTTAATTTCTTTGGCAACAGTGATTAGGTTACCGTCTATGTTGATAGAAGCATAACGGGGGTCCCGCTTGTTTAGCCGTGGTTGGGACCCAACGAGAAGGAGCTCCGTTTTCTTGCCGTTGAGGCATAAGCCGTGTTCTGCCACCCAGGCTTGGATCTCCAGGTAGAGGTTGTTGATCCATATGGAGTCCTCTTCATAGCAACCTGACAGGGTGATGAGAACCTGCGTATTGTCAGCATAATTTGTGTATGTGACATCCAGGTTATCAAGGCGGTCGAACAATAGCTTTGTGAAGATATTGTATAAGGTCGGCGAGACGCACAAGCCTTGTGGGATGCCACAGAGGATGGGGATGGGGTGGGATGAAGCCCCCGGTGAGAAGACCCGAGTGGTTCATTTGGCTAGGAAGGACTGGACCCAGGCTTTCGCCTGGATAGAGAAAACAGCTGAGGACGTCAGATGTTCCGTGAGGATCTGATGGTCGATGAGGTCAAAGGCTGCCGAGAAGTCAAGCAGCAGGAGAATGGCTAGATTGCCCTTATCCTTTGCCTCGTCCATCTGGATTTTTAAGTCCAGGAGGTCTCTGTTCAGTGCCTTGGTCTGAAGCCAGATTGTCTAAGGCCCAGAAGTTTGTTCTCTTCCAGATGCTTCTGGGTTTGCAGGTAGGCCACTCTGTCTAAAATCTTTAGGATGTAAGGGACGGTGGTAATAGGCCTGTAATTAGTTGGGTTGTTGGGGTCTAGGTTTGTTTTTTTTTAGAATGGGTTGTTAATTAGGGCTGTTATGAAAGGGGCTTATTCGTTGGCACCTTCCTGGTTGATGGGGGATGGGCAGGAGTCCCCTTGGCATCTGGATGGCTTGAGGGCTTTAATGATGCTTTCGACTTCTTTTGTTGACACCGGAGTGAAAGAGATGGCGGGGCATGTTGCAGTTTTAGAGGTGGGTGGTGGTGGAGGGTTTGCTTTTTTGGCTTGGCTGAGCTTTTTCTGTTCAATTCTGGATTGTAGCATGGCAATTTTGTCTGCCAAGGCTTTTTGGATCCTCTCACACCAGTCTGCATCTTTCACGCAGGTTTCTGAGGGTGTAGAGGGGGACTCGACTCCCCTGAGGATGATGAAGAGCTCTTTTGTTCTAGATTTTGGCGTTCTCAATTCTGTTGTCATAAGTCTCTTTTTTTGGCCATGAGGATAGAGGTTTTGTAGGTGTTGGCCGTTACCATGAATAGTGTTTTGTTGGCCTGGTTGGGTGTTTTTCTCCAGGTGGCTTCTGCTGCTCGTTTGGCGTTCCGAAGGATTTAAGCTCAGGGGTGAACAATTTGTTCAAGTGGGCTGCCGGTTTAGCTTTAGTGAGTTTCATAGGAGCGATGATATCTACTGCTGATTCAAGTGTTTTATTATAGAGGTCAACAAGTTTATCCCCATCTAGGTTGGAGTAGTTTGCAGGAGCAAGGATGTTGTGGATTAGGGGGCAAAGGCTCTGCAAGGTGATGTTGCGGTTATTCCTGGTGAGGCTTTGCGGGATAGTAGCTGGAGGGGTGTTTGGTTGCGTCTTGGAGAAGGACATGGCGTGGTAGTCTGCCGATGCGGTTGGTTCATTTTTAAGGATGGAGGTGGAACAGTTGTGATCCGCCAACCAGTCCAAGTTTCTGCCTTTGTTATGTGTCGGGGCTGTGATCCTGTGCTTGAACACAAGTTGGGAGATAGTGT
The DNA here is from genome assembly GCF_040938575.1 of Ambystoma mexicanum. Lineage (NCBI taxonomy): Eukaryota > Metazoa > Chordata > Amphibia > Caudata > Ambystomatidae > Ambystoma > Ambystoma mexicanum. The sequence continues at coordinate 80,821,296 of NC_090938.1, forward strand.
TTTCCAAGGAGAGCGCATTGGCTTTGTTAGGATTGCCGAGGCCCAGGTTGAAGTCCACTAGTAGGATGACTTAAGATCCTGTTTTGGTATTAGTGGTCAGGAGGCTGGATATCTCCTCCTAAAATGAGGAGATCAGGCCTGGGGGGTCTGTGTATGAGGTGCATAAGGATGGTTTGTGTAGCGGAAGTTGGAACTTAACAGACAGATCATCCATCTGACAGTGTACATCACAATGCTACTGTACAGGGAGGTTGGACAATCGAAAAGAATCACACACACACTCATAGGTTTGTATAGCTCTATAAAAGAAGCTCAGCGATTAGTGAATGAACATAACGTAAGACAACATTAACATGCATTGTTTATGAATGATCCATACAGCAACGAACAAATTAAATCAAGATACTCAGAAACATATACAAGCCGATTCATGGAATTAATGTGCACTGAAAATTTCCACGCAAGCGTGCAAAAGCGTGCGAATCGCAGTGCAAGTGCGAAAATCGCAGCGAAACCAGCGCACAGCGATTCATGGAAGTCTGTGAGCGTGTAAATCCATGGATGTGTGCTAAAATCCTGCATGGCACACGCTGGCACACAGGTCTTCAAATAGTGTGCGCTATGCGAACAGCGAAAGCGCACATAGCGCAGCGCACACAACAAAAGTAGGCATAACACGGGGCGTAACACGTGGAATGGGAAACAACGCGTGAAAATGTCGGCGTCACGGGGGAAGTACAGGAGGCAAATGCGTGGAACGCTCACAAACACTTACGCCAGCAGGAAGCAGGCGTACGTGGACCCGCGCAGCATAAAAGTGCACGCAAACAACAAACAAGATCAGACGCTAAGATGAATATAACGTTCCTTGCAGCAGTGGTCATGGGATACCACAGGAGGAGGAGGAGGATAGTCAGGCCCAGAATGTTTACACCCAGAACCAGCCTTTTTGGGATGCCTGATGACCAGGTGTATGGGAGGTACAGGTTTCCACCTCACATAATATTCGACCTGGTGAGTGAGTGGGAGGATGACCTCACATCACCCACCCTGTGTTCCCAAGCACTGAGCCCCCTTGAAAAGGTGCTTAATGTACTGCACTTCTTGGACACTGGATCATTTCAGCAGAAAAGTGCTATAGTGGGGGGGGGTGTCACAGGCCACGCAGTCACGCTGCCTACACCAGGTCTTGGCCATCATGACTGCACGCCCATCAGTCCGCAGGCACATATACCTGCCCAGAACACCTGCAGAAAGGCAGGCTGCCATCCAAGATTTCTACGGGGTGGCACAATTCCCCAAAGTGCTAGGTGCCATTGATTGCACCCATGTCCCCCCAGGGCAACTGTGTACATCTATAGAAACTGCAAGCACTGGCATTCCATCAACGTGCAGGTAGTATGTGATGCCAAGGGAATCATCACCTCAGTATATGCCAACTATCCAGGGTCCACCCATGTCAGTTTCCTTTACAGAATGTCAACCCTAAACTGGGACCTAGAAGCTGGGAGGCATGGCGATACATGGCTGCTTGGTGAGTATAAATGCCACTGCACATGCATGCATGTCAGATGCAGAGTTATGTCACAAACCCACTAATGATACCCATCACCACCTCCCCAGGGGACAGTGCCTACCCTCTGAGCACCCACATGATGACGCCAATTCGGAACCCTACCACACCACCAGAGGTAAGATACAACACAGCCCATATTGCAACCCGGGGCATAGTGGAGCGCACATTCAGAGTGCTCAAGTCACGCTTTCACTCCCTTGACCGCTCTGGTGGGTAGCTGCTGTACGCTCCCCCAGTAGTGTGCAGGATCATAGTGGCAGCATGTGTCCTACACTATGTTGCAACACGCCGGGGCCTGCCGGTGGACATGGTGGTGCCCCCACATCCCCAACCACATGCACGGCTGCTGCGAATGGGAGGGGAAAGGGCACGTGGTGAGGCAGCCCGTATGCAGCTGGTGGCGAATTACTTCACCTAAAATCACACCCCTGTGGAGTGCACACAGCCCTGGCACATACCAGCTGACAATCAATGATGATGACATAAGGGACAGTGAACTATCACAACCATACCAGCCTGAGATTGGTCACCTGGAACTATTACATTGTGTGCATTCCTACCTACCGAAACACCACCAATGCGGTGTCATTATAAGACATACATCTATGCTGCAAATTGATAACCCCCTTGCAAAATACAACATGAAAACAGCGCCATGTCACCCAACCCCTCATCAGCTCCGCCACCCAACACACCATTGCATGTCATGCAGTGTGAAAGCAAACAAAGCAATGCACAAGACCTAACACAAGTGTCACAAAGTGCACTGTCCCAAATGGAAACTGCCCACAGACAATATGCTCCCAGTAATCAATAGCAAACAGCACACATGAACAAATACTTAAAACCAACACAATACAGCAACACACCATGAAACATTGCAAAAACATGACAGTACTAAGTCAAAGTAGTGGTAGTCTTACAACCTCAATAAGCCAGCACATCGACCCCTTCCAACTGTAGAGTGTTGCTGCCACGCAAATGTGTCAGTGTACTGCATACAACATGAACTCCATCTGCAAAGGAGACAGCCTTGTGAAGACATGAGGAAGGAACCTGCAAATTATGAGGAAAACATGGATGCACAAGAACATATCAATACACCATGCAGTGTACAATACAACAACAATACCCACTAGGGATGTCCACACAGTATTGACTACAGACTGCCCACACACATGGGAGCCCAATGTCACTGTGTAAGTCACTCTCACTTGGTCACACCCTTTGCAAGCCCATGGAAACGGGAAGCAGGAGGGGTGTGTGTGTCACGAACCCAAGCATCTAACCCAAATTCAGGAAAAGCCTGCATGTGCCCAGCCGGAATACAGTGGATGCCCACGGGAGCCACACAAGGCAACACACTGTAAAAAAGAAAAAAAAATGGCCATGTGGGGGCCGGGGGGGAGGCCAACCAGGAGGCACTATGGGATGCAGCCCACGCAAAGCCCTGGTATGGTCCTCCATGGCAGCAAGCATGCAGGTCTGGAAGGTCTGATTCTGGAGGATTAAAGTGCGGAGATCCCCATGCAGAACCTCATGGGTTTCCTGCACTTCTGCACGCATGGCCTCGCGGGATGCCCGGATCTCCTCACATGTTGCCTGCAGCTCAGCTGAGAGTGAATGTGTGAGCTGCTCCAGCTGCTGTTCTGCCCTAACGTTTTGGGAAGCCTCAAGTTCAAGCAGACTCTGCCTGAGGTTATGGAGTTCTACCCTCAGGGCTTCCCTGTGCCCATGTGACTCTATTGATATGGATTCGCGCAGAGTCTCCAGTGCCGCCCGTCGGTCCCTGTTGGACGCCAACATGTATTCCCTGTGTGATTGGCAAATGGAGTCTGTTGCTTGCTGTTGTTGTTCCATCTGCCTTTCAGGGGGGATAATGGAAGTGGCCACCCTCTCCATTGCCTGAGCCATCATTTCTACTGTTGCTGCCTGTTGGGTTGCAATACCGTGCATGGAGTTTTCCCAAACACTATTGCCTGATGGCGCACGGCCACCGCGTCGGCGGGCACCACACCTGTTTGGGGCAAGGCGATCTGCACCTTGCTGTGCTGGCACTGCCTGAGGCTGCAGGACTGCATTCCCCTCTGATCTGCTGGCCCAGGAACAGGATCAGATGCTGTGGAGTGTGACCCTGCATCCGTAACCGCCAAAGGCAGACCTACCAACACTGACATCCCCATAGAGGGTTCTACCCCTGGTGCAGGTGGGTTGGACAGAACAGAATCCCTGCCAGAAGCACTGACCTGTGACAGCACATACGTCTCATCATCCGAATCAGCACCTGAATAGAGGTCTGGGGAGCTGCACCCAGAGACACCCCTCGACAGTATGGTCTGCAGTACCAAAGTGTTTTCACCCACCACCACACCACATCCCCCACTGGTGCCTGGTCATGGCTGAGAATCCTCCTGGGTCTGCACCATCTCTTGAACCTCACGAGCATCAAGTGCGTCGTCACCTGCAAAAACATGAAATACAAGAAATGGAAACAAGCATGAGCACCATAGCACACACAAAAGCCTGACAAGACAGAGATCCTGTACATGGTTTACACATGTCCCACAAGACTATAACCCTGGCATGCATGCACTGTCAATGAGTTTGAAGGGGAGTCAAAAAGGCAGACAATGAGGACACCAAGATGGAAAAGCAACACATTCGCAGCATGTTGTGTAGCACTGGCATCACACATCAGCCTGTGAGTGGCATGTCCAATACACATACATGACACATGCCAGCACACAGATGTCATGTAGCATAGTCATGGTAAAATAGACAACTAAAGCGATATGTCAGTGAATGAGTACTGTCACACATCCATGTCACATGGACATGATGAGAAGATGAATGCAGAATAGTGTTGCAAAATATGCATGTGCCACACACTGCAACACATCCAGTGTACAATAAGACAGTGATTGTAGGCAGATGTACACATCAATGGTTGGTCGCTTCAACATGACAGGAAACAAGTATCAGGTTCCATATGCAAACAGGCCCTAAAAATAATATTCAGCAGGCCAATACTCCCTCGCCCTGAATGGTCTAATCATTCACATAACCAGGTAACTAAAATGGCACAATGTGGGGTGTAAACAATGACAGAAGCATGTCACATATGTGGCATTAGGGATGAAAAAAGCATATGAAAAATGGGATGATCTAAACAATCAGCCTGAATGAACACAGAAAAAATCTGAACAATGTTGTTGCAAGATGATAGTTCAAGGGCAACAGCAGTAATGTGGGGCTAATTGGCTACAGTGGGCAGAAGGGATACTGTCATACCCAAATCAAAGGCACGTGAATGTATTGGAGGAAGCACATGGGTGACCCATAACACTTAGGAGTACACACCCTCACCTGACACTCAATCAGAACCCGTCACCCAAACAACATACACATGGAATACACACACATGCATGGGCACTCACCGGACAATGCGTCGTAATCAGCTAGCTCTCCCACGCTTTGGATCTGTTCCTCTGTGACGAAGGTCCCAGCAACAGACTCATGTTCAGTGAGTTCATTGTCCTCTGGTGGAGACCCACCGCCAGTCACCAGAGTAGCGGCATGATTTGAGGCCAGCTTGTTCTTTGCTCTGCTTTTCAGCTCATTTCACTGCTTGTAGCAATCATTAGCTGTGCGCCTCACAAATCCAAGTGCACTTATGCGGTCCTCGATGGTCTGCCAGTGTGCCCTATGTTGACCAGGTGTGGTCTTGCACCCTGCAGTCACCACCATTTCGCGGCTATGTACCGACACATAGGTCACAAGTGCATCAAGTTTGGCGTCATTAAAGCTAGGCTTCCTTGACGTGCCGGACTGTGTAGCTGTGTCTGGGGTCTCAGCCTGTAGTGCCAGAGCACCCTTCTTCCTCTTTTTCAAAGGTGGAGCGGACCCTGAGTGGCTTACACCGCTCTGGTCAGTAGGAGGAGAATCGCCGGTGGACTGGGTACTAGGAGTATGCGTAGGCACAATGACCACAGGTCTTGGTGCAGGCATTGGCTGAAGTGTGATGTTGGCAGGGGAAACGTTGGTTTGATGGACCTGGACCAACACTGTCCCGGCTGGGAGACTCAGAGCTGGGGTGGATAGAGCTGCAGCGGCCCCTGCAGCCTCCCCACTCTGCCTACTTTGGGCAGCAGATGACATCGCTGCCCCAAATCCACGTGGCCTGGTGACACCAAATTGCACCACCACACGTGGCTTAGACTTGCTGACCTGGAAGTCAGCCTGGAGTCATTCTGTGCCGGGTCAGGTGCCACAATGGGCTGGTCCAACAAGGGCTGAGCTGGGATGGTGTCAGCTACATTTCCCATAACCATGGGGGGGCATGGGTGTCCCTGATTGGTCCTCCACCCATGGGGGTCTAGAGGCACCCTGCAAATCCTGGCCACGTCCCCTACCATGCCCACCACGCCCACCTTTTGGAGGTCGACCACCTTTGCCTCCCTTACCGCTTGGTCGCCTCCCAACCATGGCACTGATGTTGCTGTGCGTATGGGAGTAGCAGTAAACGATTGTCCTGGGCAATTGGGGTGAAAGGGGTAGGGTACTAGATGGAATTCGTACCCTAGTGCTCTAGCAAGGCTGTCTGTGACCCCTGGGGGAAGATGACGGGTCACGCAACGCACAGGCACCCCGAAAACAAAAAATAACGTGTATGCAACCTCTCGCAGACCACGTGCGTGGAAAAATGACCCCGCACTATGCTGTGGCACCCAGGAACACAAAAATAAGCGTACGCGTGTTACACGCAGCCTACAATCACCTCTGAAGGGGTATGCGACACACGGGGCAAGCACAGTTGGTAAATGCGTGCGCAACTCACTGTCTGCCTGGAAAAAGAACGTGAAAAAAATGCTTGTGTGCGCGTTGGCAACACCCCCTCCAAAAGAAGAATTGTACGCTGTCTGAGGAGACAGGACAAAAGAAGAAGTGAACGCTGTTTGAGGAAACAGGCCCAACAAAAAAAATGAACGCTGTCAGAGGTAACAGGGAGTATGAACTTGAAACGCTGTGAAGTAATTGCGTGTGAACCGACAAGAAGTACAGAATTCACCCACTCGCTCTCCACGAAAAGCACGTACAAGGAAATGGGGTCCTACACGTACCTTTTAAAGCGGCCCACACATACAACGTCACTTACACGTGTACACGCTAAGGCCCTTTCCTCCAATTACACGAGCTGACACTCAGACATGTAGTTTTTGGACGTGTACGCTGAACATGCCCCCGTGTTGATGGAAACGCCCGTGCGAGTCACGTCACAGACGCGCAGACCCTTTCCTCGGATTACACGCATTCACACGCGGACGTGCAGTTTTTTCACGCGCCATGAGCCACTATGCTCACGTCACAAGGGAAACGCCCACGTGCGTTATGTCCCAGACGCGCTTACACGCTAAGGGCCTTTCCTCGAATAACAAGCTGACGTGCAAGATTTTCATGTGCCAAATCACTCCGTATCAAGCTGGCCATGCAACACACGGAAGACCCCGCTCCTGCCCAGAAGGCCAAATTACTGCCCCCCAAGAGCCCCGAGCACGCTCCCACCTGCCATCTGCTGCTGCCTGCCTGCTGCCCACGTGCCCTGGTATTTGGTGTCTGCACATCAGCCAGGGTTCCAGTTGCTGTGTCCACCCCTGCTGGAACAGAAGACTCCCGACTGGGATACCATCGCTCCAGAGCCCAGCCCCAGGACCCAGTTACCCACCCACGCCTGCCTCGGGGGTCGCCATGTCGGGGCAAACACCATCTGAGACCAGTGGCGACCCCCAGCCAGAGAGGCAGAGGGCCACCAGCTTCAGGGTGAAGGAAGTTGGTGGCCTGGTGGAGCATGTCCTGGGGCAGTATGATGCCCTCTTCAGAACATCACGCACCAACAAGGAAGGACGGGAGAGGATCTGGGACGACGTAGTAGTTGCCATCAACGCGGAGGGGATGGCAACCCGTGACATCAAGCCCATCAAGAAGCGCTGGGAGGACTTCAGGTCCAGGCCCTCCACAAGGCCCAGCGCCTCGCGGATGGGGGCTGGGTCAGCATGAGTGACATCCAGATGAGGGTCCTGGAACACATATGCCCAGCGCTCCACGTCCAGATCCTTCGGAGGAAGACCTGTCTGGAGTTGAGCGGTAAGTGTCCAAGCATTGTTGTGTGAGACAGGGCATGTTGCAGTGTGCTAGTAGTCTGATATTTGCCTGTATGTGTGACATGGGCCATGTATGGATGTGTGTGTGCAGGGACATCATATTCATGCATGTGAGACCAGTAATGTGCGAACCACATGGTTGGTGCATGAGTTCCAATGCAACATGGGGAGCTGTATGGCAAATGAACACATGAAAACATGTCAGTGTCTGTTCTTGCACATGGTGGGGGTGTGAGGGATGGGTGCTGCTGTGATGTACATGTATGGTGCACATGTGTGTGTGTCTGAGAAGTGTGTCTGTGACTTTGATACGCCATGGATTCATGACACATGTCTGTGATGATGTGTACATTCACTCATGCAGTGCGGTCACCATTGTATGCACTGTGTCTATCCAATGTGTCTGTGGTGTACAAGGCATGATGCATGACCCTCTGGTAATGTGTGTGCATGGGATCAGTGTGAGCCATGATGCATGTTAGTTAGAAGGCAACATTTTGATTAATAGAGGCCCTTGTACATGGATGCTGATGTTGATTACAGGCGCCATGCCTGTTTATGCATGTGTGTTGCGTGCATTCACCCATGTGTTGTGGAGGGACAGGATGGAAGTGGCGTTAGACACTGCCACTCATGTGTTATTGCTTCCTGTCTAGGCGAATATTATACTGTAACCTGATGCTTGTGTTCTATGTCTCCCTCTATGCAGCGTCAAGTGAAGAAGAGGGCGGAGACGGCGCTGTGGAGCGAAGTGGCGGGGATGCCTATACTGGGCGGTGACAAAAGGCCCAGCCACCCTCCCAGGAATTGCCGTCATCCGGGAGCGAGGGGGCTGGTGCTGCGTCTGCCACTAAGGCTGCGGCGGAAGGGCCGGGTGAGCCCCCACAGGGGCTTGCAATGGCGGAAGACGGTACGGAGACATCCAGGTTGGTGGTCTCCACAGAGGAGGAGGAGCCCGCTACTGAGCCACACATGGGGCCTGGCGGGGGTAGTACCACTGATGCAAGTGGTGCAGTCCAGGGCCAGGGTCAGGAGGCAGCTGAGGTCACCGCGGAAGGGCCTGTTCATGTCCCTGTCCTTGACCCTGTGACTGCACCACCATGCACCAGCAGGGATGCCCCGTCTCAGGCCCGTCCGCAGGTAAGGGAGAGTGCCATGTCATCTGCCTCGCCACTACTTCCGGACGAGGGGTCCAATGAATGTCTGGGCTCCGTCCTGATTGGTGTCGCATTGCGCACGTGTGACATTCGTGATGACGTGCGTTCTTCCTGGGCGGAGAACACACGCCATCACGAACAGCAGCGTCGCGACGTGGCACTGTTGGCAGGGGCCCTGGTTGGTGGGTTCCTACATGTGACACGCACTCTGTCGGACCTCTCCTCCTCTGTGGAGACTATGCGCCAGTCGTTCTCCCTGCTGTCTTCCGGCCCAGATTGCACCAGGGCCCCCTGTGGACCTGGCCTGACCAACACAGCCAGCTTGGTGGAGATCCCATCCCTGCCACAGTCAGGAGTCGGCGGTCCAGCAGGGGTGGACACCACAACTGGAGACCAGCTGATGGAGGATGTGCAGGCATCATCGGACAGGGCACATGGACAGCAGCAGCAGCAGGCTCTAGGTGGGAGCAATGATGAGTCGGGGCCATCGTCATCAGGGGGGCAGGCATCGGCCAGAGGGCAGGAGAACCCTGGAATGGATGTGTCTTCTGTGTGGCTGCGGTTGGGCCAGCGTATAGGTGCGGAGCGGTGGCGGGCGGAAGAGGCGCAGCTCACCATGGTCAGGGTGGAGTTCTCCATGCGTCGGGCGTTGAGACGGGCAGAGTGCCTCGAGGCAACTCGCAGGGAGTTGGAACCGGCCATGAGTGCCTCCCTGTGAGACCTCGGGCCTGGACAGAGGCCCGCCTCCAGCAAATAAACATGGAGTTCGATGATGCCCTGGCCGAAAACATCAATGAGTGAGCCGCAGGACTTGCCCGTCGCCATTGTAAATAGTTTATAGTGTTAGGTTTCCTTTATTTTATTTTGGGGCTTTTGGACTATGCCCCACACTTTTGTAAATAGTTTTTTGGTTAGGTAGGTCATTAGATAGGTTTCATTTGTTTCATTGGGCTCATGGACCCTTGAACATTGTATTGTACATAGTTGGAAGTTGGATTTATGTGGACATTTTAATTTCATTTCACCATGGATCAATGGATTTACCTTTTTGCGTTTCATTTGGGTTTGGCTTGGTGGACAGAGAGTTATGGCCATTTTCTTTTTGGATTACTTGGGTTTCTTTGAGGATTTTTATTTTTTTTATTTGGACATGCATTTCATTTCATGTTTGCCATTATTTTATGCTTTAAGTACTTTCAATTGTTTTTCATGTTAATACATTTTGATCTTTTACTTCAATGTGTGGGATTCACTCATTGGTTTCATGCATGTTGACATGTGGGTTTACTCAATCAATGGCAACCTGTGTGTGTGTGTGTGTGTGTGTGTGTGTGTGCGCGCGTGTGTGTGTGTGTGTGTGTGTGTGTGTGTGTGTGACGGACATGTGTTGATGTACATAGTTGAATTTTGGTTTGTGTCATGAGATGGGCATGTCACTGCTGGGTGGGTGAGTGGGTGGGGGGACATGAGTGGGACATGAGTGGGGGCCTGCTGGCAGGTGCCCCTCACTGCTGGGGGGTGGAGGTGCAGGGGGACATGAGAGGGGGCCTGCTGGCAGGTGCCCCGCACTGCTGGCGGTGGGGGTGCAGGGGGACATGAGTGGGGGCCTGCTGTCAGGTGCCCCTCACTGCTGGGGGGTGGGGGTGCAGGGGGACATGAGTGTGGGCCTGCTGGCAGGTGCCCCTCACTGCTGGGGGGTGGGGGTGAAGGGGGACATGAGTGGAACATGAGTGGGGGCCTGCTGGCAGGTGCCCCTCACTGCTGGGGGGTCGGGGTGCTGGGGGACATGAGTGGGGGCCTGCTGGCAGGTGCCCCTCACTGCTGGGGGGTGGGAGTGCTGGGGGACATGACTGGGGGCCTGCTGGCAGGTGCCCCTCACTGGTGGGGGGTGGGGTTGCAGGGGGACATCAGTGGGGGCCTGCTGGCTGGTGCCCCTCACTGCTGGGGGGTGCGGGTGCTGGGGGACATGAGTGGAGGCCTGCTGGCAGGTGTCCCTCACTGCTGGGGGGTGGGGGTACTGGGGGACATGAGTAGGGGCCTGCTGGCAGGTGTCCCTCACTGCTGGGGGGTGGGGGTGCAGGGGGACATGAGTGGGACATGAGTGGGGGCCTGCTGCCAGGTTCCCCTCACTGCTGGGGGCTGGGGGTGCTGAGGGACATGAGTGGGGGCCTGCTGGCAGGTGCCCCTCACTGCTGGGGGGTGGGGGTGCAGGGGGACATGAATGGGGGCCTGCTGGCAGGTGCCCCTCACTGCTGGGGTTGGGGATGCAGGGGGGCATGAGTGTGGGCCTGCTGGCAGGTGCCCCTCACTGCTGGGGGGTGGGGGTGCAGGGGGACATGTGTGGGACATGAGTGGGGGCCTGCTGGCAGGTGCCCCTCACTGCTGGGGGGTGGGGGTGCAGGGGGACATGAGTGGGGGCCTGCTGGCAGGTGCCCCTTGCTGCTGGGGGGTGGGGGTGCAGGGGGACATGAGTGGGGGCCTGCTGGCAGGTGCCCCTCACTGCTGGGAGGTGGGGGTGCAGGGAGACATGAGTGGGGGCCTGCTGGCAATTGCCCCTCACTGCTGGGGGGTGGGGGTGCTGGGGTACATGAGTGGGGGCCTGCTGGCAGGTGCCCCTCACTGCTGGGAGGTGGGGGTGCAGGGGGACATGAGTGTGGTCCTGCTGGCAATTGCCCCTCACTGCTGGGGGGTGGGGGTGCTGGGGTACATGAGTGGGGGTCTGCTGGCAGGTGCCCCTCACTGCTGGGGGTGGGGATGCAGGGGGACATGAGTGGGGGCCTGCTGGTAGGTGCCCCTCACTGCTGGGGGTGGGGGGTGCAGGGGGACATGAGTGGGGGCCTGCTGGCAGGTGCCCCTCACTGCTGGGGGTTGGGGGTGCTGGGGGACATGAGTTGATGAGCATATTGCAAGGTGACATGTGGCTTGGCTGGGGGGCATGCCCATGGTGGATGGGCTGCCTGCGGGACATGACCAGGGGTGCAGGGTAGTCCCCTGTGTTGTGAGCTGCCTGCAGGAGACTTGGAGGGGGTAGAGGGGACACCTGGGAGGACCCACACTGCCAATTCACGTGTAGGACTCCCCGCGCACCACACTGGATACACGTACCCCGCTCTGACAGCAAAATCGCGTGTGAAACTTCACGCACACCCCCGAAATACACGTACCCCACTCGCACAGGGCCAATCGCGTGTGAAACTTCCTGCGAACCCCAGTAATACACGTACCCCGCTCCCACAGGGCCAATCGCATGTGACACTTCCCGCGAACCCCAGTAATACATGTACCCTGATCGCACAGGGCCAATCGCATGTGACACTTCCCGCGAACCCCAGTAATACACGTACCCCGCTCGCACAGGGCCAATCGCGTGTGAAACTTCCTGCGAACCCCAGTAATACACGTACCCCGCTCGCACAGGGCCAATCGCATGTGACACTTCCCGCGAACCCCAGTAATACACGTACCCTGCTCGCACAGGGCCAATCGCGTGTGAAACTTCCCGCGAACCGCAGTGATACACGTACCCCGCTCGCACAGGGCCAATCGCGTGTGACACTTCCCGCGAACCCCAGTAATACACGTACCCCGCTCGCACAGGGCCAATCGCGTGTGAAACTTCCCGCGAACCCCAGTGATACACATACCCTGCTCGCACAGGGCCAATCGCGTGTGAAACTTCCTGCGAACCCCATTAATAAACGTGCCCCGCTCGCACAGGGCCAATCACGTGTGACACTTCCCGCGAACCCCAGTAATACACGTACCCCGCTCGCACAGGGACAATCGCGTGTGAAACTTCCCACGAACCCCAGTGATACACGTACCCCGCTTGCACAGGGCCAATCGCGTGTGTTACTTCCCGCGAACCCCAGTAATACAAGTACCCACATGTGAGACTACCCACGCAGCAGGGTACGTATATTCGGAGGGGTGCGCGGGTAGTTTTACAGGCGTTTTCGAGGTTGTGAGCCTGAACACCATGTACGGGATTTGTGCGGGTTGGGGGCGTAACTGGTGCTGCTGCAGGGTCGATGCGCCACTCTGCGCCACGGCTGATTTTCGGATGTTAAAATCCATGAATACGCTGTGCTCAGAAATTGATTTTAGGGCACGCGACTGGCGCAGAAAGCCACACGTGCACACTGTGCACCAGCCGCGTGCGCCACTTGTGCACTGAATTCGATGAATTACCCTCTGAATATGCAAAAATAAAAGGTGGAAATCTGGGTAAGGTGCAATTTCAAGCGGAAAACATTCCATGTTTAGCCCATCCACCAATTCATCACATCACAAATAGCAAAGGAGTTGATTAAATTGTTTCATTGTGACTTGAATTAAACTTTACTAAGACAATTACTAACACAACACGTTTAATAATTTTAACAGAATTTTAAAAGCCAACATCATTGTGTGTAACATTGTGGCATTTAAAACAACCAGGAAACAGGTAAAGTCTTTGGGAAAATGTCAGATGAGCAAGCAATGAGAGTTTTGCGGGTGTGATGTGTGTTCTAGGAGAACAGTTCTCAACAAAAACTAGAGCTTTCTCAGAGTTCATTTGTTCTCTTTCATTATAAATGTTTTTACTTTTGTTAGGCATCACAGTCATTAAACTGGGGGTTTAAGGGGATTATTTTTGTGAAGTCTTTGCAACGAGGGGACATATGGGCAAACTATACATGTCAATGTGGTCCGTCATTCAGGGGGTGCAACCCCAGTGCAGTTTCTTCTTTTGTTATGACATTCTGCGACCTGTTGCCTTGAGTTTATAAGGAGGACTAACACAGCAGGACATCCTGGCCTGGGCGTGCATCTACCAGTGGACTGGGACATATTAGCATGTATTTGGGAGACCTTTGAGGTTGGTGTGTTACTGGCTTTGGAAATTGCCTCGCCTCACTTGTTCTGTACAGTTCTCAAATCATCCTGAGCTTTATTAATATCCTTCATGCTCAAATGTCGGCATTATTTTGGGCTATATCTGCACAACAAGAGACAGCATAGTTACACAGGTGTTTATATTCAGCATACAGATGTTAGGGTGCTCACAAGAATACATTCAGTTCACTCTACGATCCATTGTACACGAAAAATGGGCGAATGTGTCATTTGCATCATTTTGGACTTTCATGCATGTCAATATGATATATTCCATTCTCGAGATGCTAGGCCAGTCCTGGATTTCAACTTGCATTCTGGGACTTGTAGTTCTAGATTTCCCCCCATTATAACTCAGATCAGAATTAGTGTCTCCAGAATGGAAAGGATAATGTTGGCATGTATGCATTCCCGAGCCTCTTCTATACCAATGCATGTGGTGTTGGCCAGCAAACACGTGCTGGCAGCTGTTAGTGTGTTTTCTTTTCTTCATTTCTTGCAACATTGTAGCCACATCATAAACACGTGCACGCATGAGGAACCAAACATCAAATAAGGCCCCAGTCACACGATTTACCGCCACAGTGGGTGCAGGCCGTGTCCTCTTCTTTGCTGTTTGTTCTGGACACTGAATTTAAAACATGGATGCCGCAGTAGAAAGGATCTATAATTCCTCGAATCACGCCTCGCCATGGTTTTTTAAAGCGTGTTGGCCGTTAGCCTGATCACTGTATATCATCCTGGTTTGACCACAGTTCAGAACGATCTGGGGACCTTCTTCTGAGCGTACTCAGGACTGGATGAGGAAGCAATCTCAGGTTTACAACTGGGGTTAAGTATGGACTTTGAGTCAGTCCTACAATCGTTACTGCATTTTGGCTAAATTTAGTAACATGTGAAGACAGTGTGATCTTGTGTTGACTAGTGCTGCTCAGAATGATGTTTAGCCAAACTATCCTTGGCAACCTTGCTGGATTCTGACGCTGATATTTTGAAACTAAGATAAGCGCTGTCTGGGGACACCATTTTGATTACCGCACGTTTTCACTCAGAAAGGATTATTCCGGGGATAGTTTGTTGTCCCTGTTTTGTTTCATCTGCATTTTAATGGGAATGCAAATGCGCTCCAGGAAGCACCTGCTGACTTTGCCAGGAGACTTGGAACAATCTTTAGGAAGTAAGACGTGAGGCCAACATTGTCTTGGGCAACACACAACGCTGATTTAAAGAACCAGCATGCTCCATTATCACTTCTGGAGTTGCCCTTCAAAAAGGAGTTAACGGTCTGGGAAGAAAGTTTATCAGCATGTATCTTTTCTTTAAAATAAGCAGTAAACACAATATTACAACCTGCAGAGGTAATATCTTTGTCGACTAGCTTGTCCTTTTGTCTGCTAGCTTCCTAGACTGTTTAGATCAGGGTTGTCCAACTCCAGGCCTTGAGGGCCATATTCATGTAGGATTTTCAGGATACCTCTCATTAATATTCATGAGATGAATTTGCATACAATCAATCTAAATTCATGCCCATTTCTTCTCATGAATATCAATGTGGTGTATCCTGAAAACCTGTCAGGATCCCGGTTCTCGAGGCCTGGAGTTAGACAACCCCGGTTTAGATCTCTTGTTGAGGCAGTATTAGTACAACTGAAAGTGTTCCTTAAATGGTAGGGAAGAGCAGTTTCATTACATATTGTGTTGCTTGTTTGAAAGAGAAGTATGTGTTCCCAGAATGCAGGAAATAAATAAATCTGAAAACAAAAATGGGTTCAACACCACGCTGTGCAAATATAAATCAACAATGTTTACTTCGGCAAGCAGCTAGAGACACAAGATTCAACCGAGTTTGTTACTTTTGAGCAGCTTACCAGCAGCACAGCTATTACTAGCTGGACTAAGAATTCCTTTGAAGTCAGGATTCGTACTCAAACCATCTCAGCCCAGAAGAAGACTGTGTGGTCAAAACACGTGTTGACTACTCAAGTATTAAAAAATTGGAATATACAAATTGAGATTGTTCTCTGTATTTGCACAGTGTGGTGTTGAAACCATTTTTGTTTACTGTTGTCAATTGCGGCTCCCGTGGGCACAGGGCCCCTTCATCACCACAGTCTGCTGAATGTACTTCTGTGATACATATCAGGCCGCTGCCTCTCGGAATAAGCAGAATTCTTCTTATTTCCAGATGGGCTCCTGGGGGTCCCAGCAGTATGCCACAACATTAGCCCCCTAAAAAATGAATCTGCCTTTTCAGTATTTACAATCGATTTGATTACATTTCATGGTGTGTAAAAGAGAAAAATTTGGTAAAACAGGAAATAAGAAAAACGTGGATAATTTTTCTTTTTTTCTTTTCAATATTACATTAAAGTTTGGTAAAGATAGGGGACGCATACACCTCTTAGAATTACAGTGGTATTCAAACTGGATGCTGACTGGGAACAAAATAGGCTCAGTTCAATATTCAATATGTTATGCAAAATACATTACAACATGGCTCCAAAATTAGAAATTTTACTCTGAAAACAAAACATTTTGGTGAAATTTGCCATCTTAGGTGCTACACGAAAATCTGAACCACATCAAACATTACATTAGAAGCCCCTGCACATTGCATTTTAACAAACTGTGGCCTAAGACCCATCAACTTCTTTGTCAAAACAGAGAAGTAAACATTTCTAAAATCAAAATGTCTGCATCCCATTTCTTCTGTTCTGTGAATGCAAAGTTTGTGATGCCCTCTCCTCCCACACACACACACACACAACCACGAGTCTCTCAAGCAAAACATTCTCCCTTCCATTCTAAACCAAACTTTGTTTACACTTGTGAATTAGCGCCTAATGAAAAACATACCTCGGAGACATCCATCTTGGTCGCGCAGACTGGGCCTCCCAGCTGTTGTTTTCTCCGAATTAAGTTTTGCCTACTTTTATGAAGCACCATATATCAGAAATAAACAGAGCCCTTATTTGATTCTGCAATTTACACAATTTTATCAGCACCCAGGAAAATTGGGTTTTCTTACTTCTGCTCAGCAATAAATGTCAATTTTCTCTGATGAAATTTCTTGCCATTTCTTGTTCATGAAACTGAATCAGTCTGCTCTTTCAAGGGACCCTTGATTTTGCACTCTGCAAATGGATGTGCCAGTGGGGTGAGATTAATAGGAGATGATAACCTAGGCAAGCTCGTGCCAATACTGTGTGTGCGCTCCATGCTACATTTGAAACATGAATCCAAACTGTTCCAGTGTGCTTGAGAAACATGAAATATTGCACCTTGTTTAATGTCAAAAGTCTGCATAGCCTGAAAGATGCTTGTTTTTTCTTTTCTATTTTCTTTTCTGCTCTTATATTTTTACTTTTCTTTTGTTTTTTCTCTTTTTCTTCTCTCTATTTTCTTCTCTTTTTTTCCTTTTCTGTTCTTTTCTGTCCAATTAACCTTTCAAAATCCACTTAGACTCACAAATAAGGCAGAGGGCTTTTATTAATTTCATTTGATGTTTGATCATAAACATGTAAACACGCTTTTGCAGTGAGCACAATGACAAGCAGTGCTGGTTCCATAGAACTGACGCGTGTTAGGAAAGGTGCAGATTGTCCCCAACACCAGTAATTGCACCAAATAGAATGTGGTCTGCGCGGGAAAAGAAAAAGGGGTGGTGGAAAATGATAGAAAAGTTAGCAGCGAGTATAAAAGTAAATAAGACAGCAGGTGTATTTGTGGAAAACACTGAGTTGGCTTGGCACCACATAGAGATCTTATGTTATTTATGTAGCGCTTTCGACAAGGTGCTTTACATAGAACCTGTTTGCATGCAATATCACCCAAACGAAGTTGGTACTCATTTGCCAACCCTGGAAGGATGAAAAGGAGTTTGGCTTTCTGGGATTTGAACCTGCAATCTGCAGATCACACAGAGATAACAGCAGCGAGCGCTCAACCAGCTGAGCTATCTAACCGGCATAATAGATAGATAATAGGTGTATATTTTTACCCAAATCACTGGTACTCATTTTATAGACCTCAGGAGGAATATGCGTTGAGTGGACCTATCAGGTCTTACAAAGATCCCCCTAGTGCCTGGGGAGGGTCGGGGGTGAAAGCTTTGGCTCTCCAGGTGTTTTGGACTACAACTCCCATCAACATTAGCAAGCATAATCAATAGTCAGGGATCCTGAAGTTGTAGTCCAAAACATATGGAGAGCCACGGAGTTCAGACCCCTGCCAGAGTGCATGCTTTTGTCCTATGGGAAAGGAAGTGCAGGACACTGGCCACAGACCACAATAATGCCAATGTGTTCCCTTATGTGGAGTTTCCTACAGGATCCCTCCGCATTATGGTACTCGATTAATCAGCTTGAGTAAGGTAGACCGAGCCCTGGCGCGGACCTGAACTTGCGAAAGCAGTTACTCTCGTTTTTATTTATCAATGGTGAAACTGCTCTATTTGAGATGTCAGCACCTTAATGTCAGTGTTTGATGTTGGAGCTGAGTCCACTTGAACGCCCATATATCTAGGCCTGTGTTAACTGTCATTTTTTGTATTTCTTTTTTCTCAAATGTAGATTCCTACTACTGCCAGAGGCAACATCCTTGAATTGTAGGCATTTATGATGGGTGCCTGGCATTCACATGTTATAGCTTTATCCCCTTGACTGCCAAGGGCCAGTATGCTCGTCCTTTTTGCATAGACTTGCTTAATAGCCTGGCAGTTAGTGGCATGTTTGTAAACAGGGCTGATTATTGGTAAGAAGAAAATATACTGCATCTGTAACCTCTGTGTGAACTGTTCCATATGGACCGGGCTGTCTTACTGGGGTAAGAGTAGCTACATGTAGGCAGTGCTTCATTTGAAAAAACATAAGTGACAGGGCCCAAACATGTTATGGCACTGCTGTGACACTGCGGGCGGGCACCACTGCTGCTAGAACCTATAGCTGCTCCCTGCAGTGTCCACATATTGGCGGTTACACTGCAGCGCGCGCCTGCTCATTGTGGTTGATGGATACTCTGAATATCACCAGGGAATAATTAAAGTGAGCCTGAGACAATAAGGGCCGGGGCTCAAAAATAAATGCCAGGGCTGATCTCTGCAAACACACCCACAATTTAAGCACTGCATGTACTCACTGCCGACACCTAACATGGTCAGTGGTGTGAACCTTAGGTGGGAAGACTCTCACATTAACCTGATTATAAAAAGGTTACACATGAAGTCGTATGTTTCATGTTGCCATGTCAATTCACAGCTAAGCAGCACACGGTTGATGTTGGTGATCTTCTATGGGGCAGGGATATGAGCAAAATCTGTAGCATTTTAAAAGAAAAATGGTTCCTCCCACTTGACGGTCCCCAATGCCTTAAGGTAGAAATGGCACATCACAGCGTGAAGCCGTGTTAAGAGAAAACTATTCATGGCTGGGGGCTAATAGGAGGGGCGCAGGCAAATGGAAATGAGGACTGAGAAGGATGAAAGGCGGGGACTAGATGATGGCCTCTACCCGTGAGCTTTCAAGAATTTTTGATTTTCTTTTCTTTTTTTTACCCATGGTGTGATATGTCGTCGATTTTAATGTCTGTAAAATGCATCTTACCATTGGCGTGGTTGACACCGTCTCCACTAATGTGCACGTTTGCGTTGTCTTCTAAAGGCCGCTGTCAGGAAAGCAACAAATGTACACTGCTGACCAAAGGTTTTAGTCCAAAATGCAGGTTAATAAAATTGAGCTTTGCAGCACCTGCCCGGAGCATCAACCAGCGTCAGTTTCAAATGTCCATCGGCCTACATCCCAGAACCAAACCATGTTCCAATCAGAAGCCACATTTCAAGGATACTCTAACTGCATAATATTAGCTATAAGTCATTGCCGTGACAGCACTGGATTGCATTCTATAACAGCACAGCAGAGGCACCGCTGGCTCAGAAGTATAGCCTCAGGGTGATGAGTCGCTCCAGCACACATCAGTGGTCCACGAAGACTTGGAGGCATTCACAGCAGCTCACCTGACTGACACTGGGGTCTATGGCTAGCCTGGAGAAATCAAACCCACACCCTTCCCCTGTAAGATTCTTCTTGCAGAGATTCTTCCAGCAAAGGGAATCACCTCCTCAATGTTCTCTCTCTCCCTCTCTCCTGTTTTTCCTTCACTGCCCTAGGTACATTTTTCTTTATATTGTCTTGATGGTTTGTCTCATGTTTTGCATTTCTGCTTCCATTTATTCAATGTATCCAGTTGTTGTAATGTAAAGCGCTGTGGAGTAAAGCGCTCTATAAATGTAATAAATACAACTACAAATAATAGACAGTAAACAATGAATACGTATTCAGGGTTTGCTCAGAGATTCGACGCCCACAGCTGTGGCTTCCCCGCTGTATTAAAATATTTGAAAAGAAAATGAAAACGTTCCTAATGTAGAAACAAGTCACTGGTGCCCATCATCTCAGCTTGTAAATTCTCTGTTACTTCTGCCTCAAGTATAGCCCTGCCGAAGGCCATAAAGCAGCTGTGCCAGGTGCCCTGATAACCACGGTGCGTGCCTTCCACTCATGGGCACACACCTGCCCAAGCTAGTCAACAATGCGCGTGCAGGCTCACCCATCCACGTGACCCTCCAGCAGAACTCGTTCAATGCATCAACACACTTGACTGTTCAACTAATGATTACATTGGTTACCCACGGATAGGCTAGAACTTTCTGGTTTTGAACCCCATCAACACCTCCATTTCTACTCCGGCGAATCCTCCATGCCATTCCCACTGTCTCCTGTGCAACTGAAGTATTCGGCACCTTTTGGCTAGACCTCCAAAGCCGCCACTTGTCATTCACACAATGTTGACCATGGTGGTTCCCATGTCCAGATTCCGTGGTGTAACACGCGTCCCATTTTTTCCTTACTTTCTCGCCATCCTGTAAATATTGTATTGTATTGTATTTTATTTATATAGCGCACCGAGCCCTGAGGCAACTGGGCACATTTCTTGGGTACATCTAACAGAGCGTATTTACAGTTACAGGCAAAGTAATTGACACAATTACAGGCATGGAAAATACACAGAACAACAAGTATATACAGTATAGGCAATTGGAGGTGTGAGTATTCACAGATGTAGTAGTGTGTAGAGACCGGCAATGAAGTGGGTTAATTTTCGTTCAGACAAAGCCAGGGTTTGGCATCATAGTGGAATTTGTGGATGGAGGGCTCTAACCTGATGTTAGGAGGTGATGCATTCCAGGTTTTGGCTGCGAGGACTGGGAAGCTTTTTCCCCCTGCATTTTGCAGTTTGAACCTTAGTATGATGAGGTAATTGGAGTGGGAAGGTCTAGTTTGCCTTAATGAAGTGTAGAGTTGGAATCTGTCGCAGAGGTATTTAGGTGCTTGATTATGTATACATTTGTGTATGAGCGAGAGAGTCTTGAATTTAATTCTTTGGCTGATTGAGAGCCAGCGAACACTGAGTCTCAGATCTGAGATGTGCAGTTTTCTGGGGTAGTTGGTTGCTGCTCTTCGTGCATTGTTTTGATAGATCAGTAGTTTGTTTAGATTGTGCGGACTAGTGCCTCTGTAAAGTGCACTGCAGTAGTCTAGCTTGGTTAGTACAAGCGGCCTGGCCAGGGTGATGCAATTTTCAGTCATCAGGAAGCAGGGGTGTTGCTAGGTCTGGAATAGACCCGGGGCTACACAAATGTCGGAACTGTTGGGACTGGGGGCTAGCTAGCCTTTTGGCTGTAGCTCCTAAGATTCTATCCGGGGCTACAACCAAAAGACCAGGGGCTATAGCCCCTTTAGCCCCCCCATCTAGCAACACCTCTGTCTGGAAGGGTCTACAGGCATTGATGAGCTTACATGTGTAAGCAGTCATGGATGCTGTAGCACTGATTTGTTTTCCAAGCGAGAGGGTGGAGTTGATTTAGATGCCTAGTGTTTTGACGTCTTTTGAGACTTTGATGTTGTTGCCGTCAATATTGAAAGTGTTAAATTTGTTGTCCAGTTTATTGAGTCTGGCTTGGGTTCCACTAGGAGAAGCTCAGTCTTGTCATCGTTTAGGCAGAGCCCATGTTGCGCCATCCAAGCTTGGATGATAAGGTAAATGTCATTAAGTCGTTGTGAATCTGTGTCGTGGTTGCCTGTGATGTGTATGAGATATGTGTATGTGTGTGTCTTCAGCCTGATTGGTATAACAGATGCCCAGTTGGTCAGGTTGGTCAAAAAGAGGTTTTGTGATTATGTTGTAGAGTGTGGGGGAGACACAGGAGCCTTGTGGGACCCCACATGTGACAGTCGATGGGGGTGCAGAGGCGGACGGTGCAAACACTCTGGTTGTTCTGTTGTTCAGAAATGACTGGATTCAGGTAATAGCGTAATTGGAAAAGTGGGCTGTTAAGGAAAGATGATTACAGAGGGTTTTATGGTCGACCAGGTCAAACGCAGCTGACAAATTTAGTAAGAGAAGGATGGCAACGCAGATACAGGCAGATTTCAATGTTTTTTTTTTATCACATAGACTACTTTTGCATATCATAGCAACAGAACACATGCTCACAAAGGGCTGTAAGACTGAAACATGGGTAAGATGTTGGATCGTAGTACATCCGATCTCTACCTCAACTACTTACGTGCAGAGCTGTAAGATACATTAGCACCCGGGCCGGGGAGCGCAGCTAATCAGAATCCGCACAACAAAGGCTGAAATCCTTGATCTCAGCCCACATTCTACCGAACCCGCAGGCCATCTCCCCGCCATGGGATGCCATTTAAAAAAAATATACCCCAAACCCCCCCTCCCTCCACTTACCTTTTGGCAGAGGCAGCACTCGCCAACACCTGCAGCTGCTCCCTGCCATCCTGAGCGCTCTGGTTGGCTGCCATGGAACGGGACAAGGGGTGCAGTATGGATCCCTGCTTTCCTTTCCATGGTGGCCATATTGAGAAAGGATTTTCCTTCGTTCAACAGAACGCGTGTGGTCTCCTGTTGAACAAAAGAACACCCGATCCTGCCAGTTGCATCGGGTGTTAACACCACATTGGTATTGTGTCATGCCACGTGAAGACATAAAAAATGAATTAATATCATTAAAAATAGCAACTCGTTAGGTAGTGCCCACTACCAGATAGCTGGCTCTTTTAATAAATAACCGGTGATGATGTCAACCAACCAGCGGTACTCCTTTTATCAGTCGCCGAATTATACATTTTTGAGATGCACTGCCAGTTATTGACCCAGTGGCTTGAAGGTCTCGAAGTGAGCCCTTGGCACACTCAACCAGCTGCATAGCATAAAAGACTCCAGTGTATTCTGCAATTCTCTTATTATTGGCAAGAAAAGAGCCTTGAAGACATTGCCCAGGCAGAATAATGGGGCTAGCAACACAATTTAAAAGGCAGTCTCACTATTATGGCTAAATATTCGATTTCAAGTGGGTGAAATGTGAATAACGTTGCAAGTTTCTCGAAAACAGCTCATGCCCCTTTCTAACTGCAGACCTGGAAATCCAAGTTGCAAATGCACAGAGGCGATAACAGCTTTTAATCCTTCCACTGCCGTTGGGCGTGTATGTGTATCCTAATTTCTTTAGAAAAGCATTAAAGTCCCAGTAGTAAAAGGCTTACGTTCTGAGACTGACTCAATGTGTTTGAAACAGACAAGGTTGTCACAAACAATGAGAAGGTTCAGGTTCTCATTTAGGAAAAAGAAATCCACTTGGGAAATAAGTTTGATCATTTTCAAAGTCCATTTATTTTTTAGAAGCATGAATGTTGAATCACAATACACGGCAGGAAGCTGCATCTTTAAACAAAACAGTGGCCATGGAAGTATGAAGTCAACAGAGTATTTAAAGGTGTAAGGACTGTAGGTGCCCTCATAACACATTTACCAGCATCACGGTCTTTTAAAATATCCCAAACCATAATAGACAATCGAAAGCTATTTTAAACGCATCTAGATAGGGTGTGCGGGCACCAGCTCCATATTGAATGTTTATGTCAAGATGCATTTAATATTTGCACAAATATGATGTTTGAACTGTCACATGGTGAAAAATGCAAGCGATGGACCTTTCATGGATCTGACACGATGCATAATGTAGAGGTTTCATTAGATTTGCTGGCTTCCCATCCACTACTAAACCGATTGGGCAGGCTGCCTGATCTGATCAGAATCAGGCAGCCTTGCCCCACATCCCTTCTCAGAAACCATTATTTTCATGTGAAGTGTGAAGACTCACACATTAAATGGCACATTATTATGGACAGCGATTTAAGAGGAATGATTGAACTGAAATTCAATTTAGAGTGATCTTGTGTATGGCAATGCAGTGCCTTTGGTAAGCTTTGCTAGAAAAGAGTGGGGTTTAGGTGTTAGATATAGGGGAGGCAGCTGGGAATGTAAGTTGTTGGCAGATGCAGAATGGTACTGCCTTGGTCCAGTGGCATCCTAAGTAGTGATATGTGGTGGGTGGGGGGCTTTGAAAGGGAAAACCTAAAATCAGTCAACTGGAGAGGAGGGTGCAAGACCAGGTTGCCATTGGTGTGGTGGTAGCCGGGGCGGTGGTGAAGAGAAAGGTGTGAGCAGTGTCATTGTTCCTTTAAGGTTAATGTGGTATTAGTAGGCAGAGCACAGCCATTTGCAAAGGTGGCGTGCATGCCGTGTAAGGTGGTTATACGTGGAGATGTATGTCAGTTAGTTGGAGGAAGGAGGTATTAGTCAGCAATCAATCTTGGAACGTTGTGTACAAGTGTATTCTGCATAGTCATGGAATTTACGGCGCAAAGTAACCATATTCGCAAGTCACGCCCGAAACGCCCCTGACACGCCCCCACGCAAAGCAAAAACAGCCAGAACAGCTACTGGGGCTTGGCAAAGAGCCAGAACAGGCACCAATGAACGCACTCTTCAAACAGTACCTGGGATCCCCAGCAAGCAGGCCTGGAAACATTTTAACATGGTTGAAAACACTAAAAAAATGTGCATGCGAACCTACATAAAGTGGTCCTGCACCCTGGTACGCTGCGTACGCGCACCCCTAAATTGGATCCGTACCCTGGTTGTGTACACGCATCCTGGAATCTGACATACACCCACCTCCGTGCTGCTATTCCTATGCGCAAGTGTACTTACGCCTTCGTTCAGGTGGTGGATGATATGAAGGACTTGCGTGTCCATTTCCCGGCTGGGAGGTTGCGTGATCGAATCCATGAATACGTCTTGTGCCGGACAGTTGTGGGCATGAAGGGACTGCCTGCAGGCCATTACTCGGAATGTCCACTTTTCAGCAAGTTCTTCCCCATTTGTTGTGTTCTGCTCCCTTCCCAGCCCTATGCACAAGCCACGCCCATTCTCTGCGTGGAGTCTCATGCAAGGCCTTTGACGGCTCGCAGAGACGTGCAGAGCCTGCACAAACTCCATGCAAGGCCAGGAAAAGTAATGTGCATTCAATTTTATGAATTGACCAACAGATATTTGCGTGCAGTTTGGCATGCAAGTACCTTATTTTCCACACAAATAATTCCATGAAATGGGCCTTAAGGGCCTAATTGACAGAACTGTATTATAATGGCAAAACCCCATTGGAAAAAGTTCTATGAATTGGGCCCTAGGTTGTACTTTTTTATGAATCAGGTCCTTTATCTACAAGGAAATTAGTGTACCAGGGAGAGAGGGGTGGGGGTGTTCAATAAATAGGTTTCTCAGCAAACAGACACCAGAAGCACATGTCTTCAAAGCAAAATGGTCACCAGCCTTTCCAATTGCCTGGCCACTATGCGGAACTACAAAGCCTAATTCCCAATCAGATACACTGCATCAGTCGCTGCATGTCTGAACACTACACACGTGGTTTTGTCTGGCTAGGAGCAATGTATCAGGAGTGCAGATGTGAACTGGAAACTGTTGAGGTAAGAGCCAGTGGGAAAAAACCAGGAGAGCTGAGAACATTCAGAGGGGTCAAGGGCATGGTGGGTCTGAGAGAAGAGACCCTCATAGAGAAAATGTCTCAGTGGGAGACCCATGCCCAGGGATATAGAGCTGTGGGACTCAACCACAAACACGAGGGAATGACAGACCGGGGAGAGAAAAAATAGAAAGCACGGGCTGTATCATAGACATTGTCAGAGACCAGAACAGAGAGAGAGAAAACAGAGAGCATGGGCTCTATCCCCAGATACTGACACAGACCTGTCCAAGGAGAGTAAGAACACAGAGCATTGGCTATATACTGACATTGTCAGAGACGAGACCAAGGAGAGAACTATGAAGGCAACACCATGCTGAGATCACCCAGCAAGCACCCCTGGAAACTGCAGGAGCAGTGTCCCTACTCCACACCAAAAGGTTACCCCAGATGGGCTATTGTGAAGCATTTTGCCAAACATTAAAAATATCAAAATCGCGAGGCAAGCGCTCCTATCCTCGTTCTTTGTGTGCTGGATTGATGTGCACCCCTACCGTCTTATTGCAAACTGTGTATTTTTAACTTCCTTCATTGCATTGTGTGCCCTGTTTGATTTTTAAACCAAGGTGTTTACATTACAAACATCATGCACCCCAACATTGTGCAATGCATTTTGTGACCTGTTTGGTTTTCAAACCTAGGTGTGTGTATTTGTAACATCCTGAACCCATATTTTGCTTTGCTTATTGTGCCCTCCTGCAACGACTAGGCTGCCTGGTGAGTTTGGGGCTATGACTGTGCAGTGCAGCCACCCTCTTTCCTTCAATTATCATCTGCCAACATGTTGGCACTCACCATTTCTCTGATCTTCTCCAACTGCTACACTATCACCTACCCACTCTCTCGCATGAAGTCTGGAAGAAAAAAGCACAAAATAGGCATCCTGAGTGCCAACCCTGGACTACCCATCACAGACAGCTATGTCACTGCAACTTCCAGACAGGTCTTCGATGAAATCCTCTTCTCTGTCCCCTCCCCAAATCTATGAACCCCTCACCTCATCTCTACTCTCACCCTTTTCACATGCTCTCTCATTGATGGTGGCACCAAAAAGAAAGTCCTCTTGGCTGGTTTCTCTTCATCCTGCTGTATCATTAATGTGTACCACACTGGCAATATCTTGGTTCAGTGTCCTCAACCCAACCTCATTCACTTCAAACAGCGCCTGCTGTCCCTCATTAACTTCTTTCCATCACCTGCCTCTACCCAACCACTATTTCTGTCCCTCCCCTTTGGACTGGTGTACCATGCCTCTGTACTGCTCCTCGGAAAACTTTCAAAGGTGGAGACCTCCTTCACGTGGCCACACTTAACGCCCGCTCAGCCAACAAGCACTCTGCCGACATCTTCCTCCTTCTTGAAGACATTTACCTCGCCATGCTTGCTCTTACCGAGACATGGTTCAATGCCAGATAAGTCACTGCTTTTGACTCCCTTCTCACCAAAGGCTACAAGATCATTTCCAAGCCACGGCCTAGCCGGGTTGGCAGCGGGGTTGTCTTAATCTTCCCTGAGTGGGTTCCTTACGCCCTCATACCCACCCAGACTTACTCTTCCTTTGAGAGCCTGCTTTGCAAGTTGATCATCTCCCCCTCCTCCTCTTTGACCTTTGCCACTATCTACAGGCCCCCAGGTGCTACCACTTCTGAATGGGCTGATTTCTGTGCCTCTCTCCTCTCAAACTCCTCTAAACTCCTTCTCTTTGCGACTTCAACATCTGTCACAGTATTCACTCTCTTCCTTGACCTCTATAGCTCGCTCTGCCTCACCATTCTCCCTCTGGTCCAACGCACTCAGCAAGGCTCACTTTTGATGCCCTCATCCCCACCGATCTATCACTCTCCCCCCACTGATTACAACTCTGTCCTGGTCAGACCACTCTCTCTTCTCCTCTTACCTGGGTCCCCTTGGCCCTCTGAACGCACCTCCTCCAGCCCTGCCAACCTCGTTCATGAACATCCGTCTGATGAAACGAGTGTCTGCTGATGACTTCACATCCACCTTCATCCCCCTGTCCCCCCATCCCATACTCTCCCTCTGACTTTGTTCTTAACAACCTCCATCTAGCCAAAACTAACACTCTGGATATTCTTGCCCCAGTCATGAAGATCCGCCTGAAACCCATTCCTTAGCATCATACCTGGTATGACTCTGAACTTGCAGCCTTCAAACGCAAGTGCAGCGCTGAAGAACAGAAGTGGCAAACCTCAGACTCATCCTCTGACAAACTGGCTTGCCTCTTGCTCCAAAGGCAATGCATACTCTCCATCTGTGCCAAGAAAAGGGCCGAAATACGGGCAAGGGTATCTGGTGCATTCAACACAGCTGAACGATTCCAAATCTGCAGGGAACTAGCCAACCCTTCCAAAGTCACCTCCTCCCCTCTCCCATCCCAGACCGCCTGCAACGCACTGGCCACACACTTCACCACTGTTAGGCAGAAACCTGTGCAGTTCCCTCTGGGACCACTGCAAAAGATTTAGGACTACAGGTGTTTGGCAGTAAACCCACTTGGTAGCAGTCTGTACCACACAGATTCACTTAGTAGCTGTGGCTGAGCAGTCAGGCTTCCCTCAGGAAAAGTTAGGCAGTATGTGGAGTATACAAGATAGGGCAATTTATACAGTAGAACAAGCGGACACTGAACAGAGCTTGGGTGTAAAGATATATAATTATTTATTTTAAAAACACATCTATGAAAAACACACTGGCACTAATACAGCAAACAGCTTCAATTACAATTACTATAAGTATATCAATCCCCTAACAATATTTCGACAAGTCTAGGTTCAACGGCACCACTTATTGGCAGACAGAGGTGAATGCTTTAACCTAGATGGCACTCTAATATTCGTTAGATCGGGAGAGAAAAGGCAGGGTATGAAACCAACTTGGTACCAACACTTTTATGAAGCGAATGCAAGACAAGTAAGGCAGGGTCTACTGTAGATCACAAAGTTCAGAGGCCAGGCCCACTCGGAGAGAGGCAAGGCGATATGTCCCAAAAAGTATCACAGTGGAAATGCACTTTGAGTCTCTGTAGCAAATTGTCACAGAAAGTTTGGACCAGTTTAGAACAAAAAGTTAAGAAGGTCTGGAGGCGACCCAATGGAAAGGTAAGGATTTAAGACACCTCATGCTAACCGTCACAAGGGAAGCCAGGCGGACACAGTACCTTGTAAGTGAAGGTACAGCTCCGGCGGGGGCAGTTGTTCCTGGTGGTGGATACAAGTCGGGGCTTTGCCAAGAGATGAGATGGTCTCGTTGTCGAAGGAAAGTTGAAGATCGTTGCACCACCAGGGAAGAGACCAGCCACGGAGTACTCCGTCACAAGGCACCACCTTTTGGTCGCGGTAGGGGCTAGTGGCTATCCGGTTGCCGGGGTGCTCAGCACGGGCAATTCGACCACTACGCCCTAGAAGCGAAGAAAAAGCAAAGGGACTGGTTGTTCCCACCAGTCAGGGGAAGAAGACTCTCCAGCAGGGAGATCTCCTTTGTCGTTGGGAAGTGGTGAGTCGGTTCAGCAGGGCTCCACCGGAGGTGTCGTCTATGCAGGTCGGCTCAGCTTTACCCTCGTCGGATTTTTAGGTCCTGTGGCGACGTCTGAAGATCCAGTCCCAAAAGCCCTGCTTTTATGCAGAAAACCCCCATTCATTCAGCCTAGCTGTCAATCAAAACACGCTAAGTGGTGAGTGGGGTGGCTCACCACTTGGGCCAATCACACCAGAGTGTGGCTTGAGTTGGCAAGGCAACTCAGTCCAGGGTGCCTAAACCCCCTCCCACACCCCCAGTGGTACCCAAACAGAATGGCACCACTTTGGAGGGCTTCTGTGCAGAAGCCCGCCAAAAGTGGAACAAAGGGCTCAACCTTTGGTTCGGAGTTACAGAGGCGAACACCTACGCCATTTTAAAAACTGAGTTTTGGCAGAAAATACCAACCGGTAGATTTATTAAAGATAAATAAACCGGTGGTAGGTTAGAGACTAACGTAAAAAAAGTATTAGCATCCAACAATGGGAAGACTCCCATAGGAATATATTCGGGGTTGAATATAAAAAGTAGTTTCCACTGCCACCAGCCAAAACTCGACGAGGGGGGACGGGACAGTTCTCCCTCGAACAACAGACCCAGGGGTAATCGAATTACCCCTACCAGTACGTCCACAATAGGATGGTTTGTACTGGTTCTGTTAGTAAATTTAGGTCTAGTAAAGCCAATGCTGACTTTACATGCCCTGGGAGACAGTAGTCAGTCCCAAGGTATGGAGTCTATGGTGGGGATCACCTAGGACACCCCAGTGTTACGGCATGGAGGGTGCTGTGTAACACACATAGCAAAACACATGAGACCCTATGGAGTAAAAGACCCCATAGCCCATAGAACACATTGACATTCAAAGAAATCTACCACAAATCATGTCCAAGAGTGGGAGAAAAGAGTCTGACTCTTGGCAGGATGAAAAAAACAAACTCCAGAAATCCAGCAAAGCTGCTGGGAGACTCACTAGGTTAGGAAATTCAGCCTAAACAGAGAATTCTCCCTAACAACCACTAAAACTCTGGACATCCTCAGCACCCTTGATACCCTCTCCCCAACTCCTACCACAATTCTTCTTCCTCCCACCCTCCTTCTTCCCCTGTCTACTCTTTTCCCCTGTCACAGCTGATGAGGTCACCAGAGTTGTGCGATCTATGAACGTCTCCTCCAGACAGGTTTCCCTTTGCTCCTCCTGAACCATCAAGGAAAACATTGGTTCTCTTGCCCTTACACTCTCTGATTTCTACAACTACTCTTTTGCTACTGGATCTTTCCCCTCCTCCATCAAGCACACGTTCAGCAGACTCTACTTGTCCAGCCAACTTCTGTCCTATTTCTATCACCCGATTCCCTGGGAAACTCCTGGAGAAGCTGGCCTTCCCCAATTTACCTCATACACTGAACTTGTTGGTGGTCTCCACAACCATAAATATGGATTCTGAACATACAGAGACACAGAAACTGCTCTTTTGAAAACCCTTGAAGAACTGCTCGGATCCCTGAATTCTAACTATCCAGCTGTCCTCATTCTACTTGATCTCTCCTCTTAATTTGACACATCAACCACTCCATCGTCATAAAACAGCTCCATGATACCCTGGGTATCTCGGAGTAGGCACTGGACTGGCTGACCTCCTTCTTAACTGACCATTAATCCCAGGTTATTCTGGGCATCTCCGCACCTATCTCTTTCTGCACCTGTGGTGTCCCCCAGGACTCCAACCTCTCCCCCTCGCTCTTTAACATTAACCTTGCTTTGCTAGTACTCTGCATTTCCTCTCCCCCAACTTTCAGTGCTGTGCGATGACAAACAAATCTTTTTAAAACCTCCTGCTGAATATGTTGAATCTTCCATCATCCCAGACAATCTATCTGCCATCCAGTCCTGGTACACGTCCAATGATCTCTGCCTCAATACCAGCAAGACTGGGATCCTTCCTATTGGAACACCTGCTCCCTCATTCTTCCCCTCACTCTGGCCATCCTCTATGGGTTATTCCCCCTCTCCTATATCTGAAGCCAGAAACGTTGGAGTCATCTTTGACTCCTCTCTATCCTTCCTTCCTCACATTCAGGACATTGCCAAGAAGTCCAACTTTCAACTCTTCCTTTTTAAAGGAATTCCCCCTTTTCTCACTTTCCCCCAGAAGCTCAATGTTACCAGAGCTCTGGTTCTCTCTAGGCTAGACCACCGCAATATCCTTCTCTTGAATCTACCATCTTCCTCTCAATGACCCCTCCAGCTCATCCAGAATAGGGCAGCGAGATTTATCATTGGCCTCAAGGCCAGGGACTGCATCTCTCTAGCCCTAAAAATGCTTCACTGGCTCCCGGTTGCTACAAGGATCAAGATCAAAGATATACCCTTCTTAAACCCTTCATCCACCCGCTCATCACATGGTGGGCCTCCTCACCTCAGGACATGACCATTTCATTTCTCATCCTCCCCAGCTTGCTATCCAGCAACAATACCACATGGAAAACTCCATCAATATCCCAAGCATAGCACCCTACTTAACTGGCACTTTCTATGCAATCAGGCACTCTGTTTGCTAACTAATCAGGGCACCTATGTGCCAATAAAGCAGCACTATACATTCTAAACTGAAGTGACAATACTTTTCATTTACTCACTTCATACACACAGTCTAATTTATCACGCTATCCGAGGTCCATTGCCAGAGTTTACGTGGTTCTTACAAACCCATTCTCACTCTACAATACGGGATATTAGAGCATTGTCCCCCAAGAACCCAACAACCGGTAGCATGATACACATGATATACCCCATGATCAGCACAATGATCTATTTTTCCTAATGCTCTCACCCTCAACTCGATTTCAAGTTCAAATCCGCCTGCATCATCCATAAGGCTGTCTGTGGCCGGGGACCACACTATCTGCAACTTGCTCTTCCTAAATACTCTCCCTCTAGACCGCTGCATTCATCTGTACCAACTGTCTGAGTCTCAAGCATTTCACTAAACAGAGGGCCAGAGGCTAATCTCTTTCCTCAGCTGGCTCCCTCTTTTGGAACAGCCCCCGCATTCCTCTTCATCTTGAGCCAGATTCCTCTAATTCCGGAAGCTCCTCAAGACTTTCATTTTCGCCTCCTCTTCCCTTCTTCCAACATCTACTAATCTCACACTCACTGTGATTGGTGAATTGGTGACCAGGGCCCTTATGATTCCTTTGGGACCCTAGCCTCCCACACCCAATTGCCTTCAGCCTCCACCTACAGACAGCACTTGCCTTGGTACTTACTGGCCTCACCATATATATCTATATTCAGTGAAAAAACTTTGTTATAGGGACGTTATGGTTCCACGTAAAACCCAAAAACCCCAGAAATTCGCCAGTTATAGTAAGCTAAGCAAACATAACTCGCGCCACCACCGTGCACTGCTAACACTAACACCCAGGACTTCAAAGATGACATCATAAATATCATTGATGACATCACTGATGACATCACATGTGCATTTACTTTTCATGAAAATTCTGTTCCAGGGATTCTTGTTGTAATGTTAATAAAAAAGGTGTCAAGGATCATTGGAATACATATCATGAGGTACGTAGTGCATTAAGCAATGCATTCATCCAAATAGCATTCTATTATCAAGTTTTTTCCAGTATACAAAGATACATATGTAGAAACATAGGTATAGTGTGCAGCAGACATGATGGAGGTGCATTATTAATAATCTTGCCATGCTAAATACTAAAATTATAAATGTTTTTTTTTTACAGTTCTGCATACTGTAAACATATAAGTACATAATAAAACCCGTTTACTACATAATTGCATTTTTGCAAACAAAACACAAACAGACAACAACACATACACATGCGAGAATATACATGGAAAATGAAGTAAACAAAAAAACAGCAGTATTACCAGAAAATCTCCATAACATAACTGATTATCTCCATGCACAGAAATGATTGCTCTGCTTCAAAGCTACTACTTCCATATGTATCCATATGTATAACTATCATATAACGTGACTGGACCCTAAGGAAAGTAGTGCGAGTACAATGTATACAAATTTGAGCATATACAGGGAAAGTACAGTAATAAAAAAACAGCAGAACTATAAGAACGTGTTGATAACCTTACTGATCATCTTCATACATAGAAAGCATTGCTATCTTCCAAGTCGGTGTTTTTCCCCCTATGTGTATGTTTCATATGCTGTTAGTGAACCTCAAGTGAATTACGGTAAAAACATATTTGAAGTATAAGTCTACAAATTAGTACTTTTTGAATTTTTAGTTCCTGACTGTTACTGGCCTAGATATGTCAGTAAAGGAAAAAAGAGGGAGCCAGACATGTGATATCATCAGTGATGTCATCAATGGCATTTGTGATGTCATCTTTGATGTCCTGGGTGTTAGTCTTAGCAGTGCACGGTGGTGGCGCAAGTTATGGTTGCTTAGCTTACCATAACTGGTGCATTTCTGGGGTTTTTTGGTTTTACATGGAACCATAACGTCCCTTTAACAACCTTTTTTTCTTTGAATTTCATAGGTTTTTAGTAGTGCAACTTAACCATAATGTCCCTTTAACAAACTTTTTTTTTTATTGAATTGCATAGGTTTTTAGTAGCGCAACTTAACCATAACTTTCCTGTAAAAAAGATTTTTCACTGAATATAGATATAGATAATATAAATTGGATAAATGTTTACTAGGATTCCCTTAGTTTATATCCATATAACATAGAACATACTGAACCCCTTACCTGTGCTAGTGGTCCTGATGTCCGCGGACCAGGCGCCTGTTCACCATCGGACTCGGTCAACATCAAAACTATCCAAAAACTCAGGGGGTATCTTACATTGTTGTATCATGCAATAAAAACACTGCACATGTTCATAAAGCAGCACATACACATTACATTCAATAATAAATTAGAAGTGGAAACTGTATATGTAAGACACCAACTGTCCAATTACATAGCATATGCAACATAACAGAATATACCAAAACAAAATAAATATGCCTCCAACAGAATTACTTCACAGAAACTGCACAGCAGAAATCAACAGGACGCCTACGTAGCAGTAACAGCAAAACGCAGCAAGACACAAGTGAGTACACTACATTTATTTTATATATTTATAAACTTTCTGTATTAGGTACACTAAAAGTAATATATTTCTTTTTTTACACAGAAATGTCTAGTACTTTGGAATGGCTGGAAGAAAATGTTCCTCGGGATGAAATGAGTGAAAACAGTGATACTAATGGCAGACACTACAATTCTCTATATAAACCAATTAATAACCATTACTTTATGTGTACTTAACATTTTATTTTAACAGCCCATACAGACTTTAAAAATAATACAGAAACAGAGACCTTTGAAAACCATCTGCAGCGAATGGAGCAAAAAATTGATCTATTAAAGGAATAGTGCGCTCGGAAGTATTATTGTTTTGACGGTTTGGGGATGTCTTTTTAAGCATACGTTGATCGATCATGCAAGCATTTCCTATGCACCTTACTGTAGTTTTCCTCTTTTTTACACATGCAAAATCAGGCAGCAGTACGCAGCCATCTTGTGATAATCTTATCTGTTGTGCATCACCCAAGGTGGACTGCCCTGGCGGCACTAATTCATATGCCCTGCCCCTGAGGCTGACATCACCAAACCTAGTGATATTCTCCATCTATCTCCAGGACGTTATTGGGCATCGTAGCCAAACGCACCCAGTCATCACCTACGTTTTAACGTTAGTTGACGCAGAACCCGGAATATCAACACACATGATCTCACAACACAGCGTATCCCAATTTTGAATATAAAACTATACTTTTAAAGGAAATAGCAAAACTGTACAATTTGTATAGTACTTTGGCCATATTCAAGCAAATGGGTAATTTTTTTCTTTGTTCTCGAACCACATATATTTATCGTGATTCATGCTGTGTTCCTTTGGGGTATAAGAAGCACATTGGACGCACC
The DNA here is from genome assembly GCF_040938575.1 of Ambystoma mexicanum. Classification (NCBI taxonomy): domain Eukaryota; kingdom Metazoa; phylum Chordata; class Amphibia; order Caudata; family Ambystomatidae; genus Ambystoma; species Ambystoma mexicanum. Next base: position 80,856,532 of record NC_090938.1, read on the forward strand.
TTGAATCGCAAGGCTTTGGCATCAGCTTGGCGCTAGGCCACTTTAATTGATGTCAGGTTGCTCCTTATTGCCGGTATCACATAAGGGCATATCAGCCCGTGGCGATCGGCCCAAAAAAGCATCATTGTGATCCAGCCATTCAAGTGTATTTGCAACTGGCGGTTAAAAAAACCTGTCAGTTGGTATCTGGAATCGATGACCATTGCAGAAGGCAGGATGTAGCTGTTTGAAAACCATAACAGAAATGTCTCCTAGTAGCCTATCTTTATTACAATTTATCATTTTACCCAGAAATGCGGCCCGTTTTAAAACGAATGATGAATACAGATGTGAAACAATGGGAACACAGAGAAAACAACGTGTAAAGTAATCTGCAATTTTCTTCAGAGGTTATTGCTATGAAGTATGTTCAGCTTGAAATGGTATGCAGAGGCTAACGCTACAATCAGGGAGCAAGCTAAGTGCAAGAGGAACACATGGACGGAATTTTAATGACATATTAGCATTGAATTAGGTGTTTGTGGAACCTGGGGGAACCGAGAGGTGGACTACATGCATCTCGATGCTGGACTGCCCATGTGCCCAGTACAAAGACAAGAACACAGAAAGGTTGTATTTGCGTGTCGTTGCAATGTGCCACAAAGAACAACCGAGTACAATGTAAACCAGCAATAACGGTCGGCGAATGATAAGTTGACTTGTTGGTCTATAAAATCGTTGAAAGTAAAATTTACATAATAGTTACATGTTCCTTGATCCAGTTTTGGAATGGTGAACATTATCATATTTGACAGTATTACACTCCTCCCTTCACTCATTCCTTTCGAAATACTCCCTTTCTTTCAAGGTTGAAAAACACGGAACCTTATATTATGTATGATGAGTGGGTTTGCTCAGCTCGCGAGCAAAAATTCAAAGCCTCTGACCTTCACTTAGAATGGGAGCCAATAGCCCTTGAGGCCATAGTGGCATTAGAAATATTTTTGAAAAACATGAATTGTTTTCTACCATCCACCAATGGTGCGCAAAATTTCTAGTGATTTTCTTTGTTCCTATGGAGAACTTCGCACTCTCCCAGCGACTCCTACAGCCAGCCCACACTACCTGTCAGCTCAGCCCATCTCCTGTTCACACGGTAAATCATGTAAACATTTTTCGCAAGGAGCAAGTCTCGAGCCCTGACTAAATGTGCTCCTACGAGAATGTCCAAGCAAGCCCTGCTGCAACCCCCTCCGGCCCGGCCATGGTCCCCTGAACCCATGACCACATTTATATATTAGAGGCCTATAAAGTGCACACATGAGTTTGTACTATCCCACTTTGGATCACTAGTGAGGTGAAGGGTGTGGGAGTCTTGCCACCTTACAAATACAGACACATAGTAAACACACAATAGTAATGCTTTTACGTTATAATGCAGATGGTACCAAAAACAACTGCAAACTAACTGGATTCACACATGGTCAAGTATCACTTGGTAAGAAAACCTTCACAACAATAGGTATAATCTACCACACATGAGCCACAACAATGCAGGTCACTACACTGCATATATAAAAAAGAATTGTGAATGGTTTGAATGTAATGATACTAACATTACTCTATAATAATAATACAGAGATTATCAGCAAATGTTGTAAACACTCACTTTATATCCTTAAAACCAAAATGTAATAACTAATCTGTGTATGAACATAAATAAAACTTGAACTTCAAAACTGTGACCAGTAAGAAAAGGCCAACAGGTATCTAACTGTCCCAAAAATTTGACACAAGCCAACAGATAGATTAATACCACTAAAATGGAAAAACAAATAAACAAATAGAATACACCAACTACTATCTAATTGCAACAATACTACCACTACTTCCAAATCAAAAACCATACACATATTCAATTCCTCTTACAGAACTCAATGAAAGAAATATATTGTACCACAACGTAGAAAGGGCTTTTTTAATCCTGCATGGATTTTTTTCCCCACAGACGCAATGCTTTAATCAACAAACACAGGAACTGAGCAAATTGAAGAGTACACTGGTTTGAACTATAGTACTTCTAAAGTACTTACGATGAGGGTCGACAAAATACAGAAATGTCTACTATGCAATGCAATACTCATTATAAACTGCCTACACCAACATGTGTTTTTTTCTTTTATCACAGTGATTGAAAAAAAATGTCTACTCCAACTACCCATCTAATGAAGAAACTGCATACAACTACAAATAGTCAAACAGTAAGTATATAATGATTGTACTCACAAACACCACTGCATAACACACCCATTCAAGCAAACACCTGACCATAAACCACAATCCAAAATGTTTGCTTCCATGGGTATCTTATGCTGCAGCACTTGTTGCCAAACAATCCAATCTTGACTGCATGGCCTGGCCAATACTCTTCGTGCAGCCTCACCAAAAGAAGCAGTAAATATATAATAATTCAACTCACAAAAACCGCAACATAACACAGCTATGCAAATGAACACCTCACCAATAAATACAACCCAAAATGCATAGAGTCTTCAATACCAACATTCTGAACACAATCCAACAAACAAACAAACACGCATCATCTCACTATCCTATAAACACTATTACACTACTACCAATCAGTACTCACATTTTTTAAAACATATCCCAAAGCAGCCCACATACCACAGTTAAACTCTTTGCTAACATGGGTGTGTTATGCTGCGGAGGTTGTGGCCAGGGCCTAGAGTCTTCGGTGCACGGCCAAAGTGCCGTAGGCCTTCGGCCATGCACCGAAGACTCTAGGCCATGGCCACAAACACTGCAGCATAACACACCCATAGAAACAAACACCTTCTAATTGACCACAACCCAAAAACATAATACATCCACCTCCAAACCTATCCACTTCAATTAACATTCTAAAAAATAATTACAACCAACATACAAACTCTTCATTACATACCCTCTTCACCCAATGCTCTTCTAATGACCCAAAACCAACATTATACTAAACTAATATAGCCAGCAGTGCGCCCAGTGTTTAGTAGTATGTCCGCGGACAATTGCAGTGAACGCAAACACATCACAGCCTTCTCTCACCTAAAAAAATACCGCATTTGACCCACCCTCTCCAAGCACTCATAAACACCAACACACTCCCCAAAATTGGATTTATGCTCACTTCCACGGTGCGCTGTCCACGGATGTCCGGGGATCCAATATGGTAGGTGCATCGAAACAATCTGACACACCTCACGCCCCACCCCAGCCAATCAGAGAACACATCGCGTGTCCGCGTACATGACGCAAGCCGATTATCCAATCAGTGTCCTGTCAGCGGAGCGAACAGGGAAGTGTGTCCGCGGGGCAGACATGGATATCAAACATTTTTTTAGACCTACTTTTTGGTCATTTAAAAAAAGAACTACTGGACTTACACATTTTGGTGAGGTTTGGTATAGGGGGGGCAAAGTTATAGAGGGGGTTCCAAAAAAAGTATTTTTCCCATAGACTGAATAGAGAAAAAATTTCTGTTGCACCTACAGCCCAAACCGCTGGATGGAATTTCACCAAATTTGCAGCAGGAGCGGCGGCTTGTTCCCACACCCAAGATTCACAGTGAGAACTAGTAGTAGGGACTTCCAATACTTCATGATCGTCATCCTCTTCATCAATCTCCTCTGTATCCTGTTGCCTGTTCCCCTCTGCAGGCCCTCGGGGTGGTGTTGGTAGTGGAGGGGATGGGGGTGCTGCTGGGGTGTGGCTTTTATAGGGGTACTGGGGCGCGCTTTGCGGACACCCGCGCTGTCTCAGGACACTATGAACACCAAGAAAGGGCTAAAAAAATTCCAAAAAGTATGCAGATCGCCAGGGACATAGTGTGAGACATGTGCAAGGCTGAACTTTCCTAGGAAAATACCTTGGATTGCTGAAAAAAACACTTTTCAGGTGCCAGGGGCCAGCAGTGTTTGTTACGCTTAGTGCGGGTGTGGTCACATGATGAAGTCGAGGACACGTTGGCGAATGGAGCGGCTGTCTGTAGGACACCAAATGTGAAGGGTCGGGTCTACGCATGCATGCAAGTGTTCTACTGACATTGTTCCAGTCCCCAAAATAATTAAAAGTGTGACACACGTGCAGCGGACAGTTGCAGGCAGGCACGATGTTCGTAGGGGCAAGGGTGTGCTACACTTGCGCGCGGGTGTTCTATGGACAGTGTTCAGGTCCCCAACCGAAATAAATGTGCATAAAACTTTGCAGACAGGTGGATGGGCTATGTTTTCTACGGACATATTCATTCTGGTTATGGACAATGCGAACAGGGAGAATGTTCTTAGGACACATTTTGGCATAGCTACAAGCATTCAGGTGTCTTTTGTGTTCTGCAGACATCCCCCCATTTGGACTACGATCTATTAGAAAAGGTATATTGTCCTCAGGACACCCCATTTTGGTTAATTACGGACAGACGAGAATCTTGTGTGTCCTAAGGACACTTCCCTCTTGATTGAGGACAGTGCAAACAGATATGGTGTCTTTAGGACACTCCCATTTTGGTTAATTGCGGACAGACGGACATCTTGTGTGTCCTAAGGCACCTCATTTCTGATGGTCAACAATACAAACAGGTATAGACACCTCCATTTTGGTTAATTGAGGACATCCCGAAACAGCCGCGCTGTCCACAGACACTCTAACTGCCTTTAAAAAAAAACAAGACAGAGAGGAATACACTAACAACACACTTAATATTTTATTATTGTATAACATATAAAAATTAAGAAAGAGAGGGGGAAGCAGAATGGAACACAAAGACGGGAATTAGGGGTTTAGACATGATGGATGGTAGTGGAGGAAGGGAGCGAAGTCTGATCGTAACATTTTTCTTGCTGGGGAGTTTTTGGGGATAGTTCAGTGGGACATGGAGAAGGGGTACAGGTACATGTGGGACAGTGATATTTAATTGTTTCTCTTATATGGTCCACCACACAGTGTTTCAGAACATTTAAATGTTTCATTAACAGGTCCATTGTAGCTCCATTCGTTGCAGAGGATGTTCTACCATCTCAGTTGTTATTTTGAATGTCTGTATGGTCTGTTTAATGTCATCAATGACATTTGTGATGTCATCTTTGATGTCCTGGGTGGTAGTCTCAGCAGTGCACAGTGGTGGCGCGAGTTATCGTTGCTTAGGTTACCACAACTGGTGAATTTCAGGGGGTTTTCGGTTTTACTTGGAACCATAACATCTCTTTAACAATGTTTTTTTCACTGAATTTCATAGGTTTCTAGTAGCGCAACTTAATCATTATGTCCCTTTAACAAAGTTTTTTTTCACTGAATATATATATATATATATATATATTACATGGACACGATAGCGTCCATGTAGTTATGGTTAAGTTGGTGTTTCCATAGGAAGAGCACTTATTGGGTGGCTTATAACTTCGCTCCCTCTGGACGAATCCTCACCAAACTTTGCAAAAAAAGTATATGGCCCACTCTGAATTTGCAAAGTTTGGAGAGGTTTGGTCCAGGGGGGGCAAAGTTATAGGGGGGGTTCCAAAACTTTTGTTTTTTCCTATAGACATAATGGGAAAACAATTTGCGCACGGCTACAACCCGAACCGCTGGACGGATTTACACCAAATTTGTGGCAGGAATGGTGGCTTGGTCCAGAAAGTGTGCTTTTGCAAATTTGGTGTAAATCCGTCCAGTAGTTTTTTAAAAAATGACCCAAATGTAAGGCAAAAAAATTAGTGATATCTGTGTTCGCTTCGCGGACGGACTTCCCTGTTTGCTCCGCGGACAGCACCCCGATTGGCCCATGGGCTTGCGTCATGTCCGCGGACATGCAACGTGTTCGCTGATTGGGCGGTGTGGTGCGTGATGCGCGTCAGATTTTCTGTCGCGCCCGCCATCTTGCATTCGCCGCCCACCTTGGACAGCGCAGTGAAACTTGAATTAAAAATTGTATTTAGTGGCGTGTGTTGGTGTGTAAGAGTGTTTGAGGAGGGTGGGGGAGTATGAGGTAGGTTCAATGTTGTATTTTTTTATGTGCTAGACGCTTTTGTTGTGTTTGATTTGTCTGCGGACAACACGGCTGTTCTGGAATGTTTGTAAATAAACAGTATGGATTCGGTGTCAAGTTGAAAGTGTTCTAAGAACATTTGTGGGGTCTTGGAATGTTAGCAGGGGGTTTCCTGGAGACATTGTGTGTATTGTTCGTTGGCAAGCTGAAAGTGTTCTAAGAACACTCGCGGTGTTTACGTACACAAAAAAAATGGGGGTGTCTTGAGGATGCTGTCCGTATTGTACTCTGGCAAGTTGATTGTGTTCTAGGACCTTCCTTGTGTCCGAGGACATTAAAATGGTTGCAATGCTTGAATGTATCGGTGTGATATGCTGCGGTGGTTGTGGCCAGGGTATAGAATGTTGGATGCATGGCCATTTGGCCATGTACCCAACACTCTATGGCCTGGCCACAACCACCGCTGCATATCACAGTCATATGCCATGCACCCAAGAGTCTATGCCCTGGCTAGAAGTATCGTAGCATATCACAGTCATATGTCATGCACCCAAGAGTCTATGCCCTGGCCACAAGTATAGCAGCATATCACACTCATAGTGGCTAAGAACACTCTTGGGGTGTTGGAATGTTTGCAGGGGGTGTCCTGGAGACGTTGTCTGTATTGTTCGTTGGCAAGCTGAAAGTGTTCTAAGAACAGTCGCGGTGTCCTGAAATGTTCGTACACAAAGAAAATGGGGGTGTCCTGAGGACGCTGCCCGTATTGTCCTCTGGCAAGTTGAATGTGTTCTAGGACCTTCCTTTTGTCCGCAGACATTAAAATGGTTGCAATGCTTGAATCTATGGGTGTGACATAGTCATATGCCATGCACCCAAGAGTCTATGCCCTGGCCAGAAGCTCTGCAGCATATCACAGTCATATGCCATGCACCCAAGAGTCTATGCCCTGGCCAGAAACACTGCAGCATATCACACTCAGAATGGCTTATAACTTTGGGTCAAAAACAAATTTATAAGGAACAATGTTATAAGACAGTATGGGTGTGATATGCTGCGATGGTTGTATTTATAATGTTATACTTACTATTTGGTTTAGTAACGGGAGTCCATGTTTTTCTTGTTCATTTCTGTGATAAAAGAAAATAGCTGTTAGTATTAGTATTTTATAAAGGGTTATTACATTGTACAATCAACATTTTTTTTACCCTCATATTTAGTCGATGACAAAGGAGAGTACTGTGCAATTTGCTCAGTTTCTGTGTTTGTTGCTAAAATCATTGGGTCTGTGGGAGAAAAAAAAATCCATGTTGGATTAAAAAAAAACAAAATTCTGTTATGCTACAGTTTGTTTGTTTATTTTCAGTGTTTACTTGTTGTTTCTGGCTAATGCTTTATACATTGGATTGTTCCAGTTTTTGGGAGCAATAAGATATTAGGTATTTGTTTGGATATTGTACAGTTTTGGACCAGTTAGATACAAGTACGCCTATTCTAACTGTTTATTTTTTGATACAATTTCGTGGCATTGATTTATCTGTTTGAATATTTCTAAATTTTGGGACAGTTAGATACCAATTGGCGTATTCTAACTGTCTATTTTTTGATTTATTTGAGTAGTCCTAATTTATCTGTTTAGTTGTTGTAGCATCTTTGGGCAGTTAGATGGCTTTTCGAATATTGTGACAGTTTATATTTTTTTACTACAAGTGTACTTAAGGTTTAAGTACAGTTAAGTTATCAAATTTTGGTTTTAAGAACATTAAATAAGCGTTTGTAATCTCTGCTTTAGAGTAATGGTACTACATTACATTCAAACCATCCACATTTTTTTTTTATATATGCAGTGTAGTGTCCTGAGTTGGTTGTGGCTCCTGCGTGGTAGATGATACCAATTGTTGTGAAGGTTTTCCTACCAAGTGATATTTGACCATGTGTGAATCCAGTCAGCTTGCAGTTGTTTTTGGTACCATCTGCATTGTAACGTAGAAGCATTAGTATTATTACGTATTTACTATGTGTTTGAATTACTAATGTGGAGCGATTATCTGAATTGCAGGTGGAACATAATCTACTGTGGTTTGCGTTTTGTACAAGTTGCTGAAATGGAACGGATTCACAATTAGGTATTGATATATACACAAAGCGCTCATTTGGGGATTTGTTCTTGTGTCACATTGTTGCAGAGAGTGCATGTATGTTGCTACATGTATGAAATCTGGAAGATTTCATTTATAGGTATGTTTTTGTTTTCCAGTACTTGTAGTAAGTACATTAGAAATTCTTGTGGATCTTCCTGTGAGTTTATAGTGAATTTCACCATTCCAGCACAGTAGTCCAATTGTTGTCTTATTCCATAAACACTATATGTGTTGTCAGGATTGTTTGGTGTATTTCTGTGAAGTACTAACATTTGCAAACACAATGGGTCTGCACTGTGTAAGTAAATGTTCTCAACAATTGGTGGTAATTGAAATAGAATATCCATTGCTACATTTGCGTAGCAATTTACACCAACTATATTTGAGAGTTTAAATGGACCATGTAGTTCTCTATCTCAATGCTTTTTTTGGAGTTTGTCTTCCTTCTTTGAAGAAGTACCTGGTTTACTTTCCCTAATTGATTTTTTTTTTGATTGTGGTACTTGATGAAGTTTTAGTTTCTTTTACTCTTTTTGGAGGATTTGCAGTGACATTCTGTTGCATTTCTGTTTGATTTAGTTTTCTTTTAAAACATTTTCCTTTTTGTGGAACAGGATATGTTTGTAGATGGGGGGTGTATAGTGAATGAAGTCTATTGAATTCTAAAATGCAAGGAATATCAGCGTTTATTTTACTTGCATCAAAGTTGATTAGAAATAGACTGTCAAGTGTATGTAAGCGTGATAGTGCTACGTAGCTCATGCTTTCTTTAAAGACTGTGTTATCAATGTCTATTATTGCTTTGTCTAAGGTAAGACCTTGTGATTTATAAATGGTGACTGCGTATGCAAGAGTTAGAGAAAATTGTTCTCTGCGTACATACATGTCTTTGAAGAGAAGGAATCGAGCTGTTGAGCGTCCTATTCTTTTTACTTCTGAAAGTTTGTCAAAGAGAATATTGACAAACTGAATTTTGTTGTCACGTGGGTATGTTTGAAAGCCAACAACTGTACCCAGTGCTCCATTAACTAGTCCTTGGTCTACGTCAAGGTTACGTTTCAGCATTACTCTGCAGTTTAAGGATAATTGTAATAGCTTTTCCAAGCCTGCTCTGTTTGAGATTGATTTTTCTAAACTGTTTAGTCTTGCTGTGGCTTGGTCACACATGGGTAGTGTCATTCCATGTACATCTAGTTTGTCTGTGGCGCTAATTTCCATTATTGGTTGCATTTCTTTACTTAACATGATTTCATTGAATTTGAAACAGCTTGCAAGAGTTGGCATTAAGGCCATACAATTGACATTGTTGTGGGCTAATTGTTCCATAACATCTGTAGCACATGTATTATCACCATAAAGTGTATGAATGTGCCGGGTTTTCAATATTGCTTCTGCTTCTCTAGAAAGTATACCAACTCTGATACTTTTTAAGATGTTGGCATAAGTGAGATCTGCAGATTGGCGCATGTTTTGTGTTAATTCTCTGTATTGGAAATTTTGCCAAAGGTTGACATTTCCAATGCTACCAACAGTTTTACGACAGAATTTGTGTCCTAATGTTTTAAAAATAAGCTCACCTTTTACAGGTATCAATTGAAGAAGATCTCCAAATTCAATTCAATAATGTGTTTTCCTGCAAAGAGCTCTTCATAGTTTGTTTTGAGTACTTCCTGTAATCTGAGGTGAATCAAAGCCAACATTAGGTTGGACACCATGCTCACTTCATCTATTAGTAGCATTTTCATTTGTTTTAATACTCTGCGTAGTTCCATTGCAGATTCTGCAGAAAGTTTGTAATAATCTAATTTGTTTTGGTGTTCTACTGGCAGGAGTAGTAATCAGTGTAAAGTGACACCACCTATGTTGTAGGCAGCTAAACCTGTGGGGGCAGTGACAATAGCTGACAGTTTGTTGTTTGTGAATTGTTGAAGGAACTTACTGATGATTTTGATTAGGAATGTTTTGCCAGAACCAGCTTCACCACTGACATACAATAGTATAGGTTTGTAATTTTGACAGGTGCATTCTTTGTTTTCATGTTGTACACCAGGTGCAATTTCTTTTGTTACTTCTTGAAAAATGCTATGTTGCTCATTGTTTATCTTTGATTCTAGTATAGTTAAGTTTTCTTTATCTTCATACTGACACATGGTGTTTTGTACTTCTATCATAGCTAATTCTTCCTCATTTATTATTAGTGGGTCTCACAGTGGTTCTTGGCTTCCTGTGACAGATGGTTGACTACTGTCAGGAGTGTCCTTATCTAGTTGGACCTGGAGTTCTTCTTCGTGTTGCTGTTCATTGTGCAACATTGTTTTGTACTGAGCAAAGTTTACATCAGTTATACTGCTTTCATTTGCTTTGAAAGCGTCTTCATATGAGTCATAGTTATCTAGTATTTCTTCTTCTTTTCTCCATGGTTTAAAGAGTTGTAGCAGGGACATGTAATATATTTCTTTATGTTGAGGAGTCTTTAATGACAATTTGATATGATTAATTAAATTTGGTTTGGTGAGTTTTACTAAGCTGCCTTCACAGTTTGTCACTTTGTATTTACGGTTTTGTTCATCAGGTTTTATATTATTTTTGTATGTGTAGTTTTGGGCTATGTGGTATAGACTCATGGTTTCCAAAGTGGTACTCCTGTTTGGGTAGTATGTGTAAATAAATTATTTTTTAAAATGTCTTGGCTGTTGGGATCATGTTTGGCTATTGTTTCTATATCTTTGTATGATTTTAGAACTATTTTTCTAGATTTAGCTGGACCAAGACTTAGCCATACTATATTTGCAGATTTACCATACAATGCAGTACCAGTTAATCGATCAGCTGCTTCATAGGATCCACATTCTCTATGGGACAGCATTTTTATGCCCAAGCTGTATAATTTCTGAGACACTGTTTTATCTGATGACAGGTCATTCCAGAGGTCTTGGAGCTCTGTCTTTTCTGATTTGGTTAAGTATGCTGTGACATATCGTGCAACCGCAGTAGAATTGTCTGCAATGTACTGCACGTCTATGTTTGCATTCCATAAATAGGCAATGATTGCATTGTAATCATTGATATATTTTTCTTCTTCTTTTCTTGTTATGCAATATGTATTTTTAGGTGACTTACCTTTAACACTATGTCTAACTAAAGACATGAGGTTTTTCACTTGACCTGTATTTGTGACTGGTCTAGGGAAACCAAATCGGCATTTGGTGTAGTATTTTCCTTTGTTTCTGTATTTGCGATGACAATATTTGCCACATTTGTGTCTTTGGAATTGTAACATTTTTGCATGAAGATCACTATTTGTGGATTCTGATGGAATTTCACAAGTGAAATATTTTTCAATAAACTGTAAAACAGTGGCATCACTGTCTTGACCAAATTTAGGAGCATCTTTAATCCATAAAAGCATGTGGATATGTGGTGCTCCTCTGGCTTGGTATTCTTTTCTCCAAAAGAAGTGTTGCACTTCTCCAAGGGGAGGAACTGTCAGGAATCTGAGGAAAGCTACACGTCGGCGCTTCTTGCTTTGCAAGAGGCGATAAACTACATTTCCCATGAGGCGTTGGGAAAGGTGTAGTTCTCCTATCGCGCGCTACAACAGCTGCTCATTAGCAGCAACTGTTAAAACTCGCCGCTGCCCATGCCTCGGTGCAGGTAATTAATGATTTTCAGCACGGGTGGCGGCAGTTTAGGAGCAGGCATGCGGAAATTCTCAGACGCCGAAGGACTCTTGGAGCTTCCCCGGGCCGCGACGGTGACGAACAGCTGAATAACCACAGGCCGCGGCGGTGAAGCAGGCTCCCAAAAGCTTTGGGCATTGCTCTTCAGGGTCCGGATGTCCTTGTGAGGCATCCGGACCATCAGTTAAGTGTTTTTGACCCCAGTGTCCATATTCTGGAGTTGCTATATGCTTACTTGTTATTAATTGACTACTTCAACGCGGTAGTGGGTGTGTGAGGTAACACGCCCTAAGATACATGCCATGCATTAGACACGCCATGTGGAGAAAACATGCTATAAAGCTCTGAACGGATAAAACAGGGCACTGGGAAAGATATAGAGACTATTTAAAGAACACGCATGGGTCCACACAGTACAAGGGCATGTTCGTGTGTGTCTTTTTTCCTAAATCATTGTTTGTGGCTTCATTGTGCCCAACGGGCCATGTGTCTCGTGTCTTCATAAAAAGGGACACCCTTTGAATTTCTGCCATTTAGCTTGCAAGCCAATCTATGTGTGTTTAAGAAATGACTGTCCAAGTCCTACGTTATGTTCAAGCCCTATGTTATGTTCAAAGTCAATGTTGTAGGTTATCCGCTTATGTTCTGTGAGGTGCAAAGTGGAGTTTAAAGAGCTCCTATGATTCGTATGTAACAAGGTCATTGCAGGTATAGGAGGTCAGTTTAGGTGTTCAGGAAATAGAGGTACAGGTTCAGGAATATCACTGTATTGTATGTATTTGCTTGTGTATGTTCCCCTCCTTTCCTTTGTCACTCCATCCCCTTTTCCCTAACTCCATCTTCCCCCCATTGGCTGCCACCTGGCTTCCTGTGATATCAGTCTTCAGGCGCCCGTGCCAACCACGGTGGGAGGGGTCAATTTATTTGGCTTCTGTGGTTTGGAAGAGGGGATTGAGACCCCTATTCCCTTATAAGTTTGACAGAATTACCTGCCCCCGTTTTCGGGGTAATTGGACCACCCAGGCCAAATGGATACGAATCCTCCCCTTTTAGCAGATGTGCTAAAAGCACTACAAGACATACAAGTAGAATAGGTACAAGCCAGGCAAGAGTCTAGTATATTGAAAGCTCAGGTACAAGGGTTGGTCGCACAAGGCACCCCTCTGGATGGGGCTGGAACTTCTACGGGAGGGCAAACTGGTAGAGTCCCGCCTACTGTAATTGTGCGGCCCCCTAATAGTGTGCCATTAGCCGCACCAGAAAGATTCACAGGAGACCCTAAGAAATACATGACCTTTTTAACACAATGCAGACTTCATTTTTTGTGCAAACCTAAGGCGTTTGAGACAACACAATCTAGAACAGCATTTGTTATTTCCTATTTAATTGGAGATGCGGCAGCATGGGCTATGCCTTTGGTGCAAAAGGATGATCCATTAGTATATAATTGGGATGGTTTTCTAGTGGAGTTTGGTAGGTTATTTGATCGCCGAGAGGTGTCTTTGGCTCAAGACAAAGAATTGTTAGCTTTAAGACAAGGAACACGCGACTTGGTTTTGTATGTTACCCAATTTAACAGGTTGGTGATTGAAACTGATTGGCCTGAGAATAAACAGACTGTGTTGTTTTATCAAGGGCTCAAAGAGGAATTGAAGGATGCTATTGCTCAAGTAGAACCTCAGCCTAGTACATGTACCGCCATGATTGATTTAGCCCTAAGATTGGATCATCATATTGGAGAACGCAAGGGGGAGAAGAAAAGACCAGAAGTGTTGCCTTTTGTTAGGTTGTATCGGGGTAAGGGAAACAGGAATACAGAAGGAGAACCTATGCAAATTGGTGGAATAAGGGGGCCCTTGTCTGTTGCAGAAAAAGAGCAACGGAAGGCTAATAACTTGTGCCTTTATTGTGGACAACCAGGACACTTTATTAGAACTTGCCCGAATACTCCCAAGAAAGGAGCAGGGGTGGATAGAAGCGAGGTTGAGACGGGAAAAGGACTGGGCCTGCCTTAGGGGAAACGCAGGTGACAGGCCCAGAAATTAATAGGTTCCCCAATTGGAGTGAAAATATGACAGGGAAAAGAAATTCACATTTGTACATTTTGGTGACTTTACTTTTTGCCTGTACTAAGCAGCTAGTGTCTGCAATGGTGGACTCAGGTGCCACCGGTAATTTCATTGACATTGGATTGGCGAAAAGATTGGGTTTACCTTTAAGGGTAAAAGCTCAGGTTGAGGGGGTGCAATCAGTGGATGGATCACCATTGGTTTCAGGACCCATATGGCAACAAACTAAACCCATTCTAATGAGGTGTGAGTCTGGACATATAGAGGAAATTGTATTTGATTTAATAGCGGCACCTCAATTCGGGCTCATTCTGGGCATGCCTTGGTTACTTAAACACAATCTCAGGATTGATTGGATTAAGCGGGAGGTGGTATTTGCAGGAGTGGAATGTGAGGGTCACATGGAGGAGGAGGTGAGACCCACATTATATTTGGCAGATCAGGTGGCAGAACCACAAATGGTGGGAGCAATGGCTGTGAGTATTCCAAATCAGTACCAAGATTTAGCTAAAGTATTTGACAAAGGGGGAGCAGACAGGTTACCACACCATAGATCCTATGATTGCGTAATTGAATTGGAACCAGGGGCTAAATTACCTTGTAGCAGAATCTACGCTTTGACTGAAACAGAAAACCAGCATTTACGTGAATACCTGGATGACATGTTAAGTAAGGGATTTATAAGACATTCCACCTCACCTGTGTCGTCACCTTTGTTCTTTGTCTCAAAGAAAGAGGGAACACTTAGGACATGCATTGATTATAGAGCATTGAATAAGGTGACAGTGAAGAACAGGTACCCCTTGCCTTTGATTTCAGTATTATTGGATCAATTAAAAACAGCAGTGGTTTATACCAAATTAGATTTGAGAGGGGCTTACCATTTAATCCGTGTGAAAGAGGGGGATGAGTGGAAGACAGCCTTCAGGACTAAGTTTGGTTTGTTTGAATATCTTGTGATGCCTTTTGGTTTGTGTAATGCTCCGGCAGCATTTCAATACTTTATGCAGGAGGTGTTGAGTGAGTTTCTAGATCAGTTTGTTATAGTTTATATTGATGACATTTTAATTTATTCCTCTTCTGAAAAGCAACACATAGAGCATGTGAGAGCAGTGTTAAAAAATTACAAGACCATCAGTTGTATGTAAAACTGGAAAAATGTGCCTTTCATACCACTCAAGTGGAATTTCTTGGTTTTATTTTTACTCCCTCGGGTATTGTGATGGACAAGAAAAAAGTACAAGCAGTTACGGAATGGCCAGAGCCTCAGTGCATTAAACATATCCAGTCCTTTTTGGGTTTTGCAAACTTTTATAGGCGCTTTATATCAAATTTCTCACAAATCGTTACCCCATTACCAAATTATTGAGGAAAGCCACTAAGTATGATTGGAACACCGAGGCAGAAGTAGCTTTTCAAGAGTTAAAGAAAGCATTTACATCAGCTCCTGTATTGAGACACCCTAACCCAGAGAAACCTTTCCAAGTGGAAACGGATGCTTCTAACGTGGCTGTTGGAGCAATATTGTCTCAAAAAGATGAAGAAGGAGTATGGCATCCACTAGCTTTCTACTCTCGCAAGCTTACTAGCTGCAAACAAAACTATTCAATCACTGATAAAGAGTTATTGGTGATTAGAGCAGCATTTTTGGAGTGGCAAAATAATTTTTGGGGGCCAAATATCAGGTTACAGTGGTCACTGATCATAAAAACTTACAATACTTCAAGACAGCTCATAAATTAAGTCCAAGGCAGTTAAGATGGTCACAGTACTTTAATGAGTTTAATTTTGTAGTCACTTTTAGACCAGGGAGAAAAAATAGTAAAGCGGACGCTTTATCTAGGCAGCAAAATATGGAAAGCAATGTAACCGAAGTGAAGACTATCATTCCTGCGGAAAAGGTTGTAGGAGCAGTAATGACTCAATTACTGAGACAAGTAAAACAAGAAATGAAAGGAAAGGTCCAATTGAATTGGGGAAAAAATCCTGCAGAAACATTCCACAATGGGCTTCCTTATTATGCAGGGAAATTGTTTTTACCGACGCTCGCCTTGCAGAGGAAGGCGATGCATTGGTGTCATAATTCACCTTTAGCAGGACATTCAGGAAGCAAAAAGACCCAAGGGTTGTTGGAGAAATAATCTGGTGGCAAGGGTTAAGACAAGATTCTATGAAGTACATTCAAGAGTGTGAAACATGTGTACGCAGTAAGTCAGACCATAAAAAAAGGCAGGGTTACTCAAGCCACTACCACCCCAGAGAAGATTTGGACACATACATCCATGGATTTCATTACTGATTTGCCTCCGGATGATCAGTATGACACAATCTGGGTGGTGGTGGATTATCTCTCTAAACAAGCCCATTTCATACCTTGTAAAGGAATCCCAGGAGCAGGGAGATTGGTGGAATTGTTCTTGCAACATGTGAAGCGGGCTCCCACAATTTTCGGGCGTCGATCTGTCCTTGTGAGGCATCCGGACCATCAGTTAAGTGTTTTTGACCGCAATGTTCATATTCTGGAGTTGCTGTATGCTTACTTGTTTATTAATTGACTACTTCAACGCGGTAGTGGGTGTGTGAGGTAACATGCCCTAAGATACATGCCATGCATTAGACATGCCATGTGGAGAAAACATGCTATAAAGCTCTGAACGGATAAAACAGGGCACTGGGAAAGATATAGAGACTATTTAAAGAACACGCATGGGTCCACACAGTACAAGGGCATGTTCGTGTGTGTCTTTTTTCCTAAATCATTGTTTGTGGCTTGATTGTGCCCAACGGGCCATGTGTCTCGTGTCTTCATAAAAAGGGACACCCTTTTGTTTGTGCCATTTAGCTTGTAAGCCAAACTATGTGTGTTGAAGAAATGACTGTCCAAGTCCTACGTTATGTTCAAGACCTATGTTATGTTCAAAGTCCATGTTCTAGGTTATCCGCTTATGTTCTGTGAGGTGCAAAGTGGAGTTTAAAGAGCTCCTATGATTCGTATGTAACAAGGTCATTACAGGTATAGGAGGTCAGTTTAGGTGTTCAGGAAATAGAGGTACAGGTTCAGGAATATCGCTGTATTGTATGTATTTGCTTGTGTATGTTCCCCTCCTTTCCTTTGTCACTCCATCCCCTTTTCCCTAACTCCATCTTCCCCCCATTGGCTGCCACGTGGCTTCCTGTGATATCAGTCTTCAGGCGCCTGTGCCAACCACGGTGGGAGGGGTCAATCTATTTGGCTTCTGTGGTTCGGAAGAGGGGATTGAGACCCCTATTCCCTTATAAGTTTGACAGGAACAGTTTTTTGCAAATAAAATGTAGCATAGCAATGAAGCAATGGTGAAAATATTGTGAAACATTAACAGGATCCTGTGAACAAAGTTCTCCAGGTGTTGGTATATCTATGTTTGTTTTGTTTTCGTTTGATATATGTAGGAAAGCATGTAAATCTTCCCATGCATATTCTGCGCAACTTCATGTAAGAAACCAAGTGGGTGGGCCAAGGTTTCTGATCATACAAGGTACATCTCCATGACGTCGAAACCAGTATTCTTTAGTACCACGCATATTTGCTAATAGATTTGTAAGATTTGCTTGTAAAACCTCATCTTTTTGTTGAACTTTTTGTAATAATTGTGTAGCTGTCATATTTTGAAAGTGTGATCCTGATTTTAGTATGTGCGCAACTCCGTAACATAAAGTTGCTAGTTCACTTTCAAAGAGTAGGTGGAATATGTATTCCACATTTTGTAGAAATCTGGGATCTTCAGAATACATTCGTAATGCTCGATATTCTGATGCTGATATTTGA
Organism: Ambystoma mexicanum; assembly: GCF_040938575.1. Lineage (NCBI taxonomy): Eukaryota > Metazoa > Chordata > Amphibia > Caudata > Ambystomatidae > Ambystoma > Ambystoma mexicanum. Next base: position 80,874,237 of record NC_090938.1, read on the forward strand.
ATAGGTCTATCATCATATCTTCCTCCTTTGTCAGTAGGAAAGAGTAGAGGAAAAGCACGTGCTTCTATACTTTTTTCCCATATCCTGATTGGTGATCCTTTTGTTTGACGCATTTGGTACGTTTCCAGTGCATCTTCTCTGGTGTCATTAGAGTGCAATGAATGAATTGTATAATGGTCTAAAGTGTTTGATATTGTAGCAGGATCTAGGAGCTCAAATTGACCAGCTTCTTGTGTCTGTTCAATTATTTCACTTGTCTCTTGCAAGTTTTCTTCAATATTAACTTCTTTGTAATATTCATTGTTCTCTTTAAGATATTGTAGGGCTTCTCTAACTTTATGTAAATCTACCAGTTGTTGCCAAATTTTTTTGTCTTTTGTAGGTACTCCATTTACCAAGATAATTAAAGATTGCTGCATTGGACGTTGCACTCCGAGAGTGTGTACATTTTCTTTTAGATCTAATGGTAAATACACTACTTTTCCACGAATACCTTTCACTAATTCAGAGGGAGGTAATTTTGCAGTTTTTGGTTGAAGGTGTATTATTGCTTGAAATGGGTGCACTGTTTGAATTATGATGCTCTCATATAAATTAAGTTGTTGAAGGGGTTTTGGTAGTGGATACAATTCCAAGTTATTTGTGATAGCACGTGAAGGAGTTTGGTTGTTGTCAAGTTTTGTAGTGCAGTAAGTACAAAGTATTATGGGGTCAGTTATTTCGTATTTGTTTTCTGTTATAAGGTAAAGAGCTAATTCAAACCATTTAGAATCTTCACTGGCTTCTATTTTGTATAATAGGTCTATCGGTTTTGTGCTACTTTTATATAAAGTTCTGCAGCAACATACACACACGTGGTTTGGTACTTCAGCTGAAGTACTTTCAAATTTTAGTATTTCTTTTTTGTATGTCTGTACTGAAAGGTTGCCATGTGCAGAATTGTTACGAAGTTGATTGACAGCTAATTCATCTTGTAAGTGGGTTTCACTTCCAAAATATTTTGTCTGGATATAGTCGATTTCTTCTAGGAGGTCTTTTGCTGTACCATGTAGAAGAATGTTATTTAAATTGGCTAGTACTAAAGCAGGACTTATAGCATAGTACAGTTTATAAACTAGATTTCTTATACTTGCATGATGTGTTGATATCCTTTTGATATCATGGAAGGGTGTTTTGCAAGTAGGTCCTGTAATGCAGGCCAAGGAATGTCCTTGTAGTCCTGTGTACTTGTGTATTGGACAAGCATCCATATTTTGCAGTAGTTTAATTTTGATTTTGTCTTTTCTTTTCACATATTTATTGAGGAATTGGCGTAAAGACTTGAACATTTTTTTGGGAATGTTACACATTGACGTGCATGGCCATTTGTACACTAGATGTTCTGATTCAGTTGAATAGAGGGTTAAATCTACGTTTTCAGGGCATATTTTTGTAAGGAGTTCTTCTTGTTCCATTATGGTATTATTAACTTTTTCATAACCTCGACCACTGCTATGTATAGCAATTGTATTTGTTTGCTTTTGTTTGTAGGCTTCTTCATTAAAGTATGGTTCTGTGGTTGTAGTGTGACTCCATTCACCTCCACAGATATTTAAGAAGTTATATCTGTTGACATTTTGTTTATTGAGAAGTCTTTTTTGTAATTTAGTTATCAGTTTTGTTAGTGGTTTCATTCTGTTTAACACTAAAATAACTAACTTTGTTTTGAGAAGAAGTGCACTGTCTATCAACGCTTCTAAGATTACTTTCCTACGATAGGTTTGAAGTCTTGAACCTGGTTTCTCTCCTGTTTTCATAAGATTTTGAAGGACATTGTGACGGAACATTTTGGCTAAAATACTTTTCTTGGTATGCTTATTTGTACTATATCAAGATTTATAGAAGAAGTTTTATTTGTAGTGATAGTTGATTTTCTGTTAATTGCTTTTTGGGTTGTTTTACTTTTTGATAGAGGAGGGAAAGTTTTTGTACTAGAAACTTCTTCTGTTTCACTACATGACTGTATTAGCTGTTGTGTTTCAACTTTTTTTTACAAATTCTGCTATAGATGGATGTTTATGTTGGAGACTTTTCTTTTCATTTGCTCTACTTCTGTGTTCCTTTCTACGGAGTTGCTTTTTGGTAGGCATTCTTTAGGGTCCTTTGAAAAATACAGTAGGTATGGGTTGGGGTGTTCTGCAATGCATGTGTGGTGTGTGCATGAGTGTTTGAGTAAGGTGATAAAGATGTATGTAATGGTGTGTGATTGTGCATTGGGAAGTACCACTAGTAGGGATGGCTATTCTTGAATTAATGTGTTACTAAACTGGGGTTCAGATGACAGAAAAAAGTAAGCTAGTGGTGTGGAGAAGTATAAATAGTATATCTAAAGCTATACAATTAAAACAGTTGTTTTTTCTACAACATCTAAATTCTAGCGGCTGAGTTGGGTAATTTGTGTGTCGAAAAATAGGAATTTGTGAGCCATTCTGCCAGTAAATCACTGTTTAAGACAGGGGTATTTTTGGTCAGAATGGTGCAGAATCTCTATTTTTAGGCACAGAAATAGCATGAATTAAGCTTACAGTGTGAGTAATAATTCAAATATTATGGTAACATTCTACTTACTTTTTTTCTAAAATGAGCAGTTTGCTTCTTAGTTGTTCTTTGTAGTTCCAATTCGTCTGCTTCTTTTCAGGAGAACTGCAATTGTAAAAGAAAGAAATTAGTAATTTGGTTTGTACATAGCACTCTTTTTAATTTGGACATAGATTTTTTTAAATTGAAATGCTCAGCACCTTCCTTAAAACCATTAAAACTATTTTATGACTAACTGTAGGAAAGAAAATATCTTCACTATGGCTTGTTAAATTCATAATGTACCACTGTATACCACTATTCCTGCAACTAAGCTTTTCCACGTAATAGTGAGTCCATGTCATAGCCTGCTTTTCCTCATAATAGTGAGTGAATGTCATAGCCTGCTTGTCCTATATAAATGTAAGTAATTATATAAACTAAAAAAAGTAAAACCAAATATGTGTTTGTACAAATATTATTCTTTGAGATTTGATCATAGAGTGTGCATGTAATTTTGTTTGATTATATGTAGTCTATATATTTTATTTGAAAAAGATTAGTTTAACATTATTTGTGTGTGTGTGTGTGTGTGTACGAAGAAATTAAACGGTATAAAGGTTTGTAAGTCACGGTTCATTTTAGGATAATGAAAACATGGTTGTAGATTCATTTTACAGATTATACAAGGTAAAAGTCGGTTAGAAAATGTGTTCATGTACTGTATAGAAAATATGCATACCTGTAGTTTGTGTTCATGCATATGGATATGGACGAAGCTGCAAGTAGAAATCTTGGAGATTTGTCTAGTATTTCTCGTAGATCATAGTTGCCAATGGTATGAGACTTGTAGTCCGAGAGATTCACCGTACATTTGCAGTGGTGATCTATGATGATGCAGTTACATGTAGAGGTTGTGGATTTGATTGGTGGATGGTCATGTGATTTCTTAGCTACATCCAATGAGGGAATGGCACAGAGAGTGAAGTGGAATTGGTAGAAGGGCTGTCCATGTTACGATACCTTCGCGGTCATGGCGGTAGTTCCAGGACACCGCGTATTACATCCGGAGAATTTGGGGTGGGGAAGCATGCTAATGAGATTGAATGTAGCAAGGGATTGGTCAGTAAAGTTTAGTGAGTGTGTTGTGCTAGGAGAGGTTTTCTCTGATATTCTTTTTGGTGAGAGAGGAACAGATATCTATGGCTGAGTGTTTCAAACAACAGATTGTGTGGATTTTGGGAGACTCGTGGATACATTGGTTGAAGGTGCATGCAGAAAGCTGTGGAGTATCTATAGATCTTGGATTCCCAAATGTGGAAGTGCACTGGCATGGAGTGCGTGGAATGAAGTGGTTGGACTTGCTACCTCTCTGTGCAACTTTGAAGATAGAGGAACATCCAGACATATTTGTAATTCATTGTGGAGGGAACAGTTTAGGACATGTGTCTGGAATTTCTTTGCAATTTGCAATGAAAGAAGGACTTCAGAAGATCATGGATATGTTTCCAAACTCCAAAGTAATTTTTTCACGGATTGCACAGAGACAAATGTGGCTTCGTTCTTTCTCATGTGGTCCACAAATGGAGAAAGCAACGCGTAATATCAAGAGACTTTGGCATGTTCTCTTTTCACAATGAAAATATTATGTTTCGTAGTACATACATTTTTCACAGAGATGGAGTCCATCTTACTTATGCTGGCAATCAGATTTTTCTGAGAAATGTACAAAATGCATTGCGACCTCTTTTAGAAATGCAGCATCTATTTTGAAGTAGGTGTTAAGTATTTATAATTTTTGACATACAAACACCTCCCAAAGGCTCTTTTCAGAGCCACCACTTCCTCCCAGAGAAAAAAACAATGGTTACAATAGGGCAAATGTTTTTTTTTATTTTTGCAAACTTTCATTCTTTATCGTTACTTCTATTTTTTAACTCTGAAAAGAGCCTTATTTTTATTTTTTATTTTTGATATTTTGTATTTTTTTGGTTTTTTACACACAACACACTAGGAGAGGAGGGGAAAGGAGGGGAAAGGGGGGGGGGCACCAACCACAGGGATAAGAAAGGGCGAGCTGAGAGAGGAAGATGTAGAGTGGGTTTTATTTGGGTAGTGAGCAGGTGTTCTCGTGCTCTGAGACGATAGTCTCAAAAGCACTCTGAAGTCACTCCCCACTACAGAGTACTGTGTCACAGTACATACATACAACTGTGACCCTCGAAAGGTAAGGTTCATCAGAATTCTGTATGGCCTGTGAAGTAGCTTGAGGAAGACGCTGTCCCACAGAGGTGTTCCTTGTGGTGACAGGATCAGAAACGGAGGATGAAGTAGAGGCAATCAACCTACTACGCTCTTCGCAAGGTACAACCTTGCGAATGACCCCAGTGTGGAATGAGTTCAGGTGTTGCTTCATGGTCATAGTCCCAAAGCTATACGAACCATGCCTATTGATTATCTTTATGCACAAAAAGGATTACTGTCTTTCAAGCTTGTGTCTTCCGTATGTATATGTTTCATATGATGTGACTGGACTCTAAGGGAATTACTGTAAGAACCTACTTGAAGGATAGCTCTACAAATAAAATAACATTTTTAGTTTCTGACTGTTACTGAAGAAAACCATGTGGCCTAGATATGTCAGCAAAAGAAAAAAGAGTGAGCCAGACATGTGATGTCATCAATGACATTTGTGATGTCATCTTTGATGTCCTGGGTGTTAGTCTTAGCAGTGCACGGTGGTGGCACGAGTTATGGTTGCTTAGCTTACCATAACTGGCGAATTTCAAGGGTTTTTTGGTTTTACTTGGAACCATAACGTCCCTTTGACAAAGTTTTTTCACTGAATTTCATAGGTTTTTAGTAGCGCAACTTAACCATAATGTCCCTTTAACAAAGTTTTTTCATTGAATATATATATATATATATATATATATATATATAAATATATATATATATATATATTTATATATCTATATTCAGTGAAAAAACTTTGTTACAGGGACGTTATGGTTCCACGTAAAACCAAAAAAAAACTGAAATTTGCCAGTTATAGTAAGCTAAGCAAACATAACTCACGCCAACACCGTGCACTGCTAAGACTAACACCCAGGACTTCAAAGATGACATCATAAATGTCATTGATGACATCACTGATGACATCACATGTGCATTTACTTTTCATGAAAAGTCTGTTCCAGGGATTCTTGTTGTAATGTTAATAAAAAAGGTGTCAAGGATCATTGGAATACATATCATGAGGTACGTAGTGCATTAAGCAATGCATTCATCCAAATAGCATTCTATTATCAAATTATTTCCAGTATACTAAGATACATATGTAGAAACATAGGTATAGTGTGCAGCAGACATGATGGAGGTGCATTATTAATAATCTTGCCATGTTAAATACTAAAATTATAAATGCTTTTTTTTACAGTTCTGCATACTGTAAACATATAATAAGTACATAATAAAACCTGCTTACAACATAATTGCATTTTTGCAAACAAAACACAAACAGACAACAACATATACACATGCGAGAATATACATGGAAAATTAAGTAAATCAAAAAAACAGCAGTATTACCAGACAATCTCCATATCATAATTGATTATCTCCATGCACAGAAATGATTGCTCTGCTTCAAAGCTACTACTTCCATATGTATCCATATGTATAACTATCACATAACGTGACTGGACCCTAATGAAAGTAGTGTGAGTACAATGTATACAAATATGAGCATATCCAGGGAAAGTACAGTAATAAAAAAACAGCAGAACTATAAGAACGTGTTGATAACCTTACTGATCGTCTTGTTAGTGAACCCCAAGTGAATTACCGTAAAAACATATTTGAAGTATAAGTCTACAAATTAGTACTTTTTGAATTTTTAGTTCCTGACTGTTACTGGCCTAGATATGTCAGTAAAGGAAAAAAGAGGGAGCCAGACATGTGATATCATCAGTGATGTCATCAATGACATTTGTGATGTCATCTTTTATGTCCTGGGTGTTAGTCTTAGCAGTGCACGGTGGTGGCGCAAGTTATGGTTGCTTAGCTTACCATAACTGGGTGTACTTCTGGGGTTTTTTGGTTTTACGTGGAACCATAACGTCCCTTTAACAACCTTTTTTTCATTGAATTTCATAGGTTTTTAGTAGTGCAACTTAACCATAATGCCCCTTTAACAAAGTTTTTTTTATTGAATTGCATAGGTTTTTAGTAGCGCAACTTAACCATAACGTTCCTGTAAAAAAGTTTTTTCACTGAATATAGATATAGATAATATAAATTGGATAAATGTTTACTAGGATTCCCTTAGTTTATATCCATATAACATAGAACATACTGAACCCCTTACCTGTGCTAGTGGTTCTGATGTCCGCGGACCAGGCGCCTGTTCACCATCGGACTCGGTCAACATCAAAACTATCCTAAAACTCAGGGGGTATCTTACATTGTTGTATCATGCAATAAAAACACTGCACATGTTCAAAAAGCAGCACATAAACATTACATTCAATAATAAATTAGAAGTGGAAATTGTATATGTAAGACACCAACTGTCCAATTACATAGCATATGCAACATAACAGAATATACCAAAACAAAATAAATATGCCTCCAACAGAATTACTTCACAGAAACTGCACAGCAGAAATCAACAGGACGCCTACGTAGCAGTAACAGCAAAACGCAGCAAGACACAAGTGAGTACACTACATTTATTTTATATAATTATAAACTTTCTGTATTAGGTACACTAAAAGTAATATATTTCTTTTTTTACACAGAAATGTCTAGTACTTTGGAATGGCTGGAAGAAAATGTTCCTCGGAATGAAATGAGTGAAAACAGTGATACTAATGGCAGACACTACAATTCTCTATATAAACCAATTAATAACCATTACTTTATGTGTACTTAACATTTTTTTAACAGCCCATAAAGACATTAAAAATAATACAGAAACAGAGACCATCTAGAAAATCATCTGCAGCGAATGGAGCAAAAAATTGATTTATTAAAGGAATAGTGCGCTCAGAAATATTACTGTTTTGAGGGTTTGGGCATGTCTTTTTAAGCATACGTTGATCGATCATGCAAGCATTTCCTATGCACCTTACTGTAGTTTTCCTCTTTTTTACACATGCAAAATCAGGCAGCAGGGCAAAGCCCTCTTGTGATAATCTTATCCGTTGCTGCATCACCCAAGGTGGACTGCCCCAGCGGCACTAATTCACATGCCCTGCCCCTGAGGCTGACATCACCAAACCTAGTGATATTCTCCGCCTATCTCCAGGACGTTACTGGGCAGCGTAGCCAAATGCACCCAGTCATCACCTACGTTTTAACGTTAGTTGACGCAGAACCCAAAATATCAACACACATCATCTCACAACACATCGTATCCCAATTTTGAATATAAAACTATACTTTTAAAGGAAATAGCAAAACTGTACAATTTGTATAGTACTTTGGCCATATTCAAGCACATGGGTAATTTTTTTCTTTGTTCTCGAACCAAAAATGTTTATTGTGAGTCATGCGGTGTTCCTTTAGGGTATAAGAAGCACATTGGACGCACCTTGAATCAAAAGACTTTGGCATCAGCTTGGCGCTAGGCCACTGTAATTGATGTCAGGTTGCTCCTTATTGCTGGTATCGCATAAGGGCATATCGGCCCATGGCGATCGGCCCAAAAAAGCGTCATTGTGATCCAGCTATTCAAGTGTGTTTGCAGCTGGCGGTTAAAAAACATGTCAGTTGGTATCTGGAATCGATGATAATTGCAGAAGGCAGGATGTAGCTGTTTGAAAACCATAACAGAAATGTCTCCTAGTACCCTATCTTTATTACAATGTATCATTTTACCCAGAAATTCGGCCCGTTTTAAAACGAATGATGAACTCAGATGTGAAACAATGGGAACAAAGAGAAAAAACGTGTAAAGTAATCTACAATTTGTTTCAGAGATTAGTGCTATGAACTATGTTCACCTTGAAATGGTATGCAGAGGCTAAGGCTACAAACAGGGAGCAAGCTAAGTGCAAGAAGAACATATAGACGGAATTTTAATTACATATTAGCGTTGAATTAGGTGTTTGTGGAACCTGAGGGAACCCAGAGGTGGACTACATGCATCTCAATGCTGGACTGCTCATGTGCCCAGTACAAAGACAAGTACACAGAAAGGTTGTATTTGTGTGTCATTGGAATGTGCCACAAAGAAAAACTGAGTACAATTAAAACCAGCAGTAACGGTCGGCGAATGATAAGTTGACTTGTTGGTCTATAAAATCGTTGAAAGTAAAATTTACATAATATTTGGCATTTCCATTCTCCATGCGTAACACAGAGACTCCGTTCAGGTTAACAAAGTTTCATAAAATGAAATTACACGTTCCTTTGTCCAGTTTTGGAATAGTGAACCTTATCATATTTGACAGTATTACACCCCTCCCTTCATTCATTCCTTTCGAAATACTCCCTTTCTTTCAAGGTCGAAAAACAAGGGAACCTTATACTATGTATGATGAGTGGGTTTGCTCAGCTCGCAAGCAAAAATTCAAAGCCTCTGACCTTCACTTAGAATGGGAGCCAATAACCCTCGAGGCCATAGTGGCATTTGAAATATTTTTGAAAAACATGAATTGTTTGCTACCATCCACCAGTGGTGCGCAACATTTCTAGTGATTTACTTTGTTCCTATGGAGAACTTCGCACTCTCCCAGCGACTCCTGCAGCCAGCCCACACCACCTGTCAGCTCAGCCCATCTCCTGTTCACACGGTAAATCATGTAAACATTTTACGCAAGGAGCAAGTCTCGAGCCCTGACAAAATGTGCTCCTACGAGAATGTCCAAGCAAGCCCTGCTGCAACCCCCTCCGGCCAGACCGTGGTCCTCTGAACCAATGACCGCATTTATATATTAGAGGCATATAAATTGCACACGTGTGTTTGTACTATCCCACTTTGGATCATTAGCGAGGTGAAGGGTGTGGGAGTCTTGCCACCTTACAAATACAGACACATAGTAAACACGCAATAGTAATGCTTTTAGGTTATAATGCAGATGGTACCAAAAACAACTGCAAACTAACTGGATTCACACATGGTCAAGTATCACTTGGTAAGAAAACCTTCACAACAATAGGTATAATCTACCACGCAGGAGCCACAACAATGCAGGTCACTACACTGCATATATAAAAAAGAATTGTGAATGGTTTGAATGTAATGATACTAACATTACTCTAAAACAGAGATTATCAGCAAATGTTGTAAACACTCACTTTATATCCTTAAAACCAAAATGTAATAACTAATCTGTGTATGAACATAAATAAAACTTGAACTTCAAAACTGTGACCAGTAAGAAAACGCCAACAGGTATCTAACTGTCCCAAAAATTTGACACAAGCCAACAGATAGATTAATACCACTAAAATGGAAAAACAAATAAACAAATAGAATACACCAACTACTATGTAATTGCAACAATACTACCACCACTTCCAAATCAAAAACCATACACATATTCAATTCCTCTTACAGAACTCAATGAAAGAAATATATTGTACCACAACGTAGAAAGGGCTTTTTTATCCTGCATGGATTTTTTTCCCCACAGACGTAATGCTTTAATCAACAAACACAGGAACTGAGCAAATTGAAGAGTACACTGGTTTGAACTATAGTACTTCTAAACTACTAACTATGAAGGTTGACAAAATACAGATATGTCTACTATGCAATGAAATACTCATTATAAACTACCTACACTAGCATGTGATTTTTTCTTTTATCACAGTGATTGAAAATAAATGTCTGCTCCAACTACCCATCTCATGAAGAAACTTCATACAACCACAAATAGTCAAACAGTAAGTATATAATGATTGTACTCACAAACACCACAGCATAACACACCCATTCAAGCAAACATCTGACCATAAACCACAATCCAAACTGTTTGCTTCCATGGGTATCTTATGCTGCAGCGCGTGTTGCCAAACACTCCAATCTTGACTGTATGGCCTGGCCAATACTCTTCATGCAGCCTCACCAAAAGAAGCAGTAAATATATAATCATTCAACTCACAAACACTGCAACATAACATAGCCATGCAAACGAACACCTCACCAATAAATACAACCCAAAATGCATAGAGTCTTCAATATCAACATTCTGAACCCAATCCAACAAACAAACTAAAACACATCATCTCACTATCCTATAAATACTATTACACTACTACCAATCAGTACACACATTTTTGAAAACATATCCCGAAGCAGCCCAGATACCACAGTTAAAATCTTGGCTAACATGGGTGTGTTATGCTGCAGAGGTTGTGGCCAGGGCCTAGAGTCTTCGGTGCACGGCCAAAGTGCCGTAGGCCTTCGGCCATGCACCGAAGACTCTAGGCCCTGGCCACAAACACTGCAGCATAACACACCCATAGATACAAACACCTTCTAATTGACCACAACCCAAAAACATAATACATCCACCTCCAAAGCTTGTGTTGCAGACCGAAGGAAAGGGGAGAGATGTTGTATGTCTTGCTTTACAACACTGTACATTGGTGTAGAAGATGGGATAGATATGACTGCACTTGTGCATAGTTGAATGTTGTTGTGCATTCTAGAACGGAATGGGCAACCTGCTGGAATGAGAGAGCTGTGTAGATTGGAAGAACAGTTGTAGAGGCAGTGGTGTTGTTTCAGCTGGGAGCCTTTCAAATGATATTGGCTATCTGTGTGCATAAATAAAGATGCATGTACTCAACTTGGCTGCGTGTCATTTTATAACACACTAGAAAGCTTTTTTCCATAATTATACTGGTTTTCTCCCATCTTTTAACATGAAAAGACACTTTGTTAGATAGGTGTGCGTGTGGTATCTGATTACTATTATAATCATGTCTAAAGGAAGTTCCAATGGTAGATAGTATGTAACATATGTAAAATGTATGAAAAGGAAATTGTATGTACATCCAATTCACTATAATGCACTAAATGCTATTTTGGTTGAAATGTGGATACATACGTGGCTGTGGTTACACAAATGACAGAATGAATGAAGAGAATAATTGTTTGCACATTACAGTAAGTAGGTAAACAGAAAGGTGGAGAGCAGAGAGTTTTGCAAGTGACACTTTATCATAGCAGATGGGAGAAATGACAGTAAACTTTTTTACAGGTTATACAAGGTAAGTGGAAGTTACCCTGTTTATATGTTTTTATATAAGTGCTGTACATGTACTGTGCATACAATATTCATAACTGTAGTTTTTGTTCATGTATGTGGATGTGCATGAATCTGCAAGCAGAAGTATTGAAGAGTTTTATAGTTGTTGTTGCTGTAGGTCCTTTTCAAACACAGTACAATTGCACTCAGAGTGATCAACAGTACATCTAAAGTGCTGAACTGTGATGATGGAGTTAGATGTAGAGTTATTGGATGTGATTGGTGGATTGCTGTGTGACTGCTAAACAGTAGCCAATGAGGGAATGGTAAAGAGAGTGAAGTGGAATGGGTAGAAGGGCTGCACCAGTGTTAAGTGCTCCGCGGACAGCACGGATGTTCGCAGATAGGACATGCGACATCAGGGGCTTCTCTGCATATCTGGCATGGAAATAGGAGTAGGGGAATTAGCCAATCAGGTACTCAGGGTGTCATTCATAGGGAGAGAGGACATTCATTTTTTTCAATGCTGTATGCTGGGAAGATGGCTGTGGTTGCTGAGATGGACAGCGTTAGAGTGTGTATAGTGGGAGATAATTATATTACTAATCTACAGTGGTATGCAAACATGTGTGGCATTTCAGACCATGTTGGAATGCACTGAGTGGAGGCTACCTGGTGTTATGTGCCAGGGAAAAATGTGCAAGGTGTTTATACACTTTGTAGAAATATGGCTTATTTTAACATTCCTGATATTGTGGTGGTAAATTGTGGAGCAAAGTATTTGGGCTATCTGAGTGCAACAAGTTTGCTGGGTGCACTGAAGCAGTTGCTAAAGGAACTGATGCACCTGTTTCCATCTGCTAAGATATTTCTTTCAGATATACCACCTAGGACTGCATGGATGCCTTGCCATGTATTTAATCCTCAACACGACATAGCAAGATGTCTTGTTAATGAAGGAATATCTTGTTTTATGTATTCTGTGGGCATGTCATCATTTCAAGCTGAGAACCTTTTGGAAGATGGTGCAATTTTTTCTTGTAATGGAATGGCTTTCACAGATTTCGGTCATGCAATATTTCTTGGAAATATGCAAACCTCAATCAGGAAGTTTTTCTGAAGTCATGTAACAGATAAAATCTGAAAAAAAAGCCTAAAAAGAAGCCTGAAAAAATCTGCACAAATAAAAAAGGGCTTTTCAGAGCCAACCTGAAAGGGGAAGTGGGGTACACTATTTTAATTTCCATTCACCACGCTCAAATTTTTCGATTTGTCTGCAGACCGCATGGTTGTCCACGGGCAGCGCGTATTACATACAGGGATTTTGAGATTGAGAGGGATGCACATGAGACGTAGCACAGGAAGGGATTGGTCAATAGGGTTTACTGGGTGTGGTGTGTGTGCAGAGTTTGTCAGAATGTATTTTTCCTCAGAAGAGAGGAGATAGCTATGGCTGTGTGTTTCAGAAAGCAGATTGTCTGGATTATGGGAGATTCTTGGATACATTGGTTGGAGGTGCATGCAGATTGCTGCGAAGTGGCTGTACATCTTGGATTCCCTCATGTGGAAGTGCACTGGCATGGAGTGCGTGGAATGAAGTGGCTGGATTTGGTACCTCTCTGTGCTAATTTGGTGACACAATGTCATCCAGACATTGTTATTATTCATTGTGGAGGGAACAGTTTAGAATATGTATCTGGAATCTCTTTGCAATTTGCTATGAAAGAAGGACTTGGGAAAGTCATGGATATGTATCCAAATCCAGAGTCATTTTTTCCCGTATTGAACAGAGACACATGTGGTTGCGTTCTTCTTCATTTGGTCCACAATTGGAGAAAGCAAGGTGCAATGTTAACAAGGCTCTCTGTGCCTTTTTGAGAGATGTTGGTATGTCCTCTTTTCACAATGAAAACATCTTTCGTAGTAAACACATTTTTCGCAGAGATGGAGTACATCTTATGCCGGCAATCAGATTTTTCTGTGAAATATAGAAAATGCATTGCAACCTTTTTTGGAATTAGAGCAAACCATTTTGCAGCAGGTGTTATCCATTTGAAGTTCTCGAAAAGCAAAAAAACCCACAAAAAGGCTCTTTTCAGAGCCACCACTTCCTCCCAGAGAAAAGTGCAATGGTTGTGACAGGGCAGCTATGCACAGATTTTAGATGTCAGCGGACTGTCCGCGGACATCTAAAAATGCACAGGGCCCTTCGCATTTTATTGACACTTTTCTTTTTGTACTGTGAAAGGCGGCTCTGAAAAGAGCATTTTTTGGGTTTTTTTTGTTTTAGATTTTTTGTTTTTTTTTAAACACGACACACAAGGAAAGGAAGGGAAAGGAGGGTAAATAAGGGACACCAACCACGAGGATAAGAAAGGGCAGGTGGAGAGAGGAAATGTAGGGTGTGCCTTATTCAGGTGGGTAGCAGTTCTTCTCATGCTCCTTGACCACAGTCTCAAAAGCACTTCAAAGGTTCTCCCCCCTGCAGAGTACTGTGTTGCAGTACATGCACAATACTGTGACCTTCAAAAGGGAAAGATCAACAGCATCATATATGGCCTGCGAGGCAGCTGGAGGGATACACTGCTCCACAGGAGTATCTCTTGTGGTGGCAGGAGCGGAAACAGAGGATGCTGTAGGGGAACTCAACCTACTACGTTTATCGCAAGGTACAACCTTACGAATAGCCCCACCGTGGAGCAATTTTAGGTGTTGCTTCATTGAGGTAATACCATAGCTGTACAAACCCGGTTTCCTAGGACTCAGCACTATCTTGCACTGATTGCAGGTCACCTTGTGTGCACATGCTTTTGGTACTCCATCAAGAGTGGTAAATAACCTCCACGCCCAAGATTCATGGTGAGAACTAGTAGTAGGGACTTCCACTACCTCATCCTCTTCATCACTCTCCTCTGTATTCTGATGCCTGTTCCCCTCTGCAGGCCCTCGGGGAGGTGTTGGTGGTGGAGGGGATGGGGGTGCTGCTGAGACAGCAGTAGCACCAGCACCAGCCATGAATGCCATAAGGGCAGCTGTTTCATAGAGCAAGAGCAATCCAATGGAACAAGGAGCAGTCTCTGTCCTGGAAGCCCAAAAACAGAATAAGGAGCAGCTCTGGGGTGTAGCTTTTATAGGGGTACTGGGGCACGCTTTGTGGACACCCGCGCTGTCTCAGGACACTATGAACACCAAGAAAGGGCTAAAATAATTCCCAAAAGTATGCAGATCGCCAGGGGCATAGTGTGAGACATGTGCAAGGCTGAACTTTCCTAGGAAAATACCTTGGATTGCTGAAAAAAACACTTTTCAGGTGTCCGGGTCCAGCAGTGTTTGTTATGCTTAGCGTGGGTGTGGTCACATGATGAAGTCGAAGACACGTTGGCAAATGGAGCGGCTGTCTGTAGGACACCATATGTGAAGGGTCGGGTCTCCGCATGCATGCAGGTGTTCTACTGACAGTGTTACAGTCCCCAAAGTAATTAAAAGTGTGACACATGTGCAGCAGACAGTTGCGGGCAGGCACGATGTTCGTAGGGGCAAGGGTGTGCTACACTTGCGCGCGGGTGTTCTATGGACAGTGTTCAGGTCCCCAACTGAAAACAATTTGCATAAAAACTTTGCAGACAGGTGGATGGGCTATGTGTTCTACGGACATATTCATTCTGGTTATGGACAATGCGAACAGGGAGAATGTTCTTAGGTCACATTTTTGCATAGCTACAAGCATTCAGACATCTTTAGTGTTCTGCGGACATCCCCCATTTTGACTACGATCTATTAGAACAGGTATATTGTCCTCAGGACACCCCCATTTTAGTTAATTATGGACAGACGAGAATCTTGTGTGTCCTAAGGACACTTCCCTCTTGATTGAGGACAGCGCAAATAGATGCCTCATTACACGGATGGCGGTAAGGATTTACCGGTACCGGTAAAATACCGGTACCGGTAAATCCTTACCGCCTTACTACGAGGTCCCTTTGCGGGTTGGGGGATTTAACGCCTGCTTTTTGCAGGCGTTAAAAACCAACCCGCAAAGGGACCCAGGGAGCTAATTACAGTACCACAATTTGCGATACCGCAATTAGCGCCTTCCCCATTCCCATTATGCCCTGTAGGGCAAAAATGGGAATGGGGAAGGGCAATGGTGGAAGGGGGAATTATCGCCCCGCCAACCTTGGTATTTTACCGGCATGAACTATGGCGCTAATAGCGCCATGGTTCTCCGCCATCCGTGTAATGAGGCCCATAGTGTCTTTAGGACACTCCCATTTTGGTTAATTGCAGACAGACGGACATCTTGTGTGTCCTAAGGACACCTTCATTTTGATTTTCAACAATCTGAATAGGTATAGTGTCCTTAGGACCCCCTCCATTTTGGTTAATTGAGGACAGGCAGACATCTTGTGTGTCCTAAGGACACCTCCTTTCTGATTGTCAACAATACAAACAAGTATAGTGTCCTTTCGACAGCCCCATTTTGATTAATTGAGGACATCCCGAAACAGCCGCGCTGTCCACGGACACTTTAACTGCCTTTTAAAAAAAAATAAGACAGAGAGGAATACACTAACAACACACTTAATATTTTATTATTGTATAAAATATAAAAATTAAGAAAGAGAGGGGGAAGCAGAATGGAACACAAAGGCCCTCATTACGACCCTTGCGGAAATTGACTGACCGGACCGCAACAGCGTAAATAGCGTTTCCGCCATTGCACGAAGGAGCAAAGTGCGGCTAATTACGACCCATCGGGCACGAGCATTACGCCATGGCGGAATCCGAAAGGCTGCGATGGCGGAAATGACCCCAAAACGGCCCTTACCGCCGCCGTACGCTGCACCAGGTGCAATACCGCCACCCATCTTAGCGGTCACCGTAATGAGCGGGCACCGTAATGAGCGGGCACCGCAAATTACGGGCACCGTAAATATACGGAAACGGAAGTAAAAGCATGTGGCCGGAACGGGAAACAGCACGCCGCACAACTATAAAATCCGAATCCCAACACAACCATTAAAAATCCGACCCTGACACACATCCCAACCCGTTAGCAACCCCAGTTCAAAAAATAAATATGGGAAAGGTAGCCAAGAAAGCGTGTGATCGCAAGCGGCAGGTCCACTTCTCCCGAGAGGAACTGACCGTGCTGACCGAGACCCTGCAGGAAAATGGCGCCGTCGTCTTCTCCAGTCAAATGACCAGGACGGCCCTTGCCAACAAGAAGGCCATATGGGCCCTTGTGGCACAGCGCGTAAGTGCGGTGGGGACAACACCCCGCACGCCACAGCAATGTCGCAAGCGGTGGGACGACCTGCGGATCCGCGTACGCAGCATACTTTCTGCGAACAGGAACATCGCCACAGCTACCGGGGGGGGATCAGAGTCGCCCATCAAGTTGACCCCCTGGGAGGAGATCTGCGCCTCCACCATAGGAATGGAGAGCATAGAGGGAGTCGGAGGGATGGAGAAAGGAGTGCCGACATCCGGAGAATCAGGTAGGTTTGCCAAGAGAAACAATGCGAAATCCACAAACCACGAACATGTGCAGTACCATGTGACCCCATAGTGCAATACATACTTTGCCCTGACAGCGCCCTCTAAAAGTCAGAATGAATAAACAAATTAATCAAGATGCCATAAACAACCCCTACATGTGCAGCATGCACCCCCTAACTGCAGGCAGCCAAATGAATGCATCCTCAATCCACACGAAAATGAGACCACCTCCAAGGCCCAGTCCCATATCAGCCTCATGTACCACCCCAATGCATTTGACACGTTGCCATTCCAAATCCGACAGACCCATAACTAACGCTCGCCCCTCTTTACTCCACCACAGGGTCCGATACCAACGACGAGCTGCAGGACACCCCTACCAGCACGCCTGCAAAGAGGGCCAGGACCAACGTCCCAAGAGCCTCCACCTCAGGTGCAAGGATCAAGACACGGCAGCAGCAGGAATCAAGTGCCAGCACACTGGAGGGGACTGCAACAGGCACCCCAGCAGCCAGCAAGTCCACAACCCCAGCACCACAGGTCCCCCCAAAGAACGTATCTGATGGCACTGCCTCTGGTGGTAGCAGCACCATAGGTGACACAGCTGTCATGCCAGCATGCTCCGACACGGAAAACAGTGCTGGCGACGTAGGTACCATCCATGACCTTTCCCAATCCCCCTGCATGTTCCATCCCCTACACCATGACGAAACCACGCAGGGGCACCCTGAAGACGACGACTGGCCAACCCCCACAAGTCCTGTGCCAAGGCAACATGTGTTGAGCAGCCCCCCTGTCACACCACCGCAAATGTCCATGGCCCAGCAGAGGCAACAGTCCCTCGACCTGCTGATCGAGCAACAGCAGGAAGCGTCCACGCTACTCAAGGACCATGCAAATGAATGCGGGGGTTCCAGGGCAGCCATGGAAACATCCACCGAGACACTCAGGGCACAAATAGAGAAAAGTAGTGAGAGCCTCAGGGGAGAAATGGAGAGAAGCACCGAGAGCCTGAGAGCACAAATGGAGAAAAGCACCGAGAGCCTGAGGGGGGAACTGCATGCGACGTCCAAAGACGTTTGTGCTGAACTTGCTGCTGTGCGCCGTGTGCTCTCGGAGCTCTCACAAACCCTCAGAGACATGCATGGACGCGAGCAGGCAGAGACGTCATCCGTGGCAAGTTCCGTCCAGGGCAGCCCCCAACGCAGATCTGGCAGGAACCTGCGCTCCACGGGCAGGGGTGCCCCTGATACCCGTAGAGGGGGCTTGCAATAGCGTCTACCCACGGGCAGCATGCATATCTGGACACTGGTGTTGGGGGGGGAGGAAGTAGGGTGGAGGGGGTGTGTTGGGCTTCACTGGGTGGCGGGTCCATAGGGTGTATGAATCAAATCACATTAACAATACAGCACTTCATTATCATCCAATGACATGTGTGGACATTGATATTTGCGTACGAGGCCTTCATAGGCGTACAGTCCACTATGTGCGTGTACTACACACACACAGTGCCACAGGTCCCCTTTCCGTGTAATAGGCACCATGCGTGGTTGCTAGAAGCATGCATCTATGATGCTCTGTCGGATTGCACGTGCATCCTGTGCCTCATGGACTCCCTGGCGTCCCTCCACATCCCCACCCTCATCATCATCATCTTCAGGTGCATGCAGTACAGCGTCAGGGGGCATGGGCACATTCCTACGTATGCACATGTTGTGCAGCATGACACATGCCATGACCATCTTAGAAACCCTCTCATGGCTGTACATGAGTGCCCCGCCAGACCTGCTGAGGCTGCGGAAACGAGCCTTCAGTAGGCCGAATGCCTGTTCAATGACCACACGGCTACGTGAGTGGGCATGGTTGTAGTCCTCCTCATGCTGGTTCTGTGGGTTCCGGATTGGTGTAAGGAGCCATCTCTTCAGTGGATACCCGGCATCACCTGTATGGGACGAATAAAGGGTGTCAGTGGAATGATAGTGCTAAGTAGCCCCCCCCCCTCCTGCAAGGTCATTGACGCATCAAATGGGCCACGATGTCATGCATGGAATGAGACTCACCGAGTAGCCAGGATCTGTGCCCTGCGTGTCGCTCCATGTAGCGTGGTATTCTTGTGTTCCTCAGGACCATAGAATCATGGGTAGATCCTGGAAATCTGGCACAACAATGCGTAAAGATCTTGTTGGAGTCACACACCATTTGCACATTGATTGAATGAAATTGTTTCCGGTTGCGGTACTGGACCTCCATGGCATGTGGGACAACCAATTCAACATGGGTGCAGTCGATGGCACCAATGCAACCCGGGATGCCGCCAAGTGCATGGAATCCCACCTTTGCGTTGGTAATCTCCTGGTACGTGCGTGGTAGTGTGATGTGGTCGTCGGCGTGCTTCAGGAGGGCATCGTGCACTTGGGAGAGTGTCCGTGAGAACAGTGGCTGTGAAATGCCATGCAACTGTCCCACTGTGTGCTGGTAGGTGCCTGTGGCCAGGAAGTGGAGTACAGACACCACCTTCAGTAGGGGTGGGATGGCGGTTGGGCTATCTATCATGCTCACGAGGTCAGCATGTGTCATGTCCACAATGGCGATTATGGTGTCCCGGTCCAAACGGTAGAGGGTGTGGATCTGCTCAGCAGTGAGGTTGAACGGATCAGCTCGGAGGCGTGGGATTGCGGGCCGCCTGCGTGGTGGTAGTGGCAGTGCTTGTGGGCCTTGCTGACCCTGCCTTGCCCTCCTCCTCCTCCTTCTCCTCCGTCTCCCCTGTGCGCCCGGTTGTTGTACCTGTTGTTGTTCGTCGTCTTCTTGTAGTTGTAGCACTTGCAGTGCTATCTGGTGCCCCAGGCCCAACATCGCTAGTCCTGCCGGTAGCATTTTGGAGTGGGAGTGGTTGTGGGAGGGGTTTGGGTCTGCTATATATGTGCTGTCGGCCTGTATGGCCTCCACCTGTGCTGATTGAATGAATCTGTGGCAGATGCAATCCCTTCTGGCCGAGCACGTCCCGCACGTAAGGCTGCATTTGGCCGCATGGCATCTTGGGGTTGGAATCATGTATCAAATCCCGATGGCAGTGTGATGTACTTTGACTGATTTTCATGCTATGCTCCCATTGTTACACATGCTATGATTGCAGCCGCTTACATACCTGTGAAGAGTCAGTGGTATGTAGGGCTCGATCGATGGCCGACCCTCATGCAGCACAGTATCGTACTTCACCGACGGGCGTGGCGTCCCATTTGTGATTGCAGCCAGTTAGCATTATGACACACAGCCGCACTACATTGATGTAATTGTGAATGCAAGCGTTCACAGAAGCCTTTTCGACGTAATGTTGCAAGTGTGGAATTCGAAGGCCAGGATTTTTGGTTGCGAAGTAGCGGTGAGGAGACGCCCACAGGTCTGCCTGGAAATGTAACGTTCTATTGTTGAATGTCCTTGGGACAGGGCCCATAACGAGCAAGCAATGAATGACATGAATTGAATGGGATGCGCAATAGCGTAGTGGACGATAAGGCAGGACGTTCCCAAGTCCATCTAGCTTCACGACACTACAGATCCGGCCAGGAGCACAGTGGTTTTTGCAGACTGCATTACGCACAGACGCGATGGAAGTTTCACATATTATGTGAGTGAATGTTCATGCGTTTTCATTGCGGGATGAGGGAATGATGAATGGATGCATGGACAGATGATTCCATTTAGGGTCTGCCATGTACATGTGTTTTTTGATTCAATCCCCTTCCCCTGCGCTATGTGATGCAAGGCTGCCATAGTGGGACTTACGTCTATCTGCCCTTGTCGGATCCTCCCTGTCTCGACGCGCCTTCATACACTTGTGTCTAGGCACGTTACTAATCCCATGTCATGGGTTCTATCTTGACGGACGCATGCACAGTAACCGACGTTGCCAATGGTGTATTAACCTCGATTGGTTTCGTTATGTATCGATACTGATTTAGGGGTGTGTATATTCCTTTGGAGTGGCCTAGCATGCATATGGGTGTGGATTTGGTGTGTTGAATGAAGATAGTGATGCATCATGTGTCATGTAGTGCAATCGGTTAATTTGTGTTTCATTTTGGTGACAGGTATCTCCTGCCCTATTGCAGATGCCATCTGTACGCCACTCCTCCAGATGGTTTTTACTCTCGACACCTGCAGCTTCGGGTGAATCAGTGGAGCAGCATTACGATCTTATGGGACGATCGCCAATGGGCCACATGCCCTTACGCTGTTCTGGTGGCTAGGTGCAACATTTCGGCCTTTCAGCTGGACTAGTGCCTGCCTCATGGGACGGACCTGCGGTTCTTGCCGCTTCCATGTTGCCTTTTGGAACGTTGATGTTGGCCCTGTGTGCCATGATGGTACAGGGCGTCACACAAGTGGAAGCTGGTCAATTATTGCAGATGCAGCCCTCGGTGATGATGGATGTTTTGGTGTTATTTTACAAATTGCTGTGAGGCCTTTGTCATTTGGATGTGCATTTAAATTGTATTCCGATATTTGGCGTGTTGCGTTATTCTTTGCAGGTGATGTGGCGATTTTCGATTTGTGGCGGTATGTATTGCGAGATGATCTGCATTGTGTTCCGCCTTCTGAGTTGAGTTGTGTGGTACAGTACTGGCCGCTTTTGCCTACGTAGCACAGTGTGGTCACGGATAGGGGCTGCCATTGTGACTGTTTACATGATGTGCTGTTCAGGGGCGGGGGATTGGCTTTTGGCCGACTGGTGCCTGTCAGCCAGGTCGATTGATGGTATGATGGGATGTTCAGAATGTGGCTGGTCACAGGTGCCTGTGTTTGCGTGCGTTTGTTGGAGGGGGACTGGGGTCATGTCCATTGGAATAGCTTCTGTATTCATGCCATCTGTGCCCTGCAGCTCCCATCGGCCCCTCTTGGGATGTGCCTGGCTGCTCAGTCACTCTGCCAACTTGTGTGGTACATGCTTCTGCTGATGGTTGGTTTGTTTACTGGCAAGAGTACAGGTCTGGTGCAATCCCCCTCAGGATGCTGTTTTGGATGTTGCCTTGCGCTGGTGGCAAGCGATGGGGGACTACTGTTGTTTTGTGTCATGTGTTCTTGATTTCCATTTTGATGTCTTGTACCTTCACATGCCTGTGCTGCATCAGTACGGCTATGGTGAAATGCCGTACATGGATGCCCACTCACGGGGCGCTTCGAACACCTGCATGCATTTCTACGTTGGCATGCATGGGTGAATTGTAGATTTCACTGGTTGCATGGTGTGAGTACATTGCGCCTGCCAGGAGTTGTGCAATGTGGCCAGGGAGTGGAGTACAGGCACTCAGTGGGCCATTTACGGTTGGTTCACGATGCCGTATTTCTGGCCATGGCGGAATGGTCCATTCCGCCATGCCTGATGGCGTTAGGTACATGTCCGCTAGGGTCGGAATTGCCGTACCGTTGCACCATGGTGGTGTTTGCGGTTTGGCATGGTGCGCGCGCGCGTGCTTAGTGCAGTTAGCGTTGGCGTTCACTACGGTGTCGCTAATGGCTTCGTACTTTGCGGTGACGGGTCATAGTCGCACCGAGCGCTTTTCGATGGCGGTATTGCATTTCCGCCATCGTTTTCCCCTTTCCGCCAGGGTCGTAATGAGGGCCAAAGACGGGAATTAGGGGTTTGGACATGATGGATGGTAGTGGAGGAAGGGAGTGAAGTCTCATCGTAACATTTTTCTTGCTGGGGAGTTTTTGGGGATAGTTCAGTGGGACATGGAGAAGGGGTACAGGTACATGTGGGACAGTGATATTTAATTGTTTCTCTTATATGGTCCACCACACAGTGTTTTAGAACATTTAAATGTTTAATTAACAGGTCCATTTGTAGCTCCGTTCGTTGCAGAGGATGTTCTACCATCTCAGTTGTTATTTTGAATGTCTGTATGGTCTGTTTAATGTCATCAATGACATTTGTGATGTCATCTTTGATGTCGTGGGTGTTAGTCTTAGCAGTGCACGGTGGTGGCGCGAGTTATGGTTGCTTAGCTTACCATAACTGGTGAATTTCAGGGGTTTTTCGGTTGTACTTGGAGCCATAACGTCCCTTTAACAAAGTTTTTTTATTAGCACGCAAACAATATACAAAGATGGAGTGCAAAAAGCAATTTCTCAGAGATGGCTGAACACAGAATGTTGCAAACTAAGAATTGATGGTCTTTTACAGTGAAGGTCAGCTGCTTCCATTTTTTGCTCGCGTGCCGGAGAGGCCCACGACTCACACTGTAAGGTTCTATTGTTTTTTGACCTTGACAGACAGGGATTGTGCTAAAAGACTTCTTTTGAAGGAGTGTTGCAAAAACGTAAGACATGATAAGGATGAAATTTCTGAAACGAAACCACGTTTATATATTAGACAATGGAAAATGCCAATATAATGTAAGTAACCCTTTAGATTATTTTATACCGGAATATAATAACAATAGCGTGGCGTTAAAGCCCGGTTAAGTTGTACTTGTTCGTTCAATGTGGCATAGTGTTTTCTACCGTGCACTATCACCGCCGAATTGGTCCCCTGTCACTTAGAGGGCTCTGAAAAAGGCAGAGGACAGAGGGTGGGTTAATGGGAATAAGTTAACATACTCCGTTGCACTATCCTCGCTAGCAAATCGTTTCACGCCCTAATAAATAAAATGTTGTACTTTTTTCGGCGGCTTATAACTTTGCTCCCCCTGGAGGAACCCTCACCAAACTCTGCAAAAGAAGTATATGGCCCACTCTGAATTATTCTCCAAAGTTTGGCAAGGTTTGGTCAAGGGGGGACAAAGTTGTAGGGGTCCCAACATTTCTTTTTTTCCCATAGACTGAATGGAGAAAAAACTTTGCTCATGCCTACAGCCCAAACCGCTGGACGGATTTTCACCAAATTTGCGGCAGGAGTGGCTGCTTGGTCCCGAAAGCGTGCTTTTGTAAAATTGGTGGAAATCTGTTTAAAACAACCAATAAGTAGGTCCCAAAATATTTGTGATATCTATGTCCGCTGCGTGGACACACTTCCCTGTTCGCTCCGCGGACAGGACACCAATTTGCTTAGAGGGCCACGTCATGACCGCAGACATCAGACACACCCGCTGATTGGCTGGTGAAAAGCGTGAAGTGTGTCAGATTTTGGAAACCCTGCCATCTTGGATTCGCGGACAGCAACCGGTGTCCACGGACATCGCGGTAAAAACATATTTAAAAACACAACATTGCACTTGTTAACTTATCACATCATCTCTGGGAGCTGAGGGGTGATGAGGACTGGATAGGATATGGCTGCAAGAAGCAAAAATAATGTTTTTTTTCAATGCGAAAGTCTGCAAACAGTCCAGATGTTCACGAATAGTCCTGAGAAGTTTGCGGACACCTCCGCATTACAGGGTTGGTGAAAAACAGTTGTTGGATGGCTTATAACTTTGGTGCCACTTAATGAAACTGCATGAAATGTTGCGATGGTATTCCTGGCATGATTCTGAATGGGTTTGCAAAGATTGGTGGGATTCTGCCAAGAAGTAGCAAAATTAGAGTGGGTCCCAAAATAATGTAAAGGCTTATAAATGAGGTATCCATTTAACAAATGTACACTTAGGGGGTAATTCCTGGAATAGATGTGTGCCGAAATGTATGGCGCACCCCGGCGCACCCCGGCCACGTGCCCGACCACTTGCAACAAAAGCAGAATGCCCAGCTGAGCCCCCCTTAACCTTTGGTGGCCTCCCAACCATGGCACAGATGTACTAATGCCAATGGGAGCTGCACTGAACAATTGTCCTGGTCAATTGGGGTGAAGGGGGCAGGGTACGTGATGGTAGATGCACCACTGTGCTCCTGCAAGGCTGTCTGTGGACTTTGGGGATCAATGGTGGTCATGCAATGCTCAGGCACCCCAAAAAAACAAGAAAAATGTATATGCAACCCCTGTAGCCCACGTGCGTGTAAGAAAACCTCACGCAGTACGCTGTGGTACCCAGGAACACAAAAAAGCATACACGATTAACACGCGGGCTACTATGACCTCAATAAATGGGGTACACAACAAACAGGGGCAACCGCAGTGGGAAAAATAGCGTGCAATAGCATGCGCGACTCACCGTCTGTGTGGAAAAGAAATATGCGTAGGTAATGTAACCGCTGTGAAGTAATCGCGTGTGAACCCCAAAGTAGGAAAAACACACGCGTCGGTCTCCACTGAAACCACGTCCAGAGCGCTGCAGACTCTTGTGGACCATTAACACGTGCAGAAGGAAACACCTGTGCGTGTTACATCACTTATGCACTTACGCGCTAAGGCCCTTTCCGCGAATTACACGCTGACGTGCTGTTTTTTCACATGCCAATTCACTCTCCATCAAGCTGGCCACGCGACAACACACGGAAGACCACTCTCCTGCCCAGAAGGCCATTTTCCTGCCCCCCAGACTCCCGGGGAGTCTCCTACAAGCCATCTGCTGCTGCCTGCCTGCCTGCTGCCAACAGTGCCTTGCCATTTGGTGCCTGCACATCAGCCATCTGCAGGGGTCCAGTTGTTGTGACCACTCCTGCTGGAACAAAAGACTCCCAACTGGTGTTCCATCGCTCCACATCCCAGTCCCAGGACCCAGTTGCCCACCCACACCTGCCTCAGGGGTTGCCATGTCTGACGCAACACCATCCGGCACCCGTGGCAACCCTCCAGCAGAGAGGCAGAGGGCTGCCAGCTTCAGTGCAATTGAGGTTGGCATCCTGGTGGAGCAAGTCCTGGAGTATTATGATGTCCTCTTCACACCATCGCGCGCCAATAAGGAAGGATGGAAGAGGATCTGGATGGACATAGTGGGTACCATCCACGCTGAGGGGGTGGCACCCCACAACATCAAAGTCAGGGGTGCGCGGGGAGTTTTACATGCGATTTTGCTGGCACGAGCGGGGTACATGTATTCCAGGGGTGCGCAGGGAGTTTTATACGCAATTTCGCTTGTGCGAGCGGGGTACGTGTATTCAAGGGGTGTGGGAGGAGTTTTACACGCGATTCCGCTGGCACGAGCGGGGTACGCGTGTTCCAGTGGTGTGCGGGGAGTTTTATACGTGATTTCGCTGGCACGAGCTCGGTACGCGTAATCTGAGGGGCGCACGGGGAGTTTTACATGCGATTTCGCTGGCGCGAGCAGGGTACGCGTGTTCCAGGGGTTCATGGGGAGTTTTACATGTGATTTCGCTGGCGCGAGCTAGGTACACATAATCTGAGGGGTGCGCAGGGAGTTTTACACGTGATTTTGCTGGCATGAGCGGGTACGCATGTTCCATGGGTGCGCGGGGAGTTTTACACGTGATTTCGCTGGCACAAGCTGGGTACGCATCATCTGAGGGGTGCACAGGGAGTTTTACACGTGATTTCGCTGGCGCGAGTGCGGTACGCATAATCTGAGGGGTGAGCAGGGAGTTTTACATGCAAATTCGCTGCCGCGAGCGGGTTATGCATAATCCGAGGGGTGCGCAGGGAGTTTTACATGCAATTTCTTTGGCAGGAGCGGGCTACCCGTAATCCAAGGGGTGCGCAGGGAGTTTTACATGTGATTTTGCTGGCGTGTGAGGGCTGAGTGGCGTTTTTAACATGTTTTCGTGGTTGGGGGCTGTATGCTGGTCCACTGGCCTTTGCGCCATGTAAGGGATTTGTGTGATGTTTTTTGCGCACAGGGCGGGTTTGGGGCGTAACTGGCGCTGCTGCAGGGTCGCTGCGCCACTCTACATCATGGCTGGTTATGGATGTAAGTATCCATGGATATGCTGAGTGTGAAAATGGGTTTTGGCACATGCGGCTACGGCACGCTGACGCAAGCTCCCTCTCTGCGCTGCCCGCGTGCGCTGCTTCTGCGCTAAATTCTATGAATTACCCCCTTAATTTGGCAAACTGATAATAGATCGAGATATTAAAGTTTTTTCAAGGGGGGGCAAAACTAGAGGGCGGGTCCCAAAATATTGTAAAGGCTTATAAATGTGGTGCCATTTGACAAATCTACACAAAGGTTTGCAAAAAGATTATAGATCTAGATATAAATGTTTTCATAAAGTCTGAATGATTTTGTTTTTTGACAAGTGTCATAATGTAGGTACAAAAAATAGTGATATGCCTTTGGTGACTGAGGTATAGCCTGTGGCCATGTGCAGTGGCCAGATTGTCCGGGTCATGGAATAAGGTCATGATCCGGACAATCAGGCTACTAGCTATGACCATGAGGGACAACATATCGAATTAAAGTGGGCATGTCCACCTGGGACTGGCTTTGTGTTAAAGTTATTTGAAATTGGGTTAGGTTTCAAAGGGTACGAAAAATGTACTCATGGTAATATGGTCATAGGGTTCTCTTTTCGCCTTCTCTAGGCTGTCATGGAAAGCGAAGAGGGGCCCTGTACGGAACCCCGCCTTCCCTTTCAATGGTGGCCA
The DNA here is from genome assembly GCF_040938575.1 of Ambystoma mexicanum. Taxonomy (NCBI): domain Eukaryota; kingdom Metazoa; phylum Chordata; class Amphibia; order Caudata; family Ambystomatidae; genus Ambystoma; species Ambystoma mexicanum. The sequence continues at coordinate 80,901,921 of NC_090938.1, forward strand.
TCTTTGAAAGAGATAATTCTTCCTACAGGGAGAAAAATCCTTTTTTTAGCACCCCAGGTTCCCACTTTGTGAACCTATAGTGCTAATATCCTTCGTCCACCATTACAGGGGCGGGAATGGGTGGGGATAATGGTCTCACCCTCTCTTTGCTTGAGCTGATACATTGGGCTGCCATGCCAGTATCCACCGTTCCATCCCTGGAACAGGGGATAAATGCCACAATATTGCCATTAGCGTAACACAAAATGCAAATGGATATGTTGGAACATCTTATTGAGTCTATGTTCTTTACTGAGAAATGTAAAGTAGATGGAGTCTATAAGTTTTTTGTTTAGTTCTGTTTTTTAACTGTGAAAGGTGGTTCCTAAAAGAACATTACTTTTATTGTTTTTGGATGCATTTTTTTTTTTGGCAGTAGAGCTTAGAACGAAAGGTGGGGAGGGAAATGACGGAAGAGGCACCAAACACTAATATGGAGGGGCAGGTGTACAGGGGAAAATGCTGCACGTGTGTTATTTCACAGGTAGGTGGCAGTGTTTCTCACGCTCCTTGATTACAGCAGTGGTGGTGTCTCTTGGGGAGGAGGGATGGCATTAGCTGATGCCATTTTAAGATAAATAGCAGTTTTGCTAAAAGTATGTACTGTGTACTAGATTGTTAATGGATTAGAAGGAATAGGTGTTGGGGCTGTGCAATGGAAATTTTGAAGTTGAAAGTTCCTAGATGAGTAGAAAATGCAGTTCCGAACTGTCCACGAAGCCCAGATCTTATCCTGAAGTGTGGACGGGTTCTCGGACACGTCATCATGCCACGCGACAGCATATGGTCATGTGTCACTGTCCCAAAGGACTGCAATGAAATTAGATGTTCGAAGACGTTAAGGTTAAGTTGCACTAATAAAAACCTATGAAATTCAATGAAGAAACTTTGTTAAGAGGAAGTTATGGTTAAGTTGCACTAATAAAAATCTATGAAATTCAACAAGGAAACTTTGATAAGAGGATGTTATGGTTAAGTTACACTAATAAAAACCTATGAAATTCAATGAAAAAACGTTGTTAAGGGGACGTTATGGTTAAGTTGCAGTAATAAAAACCTACGAAATTCAATGAAAAAACTTTGTTAAAGAGACATTATGGTTAAGTTGTGCCACTAAAAACCTATCAAATTCAGTGAAAAAACTTTGTTAAGGGGATGTTATGGTTACAAGTAAAACCGAAAAACCCCTGAAATTCGCCAGTTATGGTAAGCTAAGCAACCATAACTCGCTCCTCCACCGTGCACTGCTAAGAATAACACCCATGACATCAAAGATGACATCACAAATATGATTGATGACAGGGGGGTATCTAGCATTGCAAGAGTGGGGCGGTGAGCCACGAAAACAAGTCTTGCTACTTTTATCTCCAAATGCAGTGCACGCACCCAAGGAAGTACAGAAAGTACTGTTGGCTGTTTGGAATCTCTGCTCTCCTCGTTTGAAAAGTGAAAGAAAATCGAGCAGGAGGATGTTTTTGAATGCTGCACCGCTTTTGGACTAAAAGCCTGCTGGTCCTTTAAGAAAGTAAATACAAACAAACTTTTTTGAAAACTGTTGTGCTAACACAAGCACTTTGTTTGTAGTTCGTGCATGTACTGTGTAGGCTGTATAGAGTGTGTAGTCTGTAGAACCGCCCCTTTTTGGCAGTGTATATTAAAGTCCTTTTTTTTTTCTCACTGTAGAATCTTGATCCTTTGATCACGCGACATCCTTAACCCGCCCTCCAGGAATAGTCAAATACTCTGCTTCCTGCGCACCCTGCGTGCGCACCCAAGGAAGTACAGAAAGTACTGTTGACTGTTCGCTGGTGAGGCTGGGTTGGCTGGGTTGACTCAATTGAAAATGTATGTTTTCTTTGAAGTTTAGCAGGTTAATATGAGTAAGTAAGCGGTTGCTATAACCTGTACTTCGAATTTATTGTGAAGACTTAGCTTTCCGTTGTGTCTTACAGTTGTCACGTGACTGTTTGGCTATGCCTCCCCCAGTTAGCCTTCTCCCAACAACTCTACATTAGGAGTAGCACCCACGATTTCATCTGCATGCATATGTGTTAGGGATTTCAACAGGGTTGTTTTAGCTGCTAGAGCGGGTGAGTGGCGAGGGGTGAGGCTTGATTACAAGTGTTGACTTGTTTTGTGTACAAATTCATTGTGTAAGTGGCTAGCCGTTGTTGATCCTAGTGAAGTGTTGTGAATTCCTCCACTAAGTTGAGTAAATGTTTACCTTATGCACAGGCATGCCACCAAAAGGCGCTAGAAATTATGATTTTGACACTGTACTGGTTACTCCCAACGTGCTAATAGCATCCCGAGCGCTCCACGCAGGAACGTATCACGTTCCAGATTGATATCCAATATGCCGGATATTTGGAAATTCTACCAATAATGCCTGTCTTTAAGTGTTTCAACAAAAGTGGTATCTAATGGCGGGCGGGAAGTTCAAAATCTAACTGATAAGGTGGAGGGTGAGGTAAATACTGCAATAGATTTATGCTCCCCCTCTGATTCTCTGATGATGGCCTTCTCTCAGAAGGACCTTTTGGGTGAATTTGTTGTGCCGGAAAAATCAGGGCCGGTCTTATCGCCCGCACTAAATGAAATAACCACTGTCCAGATTCATATACCGGTAACTGCCTGCCCTCAAGATGGTCTTAAAGGGGCGAAAGGAGAGACCGTCGAGATTGAGGAATTACAGAATGGATGTGGGGATATATGTGTAGAGGAGGCTAATGGGCCTCTTGCTTCGAACATGAATATTCAGAATATGCAATCAGGCGAACTGGATGAAGGAGATCACCTATTGCAATCCCCAGTGATGTTTCCTGACTCACAACATGAGTCCTCAGTACTTTCAATTTCTTTTACACATCCTACACCACTACAAGGCAGGTCTAAAGAAATGGATATAAACGAAGGTGGAGGGCAAGCCGCACCATTAGGGACAGAAATTACTTTGCAGGCCATGAATATTGCCCTTTTTACACTGGCCAAACTATATGAATATTTAGACTCTCGTCTTACAGATCAAAACGTTTTATTGAATGAATTGGTTGAATCAAGATTGATAAATGATCAACGGGAAGTAAGGAATGTGCCGCCAATACAAGGGGACAATAAACAAAATGAAATCATACAAACTCAAATAGTAGAGGCTGTGCGAGCGATAATGCGTTCAGATAAAGAAGAGCAAGCCAATGAGGTGAAGGCAATAGTTACAAAACCAAAAAAAGAAAACATGTAAAGAACAAACAAATGGTTGTGCGATGCATCAAGAAAAAGGTGAGGAAATTCTAGAGATAAGTGATCAAAAAGAACAAAATAAGGTAAATATCAATGTTCCAGAGGATAAGGTGGTCAAATCAGAGACTCCAGTTTATAACATATTCTCTGCTCAGAATCTGCAGTTACATTCTAAAAAAAACTACTCCTAGGTCTAAATGATTAACACAAAAGAAAGAAAAGAATCAGAAAATAACAAAGCTGCAGAAAAGCAAAAACTCCAGGCAATTTATAAAGTTATTAACCTTGCCTGATAAACGTGTACAGGATAAAAGTCCAGCAATTATGAGAAAATATGCAGCAATAGCTAAAATAAAGGGCCTTTCAACGCAACACACTCAGGTTGCGATGGAAAAAGAACGGGGAACAGGAGGGGGTTAAAAGAATCGAGGTTAGAACTGGTGAGGTTGAACAATCTTCAGAAGTCGGACGACTTGCACTGCTTAGTCAAGAGAAATATCTGACATTAGAAGAGCGCAGAGAAGAAATTGAAAAATCACTGCAGCAATATTTGATACAACCGGTAATGACCCCTAAACACATGGATGAAAACCCCCCAAAGTGGTTGAAAGAGGGGAGAATGAATGTGCCCTTGAAGGCTCCGTCGAGTCATGTGGAATTAAATAGGGGGGGTTCCGGCAGGCAAGTTGAGGTGAGGTTACCTCAGATCCCCTGTGCCCAGAACACTCCCGGCATTAACAGAACTTTTAATTGGAGATACAGTGAAAACATTGAGAGAATGAACGGCAGACATGGTAATTGTAATGACTTGACCCATGTAAGTTTGATAATGCAGTGCAGGGGGGGGAGTTTGGGTGTACGATCTAAATAGATCATCAGTTCTAAACATTCTGGGAAATGGGGTTCACGCTGCTAAATTTGGGTGAGAATCAGCAGAGAATTGAACTAACTCAATCGAAATCGTACACCATGCCTGAAGGTAAACCTTGGAACCAAAACCCAGTTTCAGTCTCGTATTCCAATATGCCATCACGTGTAGTGACCTTTGCAGCTAATGATGTAATGCAGAGGAGATGATAGCTAAATAACATCACAGAAAACCAACTTGTAAGGGCAGCATCTTGGAATACGAGAGGTAATGCGCATTTGTCCTCCTCTTCTTGGGTACAATTGGAACAATATGATTTATTAATGCTCCAAGAAGTATGGTTGGAATCTGTGCCAGTCTGGGAAAATCATCAATTGGAATTGATACAGGCGACTAGTAAAAATCGTGGTAGACCTAAGGGGGGTCTTTTGGTGGTACTTAAGACTGGAAATGGATGGAAGTTGATGCCATGGCACTCCCCAAACAAGCATATTCAAGTTGTAAAAATTACTTCTGGCAAGAAAAACATAGCCTGTGTGAACATCTACTGGAATCATTTGGATATTAAAGATAGTACCTTTTTAAAAGATATGGGAGACTGTTTAGACTTAACAGCTTGAGATGCCACGATAAACCACACTATTGTGGCGGGTGATTTGAATATGAACTGTTTGAAGAGTGACAGAGGCAAACTATCGGCAACTGCTAGGCAATGGAACTTTCTAATGAGTGAAAGAGGTCTAAATATGGTAAATGGTGCAATATCTGAAGACATTCCCCCTAAGCATACCTGCGAAGAGGCAAGTCAACGTCTCTAATTAATTACATTTTTGTCGATAACAATATGTTCAATATGCTGACTGAGCTCAAAAGGTCAGAGCTTAACAAGAGTGATCACAGCATTTTGGCAATGGAATGTTGACATGGTGGGGAAAGTCAGGGAATCATATCCCAAGTCCGTAGCAGTTTCTGCAAAGGGCAATCGTTTCAGATGGACTCCGCCTATGTTATCAGACTTACTGAAAATCATCTCATACCCAAAAGATATGTTGGAGCCAAACCTACGATATCAAGAGGGGAACTATCTTCTGGCATTGCATTTATTCAAAAACAAAAGTGTTAATGGGGGCAGAATGATCATAAAACTCGTAGACATGTGAGTGATAATGAGGTGTCCTTAAGAAAAACGCAACTCAGGAAGGAGATACGTAGAATTACGACATGGGACCCTGTACTACGTAAAGCAGCAACTATTTAATTGAAGAACTCATACAAACATCGGCTAAAACAACATCGAGCCCATATGATTTCTCAAGATGCAGAAATCATGCTATATTCACGGCCAACTAAAATCTCTGCTTTGATTTGGGGTTTGATAAAAAGTGTATATGTTCCTGTTCAATCGATTAGCCAAGTCAATGCTGTGCCGGAGGAAGTTTGGACAGTCTTATTCATCTCTATATGTGAGTAGTGTTTGGGCAAAACATTTACCAGGCCAGGTACTTAAGGCATTAGTACAACTAAAAATCATGGACAAAGATATATTATACTATATAAAGAAATTGAGCTCTTCAAGAGCAATTGGCCCTGATGGACTTTCAAATTCCATGCTAAAAGACCATCCAGAAGCATGGGCTTCCATTCTGCATGTAATATTTGATCAAGTAATATATACAAACAAACTGCCAGCCTCATGGCAGAAATCGATACTAATCCCTGTATATAAAAAAGGGGATAGAACAAACCCCAGAAATTATAGGCCGGACGGCATTGTTGGATGCACCTGGAAAAGTGTTTGCCCATTTTGTGTTGGAAGAATTTAACCAGTGGACCATCAAATCTGGAATTAATGATCCATTTCAGACGGGCTTTCGCCCCGGGCTAGGAACAGCAGTTAATCTACAGGTCCTTGATGCCATCAAAAAACACGAAATCCAGATGAATCAAAATGTATACATGGCGTTCATAGATTTTGAAACCGCCTTTGACTCTGTGTCTAGGCCCCGGTTATTTAGGAAGTTAGAACTCAAGAGGTGTCCAGAACATGTGAAACATTGGATTCAGGAGTTTCACACGAATACCTCGATTCAAGTTAGAATTTCACTTGATGGCACCCTAACCCGCAGCATTCTTACCTTTAGAGGGTTGAAGCAGGGGTGCCGAATGGCTTCATCCTTGTTCAATTTCTATATTGCAAACATAGCTGAGGATTTTAAGATTGTGGTGGCGGACTCTCCACGGCTGGCTGCAGGTGTGATCCCCTGATTGTTTTATGCAGATGATTTGGTTCTGCTATCAAAAACAGCCAGGGGGTTACAGAGGCTGTTGGAAGTAGTAGGAACGTTTGTCGAACAAAATGAATTAAGTATAAACTTGGCAAAGTCAAAGACTATGATGATTGAAAGTAAGCACAAGAGAAAGACCGCTCATCCCTCCTGGTTTTTGCACAATCAGCTCTTAGAAGATGTCAAGGAATGTAAATACCTAGGCCTCAATGTAAATACTACTGAGGGGGACACGCCTTATTACAAGGAAATCAGACAAAAAATTAAAACAGCCAATGCCAAGGCTACTTTGTTGAATCATAAATATGGAATGTTTTCATGGCAACCTATTATCATTTTTTACTGCCAGAAAGCAGTACCTACAGTAATCTATGGTGCTGATACGAGATCCTGGAGAGATGATAGGTTTTGGTCTGTGTTAGAGGGTACTTATTGGAAAGCGCTATTGAAGCTTCCTAAATCGGTGTCAATATATCTAATTCGATATGAGCTCGGGTTGACATCTCTCTACACAATGTATATGTGGAACCTCTGCTGCATATATCGCACATGTCTTATCTCAATAGCAGAAAACTCAATCATGTACATATTATCAACATATATTCTAACGACTGAGCACCATGCGATGGCATTGTGGAGGCGAATGGTTCGAGAATTTTTGATAAAAACTGATGTGTCTCATAATATGTTGATCACGAATCCAGTGAAGGCAAAGACAAAAATTCTATTATGGAATTGGTGTAACACCTATGACCAATGCATAAATAGTAAACATGGAAATGTGTATAAGGTGGAGATAAAAAAGTTAAGAACAGCTGAATCATATGTAATGAAATTCCCAGGTGCAAGACAAAGAGACATGTTCTTGAGGTTTAGGTTTAACATCTGGCACACGAGGGATGAATTAGCAAAATGGAAACTAATCCCTGAAAAGATGAGTTATTGTAGATTTTGTAAAATTACTGGAGTGAGGGAAACATTATATAACCTAATAGTCATCTGCCCCTCTCTAATCGAGAAAAGAACTGTGTGCTTAGACCTCATTTTGAAGATTAGACACTATTGTCGATGGAATCACTGTGGTGGTATTTATATAATACCAGACTGACCAAAGTCAGAATTGCTATAGTCAACTATCTATTGGCCTTGAACTTAACTAATGACAACAACTGATTCAATGTTTTATGTGTTTTGAGCATGGTCGATAAGCAATATTGTGTTAAACCATTGCCTTGGTCATGTTAAATGTATTTAACTTTGCTTTTGGTAAAGGGAGTCGGCTGCTGAAACAATGAGAATAAATTGTATGATAAGGGCAAAGAAGGGGAAAGGAATTTCTAATTTAGTTTTGCTTCTCACTTCTCTCTCTTTCTGTTATCTTTCTGGAGGTTGTATTGTAAATAGAGAGTTGAATTTTTGTTAGTTAGGGTCATTAAGGATTGTTCTTGATTGTTCATGAGTTAAGGGTTGATTTTTAATAGCTGGACAAGGCGTGGATTATGGTTCTTCTTTCTTTTTTAAGTTTTAATCTATGTTGTAATTTTGTCAAGGCAGAATTGAATTGATCTGTAATGTTTTAATTTAGTATTTTTTATTCTGTATTTTATATTGAAAAGGTGATTTATCAACTGTAACAATAAAACAAAACAAAAAAACAGTGTGTGTGATTCTACATGCCTCATTCGCGCCCCAAAACCTCCTCCTGCCACCCCAATCAACTGCTTTGGTAGCATTCGTGGCAGATGGCATTTTAAAACATACACATAACAAAACAAAAACAAACTGCAGGACCATTACAGATGCTGGAATCTCATCTATTACAGCTCTGTTCTGGCTCTGTCGGGCAAAATACATGTAAACCACCTAATTTGCATATGCTCTACACTGCATACATCGCCATTGAAATATGTTGCGCAATAAGTGTAGGCTTTAGTTTTATTCTCCCCATCCTGCATGCAAAGGTGCAATACCATGATGCAGATTAATGTGACCCTAAGAAATCCCCCTTGGTTTTTAAAGTCACAGTCATTATTTCCAAAATCATGCAGCATTATGTACCCTTCACATTTCCCACCGCCCAATTAACATTTCTTAAGGAACAAAAGTCGCTGCTAATAGCCCTCCCCTTCCTCCCATCAGTGCCTCATGAGTCACATTGTAATGCTCTGTTGACAGAGAGCAACGTGTCATGTACTCTGGAGAGCTACTCTGTTGCCCCTAGCTCTGCAGGACATTGTCCTGGCAGAGGGACACTTCCCCATTCGCCACCCTCATTGACAATGAAGGTGCTGAACGGGAAAGGTGTCCTGCTACCAGGACAATGAGAATGCTGAGATGGAGCACCGTGCTGCTCGGCACTCTCATTGTCCTGACAGTTGGACACCTTTCGTGTGCAGCACCCTGAGGGTACCAAATGGGAGAGGTGTTATACTGTCAAATGTCCCATTCTAGCTATTGAAAGAGCTGCCTCCCCACTCGGTACATCACTGACCTGCACTTGTATTGGGTGATTAGTGTGTGCTCAGCATCGGGCAAATGTGGATATAGTAACAAGTGCATTGTTATAGTCCACACAAGGTTCGGCCGCCTCCAGGTCAAAGTGCACTTTAATTCACCAAATGATGTGTTTTGATCAGTTCCAGATCTTTTCCTCGTTCCCCTGCACCAGGATTTCCCTCTCGCCTTCCTTGGGTGTTTTCTGTTTGTTTTAATTTTTTTACATTTCCAATGTAAATGGAAAGGCAAAAAGAAACAGGTTTGCGATGATGGGCTCTTTACGGTACTGCAAATGCACCCACTGACCAAATGTTGGTTGGGCATCCCCTTGCTTACCCTCGTGAGTTGTGCTTGTGAGCCAGTGTATATTCAGGTGTCAGGAATATGCCTAAAACAGGAATATGCATGGAAGGTCTTGCTCATTCAGAATCCATCCTATTTTTATTTATTTATTTATTTCAATTTTTATAAAGCGCCATACGCCCCCAGGGGCCTAGGTTTGAGTTACAATGAAACCGTGTCATCCTTAGGGTGTGTTAATTTTCACAACGTAAAGCCTACCTTCCCGCCTCTGAGTTACCCTGTTAACCTACCTCTCATCTGCCTTCGAGCTTACATTTTTCTTTTGCTTCTAACCTGCCTCTGTCCCTCCCTTTCTCTGCCTTCACTCTGGAATTTTGGCCAAAATGGGCACATCCCTTTGTGCAGTAGAACCTCAGCTGGCCCATAGAGCAGGGGTTTCCCAACAGCACTTTAAGATGAGCAGCAGCACCCTTGAGATGGATGGGGATGCAGATTAATACTCTCGCATCAATCAATAATGACAACTCTATAGTTTGGCAAAGGAAGTCCATTTAATGACAAGTACAAAAAACAGGGAATTCATGAATTTCAGCAACCGCTCAATCTTCCGTCTCGCTTCAACTCCAATTAATTTTTTAAAAAAGCAGATCATTTATACTAAAAACTCGTCATCACTGACGTATAAGGCTTAAAACTGAGCATGCAACTCTATTGGTTCTAGGAAGGTAACTTTAATATAGGTACTATATCTGTATATGGTAACAGGGAGTGAGGATTGGATAAACACTGCCAGGTGGGTCATCTAAGCTCTACCTTCAAAATGGCCATTGTAAACGTCATTAAAAGTATGACGTTTCATTGGTTCTAATAACTATAGGACCCTAGATTACTTGGTCTGTCATGATTGGGTTGGCATCAACCCCACTCATACTTTTCCACTTGCTTAGAAGTGTGCAGAATAGCCGGCCAGGTGCAAGGAGTTCGTCTGCACCCCCAGCTTCCCTCCAATTATTGCTACAATCAATCATCACCTCAGTGGTCTTGTGTCAATTATTTCTTTGTGGTTGGCCTCGAGACTGCTTCTTGGTTTGGAAAAGTTAAGGCGTCTGTGCATGGCACAGGTCCATGCGTAGGTGTGAAAGTTTCATCCCTTCTTGCTCGTCTGGTCACATGATTTCGATACTTTGAAATTGTCTTATTTTTTATGCAATTTGTGTATTTGATTTAATTCTGCCAGCCATCTGCCATCTGTGGCTTATCTTGACCTTTCTGAACAGGATACTCTGTTCTTCTTTTCATTAATTGTATCCACTCTGGGTCTATTTCAGCCGATACGACCTTGGCTTCTTGCCATGATTTGCCTTCGCCTGAGTTTCTCTCTGTCTTTAATTCTCAATTTGTTCGCTGCAAAGCTCTCCTCTTGAGACCTTTAGTAACCTCCGGTTGATTCTGTTCTTGTGCATAGTGGAAGTATACTTATATAAAGTGTTTCAAGAATTCTTGCTTCTTGTGGTTCATTGCATATGTACGTTTAAACTAATTGAATATCCTCATTGTGCATGTGGCATAATTTCTGACATCTTTGACATTGATTATTTCACTTTAGTCTCAGGATGTCACTTATCCATGGTGTTTCGTCTGTTTTCATCATTCTCCGGTCATTATATTTTCTATATGTGAGTCAGTCCAGGTTCTTATGACATCACCATTCGTCTTCCTTCAGTATCTTTTTAGCTTCTTCAGGGATTGCATTGTGACAATCGTCATTCTGTCTCATGTGTCGATATAGTTTCCTCAATGGGTACCTTACTGTCCAGGTTTTCTTAGATGTCGGTACTTCAACAGGTGCTGTTCTTCTGATAGGTACTTGACAGAGCCCAACTGCGGCTCTCTGCTGGTTTATTTGTTCATCATACGTCACATATTTCGGAGTGAACGGTCCAGGAACTTCAAAATGGACGGTTGGAGTGTGAATCGAGCTTGGCACCTCCTCAACACCTTATACAGCTGACTGTACCACCAACCTGCACTTAAAAATGTCTAAGGTTGATTGTCCTTAACCTATGTATGTCCAAAAATGTATTGTCCACAGTCACTGTTCCATTTACTTCCCTCCACAACCTAATCACAATGTTACTGGAGCTCACTCCATTGTAAGAAGCTCACAGCTTTCCATCAATCAGATTTCTTATCTATTTTGTGATCAAAAGAACATTGTTTGTCCCTGCATATAATGTATTTATTAAGCATTAAGACCAGTGTTATCGGCCCGGAGCCCGAGTTAAATGAGGGTCTCTGGGCCGATAATACCCAATCTGGCACGCCAGAGGGGTTCTTAATGCTAATAGAACCCAGATTGCAAATCTGGTAACCAAGAGTAGTGAGAGCATTGTATTGATATTCAATGAATGGGATGGCTCGTGGCATCCCATTCATTGAATGAAAATACTTCAGTAAGATGGCCACCATGTAGCTGGAAGATGGCGTGCCATACGAAGCATAATTTCCATTTCAATGGCGGCCACAATGGACCAGGAGCGGAAGCAGCAATCAGGTAAATGGGGAGGTGGAGGGTGAAAAAAAGACAGGGGGTAGTGGGGGGAAGATGGCAGGCGGGGGAAGCAGCCATCAGGCAGCTTGGAATGTGGGCTTACATCTGGTGATTCACCCCAAGTTCCTTGCCTCCTGATTGGCTGCCTGCCCCATGCTGGGTGCTAATTATTATTGATTTCTGGAAGCATAATGATAAAGGCACTCACAATAAATAAGCAGATTTAACACCTATGGTTTTAGCAAACTGCTTGTGGGAAGTGTGGGGCTGTTCTTCCTGCAATTTATCTGGGGCCTGGTGACTTTTTTTTTAAGTCTGGGCCCCTGGGATTATTTTTCCACAGTAGAAATGTAGATTGTGTTTTAGCTTGAAGCACAACACATGGACAATGTGGCCCAACACACCTGGATTGAAGTGCAACCTTTCCCGGTGTACACTTGGAGCCTACAAACAGAACTTCCATTCGCACCCATAGAAGGGTCAATCAAATGGCTGGAACAGCGGGCAGGACTATTCATTCTCTGCCCGCTGTTCCAGCCCTTGAGGCAATTTTCTGGTTGGCGCCATTTTTAAAAAAGAAAATGTATGTGGGAGGTAACAGGGAGCCTCTCCCTTTTGCCTCCCCACGTCCCCCTGAAACACCAAAAACAACAAACACCCTTCCCCAGCCCTCTCCCCCATCCCAAATTACCTGCAGGACCAGAGCTTTGGGAATCCGGTCTCTGCAGGCCTCTGATCTGGCACCATAGAAATGGAAAGGGGACATAAACCCTTTTCCCTGTGGTGGTGGCAGCCATCTCTTTTCATCACTGTTTTTCCCTGAGGGTGAAAAAAACACATTTGCAACCTGGATGAACCCTGGGGTGTAAATGGCTTTCACGCTCCGCCGGACATGGCCGGTAATGGCCCACAGCACCAGCCTAGACACTTGCTTTGCTCGGGCCTACCATGGCTCGGGCCAGCGGGCCGTAACACGCCATGTCCGCGCATCCTCGCTGGTGCGTGAAAGCCATATTATACACATGATTGTCCTGTGTATAGGGTTCGGGCCCAACAATTCAGCGTTTACAGTTTAACCGCCGATAGTAAAATGTTGCCGTGCTCTCATCAATATTTATGATCTCTCGTGGACGCGAAGGAGACGTCTCCAGGCCAAGGAAAAAATACATCTGTTCCTGAACGCTCTGGAAGCAGCTGTAATCTGACATTTAAGGTTCAGGGCGTGTAGGATTGAAAGCCTTGGCAGAGGAGGACGGCTTGTTTTGCATGCTATTTAAAAATAAGGAAAAAACAGCACAGGGCTGGAATGAAAGAGCCTTCGAAGCACGGCCATGATATCAGACACTTGTGGGAAGAGGCGAATGTCAAAGAAAACACGAACAGCCTCTTATCCGGAGTATAATTAGCCCTCAGATGCTGTAACTGCACGTTGGAAGCCGGGTTCAGAAACCGACTTCAGTCAGACGAGTGCTTTTGGAGTGGTATGCGTGTATATATGTGGGTGTGTGTGTGTGTGTCGCCAGCAATGTATATGTGCCTGTCGCTATACTTCTCTATAGGAACAGATGTGGCTATGCATATCCGTGGGCTTTGTAGATGCATAGTAAGCGCGTGTGTGTGTGTGTGTGTGAGAGACGCTAGCAATGCATACGTGCCTGTAGGCATACTTCTGTATAGTAATAGATATGCCTTTCTGCATATCAGAAATTGCAAATTGCAGGTTGTGTGTACGCATAGTTCACATGTGTGCATGTGTGTGTTATGAGTGGCTATGTATATCGGAATATGCGCCTTTGTGGCTGTTTGAGGATTTTTATTGACATATGTGTTTGTCTGTGTGCTCACCTATTGAAGCTGATATGTACGAAAATCGCATGAACTCATTTATTTGCATGCAAGTGTGTGTGTGAGTTTGTGTGTTTGTATGTGTGTGTGCTCATCTGTGCGTCTTTGAGCATGTCTGTGTGTGTGTAAGCCAGTGATTGTTGTGTTGGCCTGAGTGTATGTGTGTGCATATTGTTGTATGCTTGCATGGTCATTGCTTGTGCCTTGGTGAGTCTTGTTTTACTCACAGGTCACGATGTGGGACTGATGCACTCCTGCAGTGTCTAACTTTCGATGCAGTGGATATTGTATAAATGTATTTTTAGGCTCTGGTGTTGTTACATTTTCAATTATATGAAAATGTCAAGACCCTGATTGGTCAGAATGTGTGTTTGTGTACCGATGTGCGCATTGGAGTTAATTAGTTAGTTTGAAAAATTGTCAAATATCTCAGTCATATGCGGTTCTAGGTGGACTTCCTGAACTCGAGAAGTGTCAGGAATGAATCCTACATCTCGCTATAAGGTCCTTCACCCCACCTGCCAACTTGCCCCTTTGCCTTTCATAGGCAGGATAATGCCAGTATCCCTGCCTTGGTCCCCACCAGCGCCACTAATCGCTGCACGCTTACTCCAGGGGACACCAGCAGAACTCCCACCACTTCCACGCCCTCTACCCTACCAATTTCACCTGACTCACCTCTCCCTCAAGTGTGGCTATGCCTGCCTCCCTCCATGTTCTGCACACATGCAGAAAACACATGTTGCTCTGGATCACTTGCAAAGCCCCTTTTCCACAAAACCTCTGCTGACTATCAAATATACCCACCACCTGCTGGTGTAGGGTATTTTGTTTTGGTAAGATACTCATTTAGAGGCTTTTACCAACCCACCCCAGAACAATATTCACAGAAATTAATATTGCACATCTCACCTTCTTCCATGTTCTTTCAAGTCAACAAACAAATGATTTTCATACATGATGCTTGTAACATCTTCACTGAACTTGAGCGGGTTACGGCATTCACCAAAACATTGCATGTGTATGTTGCTGTAGTGTGCTCGTTCAAACAGCCATGCAACGATTCCAATGGATAAAGTGGGCGAGTAAGCGAATTTGGGGTCATACTCTGGATTGCCATCACAAGATACTCTCAGTATTGTGCAATCTATGTTGGTGTACGCATATTCCATCACTGATTTGTGTTGTGCTTTTTCATTCATGATGTCATCCACTAGATCCTGGCTCAGCTTCGAATCAATGTAGAGAGATCCTTTTTTTATTATTTATTTTTTTATTGTATTTGGTTCAAGAAAAAGAATTAACATTTCTTTAGAACCTTTACAATTATTAATCATAATACAGATTAAACATTCCCAGAAATTGAGAAAATAAACCAATAAAAAAAAATGAATAAAAAGAAGGCAATAACCATTAAGAAATAATAACTTCTTTAAAGTAGGCTCATTCTCCCCACTTCTTAAAGCCCTCATTGGGTCAAATTCATCTTTTCCTCTATTCAAGGGTTGCTTTCCGATCAGCACAAAAATACATTTGTCCTTCCCATTTTCTCAATGCACATCGGCGCTATTCACGTGATCCATTTTTCCTTAATATGAATCACCATTACCCCTCTTCCCCGCGTGCCCTATCCAGAGCATTTCTCATCTGAGCTAATTTAACAGATTCAATTTTTCCAATATATCGACAACTGTTGCAGTGAGCTAAATTTCATGGCCTGCAATCATTCTTTCCCAATGATGTTCTGTAATTAGATGCTCCTCCTTATGCGTGAATCTTCTTAATTTCGCTAGCCTCAGGGACCAGGTCCCTCCACACTCCATTAGGATGTGAAGGAGTGATTGGAGTCTTGGGTTGGAACATATTTTGCATAGTTTGATTGAACATTCTTCTTGATTTCTTATTACCAATACCTCCCCTGTTGGCACCAGATTCAATCTCACCCGCAAAAAGTTGAATCTTATTCTGGGATCAGGGTATTTCACTAGGTAAGGCAGAAGCTGGCCTACATTTTATTTCCGCAGTCAAGAACTCATTACAAAGCTTGGAGCTTCTCACCAAAGAGATAGTTTTAATACAGTCTAACCACTCCAGATCGCGTTTTACCTTAAGAGGGTTGGTAATCAGAGTTTCAAGGTCAACATCTACTCTGTCTACTCTGTCTAACATGTTTTTTACTTTTAGAACAAGCCCTCTCAAGATCCTAGACTTGAGACATTGAGACTTTGAGTCTTTCAGGTGGCCTCCAACATCTTCATACAGTGAGCCCAGCATAGGGGACATTATCTCTCTATATAGTGTGATTAGTTTCCATTCTGCGCGACATTCTAAAGAGATAAGGCCCAATTCAAACCGCAGGTTCCAGCCTGATGTGCTCATGGGAAGATTAAGGGAGTCCTTCCAGATTCTACCTTCTATTCTAGCCCAGTTTGTATTCCAGAGTGAGGGTTTAGCTTCTAGGCCATATAGAATAACCAGTATTATTTTGGCTCCATAGTATTCGACCATTGGCATATTGGGGAATTTGCAGTATTTAGTTTTTATTTTTTTCATGTGAGGGATCATTTCATAAGCCTTGGTGAGGATATCATGCTCTTGATTTCGCGGGCTGGCATACATCTTATAACCGAGATAGATTAGCTCTTCCATGCATGGTATAGTCTGCCCATTCAATGACCAGTTTTCAAAGCTAATTTTCTTTCGTGGATGTTTAAACACAAGAATCTTAGATTTTAACGGGTTTATTGTTAGACCGTTTGTCTCTGCATAGCTACCCAGTTTGGTCACCAATCTTTGAAGGCCTATAGCTGTTCTGTCCAATAGGACTATGTCGTCCGCATAAGCCAGCCAAAAGATCTAACTCCCATTAAGGGTTGGGCTGGCCAATGCGGACGGTTCTAGATCTTGCCGCATATCGGACAGGAAGAGGTCATCCAACCTTACTCTTACTGTTGTATCCCTATGCAACTCTAGGATTCTGGGACTCCCTTTTGTTTAGGGTTTGCCCACAGCAAACCTCTGATTATCTGGTCAAAGGCCTTTGAGAGGTCTATCCATGCCCCATAGAGGGGTAACTCTCCTTTCTCAGCAGTAGTCTCACTTACTAAGCTCAGAATTAACCCATTTAGGGACGTGGAGAGACCCTTCCTGAACCCTGTTTGAAAACGAGACAGAGCACCCACACTGTCCACCCAATATGTGAGCTCCTTGACTATCAGCCTCATAAAGATCTTGCTTTCGGTATACAAAAGCGCGATTGGGCGATAACTTGCAGGGTCAGTCCTATCCCCCCCTTAAAGAGTGGAATAATCAACGCTGTTTTGCAGGAGGGTGGGAAGTGCTTTGTAAGCATAATCTCCTCAAATAAATTCCTCAAGAACCTAGCCCAGAACTCTGGTTCGTTTTTAAGAACTTGATACGTCAGCCCACTAGGGCCGGTGGCTTTAGATAACGATGAGCTCCTAATTATCTCTGCAATTTCTTCCTCTTCCAAGGCTAAGTACCAATTGGTCTCCAGCTGCATTGGCTTCCTTTCCTCTCCTGGTTTCTGAAAAATGTTTGACAGATGGTTAACCCATTTGGTTTCTGTAACCAGGTTACACAGGGAGCTGTTTGCTTGCTGATCCAGTTGCCCCATTACTGACCAAAACCCTCGCGAATTGGTTTCACCCACCAACTTCAACATCTGTTCTCCATCTTTTTGCAATCTGGCCATTCTATGGTTTTTCGACCAGTGCCTGTAGTTGTTCCTGATACTATTTGCCTCCTTTGCGGATTTCTCTGGCGCCATATTCTGTTTTTTTAGGCCCCGAAATTTGTTTCTCATTTCCCTCTTTCTGGTCATAGTTTCCTCGTCAAACTCATGCAGATGGTGCTGCTTGACTCCTCTTGATGGCATTTTGGGTGGGGCAGTTGACCAGATAAAACTAATATATTTATCTCGGTGGCAGTGATCTAACAGAGGCGGGTTTTAGATCGATTGCAATGCTTTGTTTAGTTTCTCCCCTCCTTGACCGTATTTAACTAATCTAACTCTACCCCCCTACCCTCCAGTTCTTGCTTATGTAGCCACTGCTGATGCCCCTGGATATCTGGGAAAGATAGCTCCAGCCTGGCATGGTCGCTCCCCCCCTCTAGATTCACTATCAATGTAGATGACCTTGAAAAGAGGCTTGCACTGACAAAGATATAGTACAATATAGATGTTGACTCTCCTCAACTCCATGTCGGGGACGCTCCTTTGTCTCCCTCCGAGCTCCCATTTAGCATTACAAGATCCCATGAGCTCATAAATGCTAACCCTTTCCGCCCTCTACTAGAGATTCATTTCCCCTTACTCCCTCCTTTTGATTTCAACACTCAGCACATATGGAATTGAAGTCCCTTGCCACGTTAATATTAGCCTTCCCTGAATCGGACTTCACTCCAGACAACACTCCCCCTAGCATATCCAAAAATGTTACGAGTATAGAAGAGGCTGGGTTCCAGTTAACATCTACCACCACCACCCATGGATTCCGGATATCAAGATTAAGATTAAGTTTGATTTCACTAGCCAGGATGCCGATTTTGTTCTCAAAGAGCACCTTGGCATTCCTCACTGAACTGTTTTTGAATGCTATCAGAAGTCCACCAGCTGGTCTACCCCACAGTTTTTGACTTGCAGAAAGGCAATACATGGTAAAGCCTTCTATTTCTATTGCATTCACCAGCCAGGTTTCCTGGAATATCAGAATATCTATCTTACCCCAAAGGACTTTTTTGGCTCTAAACATACAGGAACCCTGCGTATTCCAACTCACTACATACAGGGCAGGCTGACTAAAGTTGCCTTGACCCTGGGCCTATACTCGTCCGAACATGGCCTAGAATTTAAGGGAGAACGGCCAGTATATTTTCATCCTTCTTAGTTTCTGTCGTGTCCCTACTGCCCTCTTTTCTTTTCTGTAGGGAGATCCTGCACTCACACACAAATCTGCGACTTCAAACCATCAGGACGCCTTCTTTATTCATGTAAAGAGATTTGGCTGGGCCTTGTTCGCAGATATCTGACACATGGAGATTTGCAGACCATGCAATTTATCTTTGTAACGTTGACCACATGCATTTGTCATGATTTCTGCCCCTCATGTCCCCAGCCCTCCAAGATGTCAGGCTGGAGCCAGGCCACAATCACCTACATGGCCCTCAAGGGCCTCTCCATCCCTCCAAAGACCCACTTGGAGTCAGACTTGGCACCAGACTCACTCACTCCCATAGGACAACATTGGGGATTGGACTTATAGTGCATTGATGGGGAAAAGATGGATGCCCCCACATATTTCGGTTCCCAGAACTGCATGTGCAGTCTAGTCTTTTGGGTGTGGTTCAGCCCAGAGATACCTGGGATACCAAGAGACTATTTAAGCCATGCCCAGGCTGAGAAACATGCTTTGTGTTTTCTGCACCTGCAGCGTGACACTCACCGTTTTCGGATCGGTCTCCAGTAGGCCTGCATCTTTCTTCAGCGCTCAGCTCCTGCAAGAACAAGAACACTGTTAGGAACAGCCTTACCTTGCGGTGCTTCTGCCCCTCATTCATCGCTCCTGCTGTTCTGTGGGCATCTTCAGCGGTGGCATTCCCATCCGGGCACGCCGCTTCCTAAGGAAAAGGGAAAAGAACAGAAAAAAGACATTAGTAAGCATTCAGCAAATCTTTGCGTATTTTTAAAGTCTGTACGAGCTTCAAACGTTTACCTGATTCCCAGCCGCTCTGGGGAACTCTGTCTCCGGAATTTCTCATCCATCTGCAAGAGGGAAAAGACACTCGAGGTTAGCGTGGACACATCTATAGGTGCCGCATACCGTGCTTACTCACCGCATTTCTTCTTCATAACCGGCATCCACGCTGAAAACGTCACGGCACCTAAAAGACACATAAAAAGAACTCAGTTCAATACAAATACGAAAGGGGCGCATCGCGCATCGTGCTCTCACTCACCAACAGCGCTACTCATCTCAGCAGCATTATACTTACCTGTCGGACTCTTGCCAGTGAAGTAACTAGGCAGCAACGAGCCCGCATAAATCAACGTGCCCCTGCGCTAAAAGCAGGATGGAGAGCACACTTTCCAAGAAAACAAGGTGAGCTGTGGATCAAAGGCAAGGGCTGGAGCCCGGGGAAGAAGGGGTTCAAGCACACAGAGACAATAGGGAGTTAAACTCTACCAATCCTGTGTTTCAGCCCCAGTCTCCAGTCGAGTAGACTCCAGGGAAGGGTTCGAGGTCGTAAGAGGTCAGAACAGGCAGAGTGACGTCCCCGTGGATACCATGTGAGCGTTACAGCATTGCAATCATGAATCAGAAAATCTCTGTTGATAACAACATTTAAGCCACATGGTCAATCATGTGACAATATCATGAGACCTGAGCACACTGGGACATTACTGTTTACACCTCCTAAGAGACACTCTGAGATGTCCTTGATCAACAATTATGTTTGATCTGCCTATAGGGCTTGCTTCGAAGACCAAGAATCTAAAAGCCATCTGGGATCCTGAAATGAAATTACCCAATCAAGTCAATGATGTTGTCATATCCTCCTTTTATTGTTCACGCATATGGGGTCAGATTCTTATTTTTCTTCCTCATGCTACTTGTCTCAGGAGGATAGTTCAGGGGCAACGTGCTTGCTTTGGAAGCAAGATGACACAGAACAGCACGGGTTGGATCCCCAGGACCATGCTTAGAAACATCTGGGTATTAAGCGCATTAAAACAACCAATCAAATCATATCATATCATGCGGTGGTGGTGGGCTCTTTGGTAAATTCACAGATTGATTACGCCAAAATGCACTGTATGCCGGACTGTCGAGCTATTGGATGAGCCACTTACAAATCCACCCCCCCCCCAAGATCCAGCTATTATGCTCATCTGCAAAGTTCACAGGACCTTTCCTGTTTCTTCTGCTAGACGTTCTTTGCATTGCCTACCTATTTCCCCAACAGATAATCTTCAAATGTCAGATCCTGGTGTTTAAATACGTGCATGGATTGACACACAAGTAACAAAGCTTGAAAATCAAACCATATCTTACATACCGGGCAAACACTTTTCCAATCAGAGTTTTTTGCACAATCCTCTCACACGCTGTTCAACCAGAGGAGTAAACAGTGTATCACAAGAGGGGTAGCTGCCAAAGTTGGAACATACTGTAGATTTAGTATGTAATTATTTACAATTAAATATGTGGTGTTTTTTTCAATAGATCACCAATAGTTTATACTAGTGATGTAGTCTAGAACCCCCTAAAGGTTTAGCATGATAAACATATTGCATTGTACAAGTGTACTCAATCTAAGTGGGAGAAACAGCTTCTTTTGATGCAATTTTATTACAAAAAAAGCTTCTCTTATCAAAACAACAAAACACAACATATGATGTCCTGATATATTAATAAATGAGCAGATAGAGATAGAGCCTAAGTCTCGAGTCTATTCTGCAGTCAAAGAAAAAGAATAGGAAAAAGAAACAGCTAAATTGTAATCATACATTTTTCACATAACATAACTTGAACAAAAGAATGCAGAGGTCAACACAAACATCAATAGTTAAGAGTACATTTTCATCAATTTCAAGAGATGCCCCACTAGGATAAGGCTGTAATGAAACATAATCAGGAAAGTCTAGTGGATATTAGTTGGTTAGTGTACAGTTATATATAGGTCAGGAACATATGTCCCCGCAGTGTTGGTTTCAATCCTATATGTTTGTACACTAGTTTGAAATCTATTGGTGACCAATCCGCGGTCTACGTCAGGAACATAAAAGTCCCAAAGATGTATAATGGGTCAACAGTAGTGGTGCTGGACCCTAGGACGTTTCGGCTTCCAGATTTGGTGCCTTCTTCTGGGCCAGAAAAGGATTGTATCTCCCTTGAGCTTGGGTCCAGGTAGGAGAGGGGGAAAATGCAGTTCGGTCAGGTGGAGCTGTATTCAATCAGCGGTAGGCAGTAGGCAGCAGGCAGCACCCTGGGAAAGGTTGTTAGGTGCACCCTCACCATACGTCTGGTGGTCCTGAAGGAATACAGGCTGTCTCCAGGGATTGTCAGTATGGGTGGCCAGGGTGGATGAGTGCCCCTAGTAGGCCCCAGGTAGGTAGAAGGCAGGAGGTGGTGGTGCCCAGCCCGGGCTAGTTGTAAGCCTATAGATGTAGGAGAGCCCTCTGTGCACAGAATCAAGTGGTAAGCTCTATAAAGACGAGCGGAATTAAAACAACCTCCTGTTAGAGGTTTTCTGTCTGTACCTGTTACTCTTTGATGACCGTAAGGAAAAAGTTGAAAACTCATCCTTTTCATATAATAGTTTTTCTGGTGTCATGTTTCTATCAGAATACTCCCTATCAGCACACCCTAGGATATTGTTGCCCTGTTTCGCAATGTACACCCAGTACCCTCTGGGTTATGCAGCATATAAATTAAAGTAACATTACATAACAAAACATAGCATTATTCTTGATACACACTCCTCGCCTGATATGCCCTAATCTACAACAGAGGGGGTTCTTTGTATAACACAGTGACTGGTTTGCTGTAGCAGATTGTCCAGCCGGAGTCAACATGCAGAGCAAGGGTTCATGGGTCACGAATCGTGTAAACACTCCTCACCCTTCTAAATACAGGGGATATACAAAGAGATACAATCTTGATTCCCATGATCTTTGTAACACTGTCATCCTGGATCCCTGCCCACCAGGGACTTAAACAGGGATGTATTCATGCACCCCTTCTTTATAACCTGTACATGGCAGATATGGGTGCGGCCCTGATTAACCCATCATCAATTCTTCCAAAATTGGAAAATCTTCTGCTCCAGTCGATAGGGTACGCAGATGATATAGTCCCGCTCGACCTCACTCCAGCTGACTCCAGGCAACCTTAAATCAACCTGGGAAGTTTTCTGATTCTAACTCCCTGACTATTAACATCAATGAGAATAAGGTTATGGTATTTACTCCTCCTCATTGTAAAGTGCAATCCTTTACTTGGAGTTCAGATGGGAATACCCTGGAGGAAGTCGATGAATATAAATATCTTGGTGTCTTGTTTGATTACAAATTATTGGGCAATAGACACCTTGAATTCCTCGAGCAGAAATGTTCACACGCTTTGGGTGGCCTGGCCAAGCTGGCCCGTAGGGGAGGGGACCATTCATTGGGGATTTTGGCCCAATTATGTATGGCAAAGTTATTGCCTATTCTAATGTATAGCACAGAAAGTGGGCTTTCAGCAATATCACCAAACTAAACAAGCTGGAGTCCACTCTGCTGAAGAAATTGTTCCGCCTACCAGTGCGTACCCAAGTGGAAATTATTTGCTTTGAACTTGGTTTGGCCACATGTGAGGTGAGATTTCAGTTATCCTGTCTTAACACATCAACTTGGCTGCCGGTCGATGGTATGCTGTGGCTTTGGGCAGTACCTCGAGCTCCTGCTTCCATTGTCATAAAACCATTATGAGAACTACAATCTTTGCACACTATAGTGGCCAGCAGATACAGAAGATCAGTACCAAGAGTAATAGTGTTCTATTCCATGATTATAATTTGTCACGTGAATGTTATCCAGCCTATATCCATCAGTTTGTGGGTAATTCCCTGGTTTGGGATTACCTTAGAATAAAAATGAACGCCGTTAAGATCCTTGAAATTCTTGGAGCCTGGTTCAATATTCCACGGCGTCTTCGCTACTGTAGATTATGTGGAAATCTCCAACTTGAAACCGCTAAGCAGTAGCGGCATTGCAGATGGTGCCCTATAAGGCTGCTGGAATCGAGCCTGGTGCTTTAAACACAGACACTCTTTATGAATAGTAACAATGAATCCTGCATCATCTTCTTCACAATTATGTGACGGAACATGGTGCTGATTCTAAATGATCTTCATTCATATTGAGGGGGGTTGTGATTACTTGGGGATTAGCCTATGGGGTGATGGGAAGATCATCCTTTTTATTTTTACCTTTATTTTACCTTTTATTTCCTTGGATTGTGTTTTTTTTGTTATGTGTTAAAAAGTGGTCATGTTGTATAACTATGTAACACCTTAAATACATTTTTTTTTAAAATGATACAACAAAACATAGCATTATTCTTGGTAGCGCATACAAACATGCAAACACCTCGCCTGATATGCACTAATCTACAACAGAAGGGGGTTCTTTGTGTAACACAGGGACTGGTTTGCTGGGGGAGATTGTCCAGCCTTAGTCAATATGCAGAGCAAAGGTTCATGGGTCACGAATCGTGTAAACACTCCTCACCCTTCTAAATAGAGGGGACATAAGAAGAGATAACATCTTGATTCCCATGATCTTTGTAAGACTGTCATCCTCGTGAGTAGAACAGAATTGAGTAAGGTCATGAGAAAAATGTACACTGGCTGATGTATCTTTTGCACCATATTATGTGTATTGAAACACCCATTGCAATATAATTAAAATCCTATTGCAGCCCACAGAATTGTCTTGTCACATATTTGTCACAAACTATTCATATTAGTTGACACCCACCACGGAAAGGTGGTTGATACTAAGGAGTGTGTTCATCCGGCTCTCAGCAGTCAGACTCTCATGACCTTATTCAATTCTGTTCTTCTCACAATATTACCCACCTGGGCAGAGTAAGGCATCAACCAGGTTCCCTTTTGTAATAAATACACTGTCATCCTCTACTTATAATGAGGCTTTCACCATCACCAGGCCATTATCAGATGGTCTTTCCCATCTAGCAATGGCTTGGCAGATGAAGAACGATGGTCTGGAGGGTTGCCCAGAGCAATGCCTGAGGTTAAGATTCATTGTAAACTTTGCAGCCATCAACACTTTTGTTTTGCTGTAGTCACCACAAGTGGTATGGGCATGCCCAGACATCGGTCCCGTGCCTGCTCGGTCTAGAGACCCAAGCTACTCCTCAGAGATAATCACTGTGCTGTCATGCAGAAGGGATGTGACATGGGAGTTCAGGCTAGCCTTCCCCTTTTGGGGTGGGACCAAGCCTGATTTGCATATGTTCTTTCCCCTTCTGTAGTGGCTTGGTAGGCAAAGACCAATGGAGTGATATATATATATATATATATATATATATATATATATATATATATATATATATATATATATATATATATATATATATATGTCCAAAGTAAAGAATCCACATTCTCACTTTCTCTCTCTTCAAGTCTCAGGAATCCACTGGCAAAACATATGTTTGTGTCAGCACTCTGGCCCCCATGAGGACAGGCACTAAAATGCACCTTATTCTCATCATTAATGTATGCCATGTTCCTAATACCCTATGCCGCTGCTTCATATGTTCATGACCAGAGACTGCCAACCTATCACTGATGCCACATGTGATGGTAGCCTTGCTACTACATGTTTCTTGCACTACCCTGCCCCTTCTAGCAACAGCATGCTTAATCCCATCCTTCATATGAATAAAATGGCATCCCTCACCACAAGAAAATCCACACTTCACAAGGACGGCTTCCACACTATGAGCCCCACACAAAAACATACACACAACATATTGTCAATGTCAAATGACATTGTGCCACCTCCCCAAACAATCTGCCACATCAATCAATCTCTCTCTCTCTCTCTCTCTCTCTCTCTCTCTCTCTCTATCTCTCTCTCTCTCTCTCTCTCTCCCTCTCTCTTTCGCAGTGAAGGTAAGTCTGGCTATCATATAACCATGCCACTTGGAACAGAGACACAATATTAGAATACATTGATTATATTGATAAACATGTTTAGTGATTTTCTCTCTCTCTCTCTCTCTCTCTCTCTCTCTCTCTCTCTCTCCCCCTCTCTCTCACTGTGAAGATAAATCTGGCTATCATATAACCCTGCCACGTGGAACAGAGACACAATATTAGGATACATCGATTATATTGATAAACATGTTTAGTGATTTACACACACACACTCTCTCTCTCTCTCTCTCTCTCTCTCTCCCTCTCTCTTTCGCTGTGAAGGTAAGTCTGGCTATCATATAACCATGCCACTTGGAACAGAGACACAATATTAGAATACATTGATTATATTGATAAACATGTTTAGTGATTTTTTCTCTCTCTCTCTCTCTCTCTCTCTCTCTCTCTCCCTCTCTCTCACTGTGAAGATAAATCTGGCTATCATATAACCATGCCACGTGGAACAGAGACACAATATTAGAATACATCGATTATATTGATAAACATGTTTAGTGATTTACACACTCTCTCTCTCTCTCTCTCTCTCTTCTCTCTCTCTCCCTCTCTCTCGCTGTGAAGATAAATCTGGCTATCATATAACCATGCCACTTGGAACAGAGACACAATATTAGGATACATCGATTATATTGATAAACATGTTTAGTGATTTACTCTCTCTCTCTCTCTCTCTCTCTCTCTCCCTCTCTCTCTCGCTGTGAAGATAAATCTGGCTATCATATAACCATGCCACTTGGAACAGAGACACAATATTAGAATCCATTGATTATATTGATAAACATGTTTAGTGTTGGCCGGCTGTGGTATGCATAGACATGCTTCGGATCAGCAAAACCTGTCAGCTGACCTACAAATTCTTTCTGAGGATCAATAATGCTGTGTTAATTACCCACCACCCTACAAAACGAGTGAAAAATGATTGGGAAACATGACAAATACACAACACCTTGCTTTTTAATAATAAGGTAACCTTCTGTGTTTCTTTAGTATCCCCTTCTTCCTGCAGGAATGCCCACTGCTCTTCTTCCTGCAGTAATGCCCACTGCTCTTTATCAGCCCCTTCTTCCTGCAGTAATTCCCACTGCCCTTCTTCCTGCAGTAATTCCCACTGCTCTTCTTCCTGCAGTAATTCCCACTGCCCTTCTTCCTGCAGTAATTCCCACTGCCCTTCTTCCTGCAGTAATTCCCACTGCTCTTCTTCCTGCAGTAATGCCCACTGCTCTTCTTCCTGCAGTAATTCCCACTGCTCTTCTTCCTGCAGTAATGCCCACTGCTCTTTAGCATCCCCTTCTTCCTGCAGTAATGCCCACTGCTCTTCTTCCTGCAGTAATTCCCACTGCTCTTCTTCCTGCAGTAATGCCCACTGCTCTTTAGCATCCCCTTCTTCCTGCAGTAATGCCCACTGCTCTTCTTCCTGCAGTAATTCCCACTGCTCTTCTTCCTGCAGTAATGCCCACTGCTCTTTAGCATCCCCTTCTTCCTGCAGTAATGCCCACTGCTCTTCTTCCTGCAGTAATTCCCACTGCTCTTCTTCCTGCAGTAATTCCCACTGCCCTTCTTCCTGCAGTAATTCCCACTGCTCTTCTTCCTGCAGTAATGCCCACTGCTCTTCTTCCTGCAGTAATTCCCACTGCTCTTCTTCCTGCAGTAATGCCCACTTCTCTTTAGCATCCCCTTCTTCCTGCAGTAATGCCCACTGCTCTTCTTCCTGCAGTAATTCCCACTGCTCGTCTTCCTGCAGTAATTCCCACTGCCCTTCTTCCTGCAGTAATTCCCACTGCTCTTCTTCCTGCAGTAATGCCCACTGCTCTTCTTCCTGCAGTAATTCCCACTGCTCTTCTTCCTGCAGTAATGCCCACTGCTCTTTAGCATCCCCTTCTTCCTGCAGTGATGCCCACTGCTCTTTAGCATCCCCTTCTTCCTGCAGTAATGCCCACTGCTCTTCTTCCTGCAGTGATGCCCACTGCTCTTTAGCATCCCCTTCTTCCTGCAGTAATGCCCACTGCTCTTCTTCCTGCAGTAATGCCCACTGCTCTTTATCAGCCCCTTCTTCCTGCAGTAATGCCCACTGCTCTTTAGCATCCCCTTCTTCCTGCAGTAATGCCCACTGCTCTTCTTCCTGCATGAATGCCCACTGCTCTTTAGCATCCCCTTCTTCCTGCAATAATTCCCACTGCCCTTCTTCCTGCAGTAATTCCCACTGCTCTTCTTCCTGCAGTAATTCCCACTGCTCTTCTTCCTGCAGTAATTCCCACTGCCCTTCTTCCTGCAGTAATTCCCACTGCTCTTCTTCCTGCAGTAATGCCCACTGCTCTTTAGCATCCCCTTCTTCCTGCAGTAATGCCCACTGCTCTTCTTCCTGCAGTAATGCCCACTGCTCTTTAGCATCCCCTTCTTCCTGCAGTAATGCCCACTGCTCGTTAGCATCCCCTTCTTCCTGCAGTGATGCCCACTGCTCTTTAGCATCCCCTTCTTCCTGCAGTAATGCCCACTGCTCTTCTTCCTGCAGTGATGCCCACTGCTCTTTAGCATCCCCTTCTTCCTGCAGTAATGCCCACTGCTCTTCTTCCTGCAGTAATTCCCACTGCTCTTCTTCCTGCAGTAATTCCCACTGCCCTTCTTCCTGCAGTAATTCCCACTGCCCTTCTTCCTGCAGTAATTCCCACTGCTCTTCTTCCTGCAGTAATTCCCACTGCCCTTCTTCCTGCAGTAATACCCACTGCCCTTCTTCCTGCAGTAATTCCCACTGCTCTTCTTCCTGCAGTAATGCCCACTGCTCTTTAGCATCCCCTTCTTCCTGCAGTAATGCCCACTGCTCTTTAGCATCCCCTTCTTCCTGCAGTGATGCCCACTGCTCTTTAGCATCCCTTTCTTCCTGCAG
The DNA here is from genome assembly GCF_040938575.1 of Ambystoma mexicanum. NCBI lineage: Eukaryota > Metazoa > Chordata > Amphibia > Caudata > Ambystomatidae > Ambystoma > Ambystoma mexicanum. The sequence continues at coordinate 80,930,177 of NC_090938.1, forward strand.
TAATGCCCACTGCTCTTCTTCCTGCAGTGATGCCCACTGCTCTTTAGCATCCCCTTCTTCCTGCAGTAATGCCCACTGTTCTTCTTCCTGCAGTAATGCCCACTGCTCTTTAGCATCCCCTTCTTCCTGCAGTAATGACCACTGCTCTTTAGCATCCCCTTCTTCCTGCAGTAATGCCCACTGCTCTTTAGCATCCCCTTCTTCCTGCAGTGATGCCCACTGCTCTTTAGCATCCCCTTCTTCCTGCAGTGATGCCCACTGCTCTTTAGCATCCCCTTCTTCCTGCAGTAATGCCCACTGCCCTTCTTCCTGCAGTAATTCCCACTGCTCTTTAGCATCCCCTTCTTCCTGCAGTAATGCCCACTGCTCTTTAGCATCCCCTTCTTCCTGCAGTGATGCCCACTGCTCTTTAGCATCCCCTTCTTCCTGCAGTGATGCCCACTGCTCTTTAGCATCCCCTTCTTCCTGCAGTAATGCCCACTGCCCTTCTTCCTGCAGTAATTCCCACTGCTCTTTAGCATCCCCTTCTTCCTGCAGTAATGCCTACTGCTCTTCTTCCTGCAGTAATTCCCATTGCCCTTCTTCCTGCAGTAATTCCCACTGCTCTTCTTCCTGCAGTAATGCCCACTGCTCTTCTTCCTGCAGTAATTCCCACTGCCCTTCTTCCTGCAGTAATGCCCACTGCTCTTCTTCCTGCAGTAATGCCCACTGCTCTTTAGCATCCCCTTCTTCCTGCGGGAATGCCCACTGCTCTTTAGCATCCCCTTCTTCCTGCAGTAATGCCCACTGCTCTTTAGCATCCGCTTCTTCCTGCGGTAATGCCCACTGCTCTTTAGGTATTAACATAGCACGGGCACTCAGGTGCCTGTTATAACTCTTTAAATCTGCCTCTACAGTTGTGGGGAATTGATTGCAGGTACATAGGCAGAGCCTGTTGACGGCACATAAATCGCTCTCAAAGTTCTCAGGGAAATAGCTTTCGGTCACTTCTCCGCTGCCGGTAGACTTGCAATGTGGCATTATGAACAATACGATAACTCTACCGGGTCTTAGACCACACATCCTGTCCATTGAAAATGTCAAATGAGCATTGCAAGACTTTCAATGAACCAGGCTGAGTCTGTGCAGGCATGATGGAAGCAGCAGTGAAAGCCTGAATTCCTAGCATCCTGATTGGCTGGCAGCACTCTCCCTGTATGAATGGTGATGAATATTCTTCAATTTAAATGCACTCAAATTATCAACCACGAAGGATGAAAGGTTGAGATTGACTTGTTAGAAACTAACTTATGACACACACATTCTGCATCAAAGGCGAGCACTAAACCACACATATTATGCACCTAGGTGGTTCATTCCACTCATTAAAGATCAAAAATCATGGTTAAAAACAATGTAGTGCTTATTATCGGCTTCTGACAGGTAGACTGGCTAGGAAAGTGGGCCACCCAACTTCAGCGGCCCCATGTATCGCGCGGAGGAGAGCAAGCACTTATTGCATTCCCCAGACAGCAGAGGACCCAGACGCCTAAAAGTGACTTACGCTTTCATATTTTAGGAAACATCAATTGTTTTCTCAGTGATTCCATGACACCCTTAACTATAAAGGGAATAATGAAAGACACAGCCCTGTATCTGTGACTTTACAAAGCAGGTGACCTTGCCCCTGCTCCCTTTGGGTTCTTTCATAAATCAGCCTTTTACATACGCTTATTGCTTATTTATGGGCACGGTTAATATTCAGGAGAAGTAATTTATGCCTGGCTGTGAGGGTGTTACTGGCTCCTCTGACTCATGTGTGAAGCAGATGACATATGTAGGGCACCTGGATGCCTTATCTGCGGGCCGCTGTTCCAGGCTCTGAATAGCAAGTGTCTGCGGGTCAAGCAGCGGCAGTGGGGAGAGCAATCCGGGCCGAACAGGAGCCATGGCGGCGCGAGTGCCGTGTGACTGAATAGAGCGGAACCTGTTGAAAAGGCGCCCATATCTGATTCGACTCCTCATTCGTGTGGAGGGGAGACAAGGAAGCACTTGTTTAAACAATGGGCATCAAAGTCAGGAAACGCAGATAAAATGTTGAAGTAAAAGGACGGGGGATTAATGGAGTGGCGGAGTGACCGCGGAAAGGGCGATGAAGTGAATGTGTGCATAGTTGTTATGCGTCTCCCTGCTGGCAGGGGGCATTGTGGGAGTTGTCACGTAGGGGAAAAGACGAGGACAATGCTTAAACACAACTGCCCCGACTCATCCCTGCCCAGTAACTAGGAACTCACTCCGTACAACCAACCCCTGCCCTCAAATCCGTAGGGGAAGTCAGCCTCCATGGTTGGAAAGGAGGAGGGGCTGGCTGACGGACCACAACCAAGAACATGGGAAGGTACCTTTGAGCAGCAACCAAAGAAACACTTCAGAGCCACGCTCTAAGTAATCGATGTACAAGCGGGGCCTCTTGAACCGACCCCCACCTCAAAGACAACGCACACAGATGCCAGTTACTCCTGTTTCTGAACCTATCCTATCATCCTATCCTCACTAACACACCCTCCCTCTTCTCTCGCAGAGCCACGTGACCATCTGGAGACTTCCCTCTGGTGGTAGCGTTGCCCGGTATAAATCAGAGTAACATAACATAGGAGAGCATAGCATAACCTGCTGAGCTTTCATATCAGCAGACATATCCCCATGAAACAACCTAATTGATATACAGAAATAGAGATCATTTCATATTTGAAGAGTCTGGTGTGGAAATCTGTTTTAAAGCACAGTATATAAAAAAATGTCTTGGTTTGGGTTAACATTCCCAGTGCATACATGTTATCACCTTCTTAACATGTTACAATAATTAGCATTCTATATTTCTGTGTAATGGGTGAAAGCCAGCACTGACTCTGCATAACTATGCAAACACTTGTGTCATCAACTTTAGTTGTGCCATCACTATTAAGCTGTAACAGTAAAATGGCATAACTATGAAATGTAATAAATGATTGCAGTTGTGAAGTGAGATCACAAGGCCTGCCTACAGTGCCAGCAGATAGTGCAAAAGGCAGCCCCCTGCACGAAGTACCAGCTGCCAATTAAGTAATTAAATGGTTGATTATCTGAACGAAAAATTCCTGACAATGTGCAGCCCTTAGCTGATAAGGAGACATTGATACATTTTTATTAATTCAATGCACTGAGGAGGTTCAGTTCAGGAAAACACAATCTAGCTGCATATTGTCACTATTTTTAAACCGCAAAGCATAACTTTAAAATGTTTAAATATACACATTGCAATCGTCACATCAGTGTGTTGTATTCTGTACAGAACAGTGTGGATGCCACATAGACACAAATGGAGATGCGCTTATCATCATAGGGAGAGAGCCAACAGAACGCAAAGCTGCTGATGTCACATGTATTACACACAATAAAATGGCCCAAACTGTTCGTATAAAGACCATTGGAAAAACAAGAAGACACTGTGCATGACACCAGGTATCATCCCAATACTGCATCGAAGATATGAGAGGCGTTATGTGTTTAGACAACCGTATCACACGTACGCTCGAACTGATGTGGTAGAAGGATGCCTGCAGACACCGCTGAACACAGAAGAGCTATAAGTGAAATCTGACGAGTGCAAAGTGACGTCATGAGGAGATGACACAAGGTTGCACTGAAATGATATGCGCATACTTAAAGAATGAAGAATGAAGATGTTACTACGAAGAAATCATATGTACTGAGAAGATACATGAGAGGAGGTACAGTAGATGAATATATGCAGAAACGCAAGGTAGAAGAGATAAATAGAAGCTTGCTGTAATAGAAAATATAACACGGGTAAAGCCTCCATGATGAGAAAATGGACGTTGACTCAGTATAAATAGCACGTGAGAAGCCTGAAGGAGAGAGACCAAGGCTGCAGAACTAACAGGAGCTGGAAAACAGATTTGTGAAAGAACAAAGGGTATTTGTTTGGCTTGGGATCAAGGATGCCGCTGCAAGATGCAATTGCAATGCACAAAAGGAGTCGTCAAAGAGGATAAGCCACATACACACAACATATTTCTCTTAGATTAAGCAAAGGAGTGAACGTTTGTAAGTGCCAAGCTTTGAACAATCAAAGATGCAGAAAGCATATGCAAGATGGAGCAACCAAGTCTCCAGAGGCCAAGAGGAGTAATAGCACCCAATATCATTGAATCAAATAGCACTAAATAGTAGGACAGGATACAAACATTGATGGTCTCCTCACATGTGGTTCAAGACCAGAAAACCAGGCCTATTCATTAACCTGCAGATGAAGATAGCAACATACCTTCACTCCCTTTAAAGTTCAGAGGAAGAAAAAAGTCAGCCGGGCCAACTACAAGGAAGAAGCATTGGCTTAGGGCCTAACTGATGAGAGATGGTAGGCTAATTGGCCAAGTGCGCAGTTGTCTGACGTTGTTCCCTGCCCCTGGATTTCGTTTTGCTTACGCGCTGCTAACAAGCCGGATGTCCAAGGTTGGGTGAGAATTCCAACCAATCATAAGGCCTATGCAATGTTGGACCACGCATTGTTGCAGAAGCCAATCCGGTGCTATTATTCTGCTACTATCTGTATTATACACAGTTAGAGGTAGGTCAAGGCGTGCCTACCAGATAAGCGGCAGCCAATAATGTTACTAACACCTAAATAAGCTATATGTACATATGTTTCTCTAACCAATCCCTCTGTCTGATAGGATGTTACTGTTTTCCATGTAGGATGACATCATAGATGACGTACATTGAGGTATAAAGCTTCTGTGTAACCAAAATGTATTCAAGAGTGTGTGAGCTGAAATCAGTTTGTTAACCAGGTTTTCCTACTTTATTGAGGTGATAATAAAGTAGTGTTTTGCCATGTTCTTTTAGTCTGTCCGGTTTTTGGGTCTGAGATAATTTATTGGTAATTCCATCTGTCTTTTGGAATGCTCCATGTGCTACTGCACACTATGGTGAGTCACCTTGGTGTTCCATGACCACCTCAAGTCATTCGGGTGTGGATTTTCTGTAGTCACAAAACATCTTTAAGACTTCTAATAAACTCATAAATTGGAGTTGGGCTACTTTGTCCAATGATTGGTTTAGGTGTTGAAAACAATATATTGGGCCTCATTACAAGTTAGTCGGTTCGGATTTAACGGTGCTGGTAAAACCGTTCCAGCACTGTTTTCCAGACCGGCTAACTACGAGTTCTGTGGCCGTGTGGTGTTACACCCACCAGGTCTGACTTGGCGGGCATAACGCCACCGGACGCAGACGGACTCAGAAACACCGGCACCATTACCGCATGGTGCCCGTGTTTCCACTTCCCCATTCCCGTGGAGTCCCAGACTCCACGGGAATGGGGATTTACAGAATGCTGGCTCCGAAATTACCTGTCTGGAGCCAGTAAATCCTTACGGGTCCGGCGTCAGCCTGTCGGTTTTACCAGCACGGCAACCGCTGGATATGTAATGAGGGCCATTGTCTTTCAGCCCCATATGTGTGCTTAGTTAAATATAAAGGATTTAAGTGAAAGAACTTAGGTAGGCCAAGTTTGTGTTATTATGGCAATGCATTCCATAGATTAGTCCCTGTAATGATAAATTGTAATCCGGGTGTGAAACCTGTGTCTAGGCCTCTTCAAGTCTTAGCGCCATGACACTAGCATGGAGAACGAAGAGTACCTTTGCTGCCCCAACTTACAGTGTGTTTCCACAGATATAAACGAGGTCTAGCTAAATCCCAAGGTCTGTTTGAACATCTTGTTTTCCAGTTGTTTTTTTTAACTAAACAAAGGAGTGAAGGGGTTCCAGAGATTGAGAGCCAGTACAGTAGGACATGCCTCTCGGTTTATGATACTTGGTCTTTCGATTGCTTATAGACAGGAGAAGGCAAGATGTGATATGGAATGGTTGGAATGGATGGAGGAGTCTCATCATTTGCTGTTCTTCTGTGGTCTTGCCTCTAAGGAGCGTGCACATAATGCAGAAGTACTGGATATTTTCTTGGGACCACTGGAGTGCTTCTAAGATGAATACACTGGTGAGCAGGTTTATTACTCTTTATATGTCATTGAAAGTTTTTAGGGGATGGTTGGTGTGGCTAGACAGACAAGCCACAATGATCCTAACATGACATGACCCGGCTACTGCTAGTTGCAAGACGGGCAGGAGTTTTGCAAAGTTTTATTAATGTGGGATGATTGGAAAGTGTGATATTTTTCTTGCTAGTAGGAGCGTTCACAGGAGTATAGTAGATTGTCCCGGACAGAGAAATTCATCCCCTTGACCTGTAGTAAGATGGCAACATATGTAACATGTCCTAGAGACCCAAGCTACTCCTCACTGATGTGACCCAACAAGGCCGAAACATGTCTGGGGATGCTTGTGGTTTCGTGCAGAACGGATGTGATGAAAAAGTTTGGGCTGAACTGCCCCTTTTTGGGGTGGGGCCCAGCCTGATTTGCATATGGTATTCCCCCTTTTGTAATGGCTTTGCTGGTGAAGAACGATGGTCTGAAGGATTGCCCAGAGCAATGCCAGAGGATAAGATTTATTCTAAACCTTCCAGCCATCACAACTTTTGTTTTGGTACGATGACGACATCTGTAGATGAGCCGATGGATAAGCAAGTAGATCCTGGCATACTTGATGGAAGACTTTGCAAGGAAAATAAAGAATGATTAGAGCAAAATGTCCTAGGGCAACTATTGAGACACTCTTTTGGATAACATTATCCTGAGCAGGAGCTTAGTGATAGCATGAAGTGTCCAGGGAATAAACAAATTGAGAGTAAGGTCCATAATAGAGAAAATAGGAGTTACCCTCCTGGTGGAATGGCACCAAATCGATGTTAGAGTTAATATATATGAGGATCGAGTGCTTGGTATATGTTTATGTTTTATTTGCCAAAAGATAAGCCGATGGATAAGCAAGTAGATCCTGGCGTACTTGATGGAAGACTTTGCAAGGAAAATAAAGATTGATTAGAGAAAAATGTCCTAGGGCAACTATTGAGACACTCTACTGGATAACATAATCCTGAGCAGGAGCTTAGTGATATCATGGAGTGTCCAGGGAATAAACAAATTGAGAGTAAGGTCCATAATAGAGAAAATAGGAGTTACCCTCCTGGTGGAATGGCACCAAATCGATGTTAGAGTTAACATATATGAGGATCGAGTGCTTGGTATATGTTCATGTTTTATTTGCCAAAGAGAAATCCTCTAACACAGGATTGACTGCTTTGCAATATTGTATATACATTGTATGTGGTTTAATGGAGACATCTGAAGTAATCAAGATACTCCTACTAATATACTTTGTTTTGGTACCTGTAGAGATAGCCTAAGTAGATTAGAATTTGGCTTGTCAATTTACAGGAAGAATGGAGCTTCATAAAATGTGAACGAAAATCTGAAAACCCAACTTTTTTAACTAGCTTACACACAAACTCTTCCCCCACTGCTGTCATTTTACATAACAGCTCCTTGTGGAAGCACTTCCTTACTAGTGAAATTATTGACAGTATCCCTCTTGCTCCTCTTCCCTTCTATGGCTCTAGCAATAAACTAAATCTATCAAGGTGTCATGCATTCCTCGCAACAGCCTGGACCTCGGAACTCCTCCCAATAACCTGCTGTGGTGGTTTCTCGGCGGCAATGCGGATCGCAGATCACATCCGCTCCTGTGCCCGCTCGGCCTCCCAGAACACGCCACATGCTGTGGCGTCCTTGGCGCCTGCTTCCCCGATCATGCTGGGGTTTACCCTGGCATCTGCAGGCACGCAGAACCTCTATCATTCATCAAAGGAGCTCATTGGGCACAGTGCTTTGCAGGAGAAGGTCATGTGAGCCGATTAGCGATCACGTGACCAGTCACGTGACTAGGAGGGAAGTCACGTGACTCGGAGGAACCCTATAAGCGAGTCCAGCCCTCTCAGTCAGTGCTTCTTAGCTGTTCCTTCGGCGAGTAGCGTTTTTGTGCTCCTCGTACTTCTGTTTCTTGGATTTCATGGATTCCTGACCTTGTTTTACTTCTGGACCTTCTTATTGGATTTGCCCCTTGGAACTCTGTATATTGCAACTGAACAAGACCCTTCGATTGCTTCTTGGACTGCCTTTGGTTTTGCCCTCTGGATTTGGTTATTACGGTCTACTTCATTTGAACTGTTCAAGACCTCTGGATTGCTACTGGATTGCCTTGTTCCCTAACTCACCCTCCCAGGTGGTACTTCCCATCCCTGAGGACCCTACCTTGTTCTCCACTTCAAGAGGAATATCTAAGTTTCAAGCGGTCACCGAATATCCCTAGGGTAGGTGTTCTTTCTGTCTACCATTTGGTGCCTACAGTTAATTTTCTTGTACCTACTTGCTAACCCTTCTCTCTCTCTTACAGTCATCTGGGACAGAGTGGTTCCTGTTCCTGCCTGTGGCCTCAATAATCGGTCAGTGAGTTAATTGCTCTTCTCTGACTGGTACTTGGGGACGGAGGTACTATAATCATTGTGGAACTCAGATCGTGAGAGACTGAGAAGCCTTTATCCACGGGATTATGGATACCTCTGACAGGGACCCGGTGGCTGTCCTTGTCCAAGCAATCACTGTTTTAAGGACTGATATGATGGCCGCCCCAGCAGCCATCCATCAGCGTCTAGACTTCATTCAAAGTGAAAGACATTCTCTACCCCCGGCTGAGGAATTCGGGGATGTACCCCCACAACACCCTCCACAATCATAAAATCCTGTTGAACCTGTAGCCTCAGCCCCAGTCTATGTACCTACCCCCTTTCCACTAGCTGCTCACGAGAAATTTCAGGGTGATCCTCGGAAATTCCGTACTTTCTTGAACCAATGTAAGCTACATTTTCTATGCCGCCTACACGCGTTTCCTGATTCCACTACTATGGCTGCATTCACTTTATCCCATTTAACTGGTATTGCCGCTACTTGGGCTAACCCACTGTTGCAAATCGATAGCCCCGTCTTGTATGATTTTGACAGGCTAGTGGCAGAAATGACCAGGGTTTTTGATACATGTCACAAAGCACAGACACGTGATTTAGAATTCCTTGACCTGACACAAGGGAAAACCACACTGATTGAGTATATTACACAGTTTAATCAATTGTCCGTCGAGACAGCCTGGCCAGAAGATAAGCAAGCAGTTGTCTTCTATAAGGGACTCAGTGACCATATGAAATATGCCCTTGCTGTAGTCCCTTCCTTGCCCACTCAATATCCTGATCTAGTGGATCTAGCATTACTAGTCGATGCCAGGCATACTGAAAGAAAAACAGAGTCTAAAAAAGTCTTCCCTTTGTTTTCAAGCCCTTCCTCCGCTGAACCTTCCAGCAAACCTATGCAGATTTGGGGTATCCGTAGTCCCATATCACCTGCAGAGAGGGAAAGCTGTAGACAGGCTAATGCCTGCTTCCACTGTGGTTTGAATGGTCATTTTGTCAAGGAGTGTCCCAGAAGACCCAAACAAAAGACATTGGGTATTCCGAAGGCTCGTCCCTAGATCAGGGAGCACGGATGAGCCGGCCTGTACAACACCACATGCCCCCATCCTTGTCCGATCCCACCCGGCCTTTGTTTCTCTCGGCTCTTTTGTTCTCTGCTGATAATATCAAACACCAGGTGCACCTGGTTATAGACTCCGGAGCCACAGGCAATTATGTTGATATAGCATTAGCTGCTTCATTGAACTTGCCTCTGCAAAACAAGAAACACCTCGAACCAGTACAAGCTGTGGATGGTTCTCCATTACTTTCAGGTCCTATCAAACAGCAAACAGCCCTGGTAACCCTCTTGCTACAAGACACACATCAAGAACTCCTTACCTTTGACTTGATTACTACCCCTCAATATGGTTTGATCCTTGGCATTCCCTGGTTACGCACATACAACCCTGTCATTAACTGGCCTCAAGGTACAGTTGTCTTTGAATCGTTGTATTGCCAGGAACATTGCCTCATTGCCCCGGAACCATTAACCACACCAGCACAGGCACTTGGAGCACTAGCCCATTTGTCCATACACAAATCGCAACAGATGGAGGTAGATGTTCCAAGACAATTAGTCGGTCGTGTTGCAACCCAAATACTGTCAGAGTATCACGACTACCTAGAAGTCTTTGATAAGATGGCTTTGGAACACTTGCCCCCTCACAGATCCCATCGTTGCCCCATAGATTTGGTTCCAGGGGCTGTCGTACCCTATGGGCGTATTTACTCTCTCTCTCCATCAGAGGATACGATCCTGAAGGAGTATATACACCATTCCCTTCAGCTAGGTCACATTAGACCATCTCAATCCCCCGCTGCCAGCCCTATCTTTTTGTACTGAAAAAAGAAGGTGATCTTCGCCCATCTATGGATTATCGATGTCTCAACCATATCACAATAAAGGATCATTACCCGATTCCTCTTATCACACCTCTATTGGACCGGTTAACACACGCTACAATCTTTACTAAGCTCGATCTATGAGGGGTGTACAATCTAATTCGCGTCCAAAAGGGTGATGAGTGGAAGACGGATTTTTGTACCAAGTACGGTCTCTTTGAGTATACTGTTATGCCCTTTGGGCTTTGCAATCCACCAGCTACCTTTCAAAGGTTCATGAATGAGATTTTCCATGATATCATGGACATCTATGAAGTGGTTTACCTGGACGACATATTGGTTTATTCACACACACAACAAGAACATGTCTCACATGTTCGGGAGGTCCTAAACCGGTTACAAACTCATCATCTCTATGCCAAGCCCGAAAAGAGTCTGTTTCATGTCCATGATGTGGATTTTTTGAGTTTCCACAACACCCCCGGAGGCCTAGCCATGAACACAGCCAAAGTTCGAGGAGTTGTCAACTAGCCCATTCTGCAAACAGTAAAAGAGGTACAACCCTTTCTTGGTTTCGCCAATTTTTATAGGCGTTTCATTGAGGGTTTCTCAGCCATTTCTGCACCACTAACTCAACTCACAAGTCCTCGTAATCAGTTTTTATGGACCTCTTTGCACCAGAACGCATTCACAACCCTCGAGACGGCATTCACCACTGCCCCCATTCTACAACACCCAAATCCGGAACTCCCTTATGTCCTTGAAGCAGACGCTTCATCATATGCTTTAGGTGCTGTTTTGTCCCAACCTTGTCCAACCATGGGTTTGTTACATCCAGTCGCCTTCCACTCACAGAAATTCACTCCAGCCGAAAGTCACTACAGAGTCACGAGAAAGAGCTCTTGTCTGTTAAAGATACCTTTCAAGTATGGCGACATCATCTGCTTGGGGCTAAACATCAAGTCACAGTTTATACTGACCACCGTAATATTCAAGACCTGGCCTCTTTTAAGTGCACCAATAGTCGACAGGTCCGTTGGCATTTGTTTTTCTCAGCCTACGGCTTTGTTATTAAACATCGTCCAGGCACTGCACATGGTAAAGCAGACACCCTGTCCCGTATGCCTGGGGGCAATTCCCTTCCGATCTTTCCTGAGACACTCCTAGAAAAGAAACACATTTTTGTCTGTCTATCTACACCTCCATTGGATCTATTGTCCCTTATTTGTCAATGGGTTTCCACACATCCAGAACAACTACAAGACTGGGAGATTGAGTTACACGAAGGCTTACCATTCATACAAGGGAAACTTTACTTACCTACACCAGACACACGTACATTAGCGTTGGAGTGGTCTCATGATGCAGTCATAAACAGCCATTCCAGCCAAAAACAGACTGTAGCTCTGCTTCAACGATGGTGTTGGTTGCCCTCCATGCCTAAAGATACAATAGCTTATGTGACTTCTTTTTCGGTGTGTGCACAATGTAAAAACAGAAAGCGTCAGCCCTTAGGATTGTTACAACCTTTACCTCTCCCTTTAAGGCCCTGGCACACTATCACCATGGATTTTGTGACAGATATGCCTCGAGTAAAAGTTTTCGATACAGTATGGGTGGTAGTCGACTCCTTCACAAAAATGGCTTGTTTTTTTCCCTGCACCTGCATCCCCACTGCTCCTGCTCTAGCGGATCTGTTTTTCACCACATCTTTTGTCACTTTGGACTACCTTCCATTGCAATATCTGACTGAGGGTCTCAATTTACCTCACGGTTCTGGCAATCGCTTACCAAACTGCTAGGGGTTGGCACGCGTTTCTCGTCCTCATATCATCCCGAGATGGACGGGCAGACAGAACGCGTCAACCAGACCATGGAACAATACCTACGGTGTCTTTCCTTGCAACATCAGCAGTTCTGGTACCAAGTGCTCCATTTAGCCGAGTTTGTTTACAATAATGCACCGCATTGATCCACAGGTTATTTGCCTTTTTATTCTCTATATGGCCAACACCCTCGCATCCTTCCCTTCTCAGAGTTGACTCCCACACTACCACCCTCTGTTTCCTCTTGCATAGGGAATTTAAGGGACATACACACACAGACCTTAATACACCTCCGAAAAACATAGGGTTTAATGTGTAGGACGGCCGATAGGAAACATACAGCAGCCCCCACATATACTATAGGGGATAAAGTATGGCTCTCCACTAGGCATCTCCCGATACCAGGCTGTCGCAAACTCTTGCCCCGTTTTGTTGGTCCATGTAGGGTGACTAGAGTCCTCAAACCTGTGGCCTGTAGGCTTTCACTGCCCGTCTCCTGGCGTATTCACTCGGTTTTTCACACTTCACTCCTCAAACCATGTCCAGACACGATGCGTATTGTTTTGCCCCCTACTCCTCTGTTGAAAGGCACCTCCGAAGAATACAAGGTTAGCAGTATTCTTGATTCTCGTGTCATTCGGGGACGCCTCTACTACCTTGTTGATTGGCTGGGTTATGGAAGAAAGATCCTGGGAACCTGCCAGTCAGGTCCATGCACCACAGTTAGTCTCTCATTTTCATAAGGACTACCCTCTCAGCCCACAAGGATGTGTGTCCTTGGGGGGGGACTCTGTCATGCATTCCTCGCAACAGCCTGGACCCCGGAACTCCTCCCAATCACCTGCTGTGGTGGTTTCTCAGCGGCGGTGCAGATCATGGATCACATCGCTCCTGTGCCCGCCTGGCCTCTGAGAACACGCCGCATGCTGTGGCGTCCTTGGCGCCTGCTTCCCCGATCACGCTGGGGTTTACCCTGGCATCTGCAGGCACGCAGAACCTCTCTCATTCATCATAGGAGCTCATTGGGCACAGCGCCTCGCCCTATAAGCGAGTCCAGCCGTCTCAGTCAGTGCTTCTCAGCCGTTCTTTCGGCGAGTAGCATTTCTGTGCTCCTTGTACTTCTGTTTCATGGATTTCATGGATTCTTGACCTTGTTTTGCTTCTGGACCTTCTTATTGGATTTGCCCCTTGGAACTCTGTATATTGGAACTGATCAAGACCCTTGGATTGCTTCTTGGACTGCCTTTGGTTTCACCCTCGGGATTTGGTTATTACAGACTACTTCATTTGAAATGTTCAAGACCTCTGAATTGCTACTGGATTGCCTTGATTCCTAACTCACACTCCCAGGTGGTACCTCCCATCCCTGAGGACCCTACCTTGTTCTCCACTTCAAGAGGAACATCTAGGTTTCAAGCTGTCACTGAATATCCCTAGGGTAGGTGTTCTTTCTGTCTACCATTTGGTGCCTATAGTAGTTTCCTTGTACCTACTTGCTAACCCTTCTCTCTCCCTTACAGTCATCCAGGACCCAGTGTTTCCTGTTCCTGCCAACAACCTGTGGCCTCAATAAGCGGTCAGCGAGTTAATTACTCTTCTCTGACTGGTACTTGGGGATGGAGGTACTATAATCATCGTGGACCGCAGATCGTGACACAGGGCATGTGAATGGTCAGGTTATTGTGTCCTTCCTTTGTCTTTTTTCCCCTTACTTCCCCATTCTGCTCGGGGCTCCGAAAAGTAAATTCATATTGCAGTTGGCACTGTATGAATCCACAAGAAATATCTAAATAATATTCAGATGTATGTTACCTATTGCCAGCGAAAGGGTGTGTTAAGTAATAGAATATCCACTGGTCGCCTTTTACAAGAGACAAATGCCTACTTTCCCTTCTTATGTCCCTCTGCGTATATACAGCATGCCTGATAGCTGGCTGAAAGTTCTGTGTGAAGAGCAGGGATTTGAGGGGCTGCAATCTAGAGAGGTGTGACAATGATTTAAAAAATAAAGGAATCTTCAAAGGCCAAATAAAAAAAATGGAACAAAATAAAAATAAAATAATAAATAAGAAAAACAAAAAAACAAAAGGAAATGGAACACAACAGTGAGAGAGCAAATGGAAAACACGAGAGGAAGGCACTATCACCACTATGACCATGAAGACACTGTATACTGTTAGAAGGAACTAGAGAAGAGAACCATCAGCATGTTTTGCTGGCTCTGCCTATGATGATGTGGAAGTCCTCCTCAATGTCAATTTTCTTGTCTCTCCTGGTCTTGATGCGCCTGCATGATGGAATGTCAACGTCTTCCACATTGACCCTACTGATGCAATACCCATCGCACACAGCAAGATGATACAAGGCGGGACCAGCGATGTGGTTGCCGGGCCATTGATTCTCGGCCAGGAGGACCGTTGTAGCTGCCGGAGCTGGGCCATGCCTCTTCCACTTCCAAAGTCTCCAGATGAGCCCACAAGGGCCGAATCCCACGGGACCAAGGGTGTGGGTGCCAGGTCATTGATTTTGGGCTGGGAGGGCCAAGTTAGCGCTGGGGAAAGGCCACGCCCTTCCACATTCAAACCCTCCAAACTCGCCCGCAAGAGCTGAAGCCCGCGGGACCAAGGGTGTGGGTGTTGGGCTCCCACAGGGTTTTAGGCACCCGCGAGGAGTAAGGCCCATCTAGTGTTTTGCTGGAGTTTTAGCAAAACATACCCCAACTCACCCCAGAACCTGCTTAATGTCAAAGAGTGGTTAAAGTATGCGGCGGACAAGGTGAGGTGTTGCAACAAGGGGGGCAAACTTGAACTGTGCAAACTGTTTGTTTCACCTTCACCCCACCCACCCACCTCAGTATGTTTGCCACGATATCATAGGTGACATTGGTCGACCCCCCCTTCAACCCTCATAACATTTTCCGGTGTTCAACCAACCCAGGAGGAAAATATTATCTGTTAAGCTGAAACTGTTGGTGCAAACCACTGCCCCAGGAACTGACACTGGTATATTCAAGCGGCAGCCCCACAGCCCCCTTATGCTAACAGGTGATGCCTACCAGATTTTCTTGGGCATAACCTGGATATCAGGGGGCTTAAAGCCACTGCAGAGCATGGAAAAGCTATTCTACCCATTAATGACTGTGGCAGTAAAGACAGCGGAGTGACCACAGATATCACATGGTCCAACAGCCTAGACTGCCGTACGCATGGATCTGCCACCTTTAGTGCCACAACTGGAGATCCATCTTTAAAAGGGGGGTCTGAATCATGCAACGCACACCAGGGGGACAATGAGTTATCTGCACCCCCATTATACAAACGGATACAGATTCTACCTCTGCCAGAACTCCTACCACTGCTGCCGCCATTCCCACAGCTCAAAGTCCTCCAATAGTACATTGCTTTTCCTGCCCCTCTTGTCCCGAACGAGGTGGTGCCTTAAACCCCACTACAAGCAACCTTTGTTGTGGTGAGGACTTCTCAAACCAAAATGCAGAGT
Source organism: Ambystoma mexicanum (assembly GCF_040938575.1). Lineage (NCBI taxonomy): Eukaryota > Metazoa > Chordata > Amphibia > Caudata > Ambystomatidae > Ambystoma > Ambystoma mexicanum. Next base: position 80,945,848 of record NC_090938.1, read on the forward strand.
CCAGTCCCGCCACAAAAATGCAGCAGAAGGGAGGGCTTTTGTCGTCCTGGACTAACCCATTTTCAACAGTTTCGAGAGATTCCAAAATCCACAAAACCAAGGTGAAGGCTCCGTGTCGCGAATATGGTCCAAAGCCAAGAATCAACTCTAGCTGTACATTAGCCCCCATCAGATCACCTGCCACCCCTCCTCGGCCCAAGAAACTGAGGGTCTTATATCGGCTTGCAAACACAATTGCATTTTAAGTGAGCTAACAGAGATAAAGAAGAAGTTCATACTCATTCTGGAAGTCCGTAGCAGATGTGGTGCTATAGGGGAAGGCCAAGCTAGCAAGGAGGACACTATAGGGGTCTTCAAGCCAACACTCGAGAGACCACAGTGTACCCAGGCACATGACCAAAATCTGAGCACCACTACCAGCACCAATACTCCCCAACCTGAGAAGGACCTTCTGATGCAAGTCGACCCAAGCACTCAAGGGAACGTCTCTAACCAGCAGCATGGTTGCCATGGCTAGTGCATGAGAAATATGGCCGGGGGGCCAACAACCACAGGTAAAGGTGACAACAAAGGCAACGGGGTAGATAGCATGGAATTTGCACCGGTCCCTAACAATATCATCCATGGTGACTCAAAATTCCAACGCTGCCACACAAAAGATTATGAATACACAAGAGGGTGCCGGAGGGGCCATATTTTCTTGCACACGGTCCCCAAGGGTGCCCATGGCCAGCACGAATCCAGGGACTCACTAATGAACGAATGTACATATTGTCTCCCAACGGTGTGCCGATGCCTTTCCCTATTTTGTGATGACATCATTAGTTGCACAAGAATTCATTACAATGGGGGGGAGTTCCTTCGACTCCATTTGCATTGAACTGTGGGACAAAGGATTGGCCATCGGAATATTGGGGATTACAATGTGGTGGTGCTTGTCATCATGCAGCATGATCGAAATCAGTGCCTTTCCCCACTCAAATGAGCTTCCCCGCATTGGAACTAGATGCCAGAATCCTTCACTCTCGGCAGCAAGTGCTGTCCACTAGGGAAAAGATCTGGTGGGGTTTCTGCTGGAAAAAGGATGGTAGTCCCCATGGCTATTTCATTAGCTCCAAATGGAGGTCTGGTTTGCCAATTTAGGGTGAGTTTGGGGGGCTGTAGCCACTTTAGAGACTGTTTTCGTATTGCTTAGAAACTAGTAATCCGTGTTATTGCGAATGTGTTTGAAATATGTGTTATGTATAAGTTGTACTTTGATGACCCTATGGCCGGATAAAGTTGAAACTGACTGACCGACCGATACAAGGCAAGATGTGACACTCCCAACCTTAGCACATCTCCTATCATCAACACGTAAACACTTTCTATCTTACTGACCAATCAGATTGTGATGCACAGAAAGATGTCACCACATCCTGGGACATGGCAGTATCTCGTAGGCACCAGAGGACGCCTGGAAACCTAATCCACTCTGGTCAGCCCTGAACTTCGATATTAAGAAAGGCTCATCTGCCGAAAGGCAAAACACCCTGTTCAATAAGACTGCATTACCTGAGATACATAAAGCAAACAGAGAATGCAAATGGCAGGTTATCTGAAGGAACCCAGTCTAGCACTGGTGGATAATATTCACAGGGCCACTGCAACCTGCTCAAAAGGTCCATCCATGTGCCTCATGTCTCTGGTTAAGCCATAGACTGGTCAGCCGTGGTGCAAACATTGGAAACTGCCCTAGAAGATGGTCACACTTATCTTTAAGAGTGATGTATCTAGAGGCAGACTTGTAACTGTTATTGCCATCTAGAGAAGCTCCATATCTCCTTCAAATGGGAGATCTGAGGAGGTCCTTGTCAGCCCTGTATATCTCCAGTAGGTATATCTTGAAGTTCTCAGGAGAAAAATGTGGGTGTTTTAGCACTAAATCCTTCGCACTCCGGATGTGGACACTTGTCAGGAAAGGCAGATGAGGGTTTTTACAAGGGAGCAATGACATATTTTCCAACTCAAATTCACCTCCTTAACCTGGAAGCAAAGAGTACCCTCTCTGCATGAATAGACTCCATGGCTAGCAACAATTATCACTTGGTATGGAGAGCAACATCTCTATGTGAAATGGCTGATTTGAATCTGCACCACTCGTTCACTCTTCCTCCAGCTACAAAACAACAGTCACTGCGATCCATGTGAACTATCAAATTCCTAATGGATCATGGCACTCTCATTAGACAGCGGTCTTAAGTACCCTGACTGTATTATGGGAACCCTTTATATGATGTGTTTAAGTGCCTCAATGGATCATGGCACTCGCTTTACAGAATATGGTGAGAAGTCTCATTGGATCATGGGGTTCCTTTTGTGGGATGTGGTCTGGAGACAAAAGTCAGAGGGATCGACAGGTGACTAAAAAATAATTTCAAATAATCAAAAAGATGATTTCAGTAAAATATTTTTTATTAAGTGTTTATCATTAAAGCATAAATAGATTTACCATGTATTATGAGTATTAAATTTAACACTCACTAATAATTGACTTAATAGATCAATAGAAAAGAGTTTTCAATATCTTAATAAATATGTAATATAATATATCAAGGAAAAAAACATGTAAACATTTTAAATATATCTAACTAATTCAGTATTGCAACCGTCTGGTGCCCACACACAAGGTGAATACGTTAGATGAGATATTATAATCCATTGAATATCTGATATGACAAAAGAAAACATTACAATACAAAACAAGCATACAGGAGGGGGGGAGGAAAATATTGAAATGTTTTAGAAGTGCTACTGTTGGTTATGTAAATGTTAACATAAATATTATGGCATACTGTTATGCTAATTAATGGAGATAGTGGAGGAATGTACATATATTACAAATATATTCCATTTGCCATTACAATTTTTCACATCACGTATTGAATAAGCAACAGGTTTTTCAATATAATGTTCATAACATATGTGGATGCGATAAGTTACAATCCAATACTAGCAAACATATTCAAGAGGTTAGGAGATACAATTTATCAACATCAGTTCTACCTAGTGGTACAACAATTAGACTATCCAGAGTGAGTGGTGCTTTAAACTTAAAAGTATTTTTTAAGGTTGACCAAACTTCTTTACAGAATGCAAAAACAAATGTGCAGTTGAAAAAAGAGTGCATAAAGTTAGCACTGGGTGTTCTACATAACCAACATTGATTTTGCACATTGGGAGAAAATCTGGAAATTCACATAGGTGTCAGATGAGCACAATTTAGAATAAAAAAAAATACATGGTTTGGGTTAAATAAGAAGCAATAAAGTTAAATATTTTTCTCAGCACTTAATGAAAGAAGAATAACTAAAACAGCAATCATCCTTACAGATAGGTAGTTCATAAAACTTCAAAACTTTCGGTAATCAATTATTGAGATAGAAGGTGTCAGGGGTTTTGACCCATGTTCGAGTTATTATGCTGCAACATTTGGTGCTGTGGGCTTAGAAAATCCAAGATGGCGGAAAAACCCACATTTGCGCCAGAATCCAGAAAACCCCGCAGTTTTTGCGGACACCAAAATGGTCGCCTGACCTACCACCCACCAGAGAGAGCGTGATGGGCCAGAAGCGCCATGAGTGAAACGTGTTGCCAAAGGAAAAACAGAAGTGCCTGTTAGCTCAAAAAGCACTTTGAAATCACCTTTGTTTCTCTGAAATGCAAGCTAAAAATGCCTATTTTAAACATTGCAAGATATTCAAAAATCTCACTGAACACCAGCAGACATTTGGCAGAATGTAGTCTTGTGTGCATACAAAATTTGGAAAGATGAAGAGCCCAAAACAATGTTTATAACAAAACTGGCTGAGCTGTGGATGTCAGCAGCTTAACTGAAATTGGACTTAAAGCCACTAAAATCAAAATGTTTAAAATAAATGAGTGATCTATTTTTGAGTGTCACATAGGTTGCAACTGTTTAAAGGTCATAGTTTTGAACTCAGAATCAGCGTTCTAGCAGCATGTGTAAAAATTGTAAGTTTGTTTTGAATGAAGAAAACTGGAACAAAAGTGACATTTAGCAGAAGCCGGGCATGAAGAGATTGAATTCTGCCTGGCAACTACCCCCGACAGGAGTTGAAACTTGCCCCGCAACTGCATTCCAGGCCTGGCTGCCTTCTGCTGTTCCCACCAAAAGGAGATGACACCTCCCTGGTTGAATCAGGGGAGGAGCACCTGGGAACAGGGAAACAGAACAATGAGCCTTCCTTGGCTCAGGCAAATGTTAAATTAGGGGGAGGGGTCGTAAATGGCTTCCTCTTGAGAGAAACTGGGAGGGGCAGTGCCTCTGTGAGCAACTTGAGTTGGAGGAAGTGGACAAACCAGAAATTCCACCATGTGCTTTGGGAAACCACACCCCTCTGGGCCAGAGCATACTTTTAAAAAGATGGATAATTCATAGTACAGTCTTGTCAAAATTATATAATTAATATCATTATTCTTGTGATTTTTCTGTGCACATTTTAAGAGGTGTTAGGACTCTGTGGTATGTTCTGGGGGGTAGTAGCGGAAAATAAGGTATTACTCCGAATGTCTGTATGTTAAAAATCTGACACTTTATCATCTGATGCCCATATTCCTTGTGCATGTTTGTGTAAATTGTGGAAAAGTTTAGAATTTGTGTTCTTCATGAAAAGGGCAGAATTCTGTCATAAGTGGACACAACATCTTACAAAGACAGGGATCGGATGGTTTGGTGCTACATAGAAAAATATGTATTTGGATCAAAAATAGAATTGTGGGCAAATTGACAAGGGGAGTGTTCTTTCTGTATGCCATAAAATTGATGCCTGATTACACTCCATTCCTTCCCCCAATCAAGGGAGAGAGGAGAGCTTGGCCAATGATAAGTTGTGAGGGGCAGGCTTAGTTTTGCCCACACACAGACCCATTTTCAAAACACATAAAAAGAGACTGCTTTGGACAGGCAAAAGACTCACCTTCCATTTCTTGCGAAGCATTTTGCCGGACGACTTCAAGATCCAGAACTCAACTCCAGAACTTAGAATCCAGACTTCAGAACTTGTAGCATTGATGCCTGAACCACCAGCTGAATCCTTTTTCAGCAGGCCTCAAAATCTTTTGCAAATTATTCAAACAGCCGGGCTGAGCTTTTTGATTCTACCTAGAACCCTGTGCCGGTACCCAGTAAGCAGTGCTGTATCCAGAATCCACTTGATCCAGACCAGTAGAACCAGAGACCAGACCGCTGTGAAGTGCAGAGCAGAGCTGACCCAGAAAGCTGTGACTTCAGAACCACCCGCCAGGAGTCCAGTTCAAACCTGATCAGACCTTGACGGCCTATTTCAAATTTATAGTGTGAGTACTCAGCTAGGACTGTGGAGAACCAATCTCTTAGTTTAAAATAATCTGATTCAAAACATTTGAACCTGTTCAGAACTGCATCATAGGAATTGTGTGTTCATTCTGTCATTTCAAAGCTGTAAAAGTGTCATTTTGTCATTCTGAAGTTTACTTTCAATTCGAGAAACTACCTTCACTAAATCGTCCGTATCTTTTGAATCGTAGGTGCTAGGAACGAGATTTAACTTTCATTTTAAAGCTAAGATTCTAAGCTTTCCTAAGCCTTTCTCCTCCTTATAGTTATTCCGTAATCGCGCTCGACGCATTCGGAAAAATTGCAGTGAATTGACATTTTGCTTCATTTCAACCACGTGTAAAAATATCTGTCTTTTGCTTCCGTTATTGAATTCTGTTTTCAACCTGATAACCATCCCTGAATCATTGATAATGCTGACCTGAACTAATTCAAAGTAGCTATCACCTACCCTGAAACTCCTATAGGGAATTAAAAGCATTTTTAGCATATTTTACTTTTTTGCCACCACATTTAAAAGGATTTGCCTGCTTTAAAATCATACCTGTTTTCCTCTAAGCTCGCTGGGGGGAACTGGAACTTTGTATTGCATTTTGTTTGTATTCCTGAAAATTGTGTGCTCTCCTTCCATCTCCTTCTATTGCATAGGGGGGGAGTGAATTGCCACAAGGGGAAAAGTGAACATATTATCTCTTGTGAAACCCTATCAGTTTACTTCTGTACTGCATTTATTCATCATTGCATTTCCTTGAAATCACAAAAGTATTCTCAGCTACCTTATCCTCCCTATACTAACTCTTAAGTAATTAAATCAGTGTGCTTGTGTAACATCATCCATTGTTGATCACTGTCATATGCGTAAGTGTGATATCAAATATTAATTTATTATAAAAATGTGATATATATATATATATATATATATATAGTTTACTTTCTCAATATATCTTTTAAATTGCAAAACAAACCTACTTCTTGGCTCAGTGAGGTCAGGGGGATTCAAAGAGAGGGGTGTTATATAAGGGTTTATCATCCAGAGTATAACTTGTCATAAAAATATATAAATAAGGGCTTCCCTTGGGAGTCCCAGACGAGGCACTGACTTAGTGGGATTGCTGACTTTAAGTCACTTAACAGATTGGGGGCTCGAGCCGGGGATTCTGGATTAGATCTATCACTTGTGCAGATTAATACGGTGTGCTAACTGACAGCATACATAATCCTGTTGGATCACCACGCCGTGTTACACTGTAAAAACACCCCTCAAAGGAACGCTCTAAGGAAACGGTCTGTTTTGCAAAATAAAATACAAACTTCTGTAAGTCAGGAAGGAAATCAATTTCCAGAATGACGACCTTGGTAGATATCAAGATAGCCAGAGAACACCTCTTACATAAGCTATTAGTGAGAGGTGAGTTGGCTCATCAGGACCAGGCGGTCTGGTTGCAGGCAATCGCACCCCAGATCACTGAAACAGGGTCAGATATATGGAGAGATCAGGGTCCCTTACATGTGGCCCTGAGTGAACTATATATGGTCCCTAAGGCCAAGGATGAGCACAACAAGATTGCCAGGGTAGCGGCATATTTATATTTATATATGCGAGCCATACAGGACAAATGTGCTGAAGGCCAAGATCTGGCAAATAGGCAACTGATGGCATTAGAGAAGGCCCAATCTGACATGGTCTCTTCTGAGCAGAGGCTGCAGAGGAGCCAGGAGTCAGAAAATGATAGTAGGCAGTATATTATTAAAATAAAGGAGGATATGGATATCCTGCAACAGGAAAAGGCTGACCAGGATACCAGATTTCTGGCCTTGCAGAAGGAGTACCAAGAAGGTGTGGACTCCCTACTGCATAGCCAGAAAAAGCTGGAGCAACAACTAGACTTCAACAGGGCATGCACAGAGCAGGTAGCTACCCTGCAAATCCGACTACACAGAGAGAAAGAGGAAAGCAATAAAATGATTCTGAAAGACCTGGATACCCAGGCAGAGTTTGAGTGCCAGAAAGCTGGTGCCTTCCAAAGGCAAAGGGACGACCTGGCGGAACAGATGCAGGCTCTTAGTCAGGAAAGGGACACCTTAGGCCAGGAAGTCTCCCAATTAAAAGGAAAAAATGAAGAAAATCTCCTGGCCCTCCAGGGGCTGGGTGACCTCCAAAAAGAGCATCAGGACTTGCTAGAGCACACCAGGAGGGTGGAAGATGCTCTGGCAAGAAAGGAGCAGGCCAGTAGGGATGGGACTCAGGAGGTAACCCTCCTGCAGCAAAGACTGTCCCAGTACTCCAGGACCAACCAGGAAGCACAGAGAGAGGATGAGGCTCTCTGTCAGCACAATGATAGGCTCCAGCAACAGGTAGCCATGCAGGAGAGACTGATAAAGTCTAGTAAGGCCTTAACTAAGGAACTGAAAGCGCAGGCTCTTGCATTGCAACAGGGAGCAAGGGCTGACAGAGATGAAGTTCGCTGGGAAAGGGAAACACCTGAGCATAACCTCAGGAGCCCTAGTACCAGAGGCCTTCATCTCTCCCAGTCGTTGGACTTTGCCACCCCCATGTCCCATGGTGCACATGAGCCCAGGGCCACGGGGATGGCAGATTACTATCCAGCCAAAAGTATGAGGTTCATAGGCCAGTATCTCCCAGGAATGGATGGGCGGGCATCCGGGTATGGGCACCCAAGCACAGTGCAATTTAGTGGGAACCCCAGGAGAGTAGGTCCACTAAGGGCATCCTAAAAACCTCTGCCCAGTTAGGTCAGTGGGGGGGCTACCCATCAAATCCTGGCAGCAAGGAGGGATCTGAAGACTCCTCTGAGCAGATCAGGACACAGGAGACTAGGTCCCCACATTCTGCCAGCCATTCCCAGGCTCACAGAATCAGGGAAAACCTGGAAGATCAGACGGCCACCTCTGGGAGCAGTGCTTCTGAGTCAGGGGAGGAATGGACCAGGTTTACCCGAACCAAAAAGGCCAATAAGGCAAAAAAGGACCTTGCTTAAGGACCCCTTAAAACAGATTAAGGCAATAAGGAGTGTCATCACGCCTTATCACAAGAACGCCAAGTATTCTGTTTGGGAACACTTGGAGCTTTATGAGCAAATGATGGAGACTTTCCATTTGAAAGACAGCAGTAGCTGCATTCAGTATGTAAAATGGACATTCTCCCCAGAATACTCCAGTTTCTTTGCGGGGCTGGAGGACCAAAATCATTCAAGATGGTCCACCTACAGGGCGGCCATCTTGAAACATTTTTCTGTTCACAGAAATCCCCAAGAGGCTCGCAAGGCAGCCTACAATTTGCAATGTGGGGAGGATCAGGCCCCACAAGAATTTGTGCAGGAGTTAAAGTGTGCCTTTGCGCAGACTACCAGAAGGGTGCGCACAAACAGAAAAGAGTTTGTAAATACGTTTTTCCATGCCTTATTGTTTTTGCTGGATTTACCTGGACGCTGAACTATATTTTTGTTTTTTGGGTTACTTGGTCGTTTTTCAAGGATTAATCAGTTTGAATGGATTTCCCTGATGCTGAGGGATTGTTTTTTTGGATTTTTTGAAACTTTTCCATGGATTTATCTTGGCAGATTTTATGGCTGGAGTGTTTTAATGGGTTTTCTTTTTTCTTTTTTCCTGGGTTGTTTGGTTTCAGTGGATTTTCCTGGATGGCAGATTTTTTTTTGTATGGAATGTTTTTATTTTTTTTTATTGGATTTATCTGGATGGAATCTCTCCCTGGAAACTTTGAAATGTTTTTTTTAGGGGTTGTTTGACTTTGCTTTTCTATTCTTACTGGAATTCTACAGCCATGAAGACTTCATTGGTGAGTTATATTCCTTTCTTTATTAGAGTTACTCGTTATGTCACTTTTCATATATTTTTTTTCATTCACACTTTATTGAGAGGTTCCAGTTAATGCAAGAAAACTGGATTTATTTAAGCATCCATTGAATATCACTTCACAAATCTGTTATAATATGAATACAACTGTTTTTCCTATTTCTTATTTTATCAAGTTAATTTGTTATTGGTTATGGTATGAATTGTCTTATTCACCATGTACATTATAAAGATCTTAGTATTTTTCACAATGTAACAAAGTTCACATTGAATGACATGCTCATTAAGTAATCACTTAAACTTAGGGTTTCACTTTTTTCAGCAATTGTCTGCAGTTTTTGAATGTTTACTAAACTTTTTGCTGTATTTTTTATGCAATTTCTTTCCACTGATTTGCTGAATTATTGAGTTTCCCTGCATTCCTTGTTCTGTTTCCAGTACGTTTATGAATTTCCATGGTGTGTGCATTGAGTGACTCATCTGTACTTTTAGGCCATTATGACATCCTTCCAACTTGTTGTTTGTCTTTGGTGAGCCTGTTATAGTGCGTTGCAACAATTCCATAATTCAGTTTTAATTATTGGGACCATACGACCGAAGCGTGTTTGTTGTCCAACCTATGTTTCCTCATAATAGTTCTGAAAATTGGCCATTTCTTTTTCGTTTTGTTGATAGTAACTACTCTTTACAATTGCTATGTATACATTAACGACATGTTCCTTATGAATGAATGCTAGTGAGCGCAGATTTCGCATGTGATGCTGGAATTCGCTGTCCATGCTATACTACCTTTGCAAACTGTGTTTTTGTACGTTACGCCACAATGCTTGAGAATAATGAAAATAGCCTCTTTCAATATCAACGTTTGAGTTATTTGACCTACCATTCGCGACTTGAAACACTTGTGTATAGGCGCATTATAAATACCATATCATATCATATCATACACTGTCAGAATTGTCTGTTACTGGTTGTTTATTTCGTTGCAGTCAGTGTAACTCTTTCTCACTGGTTGCGGGTCCTTTACACGTGCATTGCTTCATTACGTTTCATAGTATTTTAACTTCCTGATTTGAGTTTTCTCTATGAAGGAATTTTGTTTATTTCACCTATTCATGTGTTGTGCGGCTATATTGCATCCTTATATTTTCCCATCCTGGCATCAGGTGAGCGTGTGCATGCGACCCCCCTGGGCCCCTTTAGGAGCACCGAGGCTTTTTGCTAAACTCGGGACCCTCGCGGGCTCCGTAGCCTTGGTAGTGCTTCCTCCTCCATTGTCCCGCCTCCCACTCCCTCCCCCTGGCCTGATTGGCCATCTCCTTCCTCATCCTGGACCAGACCTGGGCAGCCCTCTGCCCGGCAGCCCCTGCGGCTAAGGGCTCCAAGCCAAAGGGCGGCTCCTACAGAGGCGGCTCCAAGATGTGTCTGCAGGTGTCCGCAGGGAAGCGAAGGAAGCCAGACACCAACAAAACTGTGAGTGTGGCATGAGTGGGGAGTAGAGAAATCACTCTACTCCAGAAAGCCCTTGCCACTCTACCTTACCTATCATAGCGTAAACTGCCATAGAACTGTACCTTGCGTACCTAGAGAGATTTTGTGACCATCAGCCTAGATCCAGTCCTGACTATCTGCAAATGTTGCATTACACTACACACTAGCACACTAACCAATGCTGACTAGTGCCACACATACAGAGAACGATCAAGATTACCTTGCGTCACACTCAGACAGGTGTAACAATGTTAGCATGTACCACACTTAGATGGCCTTTCTGACTGAGAGTCCTCGCATATGGAGGGTGTCCTGTAGTGCTCATGCATCGAGGCAACCTCTCCCTGGGTGCCATCTTATCACGGGTGAAGGGCTCTCGGGGTTAGTGTATACCGAGATTGATTCCTGAGAGGGGCTTGCCATAGACATCCCGTCGACATCGCCATCGACAGCCCCTGTCACTCCACCTTCCCTTCCATAGCATAGACTGCCATAGACTTTAATAATACATACCGAGGAAGACTTGTGAACACTGTAAATGGATTGTAAATGTTGCCTTATGATGCATATGCTAGTGCCACACATGTAGGAACAAAACTTTAGCCCGCATCGCATCTAGATAGAAATGTGACTGTTAGCATGTGCCACACTCAGGATTCTTAACTTTAACTCACTTCGCATCTAGATAGAATGTGACTGTTAGCATGTGCCACACTCAGGATTCTAGACTCTGGCCCGCGTCGTATCTAGATGGAAGTGTGACTGTTAGCATGTCCTCTCTCGGATGGAATTGTGAATATTGGCCTGCGTCGCATCTAGATGGAATTGTGAATGTTAGCATGTCCACTCTCAGATGGAATTGTGAATGTTAGCATGCCCACACTTAGATAGAATTGTGAATGTTAGCATGTCCACACTTAGATAGAACTGTGAATGTTAGCATGTCCACTCTCAGATGGTATTGTGAATGTCAGCATGTCCACTCTTAGATGGAATTGTGAATATTGGCCTGCGTCGCATCTAGATGGAATTGTGAATGTTAGCATGTCCACTCTCAGATGGGATTGTGAATGTTAGCATGCCCACCCTTAGATAGAATTGTGAAAGTTAGCATCTCCACACTTAGATAGAACTGTGAATGTTAGCATGTCCACTCTCAGATGGTATTGTGAATGTCAGCATGTCCACTCTTAGATCGAATTGTGAATATTGGCCTGCGTCGCATCTAGATAGAATTGTGAATGTTAGCATGTGAAATGTGCCCAATAGCCTCTCTGGTAAATTGAATTTAGAAGTGTACCCAAGACCCAAGATCCTATGTGAAAGTTGCATCTGGAAGTGTGCCCAATAACCTCGCTGTGAATTTAGTAGTGTTCCCAATAACCCCTCTGTGAAATTTAGAAGTGTACCCAATAGCCTCTGTGAGAGTTGCATTCAGAAGTGTGCCCAATAGCCTTGCTGTGTAAGCTGCATTTAGAAGTGCGCCCAATATCCTCTGTGAAAGCTGCAAATTAGAAATGTCCCCAATAGCCACGCTGTGAAAGTTGCATCTAGAAGTGCTCCCAATAGCATCTCTGAAAATTGATTATAGAAGTGTATCCAATAGACACTCTGGAAAGCTGCATTTAGAAGTGCGCCCAATATCCTCTGTGAAAGCTGCATTTAGAAGTGTTCCCAATAGCATCTCTGAAAATTGATTATAGAAGCGTATCCAATAGACACTCTGGAAAGCGGCATTTAGAAGTGTGCCCAGTAGACGCTCTGTGAAAATTGCTTTTAGAAGTGTACCCAATAGCCCTCTGCCCAATAGCCTCTCTGGTAAATTGAATTTAGAAGTGTGCCCAATAGCCTCTCTGTGGAAAATTGTATTTAGAAGTTCGCCCAGCACCCTTTCTGGGAAAATTGAACTTAGAGGTGTGCCCAGTACCCTCTCTGGGAAAATTCAATTTAGAAGTGTGCTCGTTGAAAGAGCACAACCATCATATCACACCACCACGCTTACTCTCTCCTTTACATCACCACTCAACTAGAACACAGAGATACTATGACACCATTCGGTATAACTGTTCTCATACCAACATTCTGCCGCTTACTCCACATCACTCTATGTAAACACTGCTGGTTTCACACCCCCAGCCAGGCGTTTTCCTCAGGCCTAACGCAGCCACATCCGGTCCGGATAAATCCCGCCAGAACAAATACATTCTCCTGATCTCTCAACCACCACAACTACCGCTAAGAAGCAGCTATTACACGAGTACCGCACGAGCTGCACACATACCCGGTGCTCACACGTACCTTTTGACTCTCCCTACTCCCTCTACTGATCTGAACTTCGGTTCCCAAGGGCGTTCAACCTACCAGCGCCTTCAGACCATACCAATGGTATATAAGGCGCTATATAAGTGCAAAATAACATAACATAACATAAAAAGGTTCCGAATCCAAGACGGTTTGTTGGTAAGGAAATCCCAAGCTGGCCATGATCAGTGGGTGGTTCCTACCTCATTCCGAAGCCTGATGTTAAGTCACGCCCATGATGCGGCCACCGCCGGTCATAGGGGGTTTCATACAACACTTGAAATCTTAAGAGTGGTTGCATACAGCCCACACATGGGGCAGGACCTCAACCAATACTTGAAGGGGTGTCTTGTGTGTGCACAATTTCAGCCAACATCCCTCACACACTGTGCGCCTCTCCAAAAGAGGGGGATGACACTGCCATGGTCAGATTTGCAAATCGACTTCATAGGTCCCGTGATTCGCTCCTCTAGGGGAAATAAGTATATGTTGATGGTTACATGCTTATTTACTAAATGGGTGGAATGTCTCCCGGCCTCAAACTGCAAGGCAGAAACAGCAGCTGCCCTGATGATCAACCACATATTTTCCAGTTTTGGTCTACCCCAAAGGATTGAGTCAGACAGAGGTAGCCATTTTACCAGCAAAGTAATGTCTAAGATGTGGGAGATACTGGGGGTTAAAAGGAAGCTACATATTGCTTACCGGCCAGCCTCTTCTGGTGCAGTGGAGAGATATAACAGAACCATAGTGAGCATCTTAAAGAAGTTTGTGGCAGATTCTGGGCCAAGTTGGGATATCCAATTACCTCTGGTCGTAATGGCAATCATATCTACCCCTTCATCTGCAACTAAAATGTCACCATTTGAGCTGATGACTGGACGCAAGATGGTGCTTCCCCAGCATTTGCTCTACAGGACCCAAGAGCAGACATTAATAAATGCCCCCACAACTCACAAATACGTTGAGAATTTAAGGAAACACCTTCAACATGCTTTTGCCTATGCTCAGCGGAATCTAGGAAGATCAGCTGATAGCATGAAGACCCTTTATGATTTGAAAACCACCATGAAAGAGTACATGTAGGAGACCGGATTTATCTATACAATTTCCAAAGAAACCAGGGCAAACAGTGAAAATGTTGCCTATATGGAAAGGACCTTTTGAAATTATAGACAAGATCTCCCCAGTTGCCTACAAGATCCGCATCCCCAAAGGTAGTTTGGCAGAAGGGGAAGACAAGTGGGTCCATATAAATCAGTTAAAGTGTTGCCATCCCAGGCACACTCTGCAGCAACTGGAGGAGTCCTCTGCAATACCAGAGGGCCGCTCCAGAGTAATTCAGTTCCAACCCTAAAATATCCCACATATAGTCTCTAAAATATTATGATTCTTGAATGAAAAGGTCTTCTGATTATATCTTGTTTTTTTAAAAAAAATAAGAATGTAAATGTCTATTGATTTATAAAATGTATATGCCGCCCCACTATATCAATAGTGGGGGAAAAATGTCTACGAATAGGTATTGCCGCTTTGCTTTGTCATCCTAGGAGAAAGAAAACCTGGAGACTGACCACGGAAGATGACCTGGGGACCAGGAGCAAAGATCCGAGGGGCCCGGGGTACCGCCCAATACTCCCATCAGGACCAGCGAGGAGAACCGATCGATCCACCCTGATGGAGGAAAAGATGCTGAACTTTGTCATCTGCAGAATCGGAAGAAGATGATGCGGACATCCCAGCGCGTGGATCAAAAACTCTTTTGCACCCGACTCCCCCTCGACTCGAAATCAAAGCGCAGTCGGGCAGGGGGGGGGCTTGTCAGGGGTTTTGACCCATGTTCGAGTTATTATGCTGCAACATTTGGTGCTGTGGGCTTAGAAAATCCAAGATGGCGGAAAAGCCCACATTTGCGCCAGAATCCAGGAAAACCGTGCAGTTTTTGTGCACACCAAAATGGTCGCCTGACCTATCACCCACCAGTGCGAGCGTGATGGGCCAGAAGCGCCATGAGTGAAACGTGGTGCCAAAGGAAAAACAGCAGTGCCTGTTAGCTCAAAAAACGCTTTGAAATCACCTTTGTTTCCCTGAAATGCAAGCTAAAAATGCCTATTTTAAACATTTCAAGATATTCAAAAATCTCACTGAACACCAGCAGACATTTGGCAGAATGTAGTCTTGTGTGCATACAAAATTTGGAAAGATGACGAGCCCAAAACAATGTTTATAACAAAACTGGCTGAGCTGTGGGTGTCAGCAGCTTAACTGAAATTGGACTTAAAGCCACTAAAATCAAAATGTTTAAAATAAATGAGTGACCTACTTTTGAGTGTCACATAGGTTGCAACTGTTTAAAGGTCATAGTTTTGAACTTAGAATCAGCATTCTAGCTGCATGTGTAAAAATTGTAAATTTGTTTTGAATGAAGAAAACTGGAACAAAGTGACATTTGACTGAAGCCGGGCGTGAAGAGATTGAATTCTGCCTGGCAACTACCCCCGACAGGTGTTGAAACTTGCCCCGCAACTGCATTCCAGGCCTGGCTGCCTTCTGCTGTTCCCACCAAAAGGAGATGACACCTCCCTGATTGAATCAGGGGAGGAGCACCTGGGAGCAGGGAAACAGAACAATGAGCCTTCCTTGGCTCAGGCAAATGTTAAATTAGGGGGAGGGGTCGTAAATGGCTTCCTCTTGAGAGAAACTGGGAGGGGCAGTCCCTTTGTGAGCAACTTGAGTTGGAGGAAGTGGACCAACCAGAAATTCCACCATGTGCTTTGGGAAACCACACCCCTCTGGGCCAAAGCATAATTTTAAAAAGACGGATAATTCATGGTACGGACTTGTCAAAATTATATAATTAATATCATTATTCTTGTGATTTTTCTGTGCACATTTTAAGAGGTGTTAGGACTCTGTGGTATGTTTTGGGGGGTAGTAGCGGAAAATAAGGTATTACTCCGAATGTCTGTATGGTAAAAATCTGACACTTTATCATCTGATGCCCATATTCCTTTTGCATGTTTGTGTAAATTGTGGAAAAGTTTAGAAGTTGTGTTCTTGATGAAAAGGGCAGAATTCTGTCATAAGTGGACACAACATCTTACAAAGACAGGGATCGGATGGTTTGGTGCTACAGAAAATATGTTAACTGGACATATAATATTAGAAAAATGGTACATAGATAAATATGTATTTGGATCAAAAATACATTTGTGGGCAAATTGACAAGGGGAGTGTTCTTTCTGTATGCCATAAAATTGATGCCTGATTACACTCCATTCCTTCCCCCAATCAAGGGAGAGAGGAGAGCTTGGCCAATGATAAGTTGTGAGGGGCAGGTTTAGTTTTGCCCACGCACAGACCCATTTTCAAACCACATAAAAAGAGACTGCTTTGGACAGGCAACAGACTAAACTTCCATTTCTTGCGAAGCATTTTGCCAGATGACTTCAAGATCCAGAACTCAACTCCAAAACTTAGAATCCAGACATCAGAACTTGTAGCATTGAGGCCTGAACCACCAGCTGAATCCTTTTTCAGCCGGCCTCAAAATCTTTTGCAAATTATTCAAACAGCCGGGCTGAGCTGTTTGATTCTACCTAGAACCCTGTGCCGGTACCCAGAAAGCAGTGCTGTATCCAGAATCCAATTGATCCAGACCAGCAGAACCAGAGACCAGACCGCTGTGAAGTGCAGAGCAGAGCTGACCCAGAGAGCTGTGACTTCAGAACCACCCGCCAGGAGTCCAGTCCAAACCTGATCAGACCTTGACGGCCTATTTCAAATTTATAGTGTGAGTACTCAGCTAGGACTGTGCAGAACCAATCTCTTAGTTTAAAATAATCTGATTCAAAACATTTGAACCTGTCCAGAACTGCATCATAGGAATCGTGTGTTCATTCTGTCATTTCAAAGCTGTAAAAGTGTCATTTTGTCATTCTGAAGTTTACTTTCATTTCGAGAAACTACCTTCACTAAATCGTCCGTATCTCTTGAACCATAGGTGCTAGCAACGAGATTTAACTTTCATTTTAAAGCTAAGATTCTAAACTTTCTACTCCTTCTAGATATTCCATAATCGCGCCCGACACATTCGGAAAAATTGCCGCAAATTGACATTTTGCTTCATTTCAACCAAGTGTAAAAATATCTGTCTTTTGCTTCCGTTATTGAATTCCGTTTTCAACCTGATAACCATCCCTGAATCATTGATAGTGCTGACCTGAACTAATTCAAAGCAGCTATCACCTACTCTGAACCTCCTATAGGGAATTAAAAACATTTTTAGCATATTTTACTTCATTGCAACCACATTTAAAAGGATTTGCCTGCTTTAAAATCATACCTGTTTTCCTCTAAGTTCACGGGGGGGAACTGGAACTTTGTATTGCATTTTGTTTGTATTCCTGAAAATTGTATGCTCTCCTTCCATCTCCTTCTATTGCATAGGGGGGGAGTGAATTGCCAAAAGGGGAAAAGTGAACATATTATCTCTTGTGAAACCCTATCAGTTTACTTCTGTACTGCATTTATTCATCATTGCATTTCCTTGAAATCACAAAAGTATTCTCAGCTACCTTATCCTCCCTATACTAACTCTTAAGTAATTAAATCAGTGTGCTAGTGTAACATCATCCATTGTTGATCACTGTCACATGCGTAAGTGTGATATCAAATATTAATTTATTATAAAAGTGTGATATTTATATATATAGTTTTCTTTCTCAATAAATCTTTTAAATTGCAAAACAAACCTACTTCTTGGCTCACTGAGGTCAGGTGGATTCAAAGAGAGGGGCGTTAAATAAGGGTTTATCATCCAGAGTATAACTTGTCATAAAAATATATAAATAAGGGCTTCTCTTGGGCATCCCAGATGAGGCACTGACTTAGTCGGATTGCTAAATTGAAGTCACTTAACAAAGGATAACAGTTTTAATGCAGCACTTTAAGTAAACTGAGATTATGGCATTTGTGGCTTTCATATAAAGATCATAATCCTTGCAATCCAATTAAAGAATATAGCCTAGTGTTTGCAAAGCGATTCGCGTATTACAGTAAGAAATATGATGTATGCAAGAAATACCTTTATTATGCCATCTATGGTATGGTATTGTATTGTTTATTTATGAAGCACCTATACACAGGCAAGTGTTTCAAAGCACTCAAGGAGGGTGGAAACATGAGGAAAAAATCAACAGTCGCTCAGAGTCCTTGATATTCTGAGATGATAATAGTCTGGACACGCAGAGTAAGTGCATAAAGTACATATAACAGTTGAGATACAGCGAATCGGCCTAACAGCGATTCTGCAGTTTTAGCAGTACAATGAAGGGGCGAAGACAAGGGGGACAGACAGATGGCCTTCGGGCACGGTGCATACTGTTTTCAAAAGTGCACAGATGGTAACAGGGAGGGGGAGGTCCAAGTGCAGGCAGTCAGTGGAGACTGGGTTAAGTGCAGAGAAAGCCACTCTCTTTAGTTATTTCTCAAGTGCAGTGAGTGTGGGTGGGGTCTAGGGCCATGAACCAAGTGCGAAAGAGGACTGGTGGGGGTGCTGCGGATCTGTGAGACTCTGAGTTACACAAGGTGGCCAGTCAGCAAGCTGTAAGGAAGAGGAGTGAGAGCAGGAAAGAGCAGGGAGCTAGGTTAGCAAGGTAGAGATAGAGAAGGATGAGGAGAAGAAGAAGGTCTTTAGAAGTTTCCAGAAATTAAGAAGGTCTGGCACAAGATGGATGGTGGCAGGGAGGGTATTCCAGAGGGCACTCCTGCTGAGGATAAGAATCTCCATCCAAATCTCTGCTTGGAGAACCAGCTCACGCAGAGAAGGTTGGAGGTAGAAGAGCGGATGGCTTGTGAGGTACATTATTTAGGTGGGAAGTGTTGCAGGTAGGTAGGTCCCAGGTCCCAGAAAGCCTTGTGGACAATCCATAGGGTCTTGAACTTGATCCTTGCAGCGACGGGGAGCAAGTGAAGTGATTTCAGCACTGGACAGATGCAGTCCCTGGGCGTGAGGCCAAGGATAAGTCTTGCAGGTCTGTTCTGAATGAGTTGCAGAGAGCACAGGGCAGGAGAAGGGAGGTTGAGGAAGAAGCTGTTGCAATAGTCCAGGCTCTGGAGAAAGTGATCCACTGAGGGAAAGTGAGAAAAGGTAGAGTACCTCTGAGGAGTTCATCAGAATATTCTTTAATGGGTAATGGGTATAAATGAATTAAATCATATGCAAATGTCATCAATTGCAGTTAAACTCAGAGAAGAGGATGCAAGATCTTTCCAAGCTATTTAAAATAAAATGCAGAGTGGAAATAATTTTGAATGAGGCCAGGAGGCATAAACATACATTCTTTAATGTGGAATGGAGTAATCCAGTCCATCTTGACCGTACACCAAGTGGGGGTGCCCTCACTGATGTTTATCAT
Source organism: Ambystoma mexicanum (assembly GCF_040938575.1). Classification (NCBI taxonomy): domain Eukaryota; kingdom Metazoa; phylum Chordata; class Amphibia; order Caudata; family Ambystomatidae; genus Ambystoma; species Ambystoma mexicanum. Next base: position 80,965,270 of record NC_090938.1, read on the forward strand.
AATTTATTATTGTTTAAAATTGAAGCATCATAAAAGATTTAGGAAATTACAGAAAATCAAAAAATGTAACTCCACCCAATCTTTGAGAGAGTTTACATTTGTTTTAAGCAATTTTTAGGGGCCCTGTCTTCCATTAAAATCTTGATGAAGTTTATCAAGTTTTTTAAAGAAAGTTTTAGAAAAGAACATAGGAATCATAGATAAAATGTGCTGCCATTATTTTCATTGAATACAGTACACCCCAACATGTTAAATAAAGGGGGACAAATTCATGGTAATTACTTCAATTTTATTTACTACAGCATCAGCGTTGGGTTGTATGGTAGCATGGATTTCATCAGTAATAATAATGCCAAAATGGACTTACTACATCAGATCTGTCCATATTAATTAACATAATTAATATAAAAGCCTTTCGATAGAGGAAGGATTTCAGATTTTTAGCCTGAAACACTAAAAACATTCCTTTTTGGTGTCTAATAGCTTAGCAATAGAAGTTGAGGGTTGGATCAAATTTAATAAAATGTCATGAGCATATGGTGATCATTTTACTATCATTGTGTTGCTAGTATCATACCTGCTATGTTGTAATTGATGTAAGGCTAAGACAGATATATATTTATATTTATTTAACAGGCTCATTAGTTTACAATGAAACTTTTTGCACAGACAATTTCATCTTCATTTCAAATAATAATGTTGACAAAGAACACCACCTGTTATGTTCCTCTTAATTTAAGAAACTGTGAGGATATAACACCATTCACAGCAATTTCAGAGGAGGGGCTAGAAACGTGTCATCAAAACTATTTCATCTGAGGCGTCAAACATAAAGGTGCAATGTATGTGTTCAGGTGTTTTTCTGCATTAAGGATAATAGCTAAACAAGGGCCTAATGACTTCCTCTCAAATGCTATCCCATTCTACAGTAGGCCAGTATTGAATGAACTGGAACAAGCATATCTACCTTTGATAAACCCAGTTTGATCTCCAATAACTAAATAAGGCATACATTTATCAAGCCTATTCGTGATCATTTTAGGAACTTTTTTGCATCAGAATTAATTCCTGCGATAGGACAGTAATTTCTGATTTAAGACGCATCCTTATCTGGCTTTGGTAATAAGACTAATATTGCTTCAGTGAATGTTCTAGCAGTCGTAGATTGCAATAGAAAAGATTGATAATTGAATAAATAATGGAGATATTATATTGCAAAACGTGTTAAAAAAATCAATTGATTAACCGCCTATTCCAGAAGCCTTTCCTATGTTAGGGAACTTTAAAAACTTTTTTTAATAACTTCTCGAGTAATAGGTTCAATTAAGAAGGATACATTCATTGAGTTAATTTTAGGATTTATGATTTTCAATAAATATTTACAAATGCTGTCTTTCTTAATATCAGGGTCAGCACTATAGACTTGTAAATGAAAGCTAAGAAAGCATGTGTAATTGCTATGTGTTTTTAATAACGGTTCCACTTCATTTGTGATGGATAAGATCAAGTCTTTGGGCCTCATTACGACCCCGGCGCTAAACCATGGTGATATTAGCACCATGGTCCATGCCGGGGTCCGCCATGGTGAATGGCGGAATTACCGCCCCATTCCAAGGTTGGCGGGGCGGTAATTCCCCATTCACTATGGGCCCTTCCCCATTCCCATTTTTGCCCCATAGGGCTCAATGGGAATGGGGAAGGCGCTAAGTACGGTACCGCAAATTGCGGCACCGTACTTAGCACAAAAGTCCCTTTGCGGCACCCTACTTTAACGGCTGGTAAAACCAGCCGTTAAGGTTGGGTCCCGCAAAGGGACCTCGTAATTAGGCGCTAATAGGTTAACAGCGCCGCAGCCTTTTACAGTTAACCCATTAGCACCTGGGTCGTAATGAGGCCCTTTCTCTTTTTATGCTTTCAATATGAGGCTAGAAATTTAACTGATTTTTTTGAGCCTCCTTACTATTTGACCTTAGTTGGAAGAATGATGTTGCATGCTTTTTCTGTGCACAATTTGTTATTTTCAATAGTGTTTTTTTAGTTAATTCCCTTAGCTTACTGTCGTGCATATTATTACAATAAAATATTTCAACATTTTTGATTGAGTGTAACAAATCTGTAGAAAATGTCTTCAAAAATATTTTTGTTAACCTCTACATCATTCGTAATGTGTCCCCACAATTCAGCGTTGTACGCATCCCAAGTGTTATGTTCTGATGTCTTAGAGCAAGGGTGCCCAACATGCGCCTACTGGCCAGATGCAGCAGTTCACATCATTATGTATGGCCCTCCCTGCCAGAGGAGTTCAAGAAGGAGGTGCAGCCATTTTGGGATCATTTCCTCTCTAAACATTAGACGGCAAACACAGCAACATAGGAATAAGAGGCCAACACCACAGCAACGCAGAAATAAGAGGCCTACACATGTGTTTGTGTTTATTTGCATACATCTAAAAGAACAACATTATCAAAGCAAGTGAAACAAAAACATTGCATGCAATGCTTAATTTGTACCATAAAAAACAATTAGGCCTTGAATTTTAGGCAAAAGGTGAATGGCAAGTGGGTGCCAACTTGGCATATTTAAATTACAGTGGCATCTTCTGATGATTATATTATATTTTTGGTATTGTAGGTATGATACAACATGACACATAGTTCACATGGAACATGGTATTGGATAAGTGAAAATACAATGCCAATTATTTTAAAGCCTCCCAAAATAAAACACAATCACAGTTTGGCAAAGAGTACATTTATTTTGTCAGCATCCTTTTGGTAACCACGGCCTTAAGTACTTTCCTCTAACAAAAAGTAGTTTATGTTTTCATTGTGTTCTTATGAAATATTACAGGATTTTCTGAGAAATAAAGCAACATAGTCAATACGTACTTTTCAGAATGCGCCTTTTCTTTCGCTTCATTTTGAGATTTTTCTTGCAGAAAAAGCCTGCAGTTACTTAGTCCGGCCCACCACTGAGGTCTTGCAGATTAACACCGACCTTCCAGCAAAGCAAGTTGTACAACCCTGTGTTAGAGGATATATTTGTCACACGCAATTATTATGTAAACTTACAGTTACTTTGTATCACGTTTTTATCTTTTAAGAGGAAGGTATTGAATCTTCATCCATGACTAGTGCTGTCACGATCTGAGATAGTCAAACCACCGAAATGGGATGATTGTAACTCTGATATTAATGCAGGGTTGGCCACAATAAATTCTTATCTAGAAAAGGATGAGAATGGATGTAACATAAATAATAATCTTTGAGCTTTGCATTACTGAAGCACCACATATCTTTCAGATTAATATCCTGTAGCAAATTCAAGACGCTTTGATGGGTTTTGGAGTTAATAAAATTTGCAGTATATTTTTAGTCTAAAGTGACATCCCTAACCTGAGTGCAATCTTGAAAAAAGATGGTCCTTTCATAATCATATGAAGTTAATTTAAATTTGAGGGAATCTCAAAATGTAGGGTTTGGGACTACGGGTTCATGAATATTCATAAAACGAAACTGGCATCTCATTGATAATAGCATCAATAAAAATACATCGGTCATCAGAGTTTTATTTTTCTGCTAATTTTTGGTATTGAGGCTTTATTGCAATACCCTTTCTGTATAACACTAGTGAAATAAACATGGACAATCCACTGTTTTAAAAATAAAAAAATATTTGAGATTCTCCTCAACAGACTCGGAAGGAGTTTCCTGAATGCATGCAATGTCTAATTTCAATTTCGCAAGCCTGAAAGGATCTTTTGGGCCTCATTACGACCCAGGCGGTAAGTTACCGCCTGGGTCGTACCCTTACCACCATGGTGTAAACTACGTTTACACCATGGTGGATGGCGGATTTACTGCCCCATTCCAAGGTGAGTGGGGCGGTAAATCCCCATTTCCCATTTTACCCTTCCCCATTCCCATTTTTGCCCCATAGGGCATAATGGAAGTGGGGAAGGCGCTAATTACGCCACCGTAAATTACGGTGGCGTAATTAGCACCATGGTCCCTTAGCGCCATGGATCTTAACGCCTGCAAAAAGCAGGCGTTAATATCACCATGGCGCTAAGGGACCTTGTAATCAGGCGTTAAGGGTCGACGCCATTTACGGCGCCGTTAACCCCTTAACGCCTGATTCGTAATGAGGCCCTTTGTCATTTAATGGGATGATTAACGCCTTTAAAAATCCATGTCACTATTTTAATATGCCTAGTAGCAAATGAGTAATATATTTAATGAACATTAATTTTAAGACAATGCAATATGAACAATCCTTTTCACAAACATCTCTCACAATAAAAAACAGAGCAATAACAAGTTATATTATCAGAGCTAAAATGAGAACATTCAACATATAGAGGGAGCACATATGGAGAGGGAACAACATGCGATTTAACTGCATATATCATAATAAAGGTTAATGAGCAAATAACTGATACAAATTAGGGATAGCAGACAAAACCAAATTACTGCTATGCCAGAGAACAGGTGATACCTTGCCTCATTGGGATCTAGATCAACCTTTAATGATTCTAGTGAAAGACATGTTTAAGAAAGTTGACCACTTTCAAAATAGAAGCAAAAATCATTGGGTAAATAAACAATACCTGGAACATTTACAACGAAGTATAACTTAAATAGAAATACTGACAATGTTTAGCAATGAATTTTGATAGGAAATGGAGGATCATTCAACAACTGATTCTGAACAACTTCAGAAGATTTCATGGTGGACTTGAACCTATCTCTGGATTTATCTTGTTGTTCAGGTCTGCTCGACAATGCTTGGAATTTAATTTGTTAATGTTAATGTTAAAGGTATTTATATCACACACCGCCACCAACGGAGTTGGTCCCCAGGTGCTCTGGCAGATCTGTAACAAGAGGGCGGGGTGGTTAGGTTAGTTCGGGTGAAGAGGGAGTAGGAGAGTGAGAGAAGTAGTACGCTATTGGTGGCTTCAGTTCGGTTTCCACCGCTCGCTGAGCATTGGTGTAGGTGTCGGATCGGAGCAAGACCTTCTGTGCTGTTCATGTGGTTTATGTGTCATTTGATGTTATTGCGGTGTGGTGAAGTGTGTGCGGTTTGCTGGGCAAGAAATGGTTGTGTGGGTTTTCTGGTGAATTAGGCATACAGAGATTTGAAGTTGGGTTAGTCGGTAGTATGTCCTGGTTCTAGCCAATCTTATTCTAATTAAATAGCATTCCTGCGGGTATGCTCAGTAGCTGGTTACATGTCTTGGCCATTCAATCTGTTAGGTTAGATGACACAGTGTGTTCCTGGTTGTGTTGTGTGGATCTAAGGTTGGGGGCCGGTTAAGTCTAGTCTGACCCCTCTGGTGTGGTGCTGTGGATTTGCTGCCCCCTATTCCCTCGCTGTTTGTATTGACGGTGGTCTGCTGGGCTTGGCCGTGATTTGTGCCAAGGTACTGTTGATGGATCATCCTTGACCTTCCTTGACCTTCCTTGACCTTCCGTCTTGGTCTAACTATGTATTCGGTCATTAATGTCGTCCCGTTATGGCTAACTCTCATTTTGTATTTTTCATACATAAAAAAGAGGTAGGGATCGTCCCTTAAAGCATAATGTATATTGGGACATGTAAAAATTGTTATACTAGTAGTTTCCACTATGCTATTGAAGAGAAAAATCTAATATAATTTGAATCAGATTAAGTTATGGTGTATCCTAATAGTATCACATTTACTTAACACCATTATAAACACTGAAAACATTCCTTCCTAATTTGAAAAAAAGATTTTTTAATGGGATATTTTTGCTTTTTACTTTTTAATTTTTGAACAAACCATTAATGGCACAGAAATTGGCGAAACAAATTCCAAAATATTTTTCTTTCTAAGAATTGCTTGAACTCAAAATCATATGAAAGGCAATAGTCTAGGACTTGCTTAAACTCAAAATCACATGAAAGACAATATAACAAATTTAAACACAAGTGCCACAAAGAGCTTAAAAACCAAAGATTAAGCAAAAAATAATGAAATCAAAAAGTTTATCAAGGCATATACATTCAAACTGGATTTGCAAACAGAGAAAACAGAAAAAAACAGAGAAAACTCAGAAAACTCAGGAGAGCCTTATTGAATAAGACACAGAGGGGTTGATTCATGGAACAAACGTGCGGCGAAAATCCCAGCGCATGCAGGCGCAAGGAGGTGCAAGCGTGAGAAATCAAGCGCACGCGCACGTGTGCGATACAAGAAATGCGCTGCGCTAGTTTCCCGCTGGTCGTGCGCCAAATCCATGCATGTCGCACACAGGCACACACATCATCAAACGGCGTGCGCTACGAGCACAGCAAAAGTGCACATAGCGCGGCGCACACAACAAAAGTGGGCGGAACAGTGGGTGTAACACGCGGAATGGGGAACAATGTGTGAAAAAGAAGGCGTAACTGGGGAAGTACTGCAGGGAACTAAACCGAACGCCCACACGCACGCGAACAACCCGTATTCATGGATTCGAATACGGGAAACCCGAGCACGGCAAAAGACGCGCACATGCGTCAACGCGTCCGCCACACGAAGGCAGGCAGAAGCGTCCCCGTGCACAGTATAAAAGTGCGCGCAAACAACAAACACATATATACAGCTACGATGAATGCCCCATTTGTCGCAGCACTGATCGTGGGACACCGCAGGAGGAGGAGAATAGCCAGGGCATGCATTTTCTCACCACAGACAAGCCTTTTTGGGATGCCTGACGACCAGGTCTACGGCAGGTATAGGTTTCCACCCCACATCATCCTAGACCTGGTCAGGGAGTGGGAAGATGACCTTACATCCCCCACCCTTTGCTCCTAAGCATTGAGCCCCTTGGAGAAGGTGCTCAATGTCCTGCATTTTCTGGCCATGGGTCATTTCAGTGGACCACTGCCATAGTGGGGGGGTTCTCACAGGCCACGCAGTCACGCTGCCTACACCAGGTCTTGGGAATCATGACAGCGCGCCCCTCAGTCCGCAGGCACATATACCTCGACGGCAGCAAGTTTGCCGGACGGGTGTTAGGCGGAAACCTGTGCAGTTCCCTCTGGGACCACTGCAAAAGATTAAGGACTACAGGTGTTTGGCAGTAAACCCACTTGGTAGCAGTCTGTACCACACAGATTCACTTAGTAGCTGTGGCTGAGAAGTCAGACTTCCCTCAAGAAGAGTTAGGCAGTATGTGGAGTACACAAAATAGGGCAATTTACACAGTAGGACAAGCAAACACGCAACAAGGCTTCGGTGTAAAGATATATAGTGATTTATTTATAACAACACATCTACGGAAAACACTCTGGCACTTAATACGGCACACAACTTCAATCACAATTACTATCAGAAAAAGATCAATCCCCCTAACAATAGTTCGACAAGTCTAGGTTCAACGGCATCACTTATTTGCAGACAGAGGTGTATGCTTTAACCTAGATGGCACTCTAGTATTCGTTAGGACGGGAGAGAAAAGGCAGGTTAAGAAATCAACTCGGTACCAACACTTTTAAGAACAAATGCAAGGCAAGTAAGGCAGGGTCTACTGTAGATCACAAAGCTCAGAGGCCAGGCCCACTCAGAGAGAGGCAAGGCGATATGTCCCAAAAAGTATCTCAGTGGAAATGCGCTTCGAGTCTTTGTCGCAAATTGTTATGGACAGATTGGACCAGTTCAGAACAGAAAGTTAAGAAGCTTGGAGGTGACCCAATGGAGAGGCGAGGATTAAGACACCTCACTCTATCCGGCAAAAAGGGAAGCCAGGCGGACACAGTACCTTGTTTGTGGAGAGACAGCTCTGGCGGGGGCAGTTGTTCCTGGTGGTGGATGCACGTCGGGTCTTTGCCAAGAGAAGAGATGATCTCGTCGTCGAAGGAAAGTTGAAGATCATTGCACCACCAGGGGAGAGACCAGCCGCGGAGTGCTCCGTCACAAGGCACCACCTTTTGGTCGCGGTACAGGGGTAGTGGCTATCCGGTTGCCGGTGTTCTCTGCACGGGCAATTCGACCACTGCGTCCTGGAACGAAGAAAAAGCAAAGGGGACTGGTTGTTCCCACCAGTCAGGGGAAGAGACTCTCCGGCGGGGAGATCTCCTCTGTCGTCGGGAAGTGGTGAATCGGTTCCGCAGGGCTCCACCAGAGGTGTCGTCGTTGCAGGTCAGCTCAGCTTTACCCTCGTCGGATTCTTAGGTCCTGTGGCGACTTCTGAAGATCCAGTCCCAAAAGCCCTGCTTTTATGCAGAAAACCCCCATTCATTCAGCCTAGCTGTCAATCAAAACACGCTAAGTGGTGAGCGGGGTGGCTCACCACTTGGGCCAATCACACCAGAGTGCGACTTGAGTTGGCAAGGCAACTCAGTCCAGGGTGCCTAAACCCCCTCCCACACCCCCCGTGGCAACCCAGACAGAATGGCACCACTTTGGAGGGCCTCTGCCTAGAGGCCCTCCAAAAGTGGAACAAAGGGCTCAAACATTGGTTTAGGAGTCACAGAGACGAACACAGACGCCATTTTAAAAACCGAGTTCTGGCAGAAAATACCAACCGATAGATTTATTTAAGATAAATAAACCGGTGGTATGTTAGAGATTAACGAGAAAAAGTATTAACCTCCAACAATGGGAAGAATCCCATAGGTTTATATTCAGGGTCGAATATAACAAGTAGTTTCCACTGCCACCAGCCAAAACTCGACGAGGGGGGACGGGACAGTGCCCCCTCGAATAACAGACCTAGGAGTAATCGAATTACTCCTACTAGTACGTCCACAATAGGATGGTTTGTACTAGTTCCGTTAGTAAATTTAGGTCTAGTAAAGCCAATGGTGACTTTACATTCCCGTGGGAGACAGTAGTCAGTCCCCAGGTATGGAGTCTATGGTGGAGGTCCGCTAGGACGCCCCAGTGTTACGGTACGGAGGGTGCGTTGTAACACACATAGCAAAACATATGAGACCCTATGGAAGTAAAAGACTCCATAGCCCATAGAACACATTGACATTCAAAAGGAATTACACACATTCATGTCCAAGAGTGGGAGAAAAAGAGACTCACTCTTGGCAGGATGGAAAAAAAAACTCCAGCAATCTAGCAAAGCTGCTGGGGGACTCACTAGGTTAGGAAATTCAGCCTAAACAGAGAATTCTCCCTAACAACGGGTGAGCCTGGTTCTGTGTGGCGATGTGACGTAGGTCTGCATGCAGAACCTCACGTAATACACGTGCTTCCTCTTGAAAGGTAGCACGTGTAACACAGAGTTCCTCCTGCAAGGCCTGGCTGGACAACTGCTGCACCTCCCGGCAAGCCTATAGCTCAGCCGAGATGGTACGCTCAAGCTGTGCAAACCTCTCCTCTGCCCGCTACCTCTGGGACATCAGAAGGACACCCAGAGTAGATTTGAGGGAAGCATACTCCTCCCTCAGGGCATCCATGTGCGCCTCTGCGTGAGCAGCAATTGTTTGATGCAGAGACATTTCAGCCTGGCGTGCCCTGTCTGAGGCCGCCATGCCCAGCCAGAGCGAGCGGGCCGTGGACCGTGCCGCCTGCTGCTGGAGAAGCACCTGCCTAGCAGGGGGGAGCCCAGATTGGGCCACACGGTCCATGCTCTCAGCGATGTTCTCCATTGCTGCCCCCTGCCGTTCTGAATTGGCAGTCATGTCTTGCTCCCACTCAGTATACTGCGGTTGCGCGCGGTGACCGCGTTGCTGGGCTTGACCCCTGCGGGACCCAAGGACCGGGTGTCCTCGCTGTGTTGGCACTGCCCACGGCTGCACGACTACATGCCCCCATCGACGTGATGTCCCAGGCACATCAGTGACTGGTGTGGAGGGTGTCCCTGCGTCCAGATCCACCACAGGCAGAGGAACCAAGAATGTCTGACCCCTCAGTGCAGGTGTCGCGGACAGAGGAGTGTCCACATCAGAATCACTCACCCCTGACACATGGACTTGATGCTCATCCAACTCGACATGGACATCAGAGTCGTCATCAGGGCTGGACTCATAGGCAGCCAGAGACAAGATGGACTGTAGCACTTGGGGGTTTTCATGGCCTACCACCCCACGACCCCCACTTGTGTCCCGTTGATGTAGTGGTAACAACCCTGTGTCTGGCATGACAACACCATCCTCCGCCACCATTGCGTCATCACCTGAAAAATAGAGAGAAAAAAGGTCACTACACATGTCAGAAGCACACAACACACACCGACAACAAACACATCAGGCAGACATGTGACACACAAAATAGAACCTGGCATGCATGCTGGGTCAACTTTGAATTGCTTCTGTGATCAGACCTGTTGAAAGGTGGCAGTTTGCATAGAAGTAGGTCTATGCAGTGCAGCAAATGTGTATGTCACTCACTACCTACATGTACAAGGACTCCATGGTGTGTGTCAGAAAATGTGAAGGCAGCGCAAGGTCAAATTCAGGCATCATGTGCACTGTGCATTCAATGGGTAGCATATCTACAAGCAAAGCACCCCTCCACCCAAGTACAAAAGCAGGGATGCCTAGCATGGTATCAAAAGGCTGACCATAGACTTGTGTATTGACAGGCAGTGTTGACTGGCATCAACAGCTTAATGTGATTCAAGTGACAACACTGCAAATGATGATGGGACAGTAAGCAGGACACATGATGAAAACTCTGGAGGCCACCCACGTGTGAAGAAGACACTACAACAGTCGAACAGAGTCATTGGCCTGTGACCCACACAGATTGTCAGACCCTAAACATGTGTGCAACGCAGTACTGAGCCACAGTTGACATGGGAAGGCTGATGTGATGCCATGCAATGTATGTCACCCAGGACTTCAATTACAGTGATCATCCAGTCAAGGACACATAGGGGCATGCGTGCAATGCACATGGAGCATGAATGGGCATGCATGTCCCTGCGGGGCATCTGACCTATGCACAGTACAAGTGAGATACCCTGCATCAAGTACTAAGGCTGTACCACACAGCATATGTCTGGCAGATTGTACGCTGGAAGTTAGCATGTACACAGGACGCATGAACAGGAAAGTACCCAATGGCAAGATTGAAGCAGACCAGTGCAAAGGTGGAACTGCGGTGCAGAGTGGCGGAGGAGGAGCAAGGGAGCAGGCCTACATGGAGTACCCGCATGCAGGCAGAGGACACATGCATGTCAATCATGCTATGACATTGTGCCTGGGCTGAGAGGAAGGTCACCCCACGCCACATGCAGAAGGGCCAGTGAGCTGGAACATGGACCGGAGGGGTATACTGGTAACCAGCATCTGAGTAGGGTGCAATAGTGGTGATGCGGACAGTCCCCGTCTGCTCCACATGTTCACCATCCAGCAAAGCAGACATGCATCATGGAAGCATTGCATTACTTGCACATCAGAACCATGTACACGTCACATGTAGTGGCAATCATGCACAACACATCCCACAAGTAAAACGCACACGTCCTCAACAAACACGCATCAACACTCATTGGAGTGGGCATCAAAGTCCAGCATCTCTCCCACTCCTTCGACCGATTCAGATGGTATGAACTCCGCAACGAGTGACTCATGCGGAGTGAGCTCTTCCTCCTCTGGTGCAGGCACACCGCCAGTCACCAGAGTCAAGTAGTAATTTGAGGCACGCTTAGCCTTAGCGCTGCGTTTGAGGTCATTCCAACGCTTTTTGCACTCTTGCGCCGTGCGCACCTCATGGCCGAATTAACTGACATGTTCCGCAACTTGCTTCCAGTGGGTGTCACGGTAGGCAGCCGTAGTCTGACTATTGGCACCCACTACCATGTCACGGCTGTGGCCCCGCACATAGTCCCAGAGGAAGTCCAGTTCCTGCTTGCAGAAAGGCTTCTTCCTCGATGTGCAGGAGGTCGTGGCTGTGTGTGGGGTCCCAGCCTGTGCTTCAGGTGCAACCTTCTTCCTCTTGGACTGTGGCGCAGACCCTGGCTGCCTAATGCCGCCCTAACCAGTATGGCCAGTGGGTTCGTGGATTGAGCCAAGGGAGTGGCAGGTGGAGGGACGACCAAAGGCCTGACTTGTGTCAGTGGCAGCTGGGTGCCCTCTAATGGACCCTGCGCAGCAACATCCACTGTGGCAGGGTCATTGACCGCAACGGTCCTGGTTGGCAGACTCACAAACGGGGTGTTGTTGGGTGCATCTGCCCCTGCACTTGCCAACACCTGGCTGTTCGGGGTAGCAGATGACATAACTGCCCCAGGGACACATGTCTTGGTCAGAGCAGCCCTACATGCCCCTACGGTTTCCTTCCTGGCCTGTTGTAAATCTTCCAAGGGCGCCTCAAGTGCCAACGCAGTGTGCGCTGGAAGACCTTGAGCTTGGGTGGCGGTGTCCACAGCTGCACCTGCAGCTACCACTACCCTTGGGCCCGTGGCAGTCGATGGAACGGACTGCCGGGTCACACGGGCGCCAGTGCCAGATGCAGAAGCTGCATCTCCCGGAACCACAGGGGGTGGTGGCATGACTGCACCGACACATGGCACAACATTGTACTCAAGTGGTGCACCCCTGCCTCTTCCCCCTCTGTGGCTGCCCTGGACACCCTGGAGTCCCCCTACTCCCTGGTCACCACCGCCACGTCCCCGACCACGCCCGCCACGAGGAGTACGCCCAGCTGAGGCGCCCCTCACCTTTGCTGGCCTCCCAACCATGGCACAGATGGAGTAGTGCCGGCACAGATGGAGTAGTGCCAATGGGAGGTATACAGCCCAATTGACCTGGGCAATTGGGGTGAAGGGGGTGGGAAGCAAGATGTTAACAGCCCCCCTGCACCACTAAGGCTGTATGTGACCCCTGTGATGTAGTGATAGGTCACACAACGCTCAGGCACCCCAAAACTGCAGTAAAACCGTGCACGCAACCCTGCAGCCTACGTGCGTGGAATCAACCTCACCGTCTGACTAGCGCGATGCAGAAAAACACACGTAGCCAATACCCCTGCCAAAAGAAGAGATACTTCCTTGATAGCTGTGAAGTTGTAATGGCGCGCGAAACAACAGGAAGCAGCAACACACGTCGGTTTTTTCACACGCGCTGAACCACTATGCTAACGTCACGAGGGAAACACCCGCGCACGTCACAGAGGCACTTACGCTTGAAGGGCCTTTGGTCCAAGGAAAGCGCGTACGAGTGCTGACGCGCTTACGCGCTAGGGGCCTTTCCTCGAATCACACGCTGACATGCACATTTTTCACGTGCCAAATCACTCCGTATCAAGCTGGCCACGCGTTCACACACAGCAGACCACGCTCCTGCCCAAAAGGCCGAATCATTGCCCCCAGGGCCCCGAGCACGCTCCAACCTGCCATCTGCTGCTGCCTGACTGCCTGCTGCCCACGTGCCCTGCTATTTGCTGCCTGCACATCAGCCAGGGGTGCAGTTGCTGTGACCACCCCTGCTGGAACAGAAGACTCCCGACTGGGATACCATCGCTCCACAGCCCAGCCACAGGACCCAGTTGCCCACCTACTCCTGCCTCTGGGGTTGCCATGTCGGGCACTACACCATCTGGCACCACTGGCAACCCCCAGCCAGAGAGGCAGAGGGCCACCAGCTTCACTGGCACCGAAATTGGTGTCCTGGTGGAGCAAGTCCTGGGGCAGTATGATGCCCTCTTCAGAAGTTCGCGCGCCGACAAGGAAGGACGGACTCGGATCTGGACGGACATCGTGACTGCCATCAACGCGGAGGGGGTGGCAGTCCGCGACTTCTAACATGTCAAGAAGCGCTGGGAGGACTTCAGGTCCAAGACCCTCAACAAGGCCCGGTGCCTCTTGAAGGCAGCGGATGCTAAGGGGCCACCTGTCGGAACATCAGATGAGGGTCCTGGAACGCATATGCCCAGCGCTCCACGTTCAGGTCCTTGAGAGGCAGACCCGTCTGGAGTCGAGCGGTAAGTGTACATGCATACTGATTGGAAGCTGTGCGTGTGGTGGTGTGCCGGTAGTGTGCAGGTTGTACATGTGTTTTTCTAGGGCCATGTAAGGATGTGTATGTAAAGGGCTGTGAGGCAGACACATGCAAGTCCTTTCATGTGTGAGACACATGGATGGTGTATATGTGGGTAAGCATGCAAGCCAAATGCAGATGTGTGAGCACACATGTTTGGATTACTGTGTATGTCAGTTGGCATGGTTGTGGTGTCACACATGGATGTTGGTTCCAGCTGCATGTATCTGCACCATGTGCATGTGTGTCTATTTGACAAGAGTGCAACAGTGATGCAACATGGATGCATGTGACACTGATATGTGGAAGACTGATTGGCAGATGTCACATGGATGCCGATCTCAACACTGCGACAGTTGGCAGAGGTGTACACATGCATGTAAGTGTGGTGGCGTGTGTGCATGTGTAGTGCACTCCCTGTGTTTCATGTGATGTCTGGCTCACCTTTGGCTGCTCATGCTGTTGTATGTGTATGGATGGTGCTGGCTGTTGCAATATGGCTGTGGAATAGCTCATGTGTGTGAGTCAAAATGACATATGCGTTCGGGATTGTGATGCCATGTCTGAAGTTTGACAATGCCACTCAAGTACAACTGTCATGTGTGTATGAGTCCATTGTACAGTGCCCTGATGCCTGTGTTTTATTTCTCCCTGTCTGCAGCGTCAACTGATGAAGAGGGCAGAGAAGGTGCTGTGGAGCACAGCGGCAGGGATCGCACCACCAGCCGGAGACGCAAGGCCCGGCTTCCCTCTTTGGTTGTCATATCGTCGGGGAGTGAGGAGTCCGGTGCCACGGCCCAGGCCGCAGCTGCCGAGGGGAGGCCCAAGAGGCGGAGGTCGGAGTTGGACTCCTCGGCAGCAGAAGGGGCAGCTGAGACCCCACAGGGCCCAACGGAGGAAGATGGCATGGAGTCATCCAGGTTGGTGGGGGGTTTGGTGGAGGAGGAGGCCGTGCAAGGGAGCAGAGATGGGGTCTGGAGGTGGGGATTCCACTGGTGCTAGTGGTGCAGTGCAGGACCAGGGACAGGAGGCAGCACAGGCCGCCGCGGAGGTGCCTGTGTGCAATCCTGTCCCTGATCCTGTCACTGCATCATCTTGCACCAGCAGGGATGCCTACGTCCAGACCCGTTCTCAGGCAGGGGATTGGCTTACACCAACTGGCCTTCCTCTCCCTGCGGATGTGGCTATCCGGCACCAGGTTGAGCCTGTCCTGGGTGGGGTGGCGTTGTGTCAACGTGCCATGCGAGGTGACCTGCAGTCTTTTCATGAGGAGACTGCACGTCTTCTCGCATGGCTCGTTGACCGCGGTGACCCACTGGGACAGCTCACCAGGGCCGGATTCCTCCGTTTCCTGTACCTTGTTCCAACCCCCTCCTCAACTGAACCCCTATGTCCCAGTCATCCTCCATGCCATCTTCCCACCCATGTATCACCTTGGTGCCCTGTGGAGCTGCCTCTGACCCTGCGGCCAGGCTGGTGGACAACAGATCCCTGCCACAGTCGGGAGTTGGACGTCCAGCACGGGTGGCCACCTCCACAACTGCACCCCAGCTGGAGGAGGATGTGCAGGCAGCAGGAGCCAGGGCACAGGCAGCGGCACAGCAGCAGCAGCAACAAGGTGGGAGCCATGATGGCTCGGGGCCTTCATCATCGGAGGGGCAGGCATCGGCCGGAGGGCAGGAGGACCCTGGACGGGAAGTGTCTTCCATGTGGCAGCAGTTGGGTCATGCAATAGATGCTGAGCGGCAGCGGGCGGAAGAGGCATGGCTCACTATGGTCAGGGCAGAGAACTCCATGCGTAGGGCCCTGAGGCGGGCCGAGTGCCTCGAGGCCATTCGCAGGGACCTGGATTTCCAGATGTCATCGTCCCTGCGAACCCTCGGGCCATGAAAGAGTATCGCCTCCGGGACATAGAGCAGGAGTTCGATGATGCCCTGGCCTGGGACATCAACATGTGAGCCGTTGGATTTGCCCGCTGCCCTTGTAAATAGTTATTTGGTTAGTATTAGGTTTCCTTTGTTTTTTTCTTCATTTTGGACCTTTATGACAATGGACCACATTTTTGTATATAGTTTTTTTATTAGGTAGGAGTTTTTGATAGGTTTAATTTCTTCAGTTGGGATCATGGACCCTGGATTGTTCATCTGTATATAGTTCACTGTTAGATTCTACTTTTTTGTTTGGATTTCCCCATGGAGCAATGGTTTTCATTATTTTACATACATGCAGCTTTTCTTTTTTAATTTCCATTGTCGTTTGTTTGATTTTAATTCCATTCATGTTGCTTTTAATACATTTTTTTCTTCCAACTTCGATGTGTGGTATTATCTCATTGGTTTAATGCATTTCATGATATGGGTTTTGACATTCACTCGCACCCATTGTGTGTGTGTGAGGGACATGTCTTAATTTACATACTTGCCATTGGGGTTGTGTCATACAATTGGCATTTCTATGTGGGTGGATGAAATACTTGGGTAGGTGTTTGGCATGTTTAGGCTGCCAATAAGGGCCAGGGATTGAGATTGTGATGACGTGTTGGCTGGGGGACATGTGTCGGGGCCTGTTGGCAGGTGCCCCGCACTGCTGGGGGTAGGGGTGCAAGGGGACATTAGTGGGACATGAGTGGGTGCCTGCTGGGAGGTGCCCCACACTGCTGGGGGGTGGGTGTGCAAGGAGACATGAGTGGGGGCCTGCTGGCAGGTGCCCCTCAGTGCTGGGGGGTGGGGGTGCAAGAAGACATGAGTGGGGGCATGCTGGCAGGTGCCCCTCAGTGCTGGGGGTGCAAAGGGACATGAGTGGGGGCCTGCTGACAGGTGCCCAGCCCTGCTGGGCGGTGGGGGTGCAGGGGGACATGAGTGGGACATGAGTGGGGGCCTGCTGGCAGGTGCCCCACACTGCTGGGGGGTGGGGGTGCAAGGGGACATGAGTGGGGGCCTGCAAGCAGGTGCCCCCGACTGCTGGGGGTTGGGGGTGCTGGGGGACATGAGTGGGGGCCAGCAGGCAGGTGCCCCGCACTGCTGGGGGGTGGGGGTGCAAGGGGGTAATGCGTTGGTGATCACTAGTGCAAGGTGACATGTGGCTTGGCTGGGGGGGCATGCCCATGGTTGTTGGGCTGCCTGCTGGACATGCCCAGGGGTGCGGGGTTGTCCCCTGTGGTGTGGTCTGCCTGCAGGGGCCATGGAGGGTGTAGAGGGAACACCTGGGAGGACCCACACTGCCAATTCATGTGTAGGAATCCCCTGCACCCCCGAAATACACGTACCCCACTCGCACAGGGCCTATCGTGTATGGAACTTCCCTGCACCCCAGTAATACACGTACCCTGCTGAAATTGCGTGTTAAACTTGCCCCCACCCCAGAAATACACATACCCTGCTGCAATCACGTGTGGAACTCCCGCGCACCCCAGAAATACACGTACCCTGCTGAAATCGCGTGCTCAACTTCCCCGCACCCCAGAAATACACGTACCCTGCTGAAATTGCATGCTGAACTTGCCCGCACACCAGGAATACACGTACCCTGCTGCACTTGCGTGTGGAACTTCCCGCGCGCCCCAGGAATACACGTACCCTGCTGAAATCGCGTGTTAAACTTGCCCCCACCCCAGAAATACACGTACCCACTGCAATCACGTGTGGAACTTCCCGTGCACCCCAGAAATACACGTACCCTGCTGAAATCGTGTGTTAAACTTGCCCCCACCCCAGAAATACACGTACCCACTGCAATCACGTGTGGAACTTCCCGTGCACCCCAGAAATACACGTACCCTGCTGAAATCGCGTGTTCAACTTCCCCGCACCCCAGAAATACACGTACCCTGCTGAAATCGCGTGTTGAACTTGCCCGCACACCAGGAATACACGTACCATGCTGCAATCACGTGTGGAACTTCCCGCGCACCCCAGAAATACACGTACCCTGCTGAAATCGCATGTTAGACTTCCCCGCACACCAGGAATACACGTACCCTGCTGCAATCACGTGTGGAACTTCCCCGCACCCCAGAAATACACGTACCCTGCTGAAATCGCGTGTTGAACTTGCCCGCACACCAGGAATACACATAACCTGCTTTAATCGCGTGTGGAACTTCCCGCGCACCCCAGAAATACACGTACCCTGCTGAAATCGCGTGTTAGACTTCCCTGCACACCAGGAATACACGTACCCTGCTGCAATCGCGTGTGGAACTTCCCACGCACCCCAGAAATACACGTACCCTGCTGAAATCACGTGTTAGACTTCCCCGCACCCCAGAAATACACGTACCCTGCTGAAATCGCTGGTGAAACTTCCCGCGAACCCCAGGAATACACGTTCCCCACTTGCCGTGTGCAGTGCGGCCTGTATGCTGGTCCAGGGTTAGCGCAGCCCTTTGTGCTGGATTGGGGATTTTGATGGCTTTTCCTTGCGTGAGGGGCATTCTTGGGGGCGTTACTGGCGCTGCTGCAGGGTCGCTGCGCCACTCTGCGCCGCGACTGCTTTTGGTGGCTAAAATTCATGAATACGCTGTGCGCCAAAATGGATTTTGGCGCATGCGGCTGGGGCAGACTATCGCACGCACACACTGTGCGCCAGCCGCGTGCGCCACTTGTGCGCTTAATTCTATGAATTACCCCCCAAATCTTTTGGAGTAGATAAATACAGGAAAAGGTGAGTAAGAAATTAAGAAAATAGAGGGACCCTGCGGCCTAAATTAGTATTCCAGATTCTGCAGTTCCATAATTGCAGGTCTGCCGACGTGTGCGTGTTTGGAAGATAGCCCGAAACCTCAGTATATAGAGCTAGCTCAAAAAAAGTTTAAAAGGTAGGCTCTTCCTGTTTATTATGAAAACAAACATCCAGTTTATGTTTCGGATTTGCCCCTGCCGGGCAAATTGATATGTAGCAGCCTTCCTCAAGGCGGGAACAGGGAGAGAGATTAAACTTGACCCTGTGTGAAGGCAGACAAATAAATAAATGTAAAAGACATTTTTAAGGAGTGTTTTCAGTAATTGTTGGCGTTTGCATGAGTCACATATTTTTTGTATTGCAGAAAAACTAGAGAACACCTAATGGGAACATAATCCTTACCAAGCCGTAGGTAGGGACTAAAACAAGCCCATGTAGGTTGGGGTTTTAGCCCTCTGCTGATAGGGATAGTTCAGCACGTACCACCGGGCAATCAGGAAACCAGCCTCTCAGTATTCGGACCGGTACTGGAAAAGTAAAGTAAAGCCGTCAGGCTTTATCAGTAAGGTGTGCATGTTTTACGCCTATCACGTATAATCCCCAATGTGAAAAGGCTCATACCTTGATGGAAGGGATTCAGAGAGCCCTCAGGTTGATGAAAGTCGGGTTCTCGTATGTCCGCCGGCTGAGCTAGTGAGGCAGTAAAGCCAGTACGACTCGTGCTCGTGTAAGCACTCAAGGGGACGTATGTCTCTCTGGGAAGAATTGCCGTAAGTGATTCAGCTTATGTGCCTAGACAAGGGATGAGAAGGAGAAAAGTGGGGGGCAGAAGGGTAACGTTAGAGGGGTGGGGTTGTGTCTTTGAACGCACAGATCTGATTGAATGGACAGATGGGTCCGTGTGCTCGCACACGGATTTGCCCGCAGCACTGTTAGTTACCGTAACTGAGAGATGTATCTCATCGTTTTCAAAAATGATAGGGCAGCCATAGTCAGAGTCATTTTAAAGTTATGTAGTGTGCATGCAGGATTCTGAAAGCAAGAGAATAAGTCTGCATTCGTCAACCCGATGCAGAGGGAAAGAGAGGGGTGGTGGGGGGGGGGTTTGTAGTTTGATACGTTGTAGATTGCCTCCCTTAGATTCTGTTTGTAGTTGGTAGATTGTTGGAGTCCGGGATCAGTGTCTTCACTCGTTGTTGTTGCCCGTTATGTGTGTGCCCCTTTGGGCGTTCTTCTAGTTATGCAGTGAAGAGGCATGATTTTAAGAATTTCCTGAATAGTAGGTGGTTTCTTATGTTGCTTATATTCTTCCGTAAGTCGTTGCACATTTTTGGCATGAGTTGAGAGAAATAGGATCCTCCGAGTTTCCTCTTGTTGTAGGGTTTTGGTTAAATGCGAATGTCGGTGCTTGATATGAGCGTTCTTGTTGGGTGATGTAGGTGTAATTTGTCTCTCCGGAATTCTGTGCCTTGATTATGGATTGCTCTGTGTGGGATGCACATTGATTTGAATTTGATTTGTTGTTTTATTGGTAGCAATGTAGTGATTTTAACGCAAGAGTGATGTGTTCTCTTTGGGGAAGTTTGAGGAGCAGTCTGGCTGCCTCATTTTGTATGCGTTGAAGTTTTTTTTAGAAGCCGTTCAGACATACCCAGGAACAGGCTATTTGCATAATCTACTCTGGACATGATGAGAGCGATGATGGTTAGTGTTTTGTTGGCAAATGATAGGAACAGTAGGATCCTTTTTGCTGCCAGCAGTAGAAAGAAGCATTTCTTGTGTATAGTGTTTACTTGTGGCTCTAGTGTAAGTTAATAGTCCATCAGGACTCCCAGATTTTTGGGCTGGAGTTGTACCGAGTTCCCTTGGCCAGGGGATGTAGTGGTTGTCTCCTTCATTTTTTGTGATGATCAATATTTCTGTTTTGCCTGGGTTAAGTCTGGGGTAGTTAGAGTTCATCCAGTTGAATGCACAATCACAAAGGCAGTTCTCAAGTGTTGTGTTTTCTTCTTGAGGGTCTTTTTTTTTTAAATATTATTTGTGAATCGTCGGCATAGTTGTAGCAGGTGAGGCCGTGTCTTTTGAGGAATTTGATCAGCAGAGAAAGGTAGATGTAGAATAATAGTGGAGAGAAGGATGATCCTGGTGGTACGCTACATATGAATTCTCTTGTGTTGGATTTGTCTGTGATAGTCTCTGTTCGGTTTGTTAAGGAAGGATTTGATCCACAGTAGGGCGGTGTCGGTTATTCCCAACTCTTTAAGTCTCATGATGAGGATGTCATAGTTAACTGTGTCGAATGCTGCAGAGAGGTCTATAAGTATCAAGGCCGTACTGTGTCTGAGTCTGCCTTTGCAGACTCATTTTTGTCAAACTCATTTTTACTTCATCTAAGGCTTGAATCAGAGTTTTGTGTATCCAAAGAAAAGGCATGAATAGAAGTGGATGCTAGATCTATTGAAGTAATATCCATTTCATTAGTATCAAAAGATTGAACACATTTGAGAAGATCTTGTAGCTTGTGAAACTCCTTAGTGAGCCCATTAGGGACTGTAATGATCATTTTGGCTGGATCAAGACCACATTTCATGCACCATATTTTTAGTAGTGGTCTAATAACTAGAAATCCTTTCCTTTTATTCTGGGTAACTTTATGAAAAGTCTGAGAAAAGTATATCCTTTGTCCTGCATGAATCATTGTTTGGCTTGAGATAGAACCATTTGAGATTGTTCATGATGAACAAGACATGCAATAATTGGTCTCTGCAATGGATTGATTAATATATACTGTGCCCATATGTTATGAGCTCTTTGCAATTCCAGCATTGGATACATTAGGGACCAAAAGCTTTAGAAATCCAGTTTTCTCAAACATGTATTGGATTATCTCCCTTCTTCTTTTCAGCAAACCATAAACACACATGTTATGTCTTCTACTCTGGTCCTCCTACTCAATATAGTTAATTTCTATCTGTTCAGTCTCATTTGAATATAGTCAAGGCCTTCAAATCTGTCATCATTCGATGAGACACGCTCTTCCACTTGGACTAATCTATATGAGATGAGTTTGATATTGTTTTTAAAAGACTGAAACTCCTCCTCGAATGCTATTGTGCACTGATCTATTAGATTGAGGAGCGAATTGTGGCATGTTCAGAAAGAAATTTGCTCTATCGGTGACGATTCAACAGTCACAAGTTTCTTTGGTGAATCCTCAGAGGATTTGGAGATAGGCTGAGTAGATCTTAAGAAAGGAAAGTTGTTATGAAGTAATGTTTGTACTTTAATTAAGCTTTAGGAGTATATGCCAGAGACCAGAAATAACAGATATATATATATATATATATATATATATATATATATATATATATATATATATATATATATATATATATATATATAGGGGATTATTATACACATCAACAACCCCATATGTTATTGGGGAAGTAAGAATGGTCCTCTGTTCTTGTATATCAAGAGTTAAGTGCTGTTATGAGCAGCTGAAAGTAGGGAAATGTGGGTTGTCGTAAAAACGCCTAGAGCAATGTGGGCCACCGTGGCTTCGTCATCGGCTCACTCGCATGCAAACATCCAGCGACACTCTTCTGAGCACAGAAGTAGGCAAAATGACACCCACATCCAGAGCAGCAATGCAAGGAAATACCCTTCGCCAACCAGTGATATAACAATAATTCAGCTACGATACTGCAAGTAAGTTGGACCACCTCAGGAGGTGGCATCCGCCATTATGCTGAGCCACAAGTTGCTGAAAGGAGCTCCAGTGTTTACAGTGATTCTTTTTTATAAACAGATCCAGAGATGCCTGATACATCCAGTAATAAGTTTCACACATTTCTAGTGCTTCCAATTGTAGTCTTATCATAACAAATTAGAAATTATGCTGTTGATGAGGGGAGAGTTAAGTGGCCATTTTGTGGAATGATGGCCTCACCAACCATATAGATTTATTTTAAGCCAACATGAATTATATTCCACGTAAACATCACTAATGAAAACAGAGACAGCAGGGCAAACACTGTGGCAGTCAATCTGGTTTCTAAATTCCATTAGGACCGTGATCCTCAGCTACTATCCTCTATCCCTAAGTTCAGGTCTGGTCCTTGGAGGGTTCAAACAGTCACTCATAGTATTTGGGATTTACATCTTCCCACTTCTTTCTTGGTTCTATTTAGTTCTTGACTTAGTGTCTTTCATGAGTGGTGTAGAAGTAATTTATTCTCACACTGGCCCTAGTGCCACTCTGATAGCAAGCATCATCACCTGGCACCCTTGGTTTATCTAGTAGGGGTCAGGTGGCAGAAAAAAACAGGTATATCCCAGGGAACTAAATCTGTTGCCTCCTTTTCATCTTTAAATATGCCACACTCATCCCAGGGTTATTTTTGGTATCACTTCCCAAAGTCCTCTTTAGGTAGCTCACCTATGACCCTCAAAATGGGCCCTCTCTAACAGCTTCTGAGCACCCATTTGTCCTAAATCTTAAAGGCTTTAATCCCACAGGCTTCCTTCTATGATTGACTCCTTTCTACTTTCTTCTTTGGGTCCTGTCCTCCCTCTGTTTTGAGACACTTGATGTACAAGACTGGGGGTAGGATTTAGACCTTAATGATCCCTCCTGTACTGCCTCTGTTTGCAGCCCCATGAAGTAGATGACGGACTGTGGTCCCAGGGTTTCTCAGTTCCTATCCCAGACCTTTCCCTTCTGACTCCATCACAAGCCCCAAAGAATCATTGACCTGCTTCTGCAGTATGTTTTCAGGAGAGTCAGTGGAGAGGCTCAGCGGCTCATAGCATTCTTTGGAAACTATTTAGAAGCCCCAGATCATTAAACCCAATGGATCCTGGAACTGGTTGTCTTCTTGATGTAGCATATGGTAATGTGATCCAATGGATCTAGTTCTCATTGGGCCTCATTACGAGTCTGGCGGTAACCGCGGTGGTAAAACCGCCCGGTTACCGCCGGACTCGTATTACCATTCCGCCCCCATGACTCCCGGAAATACCAGGGCTTTACGACCCTGGTGTCTTGGGAATCTCGGAGGCGGAATGGTGTAAATCCCCATTCCCATTGAGTCCCATAGGACTCAATGGGAATGGGGAAGTGGAAACATCGGCACCATCTCGTGATGGTGCTGGTGTTTCCACGTCCGCCTGCAGGTTTACCGCCACTGTTAATCCCGGAGCGCCCGACCTGTAATGAGGCCCATTGACTTCCTGATATAGGATAAAACCATGAAGCCCAATGAATCTTGTGACTATTTAGACATGTGGGATATCATCATGAGACCAATGGTTTTTGTGGCTCATTGGACTCTTTTACTTGTACATGATTATCATGACATTGAACAGATCATGGGATTGCTGGTAATCTTTAATCTGAATTTTGTCATGAGATACAATGGATATGCAG
The DNA here is from genome assembly GCF_040938575.1 of Ambystoma mexicanum. Classification (NCBI taxonomy): domain Eukaryota; kingdom Metazoa; phylum Chordata; class Amphibia; order Caudata; family Ambystomatidae; genus Ambystoma; species Ambystoma mexicanum. The sequence goes on from NC_090938.1 coordinate 80,989,328, forward strand.
TCAAGACAAAATACCATAGATATCCTGAACTCTTTAATCAGGACATGGTCATGAGACCGAGTTCATGTTATGACTCCATGGCAGTGGCATTCAAAGTTTTTTATGCTGATCCACCCTTGAGTAAATATGTTTTTGGCAAGCCCCCCCTTTGAGTAAAATATTGTTGCCGAGCTCCCCAGATGCAATATATGATTATATTTTCTATTAAAAGCAGTCACTGTAATCCTTTTTGGAAATACCTCACGTCCCCCCTGGACATCCTTCAGGCTCCCCATCGGGCAGTCAGCCCAACAGTTTGAAGATCACTGCTCCATGGCTTCTTGATGAAAGTATAGTCAGTAATGCAATGAATCAAAGCACATTTTGGGTGCCTATAGCAGGCTTTGGTCATGATTCCCGATACACGATGTGACTCCATCAGGATACTTTCCAGAGACCCATAAGATCAGGAGGTCCACTGGATCAGGGGACTACCTGCACTCTTTCAGCAGGATGTTTTGTCATGAAACATATTGTATCAAAGGAGACATCTGATTCTTGTAGAAGGATATGGTCATGATAGCAAAAGGGTCATGGGACTCCTTGCATTCTTTTTGCAAGCAATAGACATAGTCCCAATTGATCAAACACATATTTGGGATATTTACGAGGCTAGAGTCAGGATAACAAATACTTGCGCTATTTTAGGAGGATATTGTCATGAACCCCAAGGGATTATAGCACGCTTCCAACTATTTTAAAAAAGGTATGGTTATGAGATGCAATGGATCACTGATTCCTTGGACTCTTTAACTAGGATGTAGACTTCAAAGAGATGCTGGGACTCCTACATCAGTGTAGTATCATTAGTTTCAATTAATCATGGTACTACTGCTGTATTATGATTTCAGGAGGTCCAATGGGACATGCGACTCATGGGATTCTTGATGCAGGAACTATGTTGAAACCCAATGGTTCATGGTGCACCTTAAACTCATTTAGCAGACTATGGTCATGTACCCACTGGCAGCTTTTAAAAGGCAATGGTCAGGTCTCAAAAGAGATGATGTGACCCGCTTCATCAGAATAATATCAGGAGACTCAGTAGATCAGTGGGGACTGCCTCACCAGTATAAGATCAGGGGACCAACTGGGTCACAAGTGTCCTTGGCTTCTATCTGCAAACTATGCTCAGCAGTATCACTCAATGTTGGATTTCGTTCAGCAAAATGTGGCCCCTAAGAAAATGATGGGTTCACTCTTAGCATTAACAAGGCAGGTAGTATACTTTACATGAGACCCTCGTGCAGTGGCACAATTGCTGGCTATCTGCTACCCCTACATATAAAGCAAACATCACAGTTTCAATGTGCTTGTCCAGTAACTTAATAGTAATCAGTGTCACCAATGTATTTATAAACTCAGGCATTTGTCACTGATATATTCATTAGAAAATGTGTTTATTCATTAATTGGTTCAGACATCTGTGCAGCGCTGTACTTCTTGCTGGCGCATTGCTTGTTAGTGTCTGCATTTTATTTGTTTATTTATGTGTGTATTTATTTATTTATTTTTATTTTTTATTCATCATTATTTTATTTAGTCAATTTGACTTTTTACAGACATAAAACATAATACATTTGATACTAAACTATAAATAAATAGATACCTGCCAATTCACGCTATTTCAGTATGAATATGAACAATAATAAAAGAAAAGAAATGAAAAAATGGGTCCATCCACCCAAACTTTCCCATCTAAAAATGCCTGTCTATTGACAGTTTCATAAAGAAGGCACCTATATGTACAATTCCGACGTTATCATGGGGAACCGTGAAAGTCATAATGGTCAAGGTGCATGTACAAGCCTAGGGAAGAGCAAACATGCATTAATTGGTCATTAATGCAAGCATTTATTTGCTACCATAATACGAGTGTTTCACGTATTACTTGTGATGTCTAAGGGGAACAATACCAGGAGGCAACATCTTTGCTATATGGCACCAGACGCTGTGCAGCACTATGTGGACGGACACTGAGGGGGAATTTAAACAGTAGGTCCAGAATTCGGCAGATTGAATGGAGTAATTCTTGTTAACAAAGTTCTGAAGTGTGTGCACATGTAAAGTGTGCATCATTTTGTGCACTCAGTGAACAGATGCTTTGATGTTTCCAAGCTGTCACATTTCTTGCACACTCGACAATATCTACCTTGAAGCAATATTTTAATTTGCGGACCCAAAATGGACAGCAGCAGAAGTTTGTTTATTCGAGGGCGCATTATAAGCAGACAAACTTCTAGATTGGGTCTCAAAATAATGTAGGATTGTGATCTTTTGTAACCGTGTACCACGTTTGTTACATTGCTCAAATTTTTTTAGGGTAGCAAGGTGTTCATAATTTTTGTTTCAACCGAATCGATCAAATTTGGCTATAAATCAATGTTTTATACTTTGGTAGCGACCGCTAATTTTCCAGTTGGGGCACCAGTTAATCACATGGAAAGTTGACATCACAAGGTCATCAAACGTGCCACTGTTCAAGTTTCCACTTCTCCCACAATTTGTCCCCAGGATTTTCAAAAAGGGGGCATACCAGTGTCATTTTAGCCTTCAAGTCAAGCTCCACCCTCTTCCTTTCGTCCTGTCCTCCCAAAGAAATCATCCCCAGCACCAGGCGAACAACATCCATATAATCTCAGTATCTTCCTCGAGACAATTTAGCCTTCTCAAGTCCTTCATCCACAGCGCTTCAAGACCGTATAAAATGGCCAGACAGAAGCACTGCCTATAGAGGACTAGTATCCCCTCGAGGGAATATCCTGCTGTCTGGTGTAAGAAACTGTTAAAGAGTTGGTCAATAGTGCCGCTTTCACCCTTCTTATTTGCAATGATGTGGGAGTAAGTGGGCCCTGCAATCATTTCTAGCCCAAGATAAGAATTATGGTCTACATGTCACACATCACCCAAAGAAGAGTTGATCTTTGCCCTGTTCACCTTTTTCCCAGATATTAAAAGGATCTTGGTTTTTTAAATGTTAATCTCAAGGGTCGTTCTCATTTGGGTAACCAGCCATCGAGTTCAACATAGATTTACAGCCACTGAATGTATGATCAAAGAGGGCGAGGTTGTCCACGTACAACATACACGCAACTCTCGTTTGTCCAATCCTGGGCAGACAATTGGAAGCGGACAGCATCATCATAGGAAGGTCAGAAATGTACATGTGGGAGCCAGCACACAACCCTGCTTGACTCCACTGCTAAGCTTAACCGAAGAGGACAACCCTCCGTTGTTATCCAGCTGAACTCTAGCTCCCGTCGTTTACTGAAGATTCTTAGTTATGTAGAAAAGCCACCCTGGACACCCCACAAACTGCTTTTTACTCCAAAGCTTAGCTTTGTTCACAAGGTCAAAAGCCAACCTGAAATCTACAAATGGTATGTATAGAGGAGGGGCGTCTTTTTGTGTAGCTTCTAGGAGGAGGTGATGAAGCAAGCAAACGTTATGCGTGGTTGATGAACCTGGCCGGAAACCCATCTGTAGATCATACATGATGTTCTCTGGCGCAACCCAGGCCTGAATCTGCCTTAACACAAAGCCTTCAAACAGCTTACCAATCACATCCAACATGGAAAGAAGCCTGTCATTATCCGGCCTGGCCCTGTCTCCTTTCTTCTAGACAGGAAAATGAACAGACTGCTTCCACGTGGACGGAATGATACACTCGTGACATACCTTATCAAATAAGGCCTTCAACCAAGGGGCCCAACCCTCAGGGCTCTCTTAAGGACGGCGTTTGCCAGTCCGTTTGAGCCAGGAGCCCTTGATGGCTTCAGGTTATTAATTGCCATTAGTATTGCCTCAGTGTAGATATCCAGTGGCCAGAGATTACAATTCTCTAAATCTTATGCTGTTGGAGGCGCTACCGTCAGGTTCTACTTTTTACCCAGATAGTACAGCCATTTACTCTCGCCAATGGGATTGAGAATTAATTTTGCTTTAGGACCATTAGAGGCAGTCAGCACTTGTCATATGGATTCCGTATTTCCTCCACTGAGGACTCCAATCATACGTTGCCATTGTATGTTTAGCAAATAACTCTTCCAGTGCCGCAGCCACCGTCAGTATCGATTCTTAATTTGATTTATTTCACTATGGAGCTGGGGGCCAGAGGAAACAGACTTTCTCAAGTCCCTGATATCTTTATGCATGTTTCGTTTGGAGTTACGGGTAACAATGTCGAATGGTTTTCCTGTACCTTTTCCCACCGTCTGCGCCTGTCTCGGGCCAATAGATGCCACATCGGCGGTGAGAGCTCTAAACCAGTTCTCCATCTCATCCGAACTAGAGGCTAAGTATGTTTTCCAGCCAATCCTCCAAATATTGTTTACAGCTTTGTCACGATCACACTCAACTCAGGGAGTTCCTTTCCCCCCAAGCAAGATAGCGCACAATAAAGCACATTTAATTTCAGGGTCAGTTTGGTGAGGCCTCCAACCCGTCTCGCACCCAACCCCAACAAATACCCTAGGCCACCAATGTACTAGCAACCAAGCCGGAGTATAGTAAGAATATTTATTTATTTATGGTTGGACAAACAGACTAACATCAGCCACCAATGCTGTGGCAATAGCCAATATCACAACAATAACTTGGTTATATAAAGCAACACAGGTGAAATTCTGAAACATGTGATAATAACTTACAAAAATTTTAATTTCAATTTAACCCAAAGAAACCATTCACAATACAATACAAGATCCACAGAAATAACTTAATTTGAAACAATTCTTTTCTCCCAGCTACCCCCACCTTGCAGGCCTCAATAAATATGACCACTTTGATTTAAAGGCAAGCTGCAGGGACTGTGAGTTCAATGGAAATATCATTTTGGCTGCGTCTTTAAAACGGTGCTGTTTCGGGAGGGAATTAGGTGGGGGAAATCGTTTTCCAACTTTTATTTAAAAGGCAAGTTGGGGGAAAAAAGGAACTAAAATAGAAATCGTTTTTCAACACACATGAAAATAAAAGATTTGACTTGGTCATTTGGGGTCAGAGAAAAATGGGTAAAAAAGGGAAATTTTGTTTTATATAACAAATAGAGATGGGGTGCAATACTTTGTAATTCTGATTTAAAATGAATGGGGAATTTCGTTTTGCAACCCAAATACAGATGAGATGCAATACTTTGTAATTCCGATTTAAAATGAATGGGTAATTTCATTTTGCAACACACATACAGATGAGATGCAATACTTTGTAATTCTGATTTAGAATGAATGGGGATGAATATAAAATGTCACTTTGTACACTCTACATTCACTTGAAAGGTGGTGTTTTGGGGATTATTTCATATAGGATTATGGAACCCCCATCTTTCTATCTGGAAGTCAAGGATTTCAGAAAACAGTCAACCAGGTATTTTTGTGCTATACCGGCTCTAACACACTAGGCATGAGCTTTGTTAGTTTAAAATTCTAACAACACTCATTCTGTGATTTTCTAGATGGGAATTCATTGATTTACTTTAATCAAATATGCTAAGGGTCTACACAGGGTCTCCCCTTCCCCACAATTTAATGGAAAGGACTAAGGCAGGCAATCCCCAACACAATGCAACTTCAACAGAGGGGAAATAAGTTGAATGATGTTTAATAAATTGTGCGAAGGGCCTATCGAGTTTCACGCCCCCCCCTTGACCTACTAACGGAAAGGGACAAAGACAGATGGCTTCCCACACAATTGATGGCTTTTGGGATATCTACTTACATGGGAGTTCTGTGCTCTTGGCTCAGGAGGCCAGACATATTTCCAGGAACCTCTTTGGGTAGGCAGCTCACACCAGGCCTCTCCCACAGCAAGGTCCCTCCAGACCGGCAAGGTCCCTCCAGACCGGTCTCCCAGGTTCCCGGCAAGGTTTACCCTGATGGCGTTGTTAGCACTCTGTGCCTTTCCGCTAGTGGTTTCTCGCTATTGTCTAGCAGCAGGCTACCTCCCAGAATAAAGTCCAAAAATTCCTGTTCTGATGCAAATCTGCTCTCTTATTGCACCAATGGCGCTGCAATATGGTCATAATTCCCATGGTCAGGATTGGCTAGCTTGCTCCCTTCATCTCCCCCCATCACACCCCCTGGCTGCTGATAGGACAAGGAATTCAGAGGAGTGTTTGATGTAGACTGAGGGAGGAAAAAAGATACATAATTTCAAAATGACAGGGAATTTCATACTTTGTGTTCTGAAAAATCTCATAAGGTGACAACCCCCTTAATCTTTCAGGTAACCACATGAATGTAGATGATTTTGAGTTCTATATTTTATGGCGAGTCGGGCCATACTAATATTATTTTTGTCATGCCCTTCCTGAGCAGAGCTATTGGTTTTTCACGGTTTTCTGCTGTGCCGAAATAGCTACAAATGGGACAATTTCCCATTCAAACCTTGTTTTCATGATCTAACCCTTTGCCAACTTCTCATTTCTCAGGTGTATGAAAATGGCAGATTCATAATTTTCCACATAACTTAAATTATGTACATCACACAGATTTCATTTTTAAAGGGTCCAAATAGGCTTGTTCTTCTGTTTAATTTTCACCCGGGTGGGCCTGATAGGACACACACTGCTCCTTTTATTTAGTAAAAACTGCTGTATTCAATGTTTAATCAATGGCAATGCATAACATGGGTCAGTAAGGTTCATTTACCTCAAGTTTTATCCGTGTTTATCTTAAATTTTTCTTCTGCTTGGCTTCAAAGAGTCCTTGACTGGAACTTAAAGTACAGTTTATGGGAAGCTTGACCTTAAGGTCACTTCTGCAAAACATGTTATCCGCAACTCCAATAAATCAAATCAACTTTTTTGAATATCTTAGCCTTTAAATTGACAACCATGCATTCTCCTTGGTGGGCCCAGCCCCAAAAGGTCTGGAGTTTGGATTTTCAAAGGGTCTTTGTTCAGAGCTAAATGCACTTTTTATGGGGAACCTGATTTTAAGGGTCATTTCTGTTGGTTGTGCTATCAGCAATTCACCACAAATTCAATCTCTTTCTCTATATATTTGAGCATCTATTTGAAACAAGTCCTGCATCGCTGGTATTCATCAAACCAAAGGGCTGCAAGGTCAGGATCCAGACACACCTATCCAGTTCACAGTTCAGTGGGGGATTTCAACGTATAGGGAAAAACAAGAGGAGGTTTACCATTCTGAAAGTCTAGCATATTGCATTCAGCATATTTACATTAGAAAGGCATAGTATAATCTTTTCTTTACATATTGTATAAACAGCAATAGTTTCACTCCATCCACACAGATCGGCCATAGTTACATAAGGAAGCAGTAACCAAACATACACCAAACACAATAGGCCTTTCTTTGTCCATGCTGTCATTTTACATGGTGAAATTAAGTCTCTTTCCTCCTGATGAATGTGATCTATTTCAGAATGTCAAGGTCATTATTCCCCCTTTTTAGCATAGAAATGCACAGCTATTTCTTTTCATCCCAAGTGCACTGCTGCAGTTTTTAAATCTGTCCATGTGTAATGTATTACAATGTAAATTAATTCGTGAAAAAGTAAGTGTCTTTCTCTACTTGTCCATTGCAGTAGAATGTAACTAGGCCCATTTCTTTCCATGTCACTAGGCCTTAAATCGGAAAAAGAAGTGTTTTGGACTGGCCTGCATTTCCCAATGGATAACACCAGCCAGCTTCACTCTTAAATACTGGCCTGGCATGGCCTCTTTATTTCTGACTTTCAGGGGCTATATTTTACCCCACAGGTTGTCGTAGCCCTATCAATACTGGCCCCAGTCCACTGACTTTGATTGCCTGAGTGTCTTGGTGAGAGGCCTGTAAGACGAGACCTAGGGTGTATCTTCACAGGCAGCTGTAATGTTAAACTTAAGGGGGCGTGGTCAGAGTGGGGATTCCAAGCTATCTCGCTTTGACATCTGTGCAGAGCCAGCTGACACAGGTTTGAATCCCGGCAGGGCCCAATTCAGACTTTCATCCTTCCGAGGTCGATAAATGAGCACAACACACCGTGGGTAATTAAGCAGCGCTCAGATACCTGACGGTTTGTAGCGCTATATAAATACTAAATTATTATTATTATTATTATTATTATTATTATTATTATTATTATTATTATTATTATTATTATTATTATTATTAATATTATTATCATCATTAATCTCCAAGGACAAAACACATTCTAAGATGGCATTGCTGCCAAAGAAATAGTTCTGTGTTCCCGTTTTTGCCCCTCGTCCAGGTGTGTCCCCACTAGCTCGCCCGTTTAACAGTACCAGTTGTGCTCCAAAGTTAAGGGCAGGGAGTCTGCTTCCCAAAATAAATTTTGATGACCTCTAGTGTTCCAACAGAAAAACTTTAGGCCTCACTCAGAAACATGACACTATTGTGGAAGGAATTTCTTGAACCATTCTCACCCGTGCTGATTTGCGTGGACGAGGGTGGTTGCACTGATGTCGCACTCTTTACCCTGAAACATATTTCGAAAGTTTGTACATTTGTCACAACAATTAGAGGGCAAAGAGGCAGGAACCGTAGTGTCAAGGTCGTATCCCAGTGAGCCAAAAGCTGACTTTTGTAGGTGTATCATTGCAGCTGTATCCGGAAGGCAGCAGTGGAAGCGAGTTAATTTCCCAGCGTTTATGTTTCGCTGTTCTATGAATTCAAAGTTGGAGGTGTTGAGGATCCTCAACATAGGTATCTTAGTCAAGAGTCTCATTACTGCCAGATGATTTAAATGTTTTACCTCTCGATGTGGTTTCACAGGCGCAATGGTCAGAATTAATGGATCTAAGGTGTGATGGACCAATGTAATAATCCGGCTGGGGCTTTTTGCTCTCAGTGGTCTGGTAGAAGCCACAGGTTCCCCACATCCAACTGCCTGCTCCGTATTGCTGAACTGTGGGTCCATTGTAGTGATTGTGGGCATGGCCTTGGTAGTCTGTGTGACCTCCGCTACTGATGCTTGTGATGTCTCTTTATCCAGCCAACTTGTAAGAGTCCCCACAATTCTTTGTTTCCTTTTTTCCGGGGAGTCTACATTCTCCTCTGCTTCCTTGATTTTTGAGCTAGTGCTGCTGTTGCAGAAATCAAAGGAGCATCTGCCACTCCCACTTCTGATCTTCTGATTTCAATATTATGGAGGCTAGGTTTTCCATTTCTTTTCTTTGAGCAACATCGTACTTTGTGGGTCTTATAGGTAAGAGGTGAAGCCTCTACATCTGTTGCCGCCACTGATAGGCCAGACTGTGCATGGGAGGGTCACTCGTGCCAACCACAGCCTTGCTGTTCACCACGACATCAGGAGGCAGAGGTGTTTGTATTACAGGAACCTGATGTTGCTCAAGCAGCAACGTCAAACGCTGCACAGTTGCACCCTTCTGTTTAAGATCCCTGTGGATACGCTCACAGAGTGTTAACAGGTTCTTCACAGCAAAGTGTACTGCACCGTTATTGAGGTCCACTACAGTGCTCCCGATACTACTATTCACTGATGTGCTATGGTCAGCATTCTCCACTTCTTTGGAAGATCGACCTGTATCAGTGGCAGTAAATAGGTTTGGAGGCAAAGACATCCGGAAGGTATGGTCGATATATGGCAGTGATGTGGTAGGAGAAGAAGGGGGACAGAGCGTTGACGGTGTGTCCCCTTTTGAGGGTACAGCACTGTGTAAATCGCAGGAAGATTGAATGGCCCTTGTTAAAAAATAACAAAGGGCCAGCAAGGAATAGTTTTTATCAATTTCGACCACCGAACAGTTTCTACTACTAGGGAGTTTGTGCTCCATTATGGCAGTTAACCGTTCAGCGATGCCTACTGGTGATTTATTTTTAAATGTTTTTATTGGCATTTGTAATTTACATGTAAAGGTTCACTGTTCAATTTTCAACGCAACCGCTCATGCACCTAAAATAAGTTAACATCAACAAGTAACTTTATAGTAACAAGAGTCTTCACTTCTGTGCTTGCTCAATGAGGTGCCTATATTTGTTCACTGAAGCATTTCAGTGCCTGTGGCGTCCCCTGGGGTTTGGGGCCCTAGTGTTGTAGCCCAGGCTGCTCGATTTTGGAGGACTGGCTGATACCAAGACCTAGCCATCTGAGAAGTTTGCCCAGTTCATTCATGGGGGTTTATCGTCCGATGGGTGAAAAATGTCCCAGATTAGAGCTTTCCAGTCCTCGTAAGCAGGACTTGCATCTCCACCTTTATTAACTATGCCATCGCCCCGTACCTTAGTTTCTGCCCCTGTTCAATGTTCCAGGTCTCTGTGCCATCTGTCATATTGGGGGCCCCCAGCCAATTTCCACATCATTTTGATGGCCCTTTTTGCCAGCACACATACCATGTTCATAAGTTTGATTATATGCCTGACTTTACTTATCCTTGGGTAGGCCCTCAGGAGGCATTCTTTTGGTGTCCATTCATACCTCGCCAACCTTGCCTTTCTGCAAGCATGTTCTATCCATTCCCAGAAGCGCTGTATCTTTGGGCACTCCCAGAACATATGCATCATGCCCGCACCCTCCGATCCACACCCCAATGACATAGTGCATTCATGTTGCTGTTGAATTTGGCGATTCTGCTGGGTGTCATATAAGACCTATAACGGATATTCAATTGTATCAATTGAAATCAGGCATTTCTTGACACCTCCCGTCAATATGCCAGGACCCTCTCCCATTCCTTCTCTGTTATGTTAATCCCCAAGTCACCCTGCTTCAGTGTGTTACTTTTAGGGTTGGGTCTATCTGAAAGTTTGTTGTACAGTCTGGACACTGGTTTCCACCTGTCTTCCAGGTTGTGAAGTAGTGTTAGTATTGGTTCCGCCTCAGGTTCCTCTGGCCACCCCCTCCACTTCCTTTTAGCCATGTTCCTGATCTTCCGGTACCATAGAAATTGTCAGTTCGGCAGTCCCTCTTTCTCCACCATGGTTTTAAATTCCCTGAAGACACCTTCCTCATATGTGTCTCCCCAAGTGTAGATGCTGTGTCTTTCCCATTGCCTCACCATAGGGTCTCAGGGTAGTAGGGATGCTTATGTCCCAGAAGCTGCAGGGTCCTACTCCAAACTGCTCCCCAGCTGTATAATCATTGGGGCCTCCCCCAAGCACCTCAGTGATACCCACAGTGCTTCTTTTAGGCACACCGGTGCTGTTAGTTGTTTTAACAACCTGGTTTCCGAGGTGGTCTCATCCGTGAGCCACTTGGCCACAAAACTGAGTTGTGCTGCCAGAAAATACTTCTTAATGTCTGGTAGTTGAACTCCGCCCACTCTATATGGAAGCATAAGTGTGTTAAGGGATAAGCTAAGTCTGGCCGGACCCCACAGCAGCTCCCTCAGTAGTTTTTCCAATAATCGAAAACATGAGGCTGGTATATAGTAGTGAACATTATGAAAAGTGTATAAACCTTGGCAGGACTATAATTTTAACAATGGCAACCCTACCCAGCACCGATAGCGGCAATTTGGACCAAACCTTCATGGACTGCCTGAGCTACTGCTAATAGGGTGTTGCCACCATGCATCTGTTCTGGTGTGTGCCACATGTTCACCCCTAGGTATCTGAACGTTTGTGGCTTCCATCTGAGCCCAACCTTCGGGAGAGTCTCTTCCATCTTTTTTGCCAGCCCGGCTAGTGGAAAAATGCACGATTTCTCCTTGCTGCAGGAGATACCTGATACTCGTGCAAAATTCTCCAGCACCTCTAGGATTACTGGTACGTTGAGGTAAGTGTCCCGTAGGTACAATAAAACATCATCACTGTATAAGAAAACAACATGGTACACACCTCCCATCCTAATACCTGCATCGAAAAATTGTTTCCTGATGTATATGGCTATTGGCTCTAATCCCAGAACATAAAGCATTGGCGACAGCGTGCACCCTTGTCTGGTGCCCCTTTGTATGACCCATAGCAATGACACCACTCTACCCGTCTTTACCCTGGCTACCGGTGTCTCATAAAGAATTTTGATCCATCAAATAAAGTAATCGCACAACCCGAATTGTCCCAGAACAGTGACTAGCCATTCCCAATATATAGAATCGAATGCTTTTATGGCATCCAGGGATATCACTGCATACGACTCCTGCGAGTCTGTTGTGCAATGATGTGTTGCAACCTGCGTAGATTTGCTGCCATGCTTCGGGCCGCTATACACCCATTCTGGTCCCCATGTACTAGGCCCCCTATGACCTTCGACAATCGCTTGCCAGTATGGTGGTCAGGATCTTGATGTCATAATTTAACATTGTTAATGGCCTGTATGAACCACACTCGCTTGTAGGCTTCCCTGGTTTTGGTATCGGGACCACTAGTTTCTCACTCACGCTCTTCGGCAACACTCCAGTTTTGTATGACTCCCTGAATACTTCACGGAGGGTCGGAGCTAATTTCTGTATTGTACGCCTTATAAAACTCAAGGGGCAATCCATCGCTCCCAGGGGTCTTGCTGGTGGCTAATGATTTAATCACCTCGCATATGTCCTCGATCGTTAACTCCCCATTTAATGTTTCCTGTTGGGCATCATCCAACGTAGGGAGCCCTATCTCTTCTAGTGTATCCAATATATCACCTTGGGGGATTAGTATTTCGTGGCGTTACAATTGGGAATAAAAGTAGTTGAATGCATCAATTATAGCCATTTGCGATGCGTACACCACATCTGCTTCATTTTTGATTTCCGTACTTAGGTGTTTTCGGTTTTCCTTCTTGCACAGCCACGATAGTAGCCTACTTGGTTTATTCCCCTCCGAGTGCGCCATGGTGGACTTTGTGATATAATCAAACTTGGCTAGTCTAGCCCAAGCGCTTTGGCATTCATCGCTGACTGCTGCTAATTCCTTCTCCACCTCGATGGTTTTCTGGGTACAGGCCTCCATCTGCCTGATCCTTCCCTCACCTACCTCCAGGTCGTACTTTAGTGACATTCTTATGCCCCCAGCACTGGCAAATCCTCTCCCCTGACCACTACTTTCAATGCCTCCCAGATTATGTCCCATCTCGTAACACTCCCCACATTGTGGTCCATGTACGCCTTAATTCTGCTCCGGAGCCCCTCCCTAAAGGCGCTGTCTTACAAGGTATCTGTAGGCATACGCCACAGTGGTATGGGCGGCCTGGGGCCTCTTGTCTTCCATTCCATGAGCAATGGTGAGTGGGCTGATATTGTTCTACCCAGATATGATGCTGATTCTACTTGGGGCAAATGAGTCTTGTCTATTAGTAGGTAATCTATTCTAGTATAGAGTTCATGGGGGGACGATAAGTAGGAGAATTCCTTACAATGTGGGTATAACTCCCTCCACACTTCTGCCAGGCACGGATTCCCTATTACTCCGTTCAGTGCTGAGTAGATTGGCCTGCCCATTGTATTGGCGGGTTAGACCTATCCATGTTGTCATCACAAACATAATTAAACCCCCCCTATATGAAAAAGCAATCTCTATAAGGAGTTAACTTAGTGCCCAGCTTGGTCAGGTATGCTAACGTCCCGCAGTTAGGGAAGTATGAGTTGACAATGCAGATTTCCATTTGTACAATATATCCCCTGAGTATCAGGTATCTCCCCTCTGCATCTACCTCCTTTGTTAACAGTCGGAAAGACCCTGTGTTGTCTCTCCATGTGTATACACCACATGCATATTTAGAGTACATTGCACCAAAACCTTGCCCACCCCAGTGTTTTACTATTGCCCTTGGCAGTAAGGTGGGTTTCTTGTAGCAATGCAATTTCTTAGAGATTTTCTTTCTCCTCAGGAAGGATTTAATTCTGTTCCTGTGTATATAGGTGCCCATCCCTCTAACATTCCATGTCAATATCCTTATCTCAGCAGCCATCGCTAACTAGTGGACCCCAGTTCCCCTTAGCCCGCACCCATAGTTTCATTGCATCAGTTGCTGTGTAGACTTTAACACATTTCAAACAATAATTAATTAAACTAAACCAACTGCACCCAATAGTTGCACTACTTGGGTCATGCTCATGTGCCCCCACTGCGTCTTGACCCTTCCGGGACATCTTGTGCGGGTAGCAGTACATCGGCAACAGGCCAGCACCAGACTTTTCGCGGGGCGAGTACCTTTGGCCCAGGCCAGATGGCTTGCCTGTTCCTCTATCAAACAAGCAAGCTTCGGTTTGGTTGTCTTAAATCTGGGTACTCATCTGTCTGCTTCTGAGTGCTAGCCTCATTGACTGAGTAGCTTGGGTTATGGTGCAGCTACTTCGCCCTCTGCCATGTTGCTATGTTCCAGCCTCTTTTGCAAGGACCTGTGGGCCCTCTCGACTGCAAACCCCTGTGAGAGGCGGCTAACACCTATTTCCTGTTGCAGCAGGGTTTCCACCAAGATTGTGGGGTCAGTGCCCTCATCCCTTCTGGTATTTCCAGTAGGCATATGTTGTTGCGTCTGGACCGTCCTACTGTGTCTTCTGCCCTTTCCTCCAGGATCTTGTTTCTTCTCTCCAGTTCCTGGACCCTGTGCTGCATGTCTTTCAAAGTTTCCGTTATTTCTCGTTGCCAGTCTGTGTGATGGTTACTTGCTCCGGGAGATTGCGCATATCTTGACGCATCAATGCACGTCTGTCTTTACCTCCTCTATTTTAGTGTCAATGAAAGAGCGCGGTCCTGCAATGGCCTCCACCACCTGCCTGTCTTTGTCGTTCGCCTCTGGTGTTGTTTGGTCTTTGCCAGCCTCTGTGGTGTCCTGCCGATGTTCCCGTGGTTTAGCTGCAGCAAAAGACTCCATGATGGTGGTCTTGTTTTTCCATTTAGGCGGGGACATATCCTACTGCAAAGGTCCGTGCTAGTGATGGATTCCCTGCAGGCACCACATTTTGTGTGGCCTGGAACTATGCTTCTTCCGATTGTATGCACCAGTCCATCTTCCCTTGCTCCAAGCTACCAGGTTAGCATTATTCACCACCGTTCGATATATATTGAGTGCTATCATCAGAGGTCCATTGCTGAAATTGTGGTGTATACGTGACAGTTGCTCCCTCTATATGTGCTGCACACTTGGTTTTCCTGCTTTGCGTGAGCAGTAGAGGCACACCGCTGTCCCCAATGGTTTTGGTGTGCAGACTGGCCCAGTCTAGCTGAGTCAGTGGCCGTTTCTTGCCCCTGTGGTGGTTACTGCCACTGGTTTATCGGTCACCCTCTCCCAGCGCTGCTCAAAGGGTCTGCCCAACCCGGTGGGCATATCGCACTTGCTCGTGAGTTCGTTTCCTCACCACGTCTCTGTTGCTACTTGGTAGTGCCCAACTTCCTGATTGGTTAGGGCTCTCGGTGCTGTGGCCAGGTGTAGTTTTTCCAAGAAGCCCAATCGCTTGCTCCAATTGGCTCTTCATCTTTTGGTTTGTGTCTCCTCAGCACACTGCCCCCGGTGCCTGAAGTTATTGCATATGCTCCCCTAGTTCGGTTTCCCGTTCCTGGGTCAGCTTATATGTTAGGTTCTTTTGTATGCAATGGTTGTTGTAGTGAGTGGAAGGGGTGTTGCTCCCTCATTCAAGCGAGTACATTAGCCAGAGTTCTTTATCCACTCCCTTTGATTACCCAGGCTTTATCTAATCCGCCGTCATTTATGTTGTTTTGTGCGTCCCCCATCCCTGGGTGTCCTTGGCGCTATATCAGGGGCTACAGCCTGATGCAGTTGGGCTTACCTCTTGTTGCTTTTGCCCCTATCTCTTTGCCTCTGTGTCTCAGCTTTCTGTATCATAAATCCTTGTGTGCACTGGTGCTTTAAAGGCCAAAGCAGGTGTCGCTCCTCTGGTCAGGCAGCTGCATTGGTAATTGCTGTCCGCTTGTGTTGGGCGTGCGCCTCAGGGCCTATTACTATTCAGGGGCCTTGCAAGTTCCCAGACAGCGCATACTTGGTGCGCCCTTCACTCCGTGCTAGGGGCTGCCACGTGTATTGCTGCAGCGGAGCTGTCTGCTCCTCTGTTTCTCACCGTTTGTTCCTACTGCCGGCTCCATGGGTGCTCCTCCGTCCGATCTCTGTCCCTGTGCCTGCTCTCTGTTGCACACAGAAGCCCCTCAGCAAGGCAGCCCCGATGTAGCCATAGTTCCACTCGCTTGGTCTCTGGGGTTTTCCTTGAGCTTCTCGGCTTCCCGTGATTGCTTAGTAGCCCCTCATACCTCCACTGCAGTGCCTCCGGTCCTCAGTTATTCCTTGCTATCCTCGCACGCCGGCTTCTCTGCCCTTCACCCCAGATGGGCAATCTGATTTGGCAGGGTCCTATGCCCGCAGTCTGCCTGATGTATTAGCAAACTACATGTACGACACACTAGACTCGCCTGGCCAACCTACATTCTTCCCATTTCCAGCAGCTTTCCTTCTCACGGTCTGGCTTGAGCCGAAGTCTGCGCTTGTCTTCTCTTCCAAGCCCAGCGCTCAGCCCCTCCTCACACTCTTGTTCAGGCTGCAGCGCGGCCTGCCATCTTGCCCGCCCGGGGGCGCAAAACTCGGAGCCTAGTTCTTTGGGCTCCAGACTCTGATTCTTGTCGGATCTTTCGCGGTTGGGTTTAGGATCTCTTAATTTGTGCCAGCACTTGTCTTCCTGCCCTCTATGCAGCCGTTGCCATACATTTAGAGGATTTTTGAAGGATCTGGACAGGAGCAGTGTCCCAGCACCCTACTCCATGAGCACAGGCCATGCCCCTCTGCCTGCCAAGGATATCTAATTTTTGTTTTGCATACTGCCTGCTAGTAAATTTGTCCATTTTACTGAATCTGATCAAACGTGGGATGTAATGTGCCCATGACTTGTTTGCTTCAATGGTGTATTTGATGTGTTAGTCACTGGTAAAGGCGGGGTCGAGATTGGCTGCTAAGCGCTCGTAGAGCGTGATTGGCTATTAGCTTTTTTTTAAGGTTTCTCTTCGCGAAGATTATATGCCTTTGATCTACCTACAGTCTTTGCCGGCACAGTGGTCAATTAGTCTAATGTCTAATGCGCATCACATATGCCCTTTAGGGTTTCTGTAAGCAGAGAGCTAGGGGTCACGGTTAGACAAACAGTGTCAAAGTAATACTCAGTGGTCTTTAATGTGGTGATTTTCCGGCTTGGGCTCGTCTTCTCTCTAGCAACGCGGCACCGTCGCCCAGAAGCACAGAACACAAAACACTCGACACACTCTGCACCGCTCCGCTCAGGCATGGAGTGTTTTTTTTAATAAAACCCGCCTCCAGCAAATGGCAGCAAGAAAAGACTCGCCAGAGATAGTGTGTCTGTACAAAACAAGCAACACACTCTTCACTGCTCCGCTCAGGCACGGAGTGTTTGTTAAATATGTCCCGGCTCCAGCAAATGGAAGCAAGAAAAGACTCTCCTGAGATAGTATTTCTATACAAAACATTCAAAATGCTCCGCCTCTGCATGTGTTGCTAGCGCTCAGACCCACAGGTATCAAAGCGCCAAGTTGCAGGTGAATAAATACAGGCATGACATTGTAGTTGGGAAAAGTTGTATTAGGAATGCAAGTGCAGGTAGGTAAAAACAGCATTACTATGGGTGTGTAGTCTGGAAAACCTCACCTCAAATTACCGGGGGCTAACACCAGGGGTACAGGAAAGTAAATGTTATAAGGCATCAATTGCTGGGCGCACTATCTGGCAAAGCCATGCCTAGTGGCACAGGGGGCTACATCAGGAGTAACAAGCAAACATATATTTTAAACAACATTTGTGTGGGTGAAACAAAGAACACACCCCGCTTGCTTCATGGAACTGCGCAAAGTGAATTTGTGCAGTGCATAGTCAGTGCAAAGTCATGTTTGCAGTGCAAAATGACTTTGCACAGGCTTTGCACTGTAAAAATACACTTTGCACAGTTCCATGAATCAGAGTGAGAAGGAGCAGTCGCATGCCTGTGCAGGAAATCCCGCCCCCTACCACCTATATGTTGGAAGCCTGAAATCGTGCTGTTTTTGACACCAGCAGTTGTGCCAATACCACAGCGTATATTTGAAAGAAGATAACTATTGAGACAACCCTATTGAATGTATCCCCGAAGAGACGATCATCTGAGGGAGGAACTCCCTGAAGGAATCTGAAAAAGAAGAAAAGAACGAAGTCTGAGACGTCATAAGAGAATATGAACGACAGTCTCAAGAGATTGGCTGAAGAGGGTGTATGGATCTTACCAAAAACTAATGACGAAGTAAAGAGTGAAACAAACTTTTAAGTACAAAAAAGAAGATTACTCGTGCACAAAGTGCTGCAGAAAATCAACCGTTCAATAATTGTACAGATGCTGAAATGCAAGTAGACTAAGTCATTATAGAAGCTGGCTCTATATGTAGTGAATAGAATGCAGGTGAAGCTGCCACTGTATGGAAGCTGGAGATTGGTATCATATATTTTAGTAAGCCAGGACCCATGAAGAAGAGAGCAATCGTGGCACTGAAATGCGAGGCTCTCTGGCCTGGTATCAAAACTGAAGCAGCCAAGGTCGGCCATCTATTTTTGAAAGGAGTGAATGTGCGAAGGATAAATCATCTCCTGTTATGGTGCAGAGAAAGAACACCAAGAGTGCCAGGTTGTATTTATTTAAAATATTTAAAACCTGCAAAATGGACCAAATCATGGTCTCCTGTCACGTGAGCCAAGGATGAAATTAGAGTCGAACTTGGAGTCCTAGAACAACGATAGTGATTGGTTACACTCCCATGTATTCCCAGAGGCAAGGATACTTTACAAGGCCAAGTTCAAAGACAATCTTCATGGCAAAAGACTTGGGTGATGAAAGATGTTGGCCTAATTGGGTGGGGAGCTGGAGTCAGGCCCACCTCCTTGCACCTGGGTCTGCTAAGTGAACCGAATGTTCCAACCATGGCACATGCGTGCTAACCAATTGTAGAGCTCTGTACAATGAAGGACCTTATAGTTTGGAGACCAACTGAAAACTGTGTACTTAATGGTTTTGAAGATGACATGTTTTAGAGGTGAGTATATATTGTCCATGTGACAGTAGGCAGCCAATCACAATCCTAGTTCCTATGTAATGTATACTTAGATGTTCCCCTCAAGCCTATCACAATCCCTAGTAGGCTTTTAATTTTTGCCACTTAGTGTGACATCACTTCTGACGTATTTTTTAGTATAAAGTCTATGTTTTGTGAAAAGATTGCTGAGAGAAATTGAGCGAACGTCCGTTGATGTCTGTTGTAACTCCCTGTTTTAACGGTTTACCTCGTTTTCATGGACTTAAGCACAGCCTTTGACAAGGTGAACCGCACCAAGTTAGGGGCAGTGCTTGAGTCCATGGGCTGTCTGGCTGATTTTGTGACCGTTTTGCGGGAGATTCATACAAACACCAAGGCCAATGTTCAGTTTGGTCCTGGGGGGAGGTGCACAGAGTGGTTTGAAGTTATATTGGAAGTATGCCAAGGGTGTGTATTGGCACCCCTCCTCTTTACCCTATACATCAATGGGTGATTGCAGGCACTTTTAGACACTGCTGAGGATTTTTTATGTGTATGAGGTAGACCATTCCCTGTTTTGGCATACGCTGATAACACAGTGCTTATGGTCAGAACGCCAAAGACATTGCAGGTATTGGTCGACGCATACGCCTCAATCATGACAAATTTAGGTCTAAAAATAAATTCATTTAAATCAGTGGTCATGCGTTGCAGTGCCAGTAAAAGGTTGATTAAGATGTGTCCCATTGCTTGCATGGGGGACAAAATCCTGAGGTTACATGAGTATGATTACTTGGGTGTGCGGTTCTCTGAGTGTTTCTCGAGTAAGGCACATGCAACAAAACAATCCTTGAAAATGTGTCAATGCCTGGTGGGCCTTAACCGTTTTTGCTCTAGCTGCAAGGGCCAACACCTTGTATCTGCACTCAAGGTCTACTCTATGCAGGTCAAGGCAGCTTCCCTATCTGGAGCAGCCATGTGGGGGTTCCAAATGCCGGGTTACATGCAGGCGAGGGAAATCTGCTATTTTAAAAGGCTTTTGGGACTCCCCGGCTCATCATCCTGTGCACCTGTACACAGAGAACTGGGAATGCCGTTTTTGGAGGATGAGTGGGCGGTAGCACCTGGCCTTTTGTGGCTTAGAATCAGGGGAAACCCGAAGGCTCAGTTGGGCCACTTTATAATTAAATCAACTATGAGCATGGACTTGTGGTAGAAGATACGCTGGCTCAAATTCGTATATAAGCATACGTACAGGGTTAATCTGGCAGTTATGCCACCTGCTATTAACTTGTTCCAAACTAGAGACGTAAACTCCTTTAAGAAGGTCTTAATCAGGGAACAAG
Source organism: Ambystoma mexicanum (assembly GCF_040938575.1). NCBI lineage: Eukaryota > Metazoa > Chordata > Amphibia > Caudata > Ambystomatidae > Ambystoma > Ambystoma mexicanum. The sequence continues at coordinate 81,009,609 of NC_090938.1, forward strand.
CGGCCGCTAGTACTAGTGCAGCGGTGCCTTCGCAGGCTGATGCGCATCATCTGTTCATTAGTGGCGCGCTCGCTATTCAGCCGCACCCCATTTGGGCTAGGGTGGGTCACCATAGCTTGCCTATTACCAGGGCCTGGTTTGATTGCCTGTGCTTGAGGGGGAACACAGCAAAGTGGGCAGGTTACTCGGACAAGTCAAGCTGTCCTGTCTGTGGTGCCCCCACTGAAGATTTGGCCCATTTTATTTTGTTTTGTCCTGGCTACTCAATTATTAGAGGGCGAAACCTTTTGCAAGTATTGACATGTACCGGCTTGCGTTTATATCAGCAAGCGCTGATGCTGCTGTTAAAGGCAGAGACTAAATATATTGCTTGGGCCCTGCTCTCATATTTGAAGGAAGCAATGTTTTTGAGCAGGGTTCCATAAGAAGACGTGTTCTGGTATCTTAAATTATCCTGTATTGTGTGGTTTTCTACTGTATTAATTATTTTTGTACGTTAGAAGACTGATGAATTGCTCTACTTTGATATTTGACTTGTGCTTATGAATTATATTGTAGATTGCTTCATTTTATGGACCAATGCTCTTTTAGTGGTGAACCATGTATTTGTTATGTTTTTATTGTGAAATCATTTTGATGTGTTTACTGGACATCGTTTTGTCTGAATAAACTTTAAAAAAAATCCCTGTTTTAGATAATTGTTACACAATTACAGTACTTTGCCATCTTCCTGAGTTGGTTCGGTTATTTGAACTCATAGTTATTCTGTGAACCCATCCATTGCATGCACGTTACTAAAGGGCATCAGCACAAGGGTGTGTGTCGGCAGTGCAAAGTCAGTTTTCAGCAGTGCAAAGTCACTTTGGTCTGTGGACAGAATTCCATGAATGGGGCCCTGTGACTTTTTTTTTTTCTAGGGCAGAATTTTAGTGTGGGGAATCCTTTAACGCCTCCCTATTTGTGGCCCACCAGACCCTGAATGTTGCTGCTCCTCACTTGTATGCTTGTCTGTTTCTCATGAAATTCTTGGTCAAGACGATGGAGACATGGGCTTCTTGGTTTCTGAGTGTAATACCACCATGTACAGATCATGGCAATTAAAAAAAGAAGTTTGACATTTTGGTGCTCTCTGTAAGACTAAGTCCTAAAAAATAAGATGATTTTCCCATTACTCCATATTATGTTATATAATATATTAATTATTACGATTATTATCCTTATTATTGTTATTTATTTGTTATTATGTTCCGTGTGTTATATATATATATATATATATATATATATATATATATATATATATATATATAAATAGCCATGGGAGAAATAGCTATGATGTTGGGAGAAGGAGACACCCCTTTCTCCATCAAATGTTTTAACAATTATAGTAAAGAATAACCCCAGTGCCCGCCCAACCCCACACTCACTCCCGGAAATAGAGTCAATGAATGATTCGTGAACAAGTTGTTTTGTGCGCGGTCCAATTCTGTCCAGCCGTTTTAGCTGTGCGCTGGAGCAATATTTTGACTCTATGGGAAAATGAATGGCAATTGGCAGAAACATCGTTTTTTTTACCTCCTTAATAACGTTTTAATTACTTAACAGATCTTTTCCAAAAGGTCCAGTTTGGGGGTGGGCCCGTGCCTACAACTTTGTTTGCAAAATTTCAACCAACTCCACGAGACGAGTCAAAAGTTATTAGCAATTCAGTTTTCGGGTTTCCTATGGAACCTGATACTCGACTTAACTATCGTGCAGCGACTCACACTAATGAATACATCCTAGTTGTGTAGACATGGTTCTTATCCACAGAGTGAGAAAAAAAGAACATTAAAAAACCATGCAAGAAAGTGTGTTGTCTCCTCCTGGGAAATGGCCCTCCTGGGATGGAACAGCACTGAATTTGAAAGGTGATGTATATAAATTGCTGAATGTTCATAACTTCTGTTCATTAATGGATCGGACTGTTCCATTGTGGAGTCATTTACAAGATTTACACACTCAACCTGTGACATTTTTGCAAAATTGACGCAGCCCACAAAACCGAGGACAAAAATAGATTTTTTGTTAGCAAATGTCTTTTTCACTTAGCACATTTCTACGGAACTAAGCAGACTTGTCATGGAGGTCCTCCCTCTTACAAGACCGAAGGACTGGGCAGTACCAATGCGGCCATCAAACAATAATCCTTTCCTGGGCCAACTCTGAAGCCCTGTCTGTTCCCTGGCTCCAGATGTGAAGTTCAGAAGTTCCAGCCTCTGGATGCCCTAGAAGACCCTAACTGTCAGAGTAGCCAACACAAAGGGCGGTAGAGGATAACTATTCAATGCCTCGCATACTTCACAATTAAATCATAAGGCCTTGCACTCTGCACACATAATTGCAAGAATTTGCATCCTGCACTCTTCACTCTTCAATCGCAAGGCTTCGCACCCTGCCAGATAGTTCACCGTGTCTTTGGGGAGAACCACGCCGTCCACAGACCACTAACACCAAAAATGCAAAGAGGGCATTGCGTTTCGGCAGTCAGCTCGCGTGGTCAAGCCTAGAGGCAGAAGCTGAGTCCTCCTATGCTTTCTTTGGTGGGGATCACAGACAAAATGGAGCAGGACGAAAAAAATATGATCTCTGTCCAAGAACTACTATCAGTGCATAGGTGCAGCCGCATCTTCAAAGGCCCATCATCCTATAGAAAGAGACAAAGGAATAATCTGAGGCCAGGCATCCTGCTGAATTGCCCAGCACATTACACACAAAGGCGTCTGGATGAAGCAATGCCTTTGTGGTCGATTCTACGTTGTTGTATTGAAGTGAATTACTTTGTGGTACTTAACTTGGGGCTACTGGGCCGTTATCACACGATCAAGGCACTTGCGTGCTGATATTGACAAAATGGGAAAGTGGAATGAGTTCTGAATGGATCATGTACAGAACTTGTTTAGCTTTTTCAAGATGAGTAGAGCCCATTCCAAGATGGTGACCATGGAAATTGAAACGAGAGATGTCTCACAACCAGGACCCCCCCCTTTCCATTTCCTTTAGTGGGAGTCGTATGCATGTGGACTGGGGTGTAAGTGGAGATTGGGGAGGATCTGTGAGGAGTTAAGCCCAGCTTAAAAAAGTTAGTTGGTAGAAAGAAAAAGGTGGTGGTGGGCTGAGAACAATGGATGGATTAGAATGCGGTCAATACCCTTGATTAATGCCTGCATTCGGAGCCATCTGAACCACCACCCAAGTGTTAAAACTAATTCATATATTTGACTTCCTTGAGACATCCATGCCTGATGCTGTAGAAATGTTTGCACAATACACTACACAAAACTTTAGACGCGGCAGACTGTTCTAGAGCCCGGTAGATGGAGTGCATGGCGGAGAGTGCTTAATAATATAGCTCAAAGCAGGAGTTTAATCACCATGCACACGTCTGTGGCTATTATATTTTAGCCTTTCGCAAGGCGGCAGCTGGCTTTGAATCAATCTTAGTTCTTGGCACATTGAAAGGTAATTTGGTTAAATACCGTTCATCACCACCGACCGTATCGGTGCTTGTGTCGCTCACTGTATTTAAGGCGCACTAATTATGGGTGGCCGAGGCGTGACAGCACGAATGAGTTGGGTGGTGGCGCAGCACTTTTCTGCTTTCCGAAAGCACTCCCATGTGAAGGGTCAATTGGAAGAGAATGGCATGTGTGGGTCACTCCATTGATCAGTGTCACAGTTTGAGGAAAAAATATATTTCTAATCTAGCAATCTTCAAACTTTAAGTGCAATATTTGATAACCTTTATTTCCAAAGTTACTATTTTTTTTTTTTTAAAGTGGCTGATTATAGCACAGAAAGTGTAAAAGCACAGGCTTCACTACCATGGCGGCATTGCATAGATTTGGTGGTATAGACAACCTGGTGATGGGCTTAGCTATCATCAGAAAGTATTGGCAAGTGATTACCCATGTAGGAAGAGCTGGGTGGGCAGCCTGTGGGGGCGGGTACTAATGTGGCCAAACTCACGTTCCATAGGCTGAATTAGATTAATGAGGAAATCAACAATGGACAATATAAACACCCTGCTTTGGACCATCTATGGAAAATATAAACACCCTGCTTTACACCATCCACGAGCTAGTGTTAGTCTAAAACAGGAATATTTATGGGAGACATCATGGGGGCCCATTCATCCCACAAACTCTCGACTCACACAAATTGGTGATGGAATTATGGAACACAAGGACTCTGGACCAAAACATGGACTGTTTTGGCATAGCCCTGATCTAGACCAAAACTAAGAATATTTTTACCAGGGTGGGAAATCCTGTAACCGCCTTGTCTGCTGGTGATGTCACCGGCACCCGTAACCTGTGGGAGGAGTGGGCAGTGCCTGAGTGAAACATCCGTAACCTGTGGGAGGAGTGGGCAGTGCCTGAGTGAAACATCCGTAACCTGTGGGAGGAGTGGGCAGGGTCTGAGGGGAACACCCGTAACCTGTGGGAGAAGCAGGCATTGTCTGAGTGGCGGGTTCCACCCATGAATGGGTAAGCAAAGAAACTATAGTAGTTTACCACGGGCGGTCACAGTTCAACTACAATCTTGCAGATCTAAGGAGATTAATTTGAAAAGTTTATATCCACAAAACAATATGCCGGCCCACAGCGAAAGCGCGTAATCCAATTACTGGAGGGCACGGTGTCCTCATAATTGCAATTCAGAGAATCGAGAAGGCGTATATTTCACGACCCCCTTCACAGAATTAGTCTAGCCCTTACTTTGACAACAGAGCATCTTCATAATGAGGTTGTGCAAACTTAAGCATTGACCTAATTAAAGACTATTTTCCCTGATTAAATGTACCAAAACAATTATTGCAAAGCAAAGCAAAACAATCTCTGTAGGCGAGTTCATTAAATTTTACTGTGCACTGTCACCGATGACACCGTCACAGATGCGCAAAGCTTTCTCTTCGCGGTCACGTACCATTGGTTTGAAACAAATGTGACCACCACACCACACTTCTAACAATAAATACATTTAGAAAAGGTGCATTATTGACGCTCCATGTTGGTCATAAATGTTTATGTTTCTAAAGAGCTCACCATAAAAGAAAACATTACTGGATTGACAATGAAGCTGGATGTTGCCAGCGGCAAAGGAAAAGGGTCAGTGGTGCATTTTGTCATGGCTAATCGTAATACTGCGTTTCAGATAAAACAAGCTCAAATATCTGTCATGAAAATGGAAAACAATATGCCAGTAGAATTTAAAGGTTGTGTGAAAAAGTCAAAAACAGAGCGTTGCCCAATGTAAGCATCGCAGCTCCAGGAACAGTGGGCCTTAACGGATTTGCCACCATGTTTAACGTACAGCAAAGTCATATCACGACTTTAGTTCGCGGACCAAGTAAAAACCTCCATTGCTTCAGAAAAATGAAGAACATACAGCGGGTCGGAATTACAGTCCAAAGTTAATTCTCCAAACCCAAATGGGGCTCCACAATGGAGACTAACACTCACTCCACGCCACTCGAAATTTGAGAGATTTATAGCCAAAATGATTTTCTCAAAGTGTCAGTGAAGGTGTGTGATATGCCCGCTCATGGATCATGCAGTAGGAACCTAATAAGGAAGAAGTCTGGAACTTGTGGCTCTCCAGATGATTGCTCTCCCACCGCCATAATTCCTCTCCATGGACTACGCTGAGTAAGGCTGGGTCTTGTAGTGCAAAACTTCTGGTGTGCCAAAGGTTGCCCGACCTGTGTAAAAAGGAAGCTGGTTCTGAGGGATATGATGTCCTGATATATGAGACCTATTTAGTGCAGGGCATTGTATTTGGTATGGTTTCAGCATCACCCACATGCATATTCTGGATTTACTCTATCCCCTATTTAACCTAAATTATTGGATCTGCAGGCTTCCGTTGCTATGGAAATTCAGATTTTCAGCACCATTGTTATAGAAAGTCATAATTCTATTAAAGACACAGAGGCGGAGGATTATGCTTTCTGTCAACGTTACTTCTCGAGCAGCATAAAAACCAAGCAGTAATATATACACAACAAATAATGACAAACTACAATTCCCATAAAGTTTCAGTCTTTGGTAGTTCATATATTATTGGTCTTTCATTAAACATATGATGTCCAAGACCAATCAACTCATTTCGAGTCCCATAAACACTGCCACCATCTTGACATTATCCTCTTTCTTTCGTTGATCCTTCATATAACTTTTGCGTCTCAACCGGTAAGCGCAAACTGAAAAATAAAGCCCAGTCAACTCTTCAGGACCCACAAGGCTTTCTATCGACGTTGGAAAAAATAAATCTCAGGATTCTGTTATAGACGGGTGGGAATCATGACATATCATGAATCATATACATTACATTGTCATGAACATCATTAACATCATCAAATTACTAATATTCATAAAATTCACAATTGTTAGGGCGGGATAATCGTTCACCTCTGTATCTTGATTAGGATTAAGACTTTACATAACAATTGTGTTGAAAATCTGAATTCTATGTCAAGACCCTGAGGCTCAGATTATGCTTGTTGAAAGCTTACCTCCCACTAACGTTGCAACCTTTTAAAACAGATAAAAATAAAAAGTCTTAAATGTTGATTCATTGAACCAATCTGCTGCCTTCATTATATCCTCCAAATGTGCTGTAGGATGATTCTACCCACTTGTGGCTCTGCCATGCGGCATCACTGTGTTCTGGTGGTGCTGGAAACATCAAAATGGCTGCAAAAGCCTTGTGCGCGCCAAAACCCTGGTAAATCGCGCTTTGCGATGCCCAAAAGGATGGCTGCTCAATCTACCACGCAAGTTGTCAGTGGTGGAACAGAGATCGCACTCCTGAAATATGTCACTGGGCACCACAACAAGTGAAAATGGAGTACAGAGGGAAAAGCAGCGCTTTGCAAAAAGAAACCCCAAAATCTTGCTTTAAATACTTTTTCTTTGTTGCTGAAACTGCAGAATGCTGGCACAAAAACACCCTTAAACATCCAAAATTCTTGCTGGGTGCTACAATTCACTTAGTTCAAGAAATCATTGTGAACTTACAATGTCCTGAAAAGCTGAAAGTATCAAAGAAACATCCACAGCAAAAGTTGCCTGCCTGTGGAATCTGTCAAATCTGGGTGCAGTACCCTCGGCCGCCTGAATGACAGCTGTCAGAAGCCTGCATGATAAACTTTAAACCTGTATAAACCAAAATAAAATGGTTGCAATCAAAGTGGCCTGTTACTGACAGTAACCTATGTTGTAATTGTTAATCCCATGGTTTAGAATCTGAAATAAGTGTTCTAGCTGCTAGTTGGAAATCACATGTTTGTTTTTAAGATAAGGAAAAATGTAGCAGAATTAACATTTAAATTTAAGCCTTGCTAAAAGCTACCCAAACTGGAATAACAGCTTTCCTCACAGAGGAAAGGCATCTCCCTCCAGCCCTCTCCAGCAGGAAATCACACCTAGGTGATGATTATAGGGTGGGGGAAGAAATTGGTCTGCAATGGAGAAGAAGACAATGGACATCCTCCAGCTAAAGGAAATGCGAGGTGTGAAGGTTCGTAAATGGCCTCTGCCCAGGAGAAACAGGGAGGAGATGCTCCTGGGTCCCAGGGAGAGACCAAAGGGGTGGAGCTAAACAACCATTTGTTGCTTAACAAGGACAAAAGACACATTTTAAAAAGACTGATAATTTTCTATGTAAAATTGTGCAAAATATAGAAATAACAGCATTGTTAATGTAATTTCTAGATGCCTGGGTGAAAAGGTGCCAGAACTCTGTGATATGTTCTGGGAAGAAATGGCGGAAAATGTGATATTACACAAAATGTATTTCTGATAGAAGTATGAAACTTTAGACACATATGCCCATGTTCAACCTCGCACATTTGTAGAAATTTGCTCCTAAATTGGACATTGTGTTCCGGATGAAAAGGGCAACAGTCTGTGAAAAGCAGGCACAAGATCCCACAGCGACAGGGCTTGGAGGAGTATCTGCTACACAAAACATGTAATCTGTATATATGAATGTTATAGGGGTTGCACATGTGGAAATATGCATTGTACCAAAAGTAGATTTTGTGTTCAAGGAGCTAGGGGTGGATTCTAAGCCTCATAAACCCACACCATAAAGGTGACACCTTGTTTTTCGCCTCCTGTCAAGGCAGAGAGGAGACCCTGACCAATCCATGTCAAAGGGATAAGCTTAGAATAAACCAGCACACACACCCCTTTATCATAAGCATAAATAAAGACAGCTCAGCACTCAGAAAGACAAACAAATTCGCTCACTATCCGAATGCTGGTGGAGCACCCTGCTGCAGAACTATCCATCTTACTTGTTCCAGACTCCAGAAACTTGGCAAAGCAGAAAGGCCCATTGCATAGCTGAACCATTCTCAGCTTGGCCTTAAATTCCAGTACCAGAATCCCACCACCTAAGGGGAGCATCATATACAGCCGGGTTGCGCTGTACTGCTTGCCTGCTAGAATAATTATCTTCAGAACCAAGAATGGCGGTTCAATCCAATCGTGTGCCGTGCTGTGAGCAGAGTGCATTGCAGATCCAGTCCAGTCCTATCGTGCAGTGACCAGAGCGCCTTGCTGATTGCAGACCCACTCCAGTCCGGTGTGCCCAGCCATCTGTCCCAGAACCAGATTCCCTTCCCTGACCAGAATTTTGATGGACCAGAATCCTGACAGTTCCGTTTAAAAACATATCTAGTGAGTATCTATAGATAGAATTGTGTCACATAGCATATGTACTTTGCATAGTCTCATCCCAATCTCAATTCCTCCTATCCACAAATTCATAAACATAGTATTGTCAGAACTTTTCTTGCACCTAGTTTCTTTTATTTGTTGTCTAAAATCATAAGTCATTAGTGTTGTGAGTAACTAAAGTGAATCCCAGAAAGAAATTGATTATCCACCAGGTGAAGGATTCCTTGTCCAGGAACTGTGGAGATGTATGTGTGGCATTTTCGTTAGCAATAGTCATAATATAAAATGCATTCCTATTTCCCATTCTTGTGCCTGTCTCGAAAAATGACCTCCACTAAAATGTCCATAACTCCCTCCATTTTTGTGCTAGAAATGCAATTCAACGTCTGCTTGTAGCTAACATCCTCAGCTTTAGTTCGCATCTAAAACCGCATCCCAAATCCATACGGTTCTCCCGTGATCGCAATTACCGCGCACTGAAAAATTGCCGCAAATTTTGTTTTAGGGAAATTCTGACACGTGTAAAACAGCTTTTGATTGCTTCCCACCTTACTTTGAAGATTTCACATTGTTTCTTAGTATCAAATCATTGCTAGTGTTTGTGTGCAATTATCCAAAGCGGCTCCCATAAAAATCTAAACAATTTCAGCAATTTAAACGATATTTAGTGTTTTTACCCAATCCATTCTCAAGATAACTTTAAAACCATTCTGACCGCTTGCCAATCAATTATTTTTTTGTCTTGTGTTGCTGGGGGGACATTGGGATTGATATTGTGTTTGAATTCTGCAACTCCTGAATACCTGTTCTCTCCTCCTATCTCTTTACATTGCCTATTGGGGGGTTGAGGGGTGTGCAGGGGGAACATTTAACCACAGTGCTATCCTATTTGATCTGAACACACACACAAAAGTATTCTGCGCTGAATTATTTGCTCACTATTACTCCTTGTGTATTAAAGAGATTATCCATTGTTACATCACCCCATTGGTGATCATTGTGCACCCATTAAAATATAGTGTGATTAAATTGTGAATACATTAATAAATATTTTAACTTTGCAAACCAGCCTGATTCCTGGTTCAGTGTGACCGGGGGGTTCCAGGAGAGGGGCGTGATATGAGTGGTATATCGTTCAGAATAAAGAACTTTTAGACACAAAAATGAATAAGGATTTCAGTTGTGCATTACACGCTATGCGTTGACTTGGGTGTGTGCCGAATTGAGATCACTTACAGCTTGGGGGCACGCCACGAGATCCTGAATTAGACATACCACTTGTGATAGTCTAATACAGCGTGCTAACTGACGGGGTACATATACTCCGTTGGGCTACCATAGTGTGCTACACTGTAAAAACACCCTTCAATAGAAATACTCAAAGTAGTTTGGCCTGTTATGCAAAAATAAAATAGCTCTGAGATAAGTCAGAAGGAAATTAATATTTCCGGAATGGCGACCCCAGTGGAAATTAATATGGCAAAAGAACACCTACTGCACAAATTGTTTGTCAGGGGTGAATGTCAGGGGTGAATGGGTTGAGCAGGATGAGAATGTTTGGCTGCAGGAAATCAAACAGCAAGCCACTGCCACAGAATTAGATATATGGCAGGATCAGGGTCCATTACACCAGGCACTTAGTGAACTGTATATGCCCCAAGGGTAAAAGAAGAGCAATGTAAAATTGCCAAAATAGCGGCGTACCTGTACCTCCACATTGGAGTAATACAGGAAAAATATGCCGAAAACCTAGATCTGGCAAAAAGGCAAGTACAATCCCTAGAGAAAACCCAAACTGATTTGCACTCTGCAGAGCAAAGGCTACAAAAAAGCCAAGAATCAGAGAGAGAAACCAGACAGTACCTGACAAAATTAAAGGAAGATCTGGATCTCCTGCAGCAAGAGAAGGTAGAGTGGAATACCAAATTATTGACACTGCAAAAAGAGTGCCAGGAAAGGTTGGATTCTCTACTACAGAGCCAACAAAAGCTAGAGCAGCAGTTAAGCTATAATAGAGCCTGCGGAGGGCAGATAGTTGCCCTAGAAAATCAGATTGATGAAATGAAGGAGGAAAATAACAAATTAATAGTGAAGGATCTCCACATTCAAACAGATTTTGATGAGGAGCGCCAGAAATTATGTGGCATTAGAAAACAAACGGATGACATGGCTGCACATAGGGGTACTCTAATACAGGAAAGGGACTCCTTAGGCCAGGAAGTCAGCTATTTAAAAACCAAGATGGAAGAAAATCACCTGGCCCTTCAGGGACTGGGTGAACTTAAGATGGACTATGAAAAGTATAGTATATAATAGTATATAAAAGTATATATTGCTTGCTCTCCTACATTACTACTGTGTATATGCCATGTATATATTTTACTGTCTGTAACTAAGTTTAGCAAATTCTTGTATCTGCTGCGCCCTGTTACCCTAGGGTATTCCGGCGCATTACAAATAATAAACCAAACCACCAAACCAAAAGCTGTTAGTGCACACCAGGAGGGTGGAAGATGCTCTGGAAAAGAATAATCAGGCCAATAAGGATAGAACTCAGGAGTTGGCCCAATACTCCCAAAGCAGACAGGAAGCACAGAGAGACAATGAGGCTCTCTGTGAGAAAAATGACAGGCTCCATAGACAAATAGTCATGCAGGAAGTACTAATAGAGACCAGTGAGGCCTTAATAGAAGAACAAAAGGGTCAGATTCTTGCATGCCATATGGGAGTAGGGGCTGAGAGAGATGAGGTCTGATGGGAGAGGGAAACCCCTGAGCATAACTTCAGGAATCCTGGCACTAGGGACTTTAATCTCTTAAATTTGATGGACTCTGCCACCCCCATGTCCACTGGCTCACATGAACCAAGGGCCATGGGGATGGTCTACTTCAGCCCAATGGGGAATATGGGGCTAATAGGTCAGTGCCTCCCAGAAATGGATGGGCGGGCATCTATGTACAGGTTCCCAAGTGCTACGGCCATCATCGCTGATCAGGGAGACTCCAGTGAGGGGAGAATCAGAGAAATGGATCCTCAGAAATATAACTCATCAAGAGATCGAGCAGTGAAATTTGGTGGGGAACTCCATGAGATTAGGCCCACTAAGAGCATACTAAAAAGCTCTTCCCAGCTAGGACAGTGGGGGGGGGGTACTCAACCAATCCGGGGGTCAAGGAAGAGTCAGAAGACTCTTCTGAGCGCCACAGGGCCCAAGGAACTAGGCCCCCACAGTCTGCCTGCCATTCCCAAGGATGAAGAATCTGTGAGAGTCTAGAAGACCCGACAGCCACCTCTGGTAGCAGTGCCTCTGAGTCAGAGGATGAGTGGACCAGGGTGACCAGAACTAAAAAGGCTAACAAAGTTAAGAGGGATTTTCTCAAGGATCCCCTGAAACACATACAAGCTATTAGGAGCGTCATCACGCCCTACCACAAAAATGCCAAATATTCGGTTTGGGAGCATCTTGAATTATTTGAGCAGATGATGGAAACTTTCCATGTGAAGGACAGCCAAAGCTGTATTCAGTATGTAAAGTGGACATTTTCTCATGAGTACTCCACCTTCTTTGTGGGGCTGGAGGATCAGAACAATTCCTGATGGTCCACCTATAGGGTGGCTATCCTGAAACATTTTTCCATTCATAGGAACCCTCAAGAGGCTTGCAAGGCCGCATACAATTTACAATGTGGGGAAGACCAGGCCCCATAAGAATTTGTCCAGGAATTGAAACGCGCCTTTGCGCAGACCACTAAAAGGGTGCGCACTGACAGTAAGGAATTTGTGAACACCTTCTTTCATGCTCTCCCTAAGTATATTATGACCCAGCTACGGAGGGACTTTCATGAGAAAAGATCACTAGACTGGGTCATTGAACAAGCCACTTGCATCTATGAAATACAGAAGCCGTTGGAAAATAAAAATAGTAGCAAGAGCCCAAAAACAACTAACACCCCTGCTGCTGCTAAGGTGGCGGAGGTGAAGGTTGCCCCCATTTTAGATCTGGAGATGGGGCGGCCTAAAAACCTTCCCCTGCAGAATCCGACCAACCCCAAACCTTGAAGGCCCTCAGGCCAATCACAAACAGGGAGCCAGAGAGGTAACCCCAAAAATGGGAACCCTAACTCTCCTGACTACATCAGCCCACGCTACAAGGGAAATAGACCCATCCTGGGCTATGTGTGGACTCCTCCAGCCCAGGGGGGTGGGGGCGAATCCAACCAGAAAGCAGGAAACCCAGGAAACTTCCCTCCTCACTTTCCTCAGGAGGGCAGTAATCCCCCAAACACCGGACCAAATTTCTTTCCCCGGTACCCTCCAAACTTCAACCCCCAAAACAACCCTTATTTCTTTCCCCACTTTCCTGAGCCCAGACAGCCCAATCTGGGAGAGGGGGGGCCAGGGGAGAGGGGTACCCAAACTTTCCTAACCAGGGGTATTACCCGAGAAGGGATAGTTACCCTTCCCGGGATCAACCCAGGGGAGACCTGAGGACCCCATACCAGCCAGAGTGGGTGTCCCAACTAGAGCGCCTAGTCCAAAACATGGCACAGGATCTGAGTCACATGCTGAGGGCTCAACAGAACCCTCAGATGAGCATGGCGGCTCAGAACTCCTCCAATCCAGGGTCTGGTGCTCCAGAACAATGACGGGGGAAGAACCCCGACAACCCACCGGTTCCCAGGGAGGAGGCACAAGGGGAAGGGGGGTGTAAAGCCTTGGAGGAAGCTCCCTTCCCCACTAGTGAAAAGCCCCTGGAAACACAGGAACCGGAACCAAAATCTCCTGCCCCCGAAAGTCTGCAACCCAAGGAGCAGAGGGTGGGTAGGAGAAATAAAGAGCCTAAAAAGGCCCATTTTGTGGAGGAGGTGCAAATCTTCCAGTTTGAAGGAGAGGGGTTCTCAGAGGATCCTGGGAAAGGGATCTTCTCCTTCAGGGATGGGGCAATCCCTCCCAAAGAAAAATGGGTCCCAAAGGATCCAAACCCATAATGGGTAGATGTGGGGACTGAGTTAAAACCGCCCATCATCAAACCCCAGAATGACAAGCAAAAACATCCCCTGGTTCAAACCCCTGCTGTTGACTGCCTCCAAAAAGGGGGGGGGAGCCCAGAATCAGAAGCTGGGAACCCAAAACTTCCCACATATCTAGCTGTCACCTTTTTCTTACAGATTCCCAAGATCCCAAACAAATCCTGCCCAAATCAACTCTCTGTCAGTATCCAAAGCCAGGAAATTAACCAACCAGTTGTGGATTATCTTTCCCCCTTGAGGAAAAGGAAGGAAAATGTTATGCCCCGGTCCAAATACAGGGGCTATGTACAATTTTGGCACTGGTGGACACTGGATCCCAAGATACCCTTCTGTCAAAAAGGGCCTTTGATCAGCTGAATTCGGGAAGGGGGGAAAAATACCAAATTCCTCTCACTCTTCTTCCTGGACAACTTCAGACCTTCTACGGGAAGGAAATTCCCGTTGAGGGGACTGCGAATTTGGACATTAAAATTGGGCGACACAAGGTGAAGCACTCAGTCATAGTTGTGACTCCAGAGGGCAGACCTTGTTTACTAGGGAATGACATCCTGCGTAGATTGTCTCCCCTCATAGATTGTGTAAACAAGGTCCTCTGGACCCAGACTAACCAACCAATAAAATTGAAACAGAGTGTCAACCATGTTAGTTTAAATGGCACCTGCCACATGGTTGAACAAAAACCTGACCAAATTGAGTTCCACTTCCAGAATAATCAAATCCCAGACGTGACAGTAATTGCAGTAGGACAACAAACTGGTGATGGGGAGTCCTCTCTTTTTCTGAAAATCAACCTTCCTTCCAGTCTAAGGTGGCATTCCACACTGGAAGGAAACACTCTGAAATTCTATACAAATTCACAATCAGAAAATCCCATTCCTACAGTCCAAAACGATGCGAAATCAGCTCAAAGCTTGGCTGATAGTCAGAAAATTGGAGAGCAATTGTTCATCCCTATTCAGTTAAATGAGGGGAAGGACTCTGTTCTCACCCGAGTATGTGTGAACAACAGTAAGGGCTTCATCAGCGAGGCCATGTTCTGCAAACTCCCAAAAGATCCAGCCATTCCCACATTGAAACTGTTAGACAAATCGCTAATGGACCTGGAAACGCCCAATTCCAAACATCTCCTGCCAAGCAGGTGTATGCTCAAAATTTCCATATGCAACAAGAGCATAGTCCATAATTGTTGGGTCGTGTGAGATGTCCCTGCCGCATTTTATTTAGGCAGTGACATTCTGAATCGCTTTGCCATTAGTTTGGACTTAATAAACTTCAAAGTATGGTCCCGATTAGCGGGTAATCCCATGGATTTTGATGACCCAGAGAAAGCATTTTGGTCAGCACAACTGCTGCCATATGCAGTTGAAATTCAGATTGGAGAGTAAGTCACCATCCCAGAACGGACTCGACAATTCGCGCTGAAAGTAAAAATTAAAAGAGGACAGAAACTGAAAAATCCTGATGCCTATGTCCATCTCAATTCACATTTCCAACAGCAAGGGTTGGGGGTAAACCCAACACCACTAGTCAACATAGAACACAACACCATTCCAATAGAGGTGGATAACAGCGACCTAAAGAGTATCACTCTGGGCGCAGGCACCATTATTGGAATGGCGGTTGATGACCAACATTTTTCCATAGATTTAGGTAACAAACTTTTAGGACCAATCCCCAAGGACTGTGTTGACAGTGAGAGCGATGATGACACAACACCACGTAGGATCTTCACACGGCATGGGGGAATTTTCTGGTGTACTCTTCCTGCCCTTATGGTAAGGAAGATGTGACCTGCGACTTCAGGCGGGATGAGGTGATCTTCCAAGTCCACAAGGACTGCCTTCCCCACCTGAAGCCACCAGTCCAAATCAGCACTTTGACCAGCCACTTCTCCACCCAGCTGGAGGAGGCCGCTGAGATAGCCAAACCGGAAGTCTTTCCTGGCTTCAGACAGATGGTTGAAGAGAGCGTCAACCTGGCTGATGCCTGTGAGACTCTGAAGCAAAAGTTGAAATAAGTTTTCTTAGATTTTCAAGATCTCTTTGCAGTGGACTCATATGACTGTGGTCGCACCGACATCCACACAACAACAATTCCCACGGACCCTGGCATGACTCCAGTGTTTGTGAAGCAATATCGTTTGCCTATCGCATCAATGGAATCCTTAACTGAAATAATTAAGAACCTTGAGTCCCGTGGGATAATTCGTCCAGTCCACAGCACCTTCAATAATCCGGTGCTGAGGATTTTGAAACCTAACGGCCAGTGGATACTCTGTGCTGACCTAAGGGAGCTCAACAAACGGGTCCATACTTCTGATGGCCTCTTCCCTACATTGACTAAGGGCTGGCCCAGATACAAGGGTCAAAGGTATTTACTGCAATAGACCTGACCAATGGGTACTGGACTGTACCTGTCAGTAGGGAGGACCAGTACAGGCTGGCCTTTACCTTTGGGGGGCAGCAGTACACGTGGACCCGGACTCCCTTTGGATACATCAACTCCAGCAATTAATTTAACATCTTTCTACATAAGGCCCTGCCCAACCTGGATGAAAGGGGTAACCTGGCCTATGTAGATGATGTTCTAGTCAAAAGCTCTAGTCTAGCAGAGATCTGTTATGTCCTGACACAGTTGAGGGCTGCCGGAGCAAAACTCTCCTTTCAAAAGGCACAGTGGTGCAGATCCCATTGCAATTTATTGGGGCATGATATAACTCCTCAGGGTTTCTGTCCCCAGGAAAAGAAAGTGGAAGCACTCCAGAGAATAAAAGACCCCACAACTCTGCTGGAACTAAGGAGCATCCTTGGACTAACTAATTACAGCAGAAAGTTCATTGAGGATTAAGCAGAGATCAGAAGACCCCTGATCCATCTTTTGAAGGGGGGGTCAAGTGGGAGTGGTGTCCAGAACAAGCCGAGACAGTAAGACAATTCAAAAGAAGCCTCTCACAAGCGCCTTGCCTAGCTTACCCTCTCAAAAACAAGGAGTTCTTCTTGGAGACAGGGTTCTGAAATACATGCTTGACTGCAGAATTATATCAAAAGCATGACAAGGTCAATAAAGTAATCTCCTATGCGAGTTTGACTTTATCCTCTGTGGAGGAAAAATTCAACAATTGCGAGAAGACACTCCTGGCCGCAGTGTGGGCATTGAAACATTACTGCCTGTTTATCCAGGGGAACACATCATAGTGGAGGCTCCACACCAACCTTTGCAATATCTTCAGAGTGACAGAATCTGGCCGAGAATGTGAGTAATTCCTGAATCACTTCCGGGATTCTGTCAATGCAAGGCTTTCCTGTGGAGGTCAGATATGGCCAAAACACGAAGCGTCCCCTGGTGCAAGGTCTGGCTGACTTGCATGATTGTGCCAGAGAAAACTGTCTCGAGGCCGAACGTCTTAAAATCAAGGACAACATGGAGGCATACCTTAGTTCCCCACACAAGGTCTATGAAGAAGACCAGTGTGAGGGAATGTCCACTGTCTATGTGGATGGGTGCTCCTACCATGTTGACAATGGGGAAAAGGAACTTGTGGCCAGCGTAGGGAATGCATGGGTGAATGATGTCCCAGAACCCTACGCTGGGGACAAAATCGTTCCCCAAAGTAGTCAAGTGGCAGAGCTGATGGCTGTGCATCAAGCCATCCTCACTGCTATCCAACACAAACTCCACAAACTGGTCATAATCACTAATTCAGATTATGTACGGAACGGGTTCGTGGAGCACCTGGTTAACTGGAAAACCAGAGGCATGCTATGTGCTAATAATAAACCATTGAAACATGGGAAATTAATATAAAATATTGATGATCTTATCACCTCGAATGGGATGACCATCTACTGGAAAAATATCAAGGGTCATTCTAAAGTAGAGAGACCATACAAAACTGGGAATAACCTAGCTGATCAGCTGGCCAAAAAACTGAGCCATCCAAGGGGATCTACTTGAGATCGATGTCCCTGTTGGGGGAAATCCAGGTCACTGCTATCACTAGGACCCAGACAAATGCTCACAATGAACTCTCAACTGCACAATGGAGGAAGGAGACCCCAGATGCTGATTTGATTACGGCTCAAAAAGGGTATCCAATAATTGGTAAGTTTTATCAGCACATTGAGGACCCTGAGAACTTTCCCCTGACGGATACCGATTACATTGGGGAAAGAGGACCTCAGAGTGTTGATGAAATGTCCAAAAATGTTCCAAATCCAAGACAGTTTGTTGGTGAGGAGATCCATAGCTGGCCATGACCAGTGGGTGGTCCCCACCTCATTCCGAAGTCTGATGCTAAGTCACGCCCATGATGCGGCCACAGCCGGACATCGGGGGTTTCATATGACACTAGAAATCTTGCGAGAGGTTGCATACTGGCCACACATGGGGCAGGACCTCGACCAATACTTGAAGGGGTGTCTTGTGTGTGCACAATGTCAGCCAACATCACTCACACACCGTGCTCCCCTTCAAAAGAGGGGGATGTCACTGCCTTGGTCATATTTACAAATTGATTTTATCAGGCCTGTGATCCGCTCCTCTGGGGGGAACAAGTACATGTTGACTGTGACATGCTTGTTCACTAAATGGGTGGAATGTCTCCAGGCCCCAAATTGCAAGGCAGAAACAGCAGCTGCCCTGATGATCAATCACATTTTCTCGCATTTCGTTCTAACCCAAAGGATTGAGTCAGACCGAGGTAGCCACTTCACTAGCGAAGTGATGACAAAGATGTGGGAGATACTTGGGGACAAAATGAAACTACACAATGCCTACCGTCGAGCCTCCAGTGGTGGAGTTGAGAGATACAACAAGACAATTGTGAGCATATGTAGGGGAGGATAGGTCATTAGGACCCCCCTCACATACATCTCCGACGCAGGTGGAGACTCATGACTCGTCAGCTGCCCCCTCGCCCTAAGGGCCCAGGAGGCGGGGGGCTGCGGATCGACACGTGAGGCTGCACGACTACAGTATAAGACATCGCATAGACCCCATTTTGTATTAAGACAACTCCATTTTGTGTAAAAAGGCACTAAAATCCAGTCCATGCAAAGTTGCTTGCACACTTGCACACACAGAAAGATGCAGCCTGAGCCCTGCTTGTCTGTGCTCACAGGAGCATACGCTCCCCCCCCATCCTCCACCTCATGGTAGATCCGCTGAAGGCCTGTTCTCATGAACAACCAGACACGAACAAACAGCAAAATAAACACGGTATCACTTGGCCTTCCGCAGTACATCATTTGCCCCAGCCGTGACCGGGCTTGTTAGAAGGTAACTGAAACCAGCCCAATCCTGCATGCCCTGACCCTGTACCAAGCCCTCTAAGTTGGACTGTGTGGCGCCCCTCACTCCCACCAACCCCCAAGGCACCTTGCATAACGAAATAAGCATTTGTGTAATATATCTCGTGTTGACTAACGTTTGCTGCTATTCTGGAGACCTGTGATTTAAGAGTAATATATGATCACTCCTGTACATGATGTAACAAAGCACATTTGTAATGCACGGTGATCAGCCGAGGCAATGGAGCCAGATTGTACTGTGATGTACTGTGATGTAATATGCAGTGCTCTCTCTTACACACAACCCAACCTAATGCTACCTCATGTTCGTATGTCAACTACTGATGTGAAATACTGTGTTAAATGGCAAAACCCTCTCCAGCCTGTGTTCCCACATTAATGTAAACATATGTGTATAATACCAGAAGCTCCAAGTGTTGCCACCCACCCATGCCAAAAGTACGGGGAGCTGCCCTGTTCAGGGAAACAGGCCCAGAGCTGCAAGTTTGTCTCCCCCCTCCTCCCTCCCAGGCCCGCCAGGGATAGCTGGTGTTCAAACAGCACAGCCTCGCCTCCCCTCCCCTCCCAATCTTGCTGGACCCACTTCAAGCATCCGCCTCCCCCATGTCAAGAGGCCTGACTCTATGAATTACGAGCTACCTGGTCCTAAATCCCACCATCTCCCGGGCACCGGTTACATGCCCCCATGGCCCATTGGTATCCCTGTTCACCCCAAGTTAATGGCCCTCAAAGTGGGGTGCCCACCTTTGTACTAACAGATCGTAATACCGTCCTTCATTATAGCCACCAGGACAGGGCGATGGAATAACCCCCCTCTATGCCCCTGGCCCTGCACATAGACTCATGGGACTACCATACTTGAACCCAAATGTCACTACAACAGATGGATAGGGATACCCCCTATCACATATCCATGTCCCTGTCTCCCCCTTGGGCTAAGGTCAATGTGCCACAGTATTTAACAGACACCTGACATTGTAGAATGTGACGAATGATTGCGAATACGTGGCCACAAGGGCAAGTGTTAGAGCAGCCACCAATCATCAATGCAAGTTATGTCCAGCCGGCAGCTCCAACCCGAAGAGCCCAGCTGACCCGTCTACCCCACGTGGCACCGCACAGACATCCGCCAATCCTGGAACAACAACTGTATACAATGTATACCACCTAGCCTTCGCCACCCAATCCCTAAGACTATGTGCCCCCTGTAGCTTGTGTCATGCGTGACGTTAGTTCTGTAATAAGTAGGACTGTCTTTGCTATTGTCAGACAGAGTGCTCTCATAGTTTGCAGACTCCTTTGCATGCCCGATATTGATTTATATAAAACCCTTTTTGATCTCACCCGCACTTTGTCTTGGTCTCATTCCCCTCCTGGGGTGTGTCCTTTATATCCTCTCACTAAGGGGGGTGCTTTTTTGGGGATGCTCACTTTCACATATTAAAAATGTTTGTGGCAGATTCTGTGCCAAGTTGGGACATTCGATTACCTCTTTTCCTGATGCCCATCAGATCTACCCCTTCTTCTGCAACAAAAATGTCTCAGTTTGAGCTGATGCTGGAGGAAGGATGGTGCTTCCCCAGCATCTGCTCTACAGAACCCAAGAGTAGACCTTGATAAATGCCTCCACAACTCATGAGTATGTTGAGAATCTGAGAAAACACCTTGAACATGCTTTTGCCTATGCTCAGCGGAATCATATCTGCAGACTCTATGAAGACCCACTATGACCTTAAGACCACTAAAAAACAATACCAAGTAGGAGACCTGGTCTATTTGTACAATTTCCAAAGGAACCAAGCCAAACAGCGCAAATTCCTCCCTACTTGGCAGGGTCCTTTTGAAATTGTAGACAGAATCTCACCAGTCGCTTACAAAATCTGCATCCCCCAGAGCAGTTTGGCAGAAGGGGAAGACAAGTGGGTCCACATAAATCAGCTGAAGAGTTGTCCTCCCAGGCATACTTTGCGGCAAATAGAGGAGCCAACCGGAAACCAAGAGGGGGACATTCCGGATCCCTAGAAAATTCCAACTGTTGAAACCTTTCCATCTGTCAAAATCATTAGGAATTACAGGTGGGGAACATTGTAAAGTGTATTCAATGTATGCATCTGCCCCACTACATGAATAGTAGTGGGGAAATTGGCATAACCATGCTCTGTTCTGTCTCATAGCACTGAAACCAAGGATTCTAAGTACCAAGGAGGACCACTTGGGGACTGGGAGGAAAGACCCAGGGGGCCCAGAGTATCGCTCCATACTCCCATCCAGAACCGGCAAGGAGAACATGTTGAACCAGCACTGATGGGAAAGCAGACAACTTTTTCCACCTGGACCGAAGAAAGAAAGAACATCCCAATCTCCCAACTTCCCCTTGATGGGCGGTCAAACTCATGTCGTGAGGGGGGGCTCTGTGGAATGATTCTACCCACTTGTTGCTCTGCCATGCGGCATCACTGTGTTCTGATTGTGCCGGAAACATCAAAATGGCCGCAAAACCCTTGTGTGCCACAAAACCCCAGAAAATGCCCAAAAGGATGGCTGCCGAATCTACCACACATGTTGTCAGTGGTGGAACAGAGATCTCACTCCTGAAATATGTCACTTTGCTCCACAACAAGTGAAAATGGAGTACAGAGGGAAAAGCAGTGCTTTGCTAAAAGAAACCCCAAAATCTTGCTTTAAATCCTTTTTCTTTGTTGCTGAAACTGCAGAATGCCGGCACAAAAACACCTTTAAACATCCAAAATTCTTGCTGGTTGTGTTACGCTCACGCCGAGATGACTGACTGGACTGGCCCGCTCAGCCTAGTTTGTCTGGCTCGCAGGAATATTCTTCTGCAAAGGAGAAGAGGAATTAACCACCCGTGGAATTGAGTGTCAACCCACCTTCCCCACTCCCGTTGTCTTCCCACAGATCACTCTTGATGTCCCCTCCTTAGTCTCACCTGATGGTTTGGAAGGATGAGCTCTCCATCCTGCGTCGACCGCAGGGGCGCGTTGATGACCAGTTACTTCACTGGCGTAGAGGAATTGGTGAGTTCCAGTATTGACTCTAAAGTCCAATTGTTCATAAGAGTTCAAATGTCTGATCTTCACTCTGTCCGATTCCTTGCAGGTTGCCGATTAATCCACTCGAAGATTTCCAAATGGCAATTGGTAAGATTAAGGTAAGTCTATTGTGGTTTTCCCCTTAGGGGCCGGGGTACGGCGATGAAGCAGAGTTGACTGCGCCGACCCGAGATGAGGTGAGTACCCCCATGGTAAATCAGGTAAGTCCTTGGGGGTAGCTTGTATAGACTTAGAGAGTCCCCTTGCTCACCTTGCTGTCTTTGTCTCCTTAGGTGTCGGAGGGCGAGATGGAGAGAGCGTGATGGAATGCTGAAGTACCGCCAAGCAGGTGAGTTCAGCGCGGCGCCGTAGGAATGAGAAGCGATGCTTCAAAGACTTCTGTCTTTCAGCTCCGTGGCGAAATGGATCAGGATTCAGGTAAGGATTAAAGTTAAAACTCCTGTTCTAACCTTTATCCTTCTTTTCTTCTTGTTTCAGGAGTCCCAGGACTGAAGCGGGCGTGGCTGAAGACTGGAGCTGCTGAAAACACGGTGAGCGTTACGCTGCAGCAAGCAGAATAACGCGAAGCACGTGTGGCTGTCCGGCGTGGTTTAAATAGCCTTGGAAGAAGATCCAGGTAAGTATTCTTCCACAGCCCCACCCAAGTGTAATGTTCACTACAGCCGAATCCGGCAGTTAATCAGTCTTCATGCATTGCAACACAGAAAGCGTAGAATCTCCTACCTGGAATTAGAGGAACGACCAATTCGTATTTCCCGTGGTGTACCAGGTTTCAAGAAGAAAGGGTGGAAAGTTATATCCCAGTAGAAAATAGGAATCCCCCTGGCAAACCCTTCGGAGCCTAGTTAAATACTTGGCGACCGTGGAGAAACCAGGGAAACCCTCATGGGGGAGAAAACCCTATGGAGAGCTGCTGGGGAGCGTTGATACAGGCGAGGCGGACAGGAGGAAACTGAAGGGCCTCGATCCGATGGCAGCGTTATGTGTTGGTTAGATGCTGGAGAGGTATAAGGGTAAATACATGAGGGTCAAGAGAAAACAACACAATAAGGAACGGAGGTGAAGTTTGTAAGAACAGAGATTACCATTCACACATCTAGACGGGGAGTATTAGTAGATGCGGCGCCCGGGGATTCGAGCCCGTTCAAGAAGTACTCCTTAGTGTGAAAAGGGATTTTCTGGGAAGCAAGGATATCAAGTATTCAAGGATCAAGAAATACGGATGGTACAGATTTGAGAGTATGAGAAAAGAATTCTACCTTCGAGGGAAACACGGGATAATGTCGCGATGTGTCGCGTTCTGTGGGGACGTGGTTTAGTGGTTGCCGTGGCTTAGTGGTTGCCAAAGCGATACCTTCGATCCGCTGATCGTGTTCCGAATTCTAAGAACAAGTAGAGGTAAGACTGAGAAAGAAACAAGAGACGGATAGAGAGAGAAAGGGAGGCAATGAGATTTAAAGGCTGGGCTGGCTATACTCACTGAGCGTCCGTATACTCCTAAGAGAGTAGCAACGTGCCGGTCTCCAGGACTTCCTTGTTGATATGCCGAAGAACGATCGACTTCCGCATCCTGCGTGGCTCGAGGCAGGAAAACAACTAGACCGTTGCTAGGGCTGCCGCGGTCATAACCCGGAGCGGCCATCTTGGAGTAGGTCGAAGAGGAATGCGGGGAAACAACGAGACCGTTGCTAGGGTTGCCGCGGTCATAATCCGGTGTGGCTTTCTTGGAACAGATAGGAGAGGAATGATTCGTCCTCACGAACATCACAGTATGCCCCTTCTTAGGTCCATCCCCTCCCGGCTTGTCGGGATGTCTCGAGTGAAACAGTTTTACGAGACGAGGAGCATGTACAGCGTCAACCGGCTCCCAGGTGCGATCCGAAGGGGAGTAACCCTTCCAATCGATCAAATATTGTAAATGTCCTCGATGAATACGAGAATCACAGATTTCCTTCACTTCAAACTCAGGACCAGATGAGGCCAAAATGGGAGGAGGACGAGTCGTTATCGATGGATGACATGAATTACGGTTGTCCGGTTTCAATTGAGAAACATGGAAAACAGGGTGAATTCGGGACCAGGTTTTAGGAAGGATAAGTCTAAAGGCAGCACAGCCAATGGGTTTATCCACCCGGAAAGGACCAAAGTATCTTGGAGACAGTTTGGATGTTACCAGGTGTCTGGGGAGAAATCGTGAAGACAACCATACTCTGTCTCCTGATTTGATGATAGGGGCTGGAGAACGGGAGCGATCTGCAAATTTCTTCATTCTATCCTGGGTTTGTAACAGGGTATCTTTAGCCCTCTTGTGGCCTTGTCTGATTTGATTCATTAATTGGTCTACATCAGGAAATTTGTGTTCCGATCTTTTTAGTATCGGGAATGCTGAAGGACTAAACCCATAGGAGCAGAAAAAGGGAGAAGTGTGAATGGCGGAGTGGTAGGAGTTATTGTAAGCAAACTCTGCCAATGGAAGTAGATCTGTCCAGTTATCCTGAGCTGCCGAAATGTAATTCCTTAGGTATCCCTCTAAAGTTTGATTGAGCCGTTCCGTCTGTCCATTGGATTGGGGGTGATAACCGGAACTGAGGGCACGGGAAATCCCAAGATGTTGACATATGTGCTTCCAGTAGAGAGAGGTATATTGTGTTCCGCGGTCAGAAATGATAGTATCTGGTAGGCCATGCAACGCGAAAATGTGGTTGGTAAAGATACGGGCCATACCGGCCGCTGTAGGAATCCTGGCAAGAGATATGAAGTGAGCCATCTTTGTAAAAGAATCGATCACAACCATTATCGTCGAACACCCCTTCGAGGGGGGAAGGTCAACGATGAAATCCGTTGAGACTATCTGCCAAGGACGTGATGGAATTGGCATTTTGACCAGTAGTCCCAATGGAGACCTTCGGGGAGACTTGTTCTGAAGACAATCTGGACAAGATCCAATGTATCTTTTTATGTCCTCCCGTAGAGATGGCCACCAGAACCAGCGTGAAACCATTTCTCGTGTGGTAGTGATTCCTCGATGTCCCGCTACCTTAGATTTGTGACACATATCCAATACTTCCTTCTGGAGGGAGGTTGTAGGGATGAAAGCCCGATGACCAAGGAAATAGCATCCTTCTTCCTTGACCAATGTAGGTAGCGTCCCGAGTGACATTCCTGATTTTCCTACTGTTTTGGATTGATACCTTAGACGCGCCAAGAAGTCATGGGAGGTATGTAACTCTAACGCCACCCTAGGAAATATTGGTTCAGATCTAAAGGAATCATTGGGGAGCTGTTCTTTACGTGATAAAGCGTCAGCGATCACGTTATCTTTCCCAGGTATGAAGGAGAATGTGATCCTAAAAGGGGAAAAAAAATGAGCCCACCGGGCCTGACAACTATTGCAAGTCTGGGCGTACTGTAAAATACGAAGGTTGTGGTGGTCCGTTCGAACTTCCACCGGGTACTTAGCTCCAAGTAGTAAATGTCGCCATTCTTCGAAAGCCCTTTTGATGGCTAACAGCTCCTTCTCCAATACCGTGTAATTCAACTCTGCAGGTACTAAAGTCTTAGATAGGTATGCCACTGGATGTTCCTGTTCGGAACCATCCGACTGAAGAAGGACTGCTCCCAAAGCATATTGAGAAGCATCAGTCTCCACTATGAATTGACGATTCTGATCAGGGGTCTGTAAAACAGGTGCCGACGTGAACAGATCTTTAAGTCTCCTAAAGGCTTGATCTGTAGTCTCAGGCCATGAGAAGGCTACTCCCTTTTTTAACAGATTTGTCAGTGGTTTAGTCAGGCTTGAGAATCCCGGAATAAACCGCCGGTAAAAATTGGCAAGGCCGATAAACCGCTGAATGTCTTTCCCTGAGGTCGGGATAGGCCAGTCCAATACGGCAGAAACCTTCTCCGGGTCCATGGCTACCCCTTTGGCCGAGAGAACATAACCTAGATAAGTGACTTGAGGTTGGTGGAAAGAGCATTTTTCTAATTTGCAGAACAGGTGATTCTGATGAAGGCGACGAAGAACCTCTTCCACATGTTTAACATGGTCCTGTAGAGTATAGGAGAAAATCAAAATATCGTCCAGATACACTATTACGTTATGTAAGAGTAGATCAGCGAAGAGATGATCCATAAAGCGTTGAAATATCGCCGGGGCATTAGAGAGACCGAATGGCATAACATGATATTGGTAATGGCCAAATGGTGTCCGGAATGCCGTCTTCCATTCATCTCCGGCCTTGATCCGTATCAGATGGTACGCTCCCTTGAGATCCAGTTTGGTGTATAAATTTGCTCCCCTGACTGCTTCCAGAATATCTGGTATCAGGGGCATCGGATATTTGTCTGGTATAGTGATTTTATTGAGACCCCGAAAATCTATGCAAGGGCGAAGTTCCGTTGTGTTCCGTTTGGATATAAAAAACAGGGAAGCGGCTGCCGGTGAAGTAGATTCCGTGATCAACCCATTCATAAGATTTACTCTGAGATATTCTCGTAGTACTTCTTTTTCATTCTGAGATAGGATGTACATTCGACCAAAGGGTAAAGGTTGGTCAGCGATCAGATCGATGGCACAATCGTCTCGTCTATGAGGTGGTAACTGCGAGTACTCAGAGGTGGAAAAAACTTCTTTATAATGATAGTACAGTTTGGGGAGCCCTGTGATTTGATTTAGAGTAGTGATTCCCTGAAAGTTAGGAGAGGAAGAGCTGGTGTCCAACAGAACCTCTTGTTGATCTTTTATGCAGTGGCCAAGACAGAATTCGGAACCCAAAAAGAAGGACCCAGCTGTCCAATTGATAAAGGGATTATGCTTCTTGAGCCATGGTATCCCCAAAATAATAGGATGGTGTGCCACCCGGATGATGTCTAGAATTATGAGTTCTTGATGAGAAGAGATAGACATAAGCAGAGGACCAGTATGATCCGTAATGGGTCCAGATATCAAAGGACTGCCGTCAACACTTTCCACGGGAATGGATTCTATCTTACAAGACCGTGGGATACCATGAGAAGAGGCCCAGTGATCATCGATAAAATTCCCGGCAGCCCCACTGTCAATAAGGACCGGGATATCTTGTATGACCTGTTTCCCAAAGGTTAGAGAAACCTTTACAACCACCATGATAGTATCCGATGAATTGTTACAAGTGGAGGTATGGACAACTTGTGAGGAACCTTGCTTGGTCATAGGATCCCGAACCGTGGTTCCCCTTACGGTCGGGCGTTTGCGTTTCCCGATCTCCTTGGTGGTGCAATTGGACACTCCTGTACGGTGTGGCTATTGGAACCACAATACATACATAAACCAAGGGATCGTCTTCGACTCCGTTCTTCAAGGGAAAGGGGTCCCCTGCCTGTTGCACCTAGTTGCATGGGTTCCTCGGTGGATGGAACCCGTGGAGCAGCAGGCAGATTCACAGGAAAACGGGGTATCCGTCCTTTCCTTTTTTCACTGATGCGTTCCTTCATTCGGTAATCAATCTGAAGGACTAGGGCAATAAACTCAGTTAAAGAAGAAGAACGTGGAACCCTGGATATTTCATCTTTCAATTCTTCCGACAGTCCTCTCCTAAAGATGGTTATCTGTGCGTCATCGGCCCAAGTAGTTTCGCTGGCCATTTGCTTAAATCTGGTTATATATGCCAGAATGTCAGAATTTCCCTGTTTTAAGTCTAGTAGGTGTTCTTGGGAAGCTACTCGGATCTCCTGTCGGCCAAACATAGTACGAATACTATTACAAAAGGCCGTGTGGGAGTCTAATATAGGATTATTACTAGTGATTAGGGGTGTAGCCCAGGCTAAAGCTGGGCCAGTCATTTGGGATACCATGTAACCCACACGATCCCGATCAGTATGAAAAAAGGCGTTTTTAAAGGCAAACTGAACGTAACAGGAATCTAGGAATTCTTTCACCTTGTGGGGATTCCCATCGAACTGGCCTCCAGGAAGAGGCCCTGGAGGGACCTCTGAACAGTGAGGAACTCGTGAGGTAGCAGTATGTTGTGCTACTTGTTGGGCTATCTGTTGAGCTGCCTGTTGTTGATTCTGCTTTAGGGCAGTGTTCTCCTGCTGGAGTTGTTGGACCTCTGTGGTTAAGGATTGCACCGCAGCGATCAGCTGTTGGATCTGCTGTTGTTGTTGAGGGTCCATTATGAGGGTATTCCAGGTTTCTAGGTGCAATGTCTAAAAACAATAGTTTGCTTCGGGCGTTGCTATCTGTAATGTTCACTACAGCCGAATCCGGCAGTTAATCAGTCTTCATGCATTGCAACACAGAAAGCGTAGAATCTCCTACCTGGAATTAGAGGAACGACCAATTCGTATTTCCCGTGGTGTACCAGGTTTCAAGAAGAAAGGGTGGAAAGTTATATCCCAGTAGAAAATAGGAATCCCCCTGGCAAACCCTTCGGAGCCTAGTTAAATACTTGGCGACCGTGGAGAAACCAGGGAAACCCTCATGGGGGAGAAAACCCTATGGAGAGCTGCTGGGGAGCGTTGATACAGGCGAGGCCGACAGGAGGAAACTGAAGGGCCTCGATCCGATGGCAGCGTTATGTGTTGGTTAGATGCTGAAGAGGTATAAGGGTAAATACATGAGGGTCAAGAGAAAACAACACAATAAGGAACGGAGGTGAAGTTTGTAAGAACAGAGATTACCATTCACACATCTAGACGGGGAGTATTAGTAGATGCAGGGCCCGGGGATTCGAGCCCGTTCAAGAAGTACTCCTTAGTGTGAAAAGGGATTTTCTGGGAAGCAAGGATATCAAGTATTCAAGGATCAAGAAATACGGATGGTACAGATTTGAGAGTATGAGAAAAGAATTCTACCTTCGAGGGAAACACGGGATAATGTCGCGATGTGTCGCGTTCTGTGGGGACGTGGTTTAGTGGTTGCCGTGGCTTAGTGGTTGCCAAAGCGATACCTTCGATCCGCTGATCGTGTTCCGAATTCTAAGAACAAGTAGAGGTAAGACTGAGAAAGAAACAAGAGACGGATAGAGAGAGAAAGGGAGGCAATGAGATTTAAAGGCTGGGCTGGCTATACTCACTGAGCGTCCGTATACTCCTAAGAGAGTAGCAACGCGCCGGTCTCCAGGACTTCCTTGTTGATATGCCGAAGAACGATCGACTTCCGCATCCTGCGTGGCTCGAGGCAGGAAAACAACTAGACCGTTGCTAGGGTTGCCGCGGTCATAATCCGGTGCGGCTTTCTTGGAACAGATAGGAGAGGAATGATTCGTCCTCACGAACATCACACCAAGTAACAAAATAGTCCCTTCAGTAAAATAGTTCCTCCTAAGCCTCATTTGGCTTGAGTCTTCATGCAGCATGGTCTGCCTCAGGTGAGTATGAAGCATGGTCTGCTTCAGGTAAGTTATCAATAATGAGCCTGGCGCCCATGGCGCCAGGACTGACTTTATCTTTATGAGCCTGGCGCCGTAGGCACCAGGACTGCACCCAAACAGCCCCTAACTGGGGCTTTTGGTCATGCTTCAAGTGGCATGATGCCTGCTTCCGGGGCTGCTGGGCCTCGTCTGGTCTTCCGGGGGCAGGCATCATGACAGCGTGCTACAATTCACTTAGTTCAAGAAATCATTGTGAAATTACAATGTCCTGAAAAGCTAAAAGTATCAAAGAAACATCCACATCAAAAGTTTCCTGCCTGTGGAATCTGTCGAAATATGGGCGCAGTAACCTCGGCCGCCTAAATGACAGCTGTCAGAAGCCTGCATGATAAACTTTGAACCTGTATAAACTGAAATTAAATGGTTCCAATCAAAGTGGCCTGTTACTGAGATTAACCTATGTTGTAATTGTTAATCCCATGGTTTAGAATCTGAAATAAGTGTTCTAGCTGCTAGTTTGAAATCACAAGTTTGTTTTTAAGTTAAGGAAAAATGCAACAGAATTAACATTTAAATTTAAGCTTGGCTAAAAGCTACCAAAACTGGAATAACAGCTTTCCTCACAGAGGCAAGGCCTCTCCCTCCAGCCCTCTCCAGCAGGAAATCACACTTAAGTGATGATTATAAGGTGGGGAAAGAATTTGGTCTGCAGTGGGGAAGAAGACAATGGACATCCTCCAGCTAAAGGAAATGTGAGGTGTGAAGGGTCGTAAATGGCCTCTGCCCAGGAGAAACAGGGAGGGGATGCTCCTGGGTCCCAGGGTGAGACCAAAGGGGTGGAGCTAAACAACCATTTGTTGCTTAACAAGGACAAAAGACACATTTTAAAAAGACTGATAATTTACTATTTAAAATAGTGCAAAATATAGAAATAACAGCATTGTTAATGTAATTTCTGGATGCACGAGTGAAAAGGCACCAGAACTCTGTGACATGTTCTGGGAAGAAACGTCGGAAAATGTGATATTACACAAAATGTATTTCTGATAGAAGTATGAAACTTTATACATGTATGCCCATGTTCAACACGCACATTTGTAGAAATGTGCTCCTAAATTGGACATTGTGTTCCGGATGAAAAGTGCAAAATTCTGTGAAAAGCAGACACAAGATCCCACAGCGACGCGGCTTGGAGGAGTATCTGCTACGCAAAACATGTAATCTGTATGTATGATTGTGGAAATATGTATTGTAGCAAAAGTAGATTTTGTGTTCAAGCAGCTAGGGTGGATTCTAAGCCTCATAAACCGACAACATAAAGTTGACACCCTGTTTTTCTCCTCCTGTCAAGGCAGAAAGGAGACCTTGACCAATCCCTGTCAAAGGGGCGAGCTTAGAATAAACCAGCATACACACGCCTTTATCATTAGCATTAATAGAGACAGCTCAGCACTCAGAAAGACAGACAGATTCACCCACTCTCCGAATGCTGGCGGAGCACCCTGCTGCAGAACTATCCATCTTACTTGCTCCAGACTCTAGAAACTTGGCAAAGCAGAAAGGCCCATTGCATAGCTGAACCATTCTCAGCTAGACCTTAAATTCCAGAACCAGAATCCCACCACCTAAGGGGAGCATCATATACAGCCGGGCTGTGCTGTACTGCTTGCCTGGTAAAGTAATTATCTTCAGAACCAAGAAGGGCGGTTCAATCCAATCGTGTGCCGTGCTGTGACCAGAGTGCATTGCAGATCCAGTCCAGAACTGCTGTGTGGTGACCAAAGCGCCTTGCAATTTACATACCCATTCCAGTCTGGTGTGCCCAGCCGTCTGTCCCAGAACCAGATTCCCTTCCCTGACCAGAATTTTGACAGACCAGAATCCTGACGGTTCCGTTTAAAAATATATCTAGTGAGTATCTATAGATAGAACTGTGTCACCGTTTCTTTCCCCTTCCTGTTTTCTCACTTGTGGTGTCCCTCAGGGATCCTCCTTATCACCAATTCTGTTTAACATTTACATCTGGGCCCTGATCTGTCTCATCCGCTCTTATGGGCTTAATTGTTACTCATATGCGGATGATACTCAAATCCTGATCCGTCTGGATCAGGACCAGTCTGAGGCCTCTGTTTGCCTCCACGATTGCCTTAAGGCAGTCGGGATTTGGATGGATCAGAATTGGCTAAAGTTAAATGGTGATAAGACGGAGGTACTGTTGGCAGGCTGCCCCCCTAACCCCTTCTTGTGGACCCACTGCTTTTGGCCCTCTGCCTTGGGCCCGTTACCTAATCCAGTTAGTAAAGTAAAGAATTTAGGAGTTATCCTTTCCGCTTCTTTGTCGATGTCTAACCAGGTCACGGCCGTGTGTCAGTCCACCCACCACCAGATCCGAATCCTCAAGAGGGTCATGCCCATGATCCGGGAAGCCCTCCACCCCCTGTGGTGGCTGCGTCAGTCCTCACACGACTGGACTATTGCAATTTGCTCTATCTGTCTCAACCTATTGGCCTTATCCACCGCCTTCAGCGTATGCAGAACCTTGCTGCTAGGCTGGCCACTGGCTTCCCTTATGGTGCCCACATCACGCAAGTACTTCGCCAACTGCATTGGCTCCCGGTGAACCAGAGAATTCATTTTAAATCTCTGTGCATTGTTCATCGGCAATTCATGGTCAGGGAGCTGAATTTTTGCAGCTTAAATTTACCCGATACCGTCCAGACAGGGACCTCCGCTCTGCTACTTCTAACTTGCTTACTGTCCCTAGGTTTAACCCGGAAAAAGAGAAAAACCCAGACTGACTACCCCTCTCTCTTTGGTCTGTCAAAGAACACAGGGGAGGGATGCACTAAACCTGCTTAATAATAGAGCAGAAAAATACACCTGTTGGGCGATACATTATTTAAGACTGGATTCGTTTTTACAAAAAATAGAAAAATCTTTTTAATATTTTCATTGTTTAAAAATTATTAAAAAACAAACAATTACAAATTACTACATGCATTCATAAACAGTTGCATATCAATCATTAGATTTGTGAGAGTCCGGGGTGCTACAATTAACATGTATTAGAAGCATAATTGTCAATTTCACTATGCAAGACACCAGAAAAAACACAATTAAGTTTTCCTATAGTCATAGTTATACGGCCATCTTCAGGACGGTCTTGCTTACTGAGAAACTTTGTTTCTTGCCCCTTGAGCATGTGGAATATCACGTCTGTGGTCGACAATGATGATTGAAGACCATGGAGTAGGGGCTTCTGGAACAATTATTTAGATACCAGGAGCCGGAACCAAAATCACCTCTGTATGGGTGGCCTCGGCGAAGAGAATTATTTAAGAAGTGGACTTGGGTTGCTATATGTGTTCGGGCTTTTTTCTGCAGTGTTCATCTGTGGAGATGCCCAACAACTTGTGTCTGTTGAAAAAGGAGATGTATTCAGCATTGGAGCTACTCGCTTCGCGCTGTAAATGTTCCAAAACGAAGCGAGTAGCTCCATCATTGTCGACCACAGACGTGATATTCCACATGCTCAAGGGGCAAGAAACAAAGTTTCTCAGTAAGCAAGACCGTCCTGAAGATGGCCGTATAACTATGACTATAGGAAAACTTAATTGTGTTTTTTCTGGTGTCTTGCATAGTGAAATTGACAATTATGCTTCTAATACATGTTAATTGTAGCACCCCGGACTCTCACAAATCTAATGATTGATATGCAACTGTTTATGAATGCATGTAGTAATTTGTAATTGTTTGTTTTTTAATAATTTTTAAACAATGAAAATATTAAAAAGATTTTTCTATTTTTTGTAAAAACGAATCCAGTCTTAAATAATGTATCGCCCAACAGGTGTATTTTTCTGCTCTATTATTAAGCAGGTTTAGTGCATCCCTCCCCTGTGTTCTTTGACAGACCAAAGAGAGAGGGGTAGTCAGTCTGGGTTTTTCTCTTTTTCTTCTTAGAATCTCCCTTCCTCCAGCCCTGACCCCCCGATAACAAAAAACTTTCGGAGTACCCACTTTCATAATTATTCCTAGGTTTAACCCGGCAAGGCTCGCAGTTAGAGCCTTTTCTGCCACCGCAGCCAAACTTTGGAACAGCCTCCCTGTATCTCTTAGGGCCACTGTTAACCATCTTGAATTCAGAAGAGCGTTGAAAACTAATCTGTTCTAAGCCCGACCACTCCATTGGTCTTCTTCGATTGGGTAGCTTCCCTTCCAGTGCCATGCCGCCTTTGGGCGAACGTGCGCTTTATAAATGTTAATAACATAACATAACATAGCATATGTACTTTGCATAGTCTCATCCCAATTTCAATTCCTCCTATCCGCAAATTCAAAATCACAGTATTCTCAGAACTTTTCTTACGCTGAGTTTCTTTCATTTGTTGTCTAAAATCATAAGTCATTAGTGTTGTGACTAACTAAAGTGAATCCCAGAAAGAAATTGAGTATCCACCACGTGAAGGATTCCCTGTCCAGGAACTGTGGAGATTCATGTGTGGCATTCTCTTTTTCAATAGTCATAATCTAGTGTAAGAAATCCCATTTGTCTTTGAAAAGTGCATTCCTCTTTCCCATTCTTGTACCTGTCTCGAAAAACGACCTCCACTAACGCGTCCATAACTCCCTCAATTTTTGTGCTAGAAACAACATTCAACATTTGCTTGTTGCTAACATCCTCAGCTTTAATTCACATCTAAAACCGCATCCCAAATCCATACGGTTCTCCTGTGATCGTAGTTACCGCGCACTGAAAAGTTTGCCGCAAATTTCGTTTCAGGGAAATTCTGACACGTGTAAAACAGCTTTTGATTGCTTCCGACCTTACTTTGAAGATTTCACATTTTTTCTTAGTATCAAATCATTTCTAGTGTTTGTATGCAACTATCCAAAGCGGCTCCCATAAGAATTTAAACAATTTCAGCAATTTAAACCATATTTAATGTTTTTACCCAATCCATTCTCAAGATAACTTTAAAACCATTCTGACTGCATGCCAATCAATTCTGTTTTTCTCTTGTGTTGCTTGGGGGAAATTGGGATTGATATTTTGTTTGAATTCTGCAACTCCTGAATACTTGTTCTCTCCTCCCATCTCTTTACATTGCCTATTGGGGTGTTGAGGGATGTTTAGGGGGAACCTTTAACCACAGTGCTATCCTATTTGATTTGAACACACACCCAAAGTATTCTTTCTGTACTGAATTGTTTTGCTCACTATTACTCCTTGTGTATTAAAGAGATTATCCATTGTTACATCCCCCATTGGTGATCATTGTGTACCCATTAAAACATAGTGTGATTAAATTGTGAATACATAAATAAATATTTTAACTTTGCAAACCAGCCTGATTCCAGGTTCAGTGTGACCGGGGGAGGTGGGGGGGTTCCAGGAGAAGGGCGTGATATGAGTGGTATATTGTTCAGAATAAAGAACTTTTAGACATAAAAATTATTAAGGATTTCAGTTGTGCATTGCACGCTAGGCGTTGACTTGGGTGTGTGCCGGATTGAAATCACTTACAGTGCTCCTACCTTATAAGCCTTAGAGGCCATCACCCCTTTCACTGAATGCGCGACATAGCATTCTATATTGAAGCCCGCTTGAAGCATCACCCATCTCACCCATCTCGTTAGGGGTCACTTTTCTGAATGGTCTCCGTATTGCAATGAGCAATTGAGACACCCCTGCTGGTCGCAGTTACTTTGTAATTTCTTCGTATTCCAGTAATCATCGAACTGGGCATAATTTACGATGATCCGGGAATGAGTCATAAGATATTGTTCTCAAATTTGTCTTGGTTCTCTTTGCGATATAAAAAGTTACTCCTGATGGGGATATCGATTTTCTGTTAACTTCCAAGGTTCTGACATCAGAAGCTCTCTTACACGATAAAAGGCATAACAGCATTGTCACTTTCGTGGTCAACACTTTTCTGGATAAATCCCTGTTTCAAGCCATGATGCAAAAAAGTTTCAAATGTCTGTGAACATCCCACAACATCCCTGGCTAGCCCAGGATCCCAGTAAATTGCCCATGCAATCAGGCTGAGGCTTCCCATTCTCACTGGTGGGTGGCTGATTCCCGTTGTGTCCCGCACAATCAGTTCACTCTTCAGAAGAGCTATCGGGTTGTTGTGCATCATCTCCAAAAGATGGGGGAACCAAGCTTGGCCCCTCCAATCGGAGATATAAGAATCAGAGAAACCTTTTGACTCCTCACCTGGGCCAATGTCCTCGCTTTCATGGAAAGTGGCGGGAAATGCATAGTCTGTGTTTGGACCCCAAAGTCTGGAGAAAAATGTCTGTCGCTTCTGCTTCATTGTCCGGTCTCCAGCTGAGGAACACAGGTAGCTGCTTGTTCAACCTTGATGCAAACAGGTCGCTCTGACATGGACCACATTGTGTCATCAGCACCTGCAATACCTTCTCGTCCAGCTTCCAATCACTGGCATCTCTGAGGAAACTGGAATTGCATTCGGCTACCTTGTTTTGTTGATCTAGCAAATATTCTGCCATCACCAACACTTTCCTCTGTAGGCATACGTGCCAAAATTCTTTATCAAGCTCCAGCCAACATTCTGGATCTCGTGCCACCCAGTCTGTCTATGTATCTAACCACGGATGTTGTCCATCTTGGAGAGTACGCAACATTGTGCTCTCTGCTGTGTCCATCATCTCATGGGGAATGAGCCTGCCAGCAATTCTAGGCAGTTGATGTGTAGAACTAGTTCTTTGCTTGACCACCTGTCTCCTGTTGACAGATCTCCACATCGGGCCCCCAGACCCATATGCTTGCAGCGGATTCTAATATTCAGTCCGGGGATGAGACAAATATTGCTCTCCCATTCCAGGCATCCATATGTTGTTGCCACCACTTCTGCTCTACTCTGGCTTCATGCAATAGAGGAACCTTCTGTCCGTAATATAAGCCCCTCCAGAGATGTTTAATCTTCAATCTCTGAAGGGCCCTGTAGTGGAGTGGCCTGGGGAAAATAGCTTGGATTGATTATGCAAAGCACCTGACCAGTCTGGCTATCTCCCGTAACGACATCACTTCTTTAGGCAAAGTATTCCTGATCTCGGTCCTGATGTTGTACACTTTGCTCAGAGTAAGACTTAGCGTTCTCTGCGACCTATCTACCATGAACCCCAGAAGTTCCATGGTTTGTTTCGGTTGCGTGAGGGATTTCCCTCAGTTCACCAAAAATCCTACCTGTAGTAGTAGATCTATTGTGGCATACACCTGCTCCTTGATAAAATCCTTGTCCTGAGACATTATGCATATGTCGTCCAAGTACATGATCAGACCTATCCCTTGCTCTCTCAGGAACGTCACCACCGGTTTCATCAGTTTGGTGAAACAACACAGTGCTGATGCCAGCCGGAAGGGTAGGCATGTGCCGTCCCATATGTACCCCTTCCAGCGTAATCTTAGCTCCCTCCATTGACCTGCTGGAATTAGGTAGGCATCCCTGAGATCTATCCTCACCAGCCAGTCCTATTACTGTAAAATGTCCCTCCAGAGGTTTATACCCTCTATTTTGAAATAACTGACCTCAATGTGCGTCTCCCTAGAAACATATTGTTATGAAACTTTCTGAGGAATGTGTTACCTGCACAATGGCAGCCTTTTGCTGCAGTCCTTATATTTGTGCATCCAGTAGTATATTGCCTGCTATGCTCTGTACTAACGGCTTTGGCCACTTCTCCTGTACTGGTAGGGTATAAAAGTCTATGTGAAAGCCTAGGACAGTATCTAGCGCCCAAGCATCTGTGGATATGTGACAACAGTTTTTTAAGCATCGCGCTAGCCTCCCACCTATAGGCAGGAATCACGTCTTTGAACATTCGCGCATGATAGTCAGCTCTCACCTGAGTTTTGTTCTTGCGTTTTGTGTGTCCCCAGCCCCTTACTCTGGCTCTTCCCCTGGGATGAAAGGGTTGGGCTTACATTCGTTTTGTTCTTTACAATGGTTCCTGTCTCCAAAGGACCTACCATATGCATTGTAGCTAGCAGAGTGGACCTGCCTCTGCCAGCCCGCCTAAACATTTGTTTTCTAAATACACTCTTCAGGGAAGCCTGCACCTTGTCTAAGGCTGCGTAGGTGTTGATGAACTTCGTTAACTCCTTCATGAACAAATTGCTGAACAGCTTGCCCTTACCCACCACTGCTGCCTCTGACATGGCCAATTCGTGGAACTTCAGTTCAATATTTACAAGAATGGATCTCTGCTTTTCCGCAGTAATTGCATTATCCAACCGACAAATGGCTCTCTGTACCCACCCGGTCAAAATCGAAGGGTCAATGGTCTCATTCTTTTCTTTTGCTTCCTCTGTATTTTTCTAAGTGGTCCTGGCATATCCGGCATTTTATCCTGGCATGAGCACCAGGGTCTATCTAGACCCTTCTTTACGCCCTTGACATATCTATGAAATCCCTTCTTGGAGATGTGGCCTAGGGCTCTCAGCCCTGAGCTTACTTCTAGCTTTGTCAGCTAGAGGCGTCCTGAGACGCTGTCTCAGGTATGCCGCATCCTTTATTGGTGGTTACCACTCAGATTATTGTGTGTGTATGAGTGAATAAGAGTCAAAGTCATCCCACCTTCCACTTACACCTCAGTGTTTTTCCTTTTATCAGGAGGCTTTTTTCGCCTTCACTGAGGAGGATATTACCTCCGCCTTCTCCTCTGAGGAATGATTCTGCCAGTCTTCATGTCCTTGCTCCTCCGAGCTCCCTGATGATATGTCCTGCCACCTGTGGCCTTTCTTCCATGACCTTACTGGCTTTCTCTTGGTTTTCCTCTTCTGTGGTGTGGCCTGGGAGCTTCTGTCCCCTCGTGTTTCACAGGCTTTCTTTCTTCCCATTTTTTTCTCCCTGGCTCACTTGCTCCCTTGAGCTCCTCCATGCCCTGTGAGAGTCGGAGCCAGGTCTCCATAAAGGAATTTTGATGGGATCCATGACCCAGACGACTGGTTCCCAGAGCCGTTTGAATAACTTGCCCCATACTGGGCTGAGCCCTTTTCTGGCTAACATGAGCCTTTCCTTCATCTCTAGAGCTCTCATTCTGCTCAGTGACTAGTGGGAGATTATTTATTCCTATATGCAGGATTCTTGGACCTGTTCCAGTCAGGTTATCTTATTACTGCTGCCCAGTATATTCTGCAGTAGGTCAGGCAAACTGCTGAATGATCAGTGAACAGTTTTTACTGGGGACTGTCCCCGCCAGATATATATTTTTGAAGAACGTACAGTCAGCAGGTCTCGCTGGGTAGCTTTTTGGCAGCCTCTCCGTGAATGCTCTATACACGATCTGTGTATCTGACAGCCTTGCTGTGTTTTTATAATAGCACACGTACCACACTTCTATCTTCTTCTGTGACCGCAATGCCCCCTACCTGCTGGCCTGTACGATTGCGGGGGCCGGAGCGCTAGCCCCGTCGCGACTGCAACAAATTAAAATAATTCCTTCACGGACAAGCTGCATCAGAACCTAAGATCA
Organism: Ambystoma mexicanum; assembly: GCF_040938575.1. Lineage (NCBI taxonomy): Eukaryota > Metazoa > Chordata > Amphibia > Caudata > Ambystomatidae > Ambystoma > Ambystoma mexicanum. Next base: position 81,048,604 of record NC_090938.1, read on the forward strand.
CTGCTCTTCTGCTGCACACCCAACACGTGCTGCCACCAAATATAGTATTGTACACACAAGAAATGATCACCACAATGAAAAAATGTATAAAGAAGTATATACTTAACTTACTGCTCGATCAGCACAGAAATAGGATAATGTCAAGATGGTGGCAGCGTTTATGGGACTTGAAGTGAGATGACTGGTCTGGGACATCACATGTTCAATGAAAGAGCAATAATATATGAACTACCAACTAAGACTTCATGGGATTTGTAGTTTTTTAAATCTTTTGTGTGAATATATAATTGTTTGGTTTTTATGCTGCTCAAGAAAGTAAAACTGAGAGAAAGCATAATATGAGCCTCTGGGTCTTGACACTGAATCCATTGCTGAGAAATGTAAGTGCTACTTTTTATTTTCTAATCCCCTCTTTCTTCAATTCATTGTTCATCCTTCCTCCTTCCTGTCCATGCTCAATATACAAGCATGCCATTGTTCCTTTGCTCAATGTCTCCCTCATTATTGTAATCCATCCTACTGGTAATTCCCACTTGGAGGATTGTTTCAACACCGGATTACTGCATAGTAATTACAATTACAGCATGCAGTAACCTAAGAGTAGCCACTTGACTATAAATGTACTGGTCTGTCATAGGACATACAGGCCCTCATTCCGAGTATGGAGGTAGTCATGGCGCTATTTGCGCCATGACTACCTCTCATACCGGTACCGACTCCGACTTGATTCAATGGGGACTTACCCGTGTAGTCCAACTTTTGCGTGGCCGGTAAGTCCCCATTGAAAAATCCATTCCCCATTCCCATTTGAGCCCCCATTGTGCTGAATGGGAATGGGGAAGTAGTTAATAATGGTACCGCAATTTGCTGTACCGTTATAAGCTCTGAAGTCCCTTAACGGGTCCCGTCCATAAAGCTTGGGACCTCGGAATAGGGCGCAAAGGGTTTACCGGCACCGGTGTCCTTACCGGTGCCGGTAATCCCTTTGCGCCCAACTCGGAATGAGGCCCACAGCCTTATTACGAGTTTGGCCATATTTCAGCAGTAAATCAATTGTAATACCGCCAAACGGAACTACTGTTACCCCCACTTGGTTAGGCAGATTTACCGTGTGATTATCAGTGGTAGCAGGCAGTGTAAATCCCCATTTTTTAGAGTCCATAAGACTCCATGGGTATTTCAGCAGAATTACAGTTGGCAGTAATTCCACCAGCAGAAATTCTGCAGATTATGCAGATATTTGGTAGTAAGTGGCACATTTTCCTGCAGGTTTTTGCAGAGGAAAATTCTCTACCTCAATGCAAAACCTGTGGGACGGTGAAGCGGTGATGAGCCAGTAGCAGCATTTTCACCACATTGCTGCCTTTTTCTACTGTGACACCGTACTCGTGACTAGGCCCTTGGACTCGTTCCTGAAATGAGTGCATGTGTTTTTATTTTATGTTTCAGTCTCTTACAGGGCACACCTTCTGCTATTTTCCTGGCCTCTGGTACATAAGGACCTGCAAGTGATGAGTCTGGCTGCAGTAGGAGTAGAGTGCAGAGTTCAAGGTACTTGTTCCTAAACTGTTCATTCCCGCTGATCGGAAGAAACCAGACGTGTGTACAGTAAAACATCTAAGTTCTTGTGGAAGCCTAGTGTCCGTTGATACGTAGTCTGAGCCTATCGTTGAGTGGGTATGTGTGGTTTTGAGTATGAGTTTGAGTGGTGACCCGGTTGAGTTATTTCATGCATGCATGTCATTTGCTTTGAGGTTGTGGTGAATGGTATAAAATGCAATGTTACAGTGACATGGTTTTGTGGAGGGAAGTGGTGCTGTTTAATGTTGGAGGCTGGAAGTTTATTAGGCAGCTAGTTTTGGATCTGGGTGAATCAAGGCCATGATGGGCCTTCCATCTCTGGTCTAGCAGTGCATAACATAAAATGGCATTGAGCAGGATAATTGCTGGTTGGTAAGCATATGACACATGTATTCTTTGCAAATGGGCTTTACTACAGTATTACGTGCAGTGCAGCGTGAGAGCTCAACAGAACGGTGTGGACAGTCCCTTCACTCTACTTGACAGTATGGAAATGCTGTGGTTGATATGGGAGTGCATGTTGTGTGGTGAGTGGTTGGCTATGTAATTTGATAGTATATAGTCATGTACGGCTGCATTGCACCATCTCCTCATTTGCAGTTGAGTGGCACCGCAGTGGGAATATCTGTGCGTTAGCACACATTTGCAATATGTAGTGGACAGTTGGACAGAAAGCCCTGACAAATGTCCACACAATTGCTGCCCCTGAAGTTGCATCTGGATTAAATTGACTTGGCAAAGGGTGACATAGCTTAATGATAGGGCATAGAGTGGCAGTTCTCTCTCCTCGGCTGGCTCCCTCCTCTGGAACAGCCTCCCCTTGCTCTCTGTCTTGAGCTGGATCTTCTCCAATTTCAGAAGCTCCTCAAGAATTTCCACTTAACCTCCTCCTTCCCCCCTATCACTTCCGTGCTAATTACCCCATAGGGACTGAGATTGATGGCCTGGGACATTGTGTGTCATTCTGGGTACCAGCCCTCTACCCAATCGTCCTCAGCCTTCCCCTTCATCCCAGCACTTGCCTTTGGGCACCCACTGGCTTGTGTTCTCAAACGCCTGCACTTATTATTGGCAGGTGATCACTCTGTACCAAGCGATCGCTGCCAGGCAATTACTGTTCCACATAATTTACTCCTTGGCATGTTCCTCTGTAGAACTCCTAGCACGTACCCCTTTCCCTGTTCCTTCTCTCTCTCCCTGCACTTACACTTTCTGAATGCTCACAAGGCCCAGTAGGAACACCCCTGTCCCGTTCATCAGTGAAAGTCTTACCAACTGTCCTTGGCCATGTGGAACTTGGCAAGAGAAATAGACTTTGAAAACAAGAAAATAAAGCAAAGATTGGTCGGTTATGTTTCTGATTCAGTTTCACATGGGAATCCTCATCAATCTTTCCAGCTGCCTCACCCAGGGTCACTCAGATAAGAAACTGCTTCAACATCAGACGGCCTGCCAGCACTGAACTCTGCCTCCTGCCAACTCCCTGTTACTCCGTCTCCCAGTGCCCGAAGATGTCTGACCATCACCCCCTCTCAAACCCTTTTTATACATCTCCCTGCCACTCAAGGGAAACACCTCCCCTTCCAGATCATTCTACTGGACATGGCACGTGATTCTATTGTTGGAGAGCAAGAAGATACATCTCTCCTTGAGTTTCGTGCTACAACAATGCCCTGTTTCAGTGAAACAGATCTTCACATTTTTTATCACCCAGCACAACTTCAACCTGCATGGAATTTCCATTTAAAAAGCATCATGCTTTTTCCAAATCTGCTGGTGGTATATTTCAACATAGCGTAATTTGCACTAAATATTGTTAAGGGATTCCGTTACATCTTAACTGGGATTGGGTTAGGTTAGTATGTTAATTTATATTAGTATTATGTTTATTGTAGACCAGTCCTTTGAAATACCATCCTGAAGTAACGTGCAATTTCAATCATCTATTTAATTCTGCCTGAGACTCATACTCTTGAGTCCAGAAGTAAGTTTGACCCCCCTGAGCCCCTGTTGAAGTTCAAACTCATGCTAACATGTGCATGCTAAAATGATGAGCTACGGTTTAAATGTAGAAACTCACTGCTACAATTCAGAGCCCCTACACCTATAGGCTCCAAGGAATGAAAAAAGGTCCCCATTTATCCTTGCTAAGTAAGCAGGGGAGTAGGTTCAGAGAAATCTAAGATCCCACCCTACTATGAACAGGTTCCCTGCCCAGTTTGACTCCTGGGACTTTTAGAGTGTGGGCAATGCCAATTGGGCTAAGGGCAGCATTTGGCAGCCATTCTGCAGGCCACAGTGGCAGGCTCTGGAAGCCCCAGTTGTGTGTTCCATAAATCACCAACAGGCCTGAAAACCCCCTCACAGGGCACACACTCCCACAGGCAAAGAATGAGTCCACTCACCGTGTGTTGAGACACATTTTAGAATGTTGCTGAAGTCACAGAGGAGGTTCTTTACAAGGAGCTTGTGGAAATGTAAAACAGGATATTTCACAGAGCAAGGGAATTTGTTCAGATTGGCACAAAGAAGAGTTCACTGACACTCAGGAGGCGCTCTCTGGCTGGTAAGGCGGACCCATACTTGTGTTGGGGTATTCCACTTTTGCCGAATGCATTATCTGTGAATTTGTTGCCACTTTTTTTTACCACAGTTGGTAAGTATGTGCAAGCTTTATAAAAGGGGAGGCGGGGGCTGGAGGCAGGGTTGCAGGGATTTGCGCCACCACTTTCTGTAGTAGGTGGCACAAACAGAAAATATATCGGCAAAGTTTCCCTTCGGGCAAAGGTAAATCAGCAAAGCAGCAGAGATCCTGCTTGGATGCTGTAAATGGATGAGTTACCCCCGCAGGGTGCCATACAAGAATGGCGCCATTTTTTGCTGCGATATTAACCCATGGAAACTGCGGGGGAAACCCACGCAACCCTCATATTTTTTTAAAGGGAACAGGAGACACCCCCTCAACCCCCACCCGCATTTACCCCATAAAATATCCCCATAAATAATGTTGCCATGGCCTTTCCCGGCGACCATATAGATGGCAACATTATTTATGGGGATAATATTACCTGATACCCCCAGCAGATCACCCCATTACTGTACCATGCGCATTAATGCACAGGAGGGTCAGTTTTGAGCCTGCAGTACATTACATGGCAAAGGGAGCGAGGGTGTGCACATCTTTGACTCCCATTGGGTGCTCCCGACAGGTTTTTTTTGTGACGTTTTTGGGATGTTCTAACATAGGCCTACAAAAGAAGTTTAAAGCATCTGACACTTGTACAGCGTTTAGCTCGAGCTTGCGTGTCGCGGGCGCACAATGTAACAAAACCCAAAGTAGTATTCAAATGTATCATCCTGCTATTTTCTCGATAACATGCTACATGTTATGTTATGTTATTTGGCATGTATATAGCGCTCTATATATATCATTGTATGACCTCACAGCGCGTGTGGGTTGAACGCCCTCAGGAACCATGCTTTTTGGCAGTCGGCAGAAGCAGGAATTATCACTGCCTGGTTTTTCTGTTGCTGAGGAACTTAAGAGGGCCTTCTGGAGTAATAGAAAGCATCATTGCTACTCGCATTTTCACACTGCAGGAAGAACAGCAGCAGCAGCCTGGTTACCTCGCAGAATGCATGGACGGGTTGCAATTGCATACATTAAACTCTAGGTTTAGGTTGAATTATTCATGTCGCCCTTACGGCTATTTGGTGGAGGAAAATAAACTTCTCTGTACCTTTTAGTTTACGCATTAAATACTGCAGTGATCAATGGGTTGCACGGTCCCCCGTCGGCGGGTATATAAATTAATTCGTTTGAGGCACATCAAAGATTTAGGAAGTCTTCGCTTTAGGTAAATTAAAGCTGTTCTTTAGCATCCTTAGGCTTGGTCACGAGCCAGTTTGCATCATGTGACGTGTCGCGCACAAGCAACTTCTGTTTCATGGCTAAAATAATGGTCTAGTTCTCTGGATAATTATATTGAAAATGAATGTATCCACTCCTGCATATTGAATGCTTTGGATGTGGGGATGTGATTTGGTAGCGCTGGCCGAGTATTTGCTAGACTAGGTGGTCTTATATGGGGGTCTGGTGGTCAAGAGTGGGACTGCTTTGCTGGGATCTCTATAGGAAAGATGTAGTTTAACAAGTGGTTTACAGAGTAAGTAGAAGCCAAATACTAATAATATTCAAAATTATTAATATCAGGGTTTTTATTTATTTATTTATTCTGCATTTGTAAGGCGCCTATCCAACAAGTACGTTCTGTTTCAAAATGCCAGTAATATAGCAATTAATGCAGCCTTCCTTCCTGAGCCATGAACTTTCATAATAGATTATATTAATTAAGTAATATGTATTAAGGTGTGGGCTTTTCCAGCCACTAACGCCATATCACTGAGGCACATATAGCCATTAGCACCCCAAAGATTTGAGGTGAGGTGCTAATGATGATTTATTTTTATTTAGGGGTTTCTATTTGACATGTTTCACACGACGAGTTCCAATTAAAAAAAAAAATACCAATCAAGCAAGATGTCTACTAAAGAGAATAGAGGCTGTTTTCTATGTCCATGGTAGCAGGGAGGTGCAGAATGGCTACAACGGGGGAGATAAGAGGTATGTGGGAGTTCCAGGGAGACGTGTGCCAGGGGGTGGAAGGTGGGGGAGGGAGATTAGTGCACTTTGAGTGACCGAGAGAAGTGCCATAGCGAGGAAATGGAAATGGCGGCATGAAGCAGAGATGGTGGTGTTTAACCGATTAACTAAAAGTCACAATCAAAATCTAAAATCATACTGTTGACTATTGTCCCGCGTATGGCAAAATATCAATAAATGACTGATGGGTCACAAGGACTTCTCAACAAAATCTTCACTCTGATTTCAATTAGGAAATTTGGAGTACCACGCAGTAAATCCTACAATCCTCGCTCCTTTATTGCCGGGTGCCTCTCTCCGGGTGCAAAGACCCAATTAATGGCACTCAGTTGATCGGCATGGGAAATATGAAGGACTCAGCTAACCTTGCTGGGATTTCAGCGTACACATGTCTTGCTTACTCATGTCAGATCCGGTCGCTTAACCTATGAGAAATTTGAGGATGATGTTGGCTTCCTCTCTTAAAAGGAATGATCAGACCACACAAATAGGGATTGGAAATTCCAAGGTGATAACAGAGCTGGTCCTCAGATTAAGGTCAATGAAGGGTATTCCCAGGAAAAAAAAATAAGAAGAAGAAGGTCTGGACCAAGCTAGGTAATCAAGGAAGACACTAGTTGTCAGCTTTATTGTGTTATCTCTATTCAAATTGCAGAGGTGTACCTATAAGGGGCAATTGAGTCTAAGCCAGTGGTCTTCAAACTGTGGGGCTAGCCCACATAAGGGCTTTGAAGAATGCAAGCTAAACCTTCAATCGCTTAGTTTATTGTTAGTGTTAACCATTACACATTAGAAACGATCCCTTGAATGCAGCATTTACATTATGTTGTATCCTGGCTGGCTTCCACAAGGATTGTGTGTTGGATGCGTGGAATGTGGGGAGAGAGAGGGAGAGAGAGAGTATGTGTGTGTTTGTGTGTGTGTGTGTGTGTGTATGCGCGCATGAACGCACACGATGAGGGTGTGCGATAAGAAGGAGTTTGTGGGCTGGGAGAAATGTTGGCTCCTGGACGGGGATGGGAGGAAGGAAGGCGTGAACATGAAAGGAAAGGTTCTAAAGTGATTGACATGCATGTATGTAATTGAGTGAGGAAAAAGAAGGGGATTGTGAGGAGAAAGGGTGATCTTTTGTACAGTGAGCCCGGGCCAGTATATAAAGTGATGAGAGGTGCTCTGAGGTTCATGGGTGGTCCGTTGTGGAACTTAGAAAGGTTTGCAAAGGTAAACATGGGTGGATGTGTGAGAGGTGATGAATGAGGGAGAAAGGGAGGGATGTTTTATCCTGGCTGGCAGCCACGAGGAGTGTGTGTTGGATTTGTGGAATGTGGAGAGAGAGAGAGAGAAAGAGAGAAAGAGAGAAAGAGAGAAAGAGAGAGAGAGTATATATGTCTGAGAGCTAAGAAGGATTCTTAGGGTTTTTTTTGGCTGGGGGAGGTGCTTTCTCAGGAGGCTCGCCCAGGGGAAATGCGCTCGGCTTGGAAGCAAGACGACAAGGAGGAACACAGGTTCGATCCCCGGATCCGTGATTAGAAACTTCTGGGTATTAGGCGCGGTAGAAATAACCAATTATGATTATAATTACAATTGGCGCCTGGATGGCCGGGGCTGCTAACGACTAGCTTCAATGTTAATAAAAAAAGCTCTATTGATGTGTGTCGTGTACGCACCTTCATTTCACATTAGAACTAAACACATCTTAATATATATAATTATATGTACACTTTACATAAACAAGGGGGTGGCACTATATGAAGTCCAAACTCAGAAGAATATCTGTACAACTGCCCTTGCCTTACAGCTTACCTAATGTGCCACACAGGGTGTGGATGCCTCCACACTGACGGCTGAGGGTCATCTTGAGAAGCAGGTTGCCTTGGCTCCCCCATGCATGCCGAAGCTACCGATCAAACGTTCACCTGATTTTAGACAGAGATTATGGAGGAAGCTCACCTGATTTGGGATGGATGTTATGGAGGAATCTCAAACTTCAACTGATTTGGGACGGAGGCTATGGAGGAAGCTCAGACTTCACTTTGTCAAATGAGAAATTATATCGTGCCTCCTATTGCAATGAATATATGTATATTGGCCTATGCCAAGCTGCTTGTAAATCACTTGCGAAGAAATCCGTGTTGCAAGGTCCTGACCTTAAAATCAATGTAAGCCACCATTTTAGGTCAATCCGCCATTTTAGGTTCGCTTTGTAAAGTCACCTTGTGAGTTAAAATGCTGGACAATGTCATTCCTATATACAACATAGCCGTCTTGACCTCTGTGTGTAATTAATATGTAACTTGCCTGCAGGCCACTTGTTGAGGTCGTGAACTGAGACCTTGTCCTTCGTTGACCTGTGTGTAAAGGATTACTCGCGTCAATGAAACTAATCCGCGAGCATATGTTAAGAACAATGCATTCAAATACTGAACTAAGAAAACTTGTTTAACTACATTGTATTAATGTTTGTGAAGACCTGCATGGGAAATCCCAAAACACACAGTTGCCGAGTAGGCTTGTTGACGTATGTATTAAAGGCAAACTAGTTGCATGTGGATATGCAAACTCGGCATGAACACTAGATCAGTAGTGTATTAGAGGAATATTAAACCGAAGTAGGGTTGGACATCGTGTTCGCAAATAGTATAAAAGAGCAACAAATTCTAATGTACAACATCTCTCACTGAATACACCAAACCACGCTGGAGTTTGCTGTGTTGTACTGAGGGCCGATAGCTATCTGATTTTGCTTTGTTCTTTGTAACTGATTCAGTATAAATTAAAGTTCTTCGTATGTTCCTTTGTAACCCGTGTTCGGTGTATTTCCTTTTGGGGTACTCAGCCTCGATATTTTGTTTTTGCTTTCACAACCTGATCTGAGACAGGGGCTATGGAGGAAGCTCAAACTTCACCTGATCTGAGATAGAGGCTATGGAGGAAGCTCAAACGTCACCTGATCTGAGACAGAGGCTATGGAGGAAGTTCAAACATCACCTGATCTGTGACAGAGGCTATGAGGAAGCTCAAACATCACCTGATCTGAGACAGAGGCGATATAGGAAGCTCAAACTTCACCTGATTTGGGACAGATGCTATGGAGAAAACTATTTCAGGCTGGTGCAGGATAGGGATGAGCCACTCTTTATGGAGTAACATAAATGTGAGAAAAGAATAACAAATGGAACACTCTTGAATGAGAGATTCCATTGCATCAGCTGTGCAGCTAACTTTCTTTGTCTTCCACAAACCTTATCAAGGCAGCAGGCATGTGGCCCAAGATAAGCTCAAGCTATAAACTTCCACACACCAAATGGGTTAACTCTACATTGTTCTACCATGTGCCCAATAGGCAAATATTGTTAGTGTTCCTGGTCATATGGATCGAAATGTCTTCCTTAGAGATATCTACAATGGCCTTCCCCAATCCCTCGAGTCCCACATTTGATAGAGCATAGGCTAATGAAACCATTGTCTAAGATAACTTATCCACGGTTGGCCATCCGTTTCTTCAAACATGAAACACTTCTTAGCAGGCCTGCTAAACCACTTCTTCCTGGAGACTTTGACAGATTCTTGTCCAGTTCTTAAGGGAAAAGTGATACACTCAACATACCTGTACCACTGGTCCATCATCAGAGCATGCAATGGAGTTAACCATTCTACCTTGACCAAGGATCAACGGAAAGACACTTGCATATTCAACAACTAGCTCCATTGAGTGGGTGAAGTCCCAAATCACAGTGACATACTGGGAGTGCCTTCAATCAAATAATTGCCATTGCAGTATGTATTAACAGGATCACAAGGAGATGATCACAAAATAATACGTCCCCAGCTAAGCGTCAGGGGGAGAGGGCACTTTTTGTAATTCGTCCATGCCAGACAGAAACTCAACACATAAAGTCCCAGATAGTCTAAGCTTGTGAGTGCTTTCTCCATTTTAGGCCATCCATTTTGGTTTTGATGCTTGATGACCAACATCTTAGCCATAAGTGGCTAAGAACAGTGGGTCTTCCAAAATGAGCGGATCATTACCAACTAAAACTTGTGTCACTGTGACAGAACCTCCCTTTGGGACATTTTTGGGAATCTTGTAGAGGGTATGCCGAAGTAGGTTACAAATAGGGAGAGCATGGGTCTACTCCCCAGTTGGATAAAATTGCGCATGCTTGGAGGAAGCGAGTGGCCTTGGTTAGGCCTTAGTATATCTCTTCAGTGCAATTCCAACCTTGTATACTGCTCCCATAGACTGCAAGCGACAGGAAAAGCAGGTGGTATTGCCTTCTGTGCCTGGTCACTAAATGAACAGGTTGTGACTATGCTGTGCATCTGATCAAGGTCTAGGAAACAACACCCAATGACCCCTAAACATCCTAGATAAATGAACCAAGCATGAGGATAATGAGTGCTCTCTGACCAATCTGCACAAATATCTGAGTACAAAAGATTTAAACATTATAGAATGGCTCACGCGGTGCAAAACTATACTTTATTATGTCAACACGTTTTCCACTCACAAGAGATACCTAAGGCAAACATGGGACAATGATTGTCTCAATTTCTTAGCTGTGTGTATTGAAATATGATGCAGTTCTCATGTGACCCAGAATTTACTTGGAGTAGAAGCACAACAAAAAGCCTAACATGGCAGATATCCAGTTTCTAATTTTATTCAATGAAGTGGGTCATCTCTTAGTGGTGGGTTTCTGGGTGCCGTCTACATGTCGTGAATTCTATTTTGTGCCTCTTTAGAAGCTTACTCATGTAGTGTAATGTAAATGATTATTTATAACGCGCTTAATACCCAGAGGTTTCTAAGCGCGCAACCAGTGTTGCTCCGCATCGTCTTGCTTCCAAGGCGAGTGAGTTGCCCCTGAGCTATCCTCCGAAGATGTGATAACATTTTGATCCTATCCCTCGCCTGAACAGGGGAAAGTACTCTAGCTATCCTAATTCTACTTTAAATGCACCCGAGACGGTTTTGTGCCATACATCTTAGTCCTCACATTGACTAGAGAGAGATTAGACCATAGTTCTTTGGGCAGTTGTGATCAATTGCAGCAAGAAATACCTCCTTTAGGCAAACATGGCTGTTAAATTCATACCAGCCTGAGCCAGTTAACCATGTCTGCCGCAGAATAGGTAGTTAACATTATTAGCACCTTGGGGCTTTTATGAGGGTATTGATCGCAGCATCGCAAAGCAACTGAGCACTTTACAAATCATAGGGGGAAAGACACAGTGAGAGAAGCAGATCACCAGGGTGTGAGGGGGGGTTAATAACAGGGGAGAGAGGGTGGGCAATTTGGTGTCAAGGGATCTACAAGCAACTTGAGGGGAAACAGTGGAGAGCAGATCCTCCGATCTCAAATAGAGTGTGAATTGAGGGTGTGGGATTAGGTATTTGGGGGAGCCATTCTTTGAAGAGGAGGGTCTTCAGCTCCATCCTTAAATGTAGAAGTGAGAGTATGAGTCTAGCGTTGATGGGTTCCAGAGACGTGGGCGGGTAGACAGAGAAGGCTGTCTTCTAGTTCCGTCCTTCCTGCCCCGGCAAAGTTGAAGTGTGCACATGTCCTTTCTTCTAGCAGATCACAGGCCTCTGGAGGGGTTTAGGTCTAGTTGAGCGGAAAAAATTGACCTTTTCAATATTGACCTAATTTATTTTGCTTGTTTTTTGCTAAAAAATGTGGGAGGAGACCCCTCGCCCTCCCGACCTTCCCCCAACTTAACCTATTCCCTTACCCCAGCCCCCATCTAAATTTTGGGCTAAAAAATCTATGTAGGAAATAGTCTGGTGCTGAAGACATTGCCAACTATCTCGCATTGAGCTCAGAATACATGCTTTTCTGCTGCATTACATACCAATGCTGTTTTGTTCTGTGCAGTAATCTGAAGGTGAGCTTCCACTGGTGGGCTCTAGGAAGCGCTGTGGCATGTTTAGCTTGTTCGTTGAAAAACCTATAATGAGTTTCAATAAATATTCTGTAAAAATTCAACATAATCAAGTGCAAAGGTTGTATGTGTTCACTTCTTTTCTGTTGTCAGGGGTTGCATTGTGTGTTTTAGCGTTGCCTTTTTCCTAGAAAATGGAACCTGCGCACATTGCTCAGTCTGCCGCGATGAAACTGGTCACATGCTTTAATTCGACCCGGGTCATTCGTAACCAAAAATCCCAATTAGCAAATGTGTCTGGTAACCAGTAAATAGATCATGTAATTCCTTAATATTGTTTATTCAGTATGTTGTCTCTCTAAGCTAAGTCATGGTGGGAAGGGTGTGTCCAGGCAGATGTGTTGGTTTCAGACTCCCATCATCCCTTACCATTCACTCTGATGGCTGGGGCTGATGGGATCTGTATTGCCATTAATATTCCCAGGCCATGCACCACAGTCCTGCTCTGACTGGAGGTAATCCCCTCCCTAAGAACTTACATGGAATGGCTGTATCATTCCTATGACCCCATTGAAGCTTTTGCTTGAACCTTTGTCACTTTCACTCAAAGTTGAGCAGGCACATGAAAAAAAAGAGAAATTTGCCTTTTCTACTTTACTTAAAAGCGTGCATTCCTTTGCACCATGTACTCTTATCCACATCCGTTCCATAGGGAGTGAAATGTGTAGGTGTTGAATCAGTCTGTATGTGTACAATGCCCACAAGAACAACGTGTCTGGACTTGTCTTTGATAAAGAAACAATCAATAACTCAGTCATTGAAACTGAAGGCGTTGAAGAATGACCATGTTTTTCATATTAAATATATTTATAAAAACATGCGTTCACTCAGTCGAGCATTGACATTTTTGGGGACCCCTACCCATTACCATTCTCTAAAACATTCATCAATGATTTGATGCACTTTCCCCCAAAAAATGTAACTCTTCACAATAGTTTGGGTCCATTTGACCTAAAATATTTGACCTAATCACATTTGATCGGATGTACTATTTTTCGGTCTAAAATGCAGGGGGTGACCCCTCGCAAAAAATGTAATTGAATTTGACCGAAAAAAGGTCAAAATAATTCGATCAAATGTTTTAGGTCAAAGGTTTTTAGGTCAATTATGCTGACACCTTTACGCAATATCTTGCTAAAATGAACCGTTAATTCGACATTACAAAACTATAGGGTCCTTATTGTATGTAATTCATTTCACTGCTTGCCATCATGATACCTGTGTATCAGTGTAATCATGTTAGGTGTGTAGTTATCACCCGCTATCAGTTTGAAAGCAGGGTTATATTTTCGTTGTCGATGGTTATAAGAGGTATTGGTCGAGAACACGGTTGAGTGGGTACCGTGATACAATGTATTGGCCCACGACTATATGCAAGCAATAGCATTCCCAGTGCCTTAAGTGGCACTACAAATCGAGCCGGGGCTTATCGAGGGCGCATGGCCTAACAACAGGGATCTTGATGTCCCATTAGGCCACGCCACCTTGACGAGTCCCGGCTCAATGGGCTACTGGCACCCCTGCCAGCCAGCCTTTTGTAGAGATTAACACCCTCTCCCCTATTGGGGAGAGGGTGCTGATCTCTGCATTTATTTTATATAGGCTTGCCTGGCAGGGGACAGCGCCTCGCCTATTCAGCCTTAATGGTGGTGCTGCCCCTCACCAGCTGGGGAAGGGCAGCGTCACCATTAAGGCTGAAAGGGCGAGTCCACTGGAAGCAGAGGCCTTTTTCCCAAAGACTGAAACTCCCGCGAATCCGCGGGAGCTTCAGTATTTAGAAAGCAAGGCCTATGCTTCCAGCGGCCTCACGTTTTCTCCATAATGGTGGCGTCGGCGGCCCACGTGCATCACCTGATTAAAGGGATGCCTCGCAGGTGCGGCGCCACCATTATGGCTGAAAGGCATTTTTTTCTGATGCCTGAAGCTCTCGCACACGAGCGAGAGCTTTAGGCTGTAGAAAAAAATGCCTTTTCGTGTAGTGGCCGGGGCTGCCAGGGGAGATTAGTGGGCCCCGGCAGGGCCCCGCCTCAAAACGAAATTTCGGAGCCTGCTGGGCCCCGGCCCACTTAAAGCCCTGAGCATTCCTTATAGACAAAATGTGTTCATCTAATCTACTTGCAACTCATCTCATTAAAAATGAAAGGTGTGCCCTCCTTTCAGCAGTTATATATATGTTTTCTAACTGAAACATATCGCAGTCTGTCTGAGAGCTGCAATTCAATTACTAATCGCCCAGGTGAAGCAGGCTCAACATGCCTCGTCTCTTGCACAAAATACAAAAAAATGATCCAAAATATTGTGCAGACTTTTGTGGTGCATTCATTATTCTGCCTGTTCAAAAACATATCAATTCGGGCTATGAAATATCTCTCGTGCATCACACATCCGCTGGGCTTATTCTGCTGAACTCCCATCGCAATCTCGTTCTGCTCATCCGCTGGGTTTCTTCTGAGCCTGCTGCTTCCGTCTCTACCAAGCATATCCAGTTGCATATGTACTCACTTCCCTGATGTATCCAAGTATCCTGGACCCGCTTGGCCAATGTTTGCTAAGGTTTCATTTTAAGTAGCTGCCATGAATTAGAGCGCCAAGCTGCACGTTTCACTCTTTGGCTGCATCCGGTCTCACTGATGAAGGCACTGGGCACCAAGGCTAGCACTGCAGACATCCTTGCCACTGCAGAGCATGGCATTTCGGCATGAAGTCACTGAGAACCGCTGAGCGCATGCAGCAGTTTTAATTAGCTGCAGAAATGGTTCATGGTTTGATGGTTAGCATGTTGCCATGCTCGTCCACCAGCAATGGCTATTGCAGTGGCATTGTATCTTGCTTTCAAAAATGTTTTGAATAAAATGATGTTTTCTCTCCCTCTCCATTGCTTACCTAGCGATGGCTTTGTATGTTTTTGTACTGAAATGTAAATGTGCTTGGGATATATTATTCTGTGCTTTTTTTTCTAAATGAGATTCTGTCCATAATGTAATGTGTTTGCATTGTACAAAAAGCTATTTTGTATACACAAGTCATCCAGTCATTGTTCTTCCTAGCGTTGCAGGTGCTTTGCACTTGTTTCAAACCGTCCTTGCCTTTCTATGCACCAGTCCTGTGTTTACATCCAGATCCTGTTTTTCATCGACTTGTAGTGGATCAACCTCTCTTGTTCTCCTTGGCCTTCTAAGCTCTATGCGGGTATTGTACTGTTCTGCCCTTCTGTTATTTGCTGTAAACATGGACGTCTGTTGCTCTTTCCTTACAATGGGATGTATGAAGGTGTTGCTGTACTGTTCCTGCTATTTCTTTCACTTGCAGTGAACAATGACATTGTAGGTCCTTTCTGACTTATAAGTGTTATGAAGGTGTTAATAAACCCATTCTTTAGTTGCCGGTCCATCTTTACCTTGCCGTTAAAATTATATGTGAGCGCATGACGAGTCAACTTCCGGGGCACCAGTGGTCCAGGGATGAATATCGGTTTCTAAACCATCAATCAGCCCCACACCACTAGTACACCAGAAGGGATCCGAACAAATTGTAATATAAGTAAATTATAAACCTCCTTGTCCAATTTTGATAACGTGGACGGAACGGCAGGCTTATCTTCACGAGGTCGTGGATCGTTGGTTAGTTGCAACACAACACAAGTGCAATTGTTACCCAATGATAAAAGGGCCTGTGCAGTCAAGGATGTGTAAACATATCTACTTTATTATTATTACAACATAAAGTTCTATCACACTACAAAATATATCCCACACTGTGAAGGAACACAGAGGACAGACAGTTTCAGGAATGAAAGGGATACACTCTGCATACAGGCAGGAGGGTAGTCGGTAAAGAAATCAGTCTTACCTGTTCAAGGTTATTTGGTTTCAGCACCAAAGGAGCAAGGGGTTTCAAATGTCACTAGGGGCCATTGGAGAAAGACCACAGAGACAGAGCCACAATGTACCTGGTGCTTGAGATGATCTTGATGCCCGACAGCATTGAATCGGATCCAGAATAAATTTGCATCTCCTGTGACAGAGTACAAGACGGTAGACAGATGTGGGTATCAGGCAGTTCGGCAAGTGAGGCTGGACGGACAGCTGCAGGCTGGCCTACACAGTGGCGCAGGGTCAAGAATCATTATATCTGTGCTGGTTGGCAGATTTGAATGCCTGTCAAGGTGTTTTGTAAGGCTTTAGTGATTGCTGCGTGACAACAGTCAATGGTGCAGCCGGTCGTGGTTCAAGAGCTCGACTGGCTCGAAAATCTCCTTAAAAGATGGATGCTGGTTGATGCCTGTTGTGGCACTCCTGCTACCTCTCTGCAGGGCTCGTGTCATCCTTTAAGGTGGATGGCCCAAAGCTGAGGAGAGTGTTTGTAGGCAACAGCCTTGTCCTTTGTGCCGAGACTTTCTGGCACTTCCCTCCTAGGAAGCTTGCTGGCAGAACCTAGCAGGGCACACTGTGTGTTGGCTGGGTTCCAGTTTGGGAGCTGCTAGATGGGTCCTCTGAGTCCGGTATCTCCCTCTGTTCCCTGTGAGATGTTTAGGGGAGAAATCTTGCTTCCCTCTTGGAAATCCTGGCCTTCCTTCACTGGCAGAAGCTGTAAGGCAGACTGTACCTTCAGCCAGGGTTCCAAATTAATCCTTCTTCTTACTCCTTTCAAAGTGGTCGAATGATCTGCCAATGAGAGGCTCAGCCATCTTTTAAAGCCAAATGGGCCCCAGTGATTGATGCAGGCTAAGCCTACCTTAATGAACCGATCCTGGGTTCCTACCAACTATCTTCTGTTATGCATGAGATCAGGACCAGAGTGCTTTGCAACAGGAAAGGTAAGAGGAGACAACATGTACTCCTATGTCCAGCCCAGGAGTCTGCTGTCGATCAAAGTGTCACTCCAGTTAACTGAGCCCTTTGTGGCTCATGATCAAAGCGCACATCTCCCTTACAGTTTGTGGTGAGAACAGACTTCTTTCTCTGTCAAATCACATACTTCGTCCCTCTGGAAGGGGTCCGTTCTGCAGAGGTTGCCTACAGTAAATAGTAGACCCAGACATGCCATTCATTGTCCTTCATACAGTGGGGTGGGAACTAGCTTCAAGTTGCCACATTGCATATCGAAGAGGTGTTAGTCCTGCTTTCCTCTTGTCCATTCTGCGATCAAGTCTGATGCAGGCCTGTTCCAATTAACTCTTATTAATATGCGCTGCGACCAGCAGTTTAGACAAAAGGAATGCAGATCCATGGAGCCTTTGAAATTTTAATTAGGTTGCCCATTGTAGGAAGAAGGTGTCGCCATCTCCCTTCTTGAGATGCTTTGATATTCCTAGGGCTGTCACATTCCAGCTGAACATGATAGAGGAGGACAGCGCCTGTAGGCTGTGTCCTCCCAGAGTACACGTGACTTATGTGTGCAGTGAGCAGGGAAAATGTTTGTGGAATGGCCTCACACATTTTCAGAGGTTAATCTCCCATCATTCATTTTGATTTCCAAAATATCTAAAAAGCCCAGGCGTGTGCACACTCCCCGTGCGGATGGTCGAATTCCTCCAAATGTGTTTTTCTTACTTCTAAGCGCTACCTGGGTGTTCTGTGCCATTCCTGTTCTTCATATAAGGTGTTCAGTGTGCCTTTATGTGCTTTTCTCATCATGATATAATACAATATATAACAATAGGCCAAAGTAATTCTCAAGCTTCCCACCACTAAGTTGACTGTATACATCCATGGCTGTCAACACTGTGCTCCGAGGCAGAAGCTAATCCTCACTGACAAGGCTCAGAGAGTCTTGTACACATCTGGGGGCACTTGTTTTTTTGCAGAGTATGAAGTTTCAGCATCGTGCCCCCATGTTAATGTTTTTGATAGCATGGTTTGACCAGTGGGCTGAAGGCTATTTTCTTCTGCAGCTGGGGGATTAGATGGTTGCATAGCTGGTTGCATAGTGAGTTGCATAGCTCAAATGCTGCGGAGCATGTGTTTGATGCCTTGATTGGCACGACGCACCTACCTATCCACCCAAGTTTGATAGATTGAGTATCTGCGGTTGGTAATAATAGAGACACTGATTGTTACAGTGTTTAGAATCTGGAGGAATCTTCCATGAAACTCTATATCAATCTTCAAATCGTCATTATATTGTAATGAACAGACATGATAAGAAATGATGAACAAAGATGCCCTGGGCCTACCCACAAGTCAGGAGGCAGTTCCCCCACATTTATCATTATATAATCGATCTCAAATAGAGCTGTACTGAAATTCAGCGTGAAATAATGACATGATGACACTTAGGCAGAAATAGAGATGCTGGACTATGTCATTATATTTTTACTCAAAATCAATGATCATTTCCTATAGCAGGAGGCAAATGCTGCCTTGCTAGTAGATTGCTTAGTGCAGATCCGGGATAGATGCTGTGAGTACGAGCTGCCAGCCATCCCTTATGCCCGGAGAACAAGGCAGACCAATCCGGTGGATTGAGAAAGGTGTCCTTCACCCAGGATCGTATTATTTGGTAAACACAGGCTCCGGTCAGCATCATTCAGAGATGGAATGCAAGGATGTGCCCATGGTGGGAGAGGAGAATGGGTGAAAGGGGCAGCAGCCTCTCCCGTTAAAGCCCCCTGGGGACCAAGAACATCTTTCATTTTGCGCGTGTAAGGAGTGAGTCCTCAGAAAAGGGAATGGTGGTTTAGCAGCAAATCCCCAGTCTGAAGGAAATGGAAGGAAGGGATAGTGTGTGGGTGTGCGTGAGCGCGCGCAGGTGTATTTATTATATGCATGCTACATTTTCTCATTCAGCCGGCCCCAAGACCAGTACAATAAGCTGGGGAATTCATGCGCCAGCTGCACAGATCCATGAGAAGCATGTATGCTCCAATCCAAGTGAAATTGCAGACGGAGAAATGTACCTGCTGCAAAATTCTGAACGTGGCCAGGATAACACAGTGGCCCAGTGGCACCTCCCCACAGCATCGGCACACATGCTTTCCTATATCTGTTGGTGGCTTGACGCTCTGTAGTTTAGGTCCGTCTCTATCTTGCCACACAGGCCCTCATCAGGGACGTCATTTCACCAAAATGCCCGGGATAGCGGAAGTGACATCAAGCAATCAATCCTTGACCTCTCTGGACATCACAAGAAGTGATGTCATCTAACTCTACTGTGAAGTGACATCATGGGAAGCGATGGAACACAACCTTTCACCCCTTGACAAAACAGGAAGTTGCATCACATAGCATTGTTTGTAAGCACACTATAAGTTTACAGTGTGACTGCAAAGGGATATATTGCATACAAGAATGGATCACCGTATGTATCATTAATATCAGGGTGTATAGGCCCATATTAACAAATGACTGTGAATTCAAGCAGACGTCCAAGGCCAAATGATAATAATGTGTTATTATATAGCACTTACGCTTAAGCGCTTTATATAGAACAAATATACATACAGCATCACCCAACCTGTGTTAGTGCTCATTTATCAACCTCAGCAGGATGAAAGGCTGAGTTGACCTTGCAGGGAGTCGAACCTGCAACATGCAGATCACAAACACATTGCAGCAGCGAGTATGTCTTCCAAAATAATCCAACGTAGGATCACTCCAGTAGGCAAATACAGTTGCTGTTTTGTTTGCAAATGGTGTGATTTGCAGTCCCGTTTTATGGCCTTGGTATTTTACACTTTCTCTAGTACTAAAGGCTTGCACTATGAGCTGTGCAGTGGGGGGTGGGCAGGCCACGCTCGCCCCTATTAGGCGCCTCTGCCAGATTCGGGTGCGCCCCTACTTGTGGTGAGTTCTGTGTGTGAGACTGAGCGCTTGCTTCCTGCCTTCCTTGCTGCTGACGCAGTCGCAGAGGGGCTCGCGTACTCCTGGCTAAAAGCTGGGATATTGTGCCAGCCAGGGGCACATCTCTCACTCTCGCCACAGCCTCCCAAAATGTGACGCCCTGGGCATGTGCAGAATGAGGAGAAGCGAGCAACAGCCCTGCAACTGAGATCCGGGCAGATCCATTGGTCGACCTTGGAAGGAAGGATCGATAAGTCCGGCCGTGCCGCCGGATTCATACTTGCCAACCCTACCGATTTAGGCAGTAGGATACCGCTTTTTAAGCAGTCCTACTGCCTACCGATTTATTGGCGCCAAATACCGATTTCTTTATTAAAAATTGCTTTCTTTTTTTTTACATGTTTTTTTTTTTGCCCACACCAGCTCGGGGGAGTCTTTCAAGGGCTGCCCCGAGCTGGCATAGCGGCAGAAGGCGCAGCATGCAGGCTTTTGGTGTCAAAGACGCCCACGGCGGTGGGCTAAGGGCGCCCAACCGCCACGGGTGCCTTTCACAAAAGGCGCCATTCGCCCCCCACCACCCCAACTCGGGGGAGTCTTTCAAGGGCTCCGCCGAGCTGGCGTGGTGGCAGAAGGCGTGGCAGGCGCCTCATTGTCATTGAATGCACGCGCGGCGGCGGGCTCATTCAATGACAATGGGCTGCTGACGCGCCCTATTCCTATCATTACCTCCTCGCAGGACTATTTTTGAAACTTTAAGATTCCTACAGATTTTTGGTCACAGAATGTTGGCATGCATGCAGATTCAAACCTTTGAAGTGAACACTGCCCTCACGTGAGAATATACACTACTTTGCTCTTGGGTGATTCGTAAATCACTATCACACACGTTATTCAGCAGTGCAGTGTTTGACAAATGCATGCTTGATCATGCTTATCTTGCAAGCATCGAACTGTACATACAGAATTCAGAGGTTGCCTAGGCTGGCGAGGACTGGCACGGCCGGGGTCCAACATGGCCTTAAACCTGATGCCACGGGCCTACTATGGGCATCACCATAGCTGCCCAGTGCACAGCGCAACATGGAAAGACATGGTCAAAACTCTGCCCTGATGGCGGCTCGCCAGGGATTTCATGGGCTTGGCCCTTAGTGGATTCCTACAGCCAGCCAGGCCTGACCCCCAGGCTCGGCCCTACCCATGAAATCCTTGGTTCCCCCAGCTGTAGCCCAGAATTCAATGTACATTTTGCTCAGATTAACTATTTGATTTGTTTGGGTCACATGACTATTTGAATATCAACTTCCTGCTCGAGCAGTGTTTGTCTTCCCTCGAGGCTCTTGTGTCTTCCTGGGCAGGACTCGTTTAGCTGCTTCTGATTTGCCTGCATTTGCCAAAGATTGTGCGTTAGAGGAAGAGGCGGGGCAGGCGCTGGAGGAAGAGGCAGGGCAGGCGTTAGAGGAAGAGGCGGGGCAGGCGTTAGAGGAAGAGGCGGGCCAGGCGTTAGAGGAAGAGGCAGGACAGGCGTTAGAGGAAGAGGCGGGGCAGGCGTTAGAGGAAGAGGCGGGGCAGGCCTTGTGCTACTGAATCTACAGCAGCACATGTTTATTTTTTACAAATCTCAAAACCAACATCCTGTGTGGACCGCACCGTTCTATAACGGGTAAGCATGAGGCGTTGATATGGGTCTGTTTGCAGGCACAGCTGTGCCAGCACACTACTGTGCTTGAGAATTAGGGGTTGCATTGACTTGCAAGGGGTATCTGGGAATCTGCTACAGAGCCCTAGGGGCCCAGGAATAAGGGTTTAAAATAAAATAGCGTGACCCCGCCCGTGACCTACAGAATTAACTCTTTCCTCTCACATGTAGAAGCCTGAGCATCTTTGACAGGCCTTGTTGGAAGGGATATCCAAGCACATATGGTAGGGGGGTCATAAGAGGTCTCTGGACAGGTTGTAGCCAAGCAGACATGTGAGGTCCCTCAGCCCCTCTACACTGAGAGAAGATTAGAAAGAAATACACACATGCACTTCCAGGAGTGCCTTTAAATTACAGAATCTATCTAGCAGATGGATATTAATATCCAGTTTATGATTCTGGGGGTTATTTAACCCCCTCCCCTCCAATAGTTAAAGTAAAGCGTTAAAGGAAGGCGTAAGCTTTATTTTAAATATCCAAGTGATTTCTTTTAATAATACGTTGATGCGCGTAATCATCTCAGAAAGTGTGGTCTGCTAACTAGAGCCCCACTTTCAGACAGCTCCATTCCAAAAGCATAGTGAACACCTGTGCCCTGCTGCATCATTCTCCTATCATATGGCTCTATTGAAAAGAAGATGAGACAGCACAAAGGATGTGGGTGTTGGTGTTCTGTTTCCAGTATCCTGCTTAGAATCCAAGCATTGGGCCACCACACCCTGAGACGATGATGTGCCCAGTGCTCTATTTTAAACTACCAAACCCTGAGACGATGATGTATCCAATGCTTTATTTTGAGCCACCAAACCCTGAGACGATGATGTGCCCAGTGCTCTATTTTGAGCCACCGAACCCTGAGACGATGATGTGCCCAGTGCTCTATTTTGAGCCACCAAACCCTGAGACGATGATGTATCCAATGCTCTATTTTGAGCCACCAAACCCTGAGACGATGATGTATCCAATGCTCTATTTTGAGCCACCAAACCCTGAGACGATGATGTGCCCAATGCTCTATTTTGAGCCACCGAACCCTGAGACGATGATGTGCCCAGTGCTCTATTTTGAGCCACCGAACCCTGAGACGATGATGTACCCAATGCTCTATTTTGATCGGTGCCGGCTATGAGTTGCTTGTTCGCGATTACAGTGCAATCGTCAAGCCAAAACACTTAACTCGGTAGCACCTACAGAGACACAAGATATCTGCCCCGTGACAGATATTCCATCATTCCTCCTTTATCATATTGCAGGCATGCATGACTAGCTGTCCTTTGATCTGCATCCGAAAGCCTTCACACACTATTAACGCCCTCAGAAGGAAAAGTGAAGATGAAAAGGCACATCTGAAGACAGAGCAGGAGGCTGGAATATATCAATTCACATGACCTCCCCTTCTTAGTGGCTCTAACATCTGGACCTGTGGCCCATCACAATTTTGTGTATATCTGTGCATCTATTTCCCTTTCTGAATGCTCTATCCACATCCTCTTATGTCATAGCAGAACATTTTAGGAGCCATATGCAATCATTATGATGTCATGTGGGCTCGAAACGATTTAATCTAATTTCTTTTTGTTAATTGGTAGTTTATGCCACAAATATATGCGGTGGGAGAAGCCCGCCCCGCCCCTTAATTCTCCTACATTAGTTATTACCCCAAACCCACCTCCCAAATATATTTGGATCATAATCCATTAACAAAAACTTCAATGAATTCTACTCCCATGAAATCTCCTGTGGAAAAGCTCCCTACCCCGTTGGTGGTATACATCATTTTCTCTGCCAGGAATTTTATTTCCTTTTTTGATTGCTGTGCGGTGAGGGGATAGAGCACATTTTGTATTTTCGGCAGTGTTTTATTTAGTTCCCCGATAACATCTAATTTGTACCCCCTGCAATCTGTTCCAGAAGGGACGCCACAGGGGGTAGGAAAGTGGCCAGGGGGTGCATACACCATATCAATGTAAGAATTTTTAGCTCTCAACTTTGGTGTGCATTCCACCCTCCTCAGAATTCAGAGGGACACCATAGTGTCACGCGGAACCCCTCCTTGGAATATAACCCCGTACTTGATAGCTTCCCATTTACGGCTCTATATTAGATGTAACTACTTCTTGCTCATTCTGGCCCGCAACCATAAGCACTGTAACCAGTTTCTTAAGCATACGCGGCTAGATAACTCTGTGTTTGGTGCACTATATAAATAAATAAAAAATATATATATAGTGTGTGGTTGAAAATATGAGCGCAATAGATTAGGAACGAAGTTAACTTTCCCAACGCATAAACAAAGGATTAACTTTCACCTCCAGTTCTTAAGGCATACTGAGGTCTCTTTTTGTGACAAGGCATACAGTTGTCCACATTGTGAGAGGGTAGCAGGCAGGGTGAGGAGTAGACAGTCAAATGACCCCCACAAGTCCCAGGTATGTCAAGCAAACATTGTATTTTCGATTTATATCCCCGCTCCCAGTCTTATGTGTTAGTGAGAGGGGTGGGGGCAAAGGGTTAAGGAATGGAAAATGCGTTCAGAGACAAGGCATCCATGCCTTGTAGCAGAGGGCAAGCAAAACAAAAGAGGTGATGGCTGCATGGTTTAGAATGAATCGTAATCTCTGGCATTGCTATGGGCAACCCTCTAGACCATCGTCCTTCGCATGCCAAGCCATTACAGAAGGGGAAAGACCATATGCAAATCAAAAGGGGCAGTCCAGCTCGAACTGCTAGGCCACATCCCTTCTGCACGAGACCACAAGCATGTATCTGCAACTTTTGGCTTTCCTGATGTGTTGGGCTGTAACTCCCATCAATCCTAGTCAGCATCGTGTATGGTGATGGATCATGGGAGTCGTAGTCCATAACATATAGAGAGCAAAAGGATGGATGGGTTTATGATTAGAAGGAAAGAGGTATGCTTTGCAGTTGGATAAGAAATGTCTAAATTACAATATAGTTGGCACCAGAAACCGAATGATCTCTTTTCTTCTTAGGCCATGAAGCGATTGAGTTATTTTTGTCACTTTCATTTCATCGAGACATGTCGCTAATGCTCAGAGGCCGCCCCGCATCCGGGGCTCCGTCGCAGTCGTTCCTCATGCATGGCACCTTCCCCTCTTCATTTACTGGCCCATTGGCTTGCCCCATTATGCAGGAAAGGGTTTTCTTACCGATTACGTGATCATGAATTGACCATCAATTTATTAAACAAAGGCAAGCGGAAGCAGCGCTGCTGCCCATTGGTCAGGAACCAATTTCATGGGAACATGGACACTCATGTTACATGTCCACTGTTCTACTCTCCCGTTGCCAGTTCCAATTACAATTAATGAGAGAGGTAGGATGCTGTTGGGAGCGCTTACACTATTAGTAATAGTATTAAAGGACAATTTCATGCTAATCTCCTGTGCCCCCCTCAAAAAGACTTCCACACCTGCCTAAAAAAACACCACTTGTTAACAAAATGAAGCCATGGTTGTATTCACAGTGTGGGCCAGAGTCCCTCTGCCCTACCTTTTTTTGTACACAAGGTAACATTTCCTTCGCCTCCACGCTCCTCTCCAATCTGTGAAAGCATGTGTGAGTCTTAGAATTCTAGGAAGACAAGTTCACATGCACCATTGTGGAAAAATAATGTTTGGTGTTTCAATGTCACAGCACTAGAACATTAGGGTGAGTGTTGTGAAAATGAAATCAGCACCAAGTCCAGTGCGCATTGTGTACTTAGTGATTCAGCGTACAGCATTTTTTTACCAGAGGCCTATGTGTCAACTATAAAGACTTGTGGTCATTTTTATGTTCCCAAAATGCTCTTTGTTTTATTGAAAGCAGGCTGTAGCCTTCACTGGTGCTGTTTGTCCTGCCGGCTGACCACAAAAGTGATGGGTGGAAGGTTTCGAATGAATCTAAACCACTGGTAATTTCTCTGGGCAACCTTCCACACCACCGTTTTTTAGCCCGTCTGCGCCATTGCAAAAGGGGACCAGTCATGTGCAAATCAGTCAGCAGCTGCCGCCACCGAAGGTAGCAGCCCAGCCCGAACTGCTAGGCCAGGTCCCCTCTGCACAGAAAACCAAGCAACCCCAGACATGTTTCGGCCCTGTTGGACCTCCTCAGTGAGGTGCAGCCTCGTTCCGTTGGCGCAGCGAGCAAGGGACCCACGTCTGGGCATACCCTCTCTCACAAGGAGAAACAAACTGACCACAAAAGTGATGGGTGGAAGGTTTCGAATGAATCTAAACCACTGGCAATTGCTCTGGGCAACCTTCCACGCCACCGTTTTTTAGCCCGTCTGCGCCATTGCAAAAGGGGACCAGCCATGTGCAAATCAGTCAGCAGCTGCCGCCACCGAAGGTAGCAGCCCAGCCCGAACTGCTAGGCCAGGTCCCCTCTGCACAGAAAACCAAGCAACCCCAGACATCTTTCGGCCTTGTTGGACCTCCTCAGTGAGGTGCAGCCTGTTTCCCTGTGGCAAAGCGAGCAAGGGACCCACGTCTGGGCATACCCTCTCTCACAAGGAGAAACAAACTGACCACAAAAGTAATGGGTGGAAGGTTTCGAATGAATCTAAACCACTGGCAATTGCTCTGGGCAACCTTCCACACCACCATTTTTTAGCCCGTCTGCGCCATTGCAAAAGGGGACCAGCCATGTGCAAATCAGTCAGCAGCTGCCGCCACCGAAGGTAGCAGCCTAGCCCGAACTGCTAGGCCAGGTCCCCTCTCCACAGAAAACCAAGCAACCCCAGACATGTTTCGGCCCTGTTGGACCTCCTCAGTGAGGTGCAGCCTCGTTCCCTGTGGCACAGCGAGCAAGGGACCCACGTCTGGGCATACCCTCTCTCACAAGGAGAAACAAACTGACCACAAAAGTGATGGGTGGAAGGTTTCGAATGAATCTAAACCACTGGCAATTGCTCTGGGCAACCTTCCACACCACCGTTTTTTAGCCCGTCTGCGCCATTGCAAAAGGGGACCAGCCATGTGCAAATCAGTCAGCAGCTGCCGCCACCGAAGGTAGCAGCCCAGCCCGAACTGCTAGGCCAGGTCCCCTTGCACAGAAAACCAAGCAACCCCAGACATGTTTCGGCCTTGTTGGACCTCCTCAGTGAGGTGCAGCCTGGTTCCCTGTGGCGCAGCGAGCAAGGGACCCACGTCTGGGCATACCATCTCACATAAGGAGAAACAAACTGTTTGTCCTGCCCCTTTTTCATAAGGGTATTGCAAAAGAGAAAAAAAAAGTTGTGTAGCAGAACCCCTCTCTACGAATGATAATATTCATGCGATTACTTTCAGTGATATGTTTCAATACGGCCATATACATATGCATGACCAATACTCATTCCTATGCTCCTTAAATCTTATTTATTTATTTTTGCATTTATAAAGCATGTAAAACCCATTGTCATGAAAGCGCTGGTTACAGAACCCAGTCATCCCATGGGAGTAGGCATACAAATGAGGTAAAGGGGAGGGAGAAGGAGAGTCAATTGGAAAGTAATGGGTTTAGTTGCTTCCTGAAAGGTCGGTAGAATGTTTCAGCATGCAGGTGTAGTGGCAGAGAGTTCCAGAGATGGGCAGTGGTAGATGGAAAACTGGAGCACTGCGGTTCCTGTGTGCTTGAAGCGTGGTGTGGTCAGACAGTGGCTGTGAATGGATCTCTTAGGTCTGGTGGAGTTAGTTTTGATAATTCTCTGTGAGAGGTATGATGGTGCAGAGTTGAGAGGCATCTGTGGGAGATGGAGAGAATTTCAAGTCAATATGTGCATGCACAGGTTGCCAGCGTGCAGATCTTCTATGGGCTGATACATGGTCCCATATTACAAGGTTCATGGCAGTGTGAATGGCGTGGTTTTGAATTGTCTGGAGTTTATTGAGGTTCTGCTCAAAATTTCCAGCGAAGAGATAATTGCAGTGGTCAAACCAGGAACCGATGACTGCTCTGGCTATGTTTAGCGTGTCTTGCGTGGAGGGGAAAGGTTTGCTGGCGTTTAAGAGTTTTGTAGTATAGACTGCTGGTGAGGCAATTGCATTGACCTGATGGGTCATGTTGAGGCTGGAGTCAATATAAATGCACAAAGTCTTAATGGAGGAAGAGACAGGGATGGTGAAGGCATCAATGTGGAAGTTGCGAAAGACCGTGTCCAGCTTGGCCAGTTGTGAGGTAGGCCCAAAATGAGGATTTCTCTCTTAGTATTGAGGCAGAGTTGGTGGGAGGCCATCCAAGCTTGGATTGTGTCAAAGATCTTGTTGATGGTGCCAATGTCGTAGTCATGGCTGCCTGTGAGGGGGAGGAGGCATAGTCAGTCTTGGAAATGCTGAGGGAGTCGAGGTAGTCAAATAGAGGTTTGGTGTATATGTTATAGAAGGTGGGGGAGGGACAGCATACTTGAGGGCCTCAACAGGGTACTGGAATAGGGTGGGAAAAGTGTATAGAACCCAGAGACACACCTGTGTAAGATAATTTGTGATCAGGTAAACAATGAGAGTAAGGGTTTTAGAAATGAGTTTGAGGTGTAGGGGGATATAGGCTCAACCTTGGCATCTTGGTTGGATAGAAACATGGACAAACAGTGGCTGTTGCCAAAAGGGTTTGGGAACTCCCGTGCCCTGCACACTATCAAATATCTGTAAATACAGATAAATAACTTAGTGGAGTTTAGATACTCGTTCTGTACAGTGTTTTAGGAAACATTTTTCATAAGGTGATTATAGTAGATAGTTCATGTGGTAAATAACCATTTTCATAGACCAACGTTTTTTAACAAATTTACAGGTATATTATTGTACAAAATACATGGTGGTGCCCAACGCGTTTCGAGTTTTCCACTCTTCTTCAGGGGCAATGGCACAAATTTTCAATTTTTCTATAGAGGTAAAAAAACATAAATCATATTTTAACAAATTATATAAGTTCATCTAGTATATATACACTTTCAGGACTCAGAATATTAACCAACATTGTAGCAAGTAATAACAACCTGATAAGTAATATTGGAATTCAAATACCAATAACAACAGATTCCGTAGACCAGACATTGTAATAGTCTCTTGGGACAAAGATAAAGCATCAAATGGTTAACATGTCAAATAACACAATATTCTCTTTTGAGGCAAGTCTTGGATCTCGGGAGAGAGGTAAGTAATGTACCTGTACCTAGTTCATTAAGTCGTGGGGCATCTATTATTCCAAAGGTGACATGATATATTTGAAGAAGGCATGGAAACGTGGCATACCATCAAAGGTAGAGTGTATGTGAAGAGGTAAGATTAAGGAAGTGCTTCAAATGGTTTATCCAAATTTCTTTCTTTAAGTTGGAGTCTTTCTAAGGTATGAGAAATGTAAAAATTGTCAAGAAAAAGGTCTAGGTATTAATTTAAGTAAGCATCAAATAAGTATGAAAGAAGTAAGGATGAGGCAACTTACATGTCGGCCAAGAGATGAGTCGACCAAATGGTTGTTATAGGCTGTAACAAGGTGGCTACCGCAAGCAGCAATCTGCTAAGCAGCAGAAAAAGAGGGAGAAATCATTGTAGCGACCTAAAGAGTAGAGGTCTAACTATTTGTGCCGGAGAGGTTGGATAACTTACTTGGTTCGAGGAATGATCAGGCTTAGAGTCTTCATGGTGAGTCACATTTGCCAGGTTGGAGATGCGACTATCCCGTGAAGATTCCCCTTTTACACTGATACTTGTTGGCTGTAGCGGTGACCATGCGCGGCAACAATGTCTAAGTGCGCATGTGCATAGCTGTGTAAATGTCATATTGTTGACGGAAAAGAATGCACATGCGTGGCGTGCCTCAATCGTGATGTCACAGCCACGCATGCGAAAGGAGCGGTCGCAAGCGCTTCAGAAAAAAGATAAACAAGATAAAAAAGTATGTATTGACGTAATGGCGTCAGACTCCATATTACTAACAATGAACGAGTTCCCTAATGCCCAATATGTGAACATGGAAAAAAGTCAAAACTAAACCCTTATAACTCATGGTGAACTCCATGATCAGGCTAATTAATATTTCTCAATAGAAAGGTGGCATAAATGAAGGGAAGAATAACATCCTCATTTGGATGTGGAATTAATACATAAAATGCATATCTGTAGAAGAGGTATGTAGAGTGTTTTTGGGGGAGTTCCCAATCAGTCTGGATTATTCAAGTCTGCCTAAATGTCTGAGCATGTAATGGATAGTACTGGTAATCATGTGTTATATCATAATTAAATGCACATTGACATTAATCAAAACATGCTCAGTCTGGAGAGTATGGTAAGGAGTACATACATAGTATTTGTTTCCTGTTCCAAATTGGATGCACATTCTCATCAATAAAACCTTGTACATACTTCCAGTTTGTTATATTATTGACACAGATACTGGGAAAGGTGAATAATAGGTGCTTGTATAGATGTTGAGGAGAATATCAGATGCCTGAAGAAACAATGATTAAGGAATCTGAACATGATGGGAATTATATTTAAAAAACAACAAAAGGACAAGCAGGCTAATGTACAGAGGAGGATAATATCACAAGAAGTTATGAAAAAGGGCCCAAGTAATAATCTTCATTCATTCCCAATGGGGCGAGTGAGTCAAGACAATGTATCCAGAAAAGTTCTCTCTGTGCCAGGATTTTTTGTAAATCTTTGTCGATAAGTTCAGTTGGAAAATGCCGATCTTTAAATTTAGACTTCATAATTGAAAATTCATCTTGAAGGCTGTCGGCCTCTGAGGTGATTCTCTTCAGGCGAAGGAGTTGGCTGTATGGTAAGTTCTCTTTTAGGTGTTTCGGATGAGAACTATAGAAGTGCAAAGTACTGTTAACATCTGTAGGTTTTCTGTAGATTTGTGTTTTTAAGACAGAGTTGGAGATTTCTACAGTGACATCCAAGAAGTTGACGGATGGTTTTCCAATTTGATTGTCAGCTTGATCCTGGCGTTACATTGGTTTAGGTAATGCCAAAAGGTCAGCAATTCTGATTCGTTGCCCCTAAATATGCCAAACACTTCATCAATATACCTGTACCAACTTTTGATTTTTTCTTTCCATGTTGGATTCTCCAGGACGTGAGTATATTCAAAAAAATACATGAATATGTTGGCGTAGGAAGGTGCCATTGGAGACCCCATCGAGGTCCCTGAGGTTTGCAGGAAATATTGTCTGTTAAAGGGGCTGGAAAATACTTTCCGTTCCTGTGACGATGGGCCTTAGAGGTGGATCAGTTATGTGCTTGTGGATTTTAGGGAGGCCATAGAACACCAGAGTCACTGGGTGTTTGTTAATCAAAAAGTTACCTGTGTTTTCTGAGATCCAGTCTAGTTCTTCTGATTTCTCAACAGTTTTTGTTGATGGTTTCTTTGATGGCGTTGATTGGATCATGACCCAGTTTTAGAATCAGTGTTTTGATCTGACAATAATTTCAGACAACCCTCATTATAAAAGGAGGTGTCCATGATCACTAAGGCACCTCCTTTATCTGCTTTTTTGATTGTGATCCAGCTGTCTTCTGGCAAATCTTGGATGATATTCATTTGATGTTTTTTGATGTTCTGTTATTAGTAGGTATGAAATCAATCACCCTCTGCTCAACCTGTTTAGAACCAAGACAACCATAGCTCTGAGAAAATTGAAATACACATCCTTCAGCAAACAAAACACCTTATAACTAATCACCTTATGAAAAATGTTTCCTAAAACAATGTACAGAACGAGTATCTAAACTCCACTAAATTGTTGATCTGTATTTACAGATATTTGATAGTGTGCAGGGGACGGGAGTTCCCAAACCCTTTTGGGAGCAACCACTGTTTGCCCATACTGGAGTAGGGTGGGCAGGTGCATTTCCTGCAAAGACATGAGTAGTTGTCTGCTAGGAATGATGCAATCAATTTTTTTGCTTATGAGGTGAAGTTGGCAGTGGAAGAGAGGTGGTGCCAGAGTGTTTGGTGGTTCAGAAGGGCAAATGCGGCTGATAGGTCGGGTAGCAGTAGGAGGGCTAGGTTCCCAGACTTGTGAATGCCGTCCATTTGATTTGTTTAGATTGAGTAGTGCAGATTTTGTGCCATGACCACGGCAGAAACCTGATTGGCACGAGCTGAGGATCTTGTTGTTTTCAAGGTAGGTTTGTATTTTGCTGTTGGCGGCGGGATCCAGGTTTTTTAGTAAAAATGGGACAGTGGTGATGGGACGGTAATTGGTGGGTATGGTGGGATCAAGGAATACGTTTTTGATGTGAGGCGAGATCCAGACCTCCTTATGTTTGGTTGGGACTAAGCTGGTGTTGAAGGGGGAGTTGAAGATCAATGTTATTATTGGTATGAGGGCTTTGGAGCATACCTTGATGAGTGGAGCAGGTTAAGTATCTCCTTCATGAGGGTTTAAGGCCAGCGATGATCTTGGAGATTTCAGCTTCAGTGACAGGGTGGAAAATGAAAGGGGTGGAGCAGGTGGATGGAGGGTAGATAGTCGGTGGGTCAGTGATGGATGATTTCGAGGGGAGGATAGCTAGCTTCTTTTGGAATTTTCTTGGAGGGTGGTGATTTTGATAAAGATGGTGTGCTCTAGCAACTTGAAGCATCTTTTGTGCTAGATGGAATTACAATAATGATCTCAGACCAAATAATCGGACAGACTCAAAGAATATGGCAAAGTTCTACTTTATTGTCAGTTTAATAAAGTAGGGTGACCTCACAGACATCGGACTTATTCATACAATCTCGCACAGAAGCTTGATTACATGGAGGTCTTATACCCCAATATGCGTCATCTATGATGTCATTCTATGTGCCAAAATACAAAGTATATCAAGGGAAGGAATTGGTTAAGGGGAACATATCTACTTATAGCACATACAAGGATCAGTACATCATTGGCTACCCCTTTTCTGTAAGGCACGCCTCAAACTACCTCTAAATAAGTATAGTACCGATTATAGCAGACAAAACCACAGTGGTCCATTCTACATTGCACAATAGGTTGTCCCTCGACCCCACTGATTGGTTGGCATAGTATCCCAACATTGGACTTTCGGCTCCTTAGCAGCATGTACTTGAAACAAAGCATAGGTGTTTGAATCTCATCAGACTACTCCCCATTTTCCCAATTAGTCCATCGTCTCTCATCGGCAGATCATCAGCCAAGGTCACCTGCTTGTAGTTGACCTTGTTGACTCCTCACTGTCCTGGAACATTCAAGGGACTGTGAGCACACCACTGTCTTAGCTTAAGCCTCTAATGAATATGTGTTTGAGATCTGAGTCACATAGGAAGAGACCACAAACGTGTCAATTTCAGCCTGCTTTTTATTGCTATTTGATGTAATTATGCAGGGTTCTGTTGCTCCTCTTGGCCCCTAGAGACTTGCTCACTCTATCACACAAAATACCTTTTATACTTTTAATTGACCAACAGGTTGGCTCTCACAGAGGTTTGCTTCTTCGTCCATTTATGTGTAATGTCCCATTTTCAGAGCTTATCCATGATCTCCCTTTGTGCTCTGTGCTTACCCTTTGAAAATAGCATCCTTAACTCTGGACCAACCTTAACTCATCGCCGGCTCTGCACACAGAGCTATTTTTCAGCGTCTTCTGATTCTACAGCCTCAGCCTGTCTCTGAGGTAGCTTGGTTAAGTTCAACATGAGCCAGTGGTAATTTTCCTACTATGGCCGCTCTTAGCACTTTATATATTTCTCTATTGCAAGCTTCTATATGTTTTCTTTCTACCTTGTGTTACTGGGCATTTGCAGTTATTGGTCAGTAAGTTACTTCATCTTGTTTAGATACATATATTTTAGCTTTAGGTAGATGTTACTCTTAATGCTTCTGTTACATTGCTACTTTTAAGTATTTTCATATCGTTTCACCATATTGTTCATATATCTTCTTTATGACATCACTTTGTTTCATCAGATTTCACATTAAAGTCTGTCCGTAGTATTCCTTGTTTGTAATTGTAATTATAAGTGGTTATTTATAACATGCTTAATACCCAGAGGTTTCTAAGTGCGGACCCAGGGATTGAACCTGTTTTGCTCCGCACGTCTTGCTTCCAAGGCAAGCGTGCTGCCCCTGACCTATCCTCCTGAGCTTGATGCATTCTGACATTTTGGCACGTGACATATTCCCCTGTAGCATTCTTCCATGCGACATCTTCCACACTTTCAGTGTGAGGGTACATTCTGTATGGCTATCTAAGTGCATGCTGTCTCTCATACACTCAATGAGGTATGGGAACAATACAGGGTATGAAGTCCTTTCATTGTGGGATTTTTTTTGTGGGTTTTTTACTGCAAATTTTTTAATGAAAAAATCCATTTCATTTTTTAGGGGGTTACAAAATTATATATATGGGGTGTGGGTGTTTAGGAATACATAAAACATTAAAGGGATTGGTGGGGATACTCCAAAAATAAGAAATACAAATTTGATGGGTTTTTTCGTTAAAGAAATCACAGTAAAAAAAACCACGAAAAAACATCCTGCATTGAAATGACATGGAACCCAATACAAGAGGTCCCATATATTGCTTTTCTCTGACTGTTCCACTATGACAGTGTTGATGGGCCTGGAACTGGCAATATAGCGTCTAGCTGCTCCTCTACAAGGGTGTCCTGAATTTTTTTGGGCAGTTTGCGGTGGGGGTTTCCAGTTCTCGTAGAATGGTGAATTGTTCTCGTGATAGGGACTGGGCATTGGTGATTCTGTCGGAGAATGCTATGGCTTTGGCTTTGTGGATGGCCTGCATATATTCTTTGACGATGATGAGGAAATGGGTTTTGTTGGCAGCTGTGGGGGATTTGTGCAAGTTGGATTCAACAGAACACTTCTTGGCTCATAAGATTTGAGGACTAGGGGTGAACCAAGAGTTTTTCTGAGCTGTTGGTTTGGCCCAGCAGGGTTTGAGCGGGGCGACAGAGTCAACTGCTGATAAGATAGCAGCATTGTAGAGGTGGACCAGAGCAGTGGCGTTAGACAGTGGTAGGGGGTGAGAGAGTGTGCAGTCTGCAGTTAGCCAGGGAATGAGGTGCTCCTTGTTGAGGTTGCGGGAGCATCATGTGAGCGCCGGAGGCAGTGGGGAAGTGGTTATAGTTTGTGGCAGGCATGAGGGGATATTGAAGGTGATAATATGATGGTCGGTCCAAGAGTGTGGGGTGTTGGATGTGATGATGGTGTTGCAGTTCAGCCACTAAATGGAAGACAGACTGTTGTAACCAACAGGTAATCCTAATGCACTCCCATAGGACCTAGTCCCTTAGGATCAATTACAGATTTTCTTGATAATTTAAACAAGTTAAACTAAGACATTTCATCAAAAAGTGCTTTTAATTGCAGATTCAGCTGTTTTTTTTTCAACATTAAATCATTTATAGCTTTTTTTTTTAAAAAACACAAAAGGCTTAATGCTCATCCAGCTGGTGGTTTTACATGGAGTGTTAAACTCAAAAACTCTTTACACATAAAGCAGCTTAATACTAGGAGTCAGTACAGAATATACAGCAACAGACTCTCCTTAATGACGATCTGTTTCGGCTAAATTGCATTATCCATTGTCAGGGCTTTAAAGCTGCATTTTCCATTTTTCTCAAGTAAATTGGTATTTTTCAATACACCTACAAAAATAGTATAGTATTGCTCTATTGTACTATTTTGTGTATCTGAATTCAATAACATCTAAGTTTATTTCACTAACCTATTTGGTTCCCCTAATGTCAACCTTTACGCATGCCTAAATTAAAATAGATTCCATCATCAGTATAATGACTGTCCCATGTCTACTGGCAGCACTCTTTTTCATATCACAAATCATTAAAAAAAGGAGGAAAGTGCTTACTCAAATCCATTGTGTCAAGCTACACAGGGCACTTGCGATGTCCCAGGTCAGCGAGCCAGTCTATTGTTCTGCCTAGTGAGTGCGATGGCCAATAATAATGTGTTGTATGAATCCTAAGGACTCTATGGAGTTGCAAGAGAGAGGGCTTCTTTGTCAAAGGGATCATTTGAATCCTACCTTAATGTCTCCTAGGAGGAGTATCTTGGAGGCTGCTTTTGTGTTGGTGTCTTGGGTCTGTACAAGCTCATCATCAACCGTTTTAGAGGGCCGAGGAGGGCGGTAGACAATGTGAAGGGTGATTGCCAAGACAGGCGTTGAAGGCCTTTTGTGTGGGCCTTTGTTGGGGCCGGCTTCACCTGTCGGCTCAGGTCTGAGGTTATGTTTACCTCAGAGTGAAGCCAATCAGGGAGCTTTGCGTTGGGGGCTTGCTGCCGTGCTGCACTGGTGCTGCTTGGTTGCGAAAGACAGTCGAGACGGTGGGGGCCATCTTGTGATAAAGCAGGTGCTCTGGAATTCAAATCCGTAGCATTCATAGTCAGTAATGAATGATTGTGGAAGTTGTAGTCCAAAACGTCTGGCGAGCCAAGCATTGCAGGCCCCTGTCCCAAGATATTACATTTGGAACAGAAGAGGTGTACAGTTCCACGTGGGTGGAAAATATGGGGCGGAGGGGGCACCCGAACCTCCTGATGAACATCACCTCCAAACCTTATCAAAGTTATATTTATCCCAAGGACTCCCCATCCTCTTTAACATACACATCTGCACCCTTTAATGAATAATTCATCTTTCTGATTACAGGTATATTGTCCCGTGGTGGTTAGCCTTAAGCTCACCCATATACGGCAAGATAGCTCAGCGGGTTGAGCGCTCACTTCTGCCATCTATGTTTGAACTGCAGATCGCAGGTTCGGATCCTGGCAAGGCCAATTCAGCCTTTCATCCTTCTGGATGTTGGTTAATGAGTACCAACTTCGGTTGTGATCACAATGCATGTAAATATGTTCTACGCACAGCGCTTAAGTGTAAGCACTATATAAATAACACATCATTATCATTAATCATTATCCTATTGTTGTGTGCCGCATTTTCATCAGGCACTACTTTGTCAGCAATTTCCGAGCGAGCACGCGCCAGCCATCTCCGCAAAGGATAATGTTTTCCCCACAATGAAATTAGATAATGAAATCCCGGCTCACAAAGGGAACAAAACAACTGTCATTTTGATCCGGGCGATGCAGCGTGATTCCACTTTTCAGCTGAGCACTCAGCGCTTCATCAGGCGAATGTGGGACACGCCAAACATAATGGGAGAGCAGAAAGAGACAGGCTAAGAGCTGACGGGGATTGTGAAGTAGACATCCAGTGCAGGAAGATAGCACAAAGAGCTGTAGCCCTCAAACATCAAAAGCAATTTCCCTATCTGCTTCTTCGGCTCTATTTCGCTGCATCCTTTAAAAAAATTTTTTTTTAATGTATCATTAAACATTATTCTTTTTATGTGTCGAAGTATATTTTCTGTATGTTCTTTGATATGTGGCAAATTGAAAGGTAAGCAGTTATTTCAGAGTCAGTGAAAACAATGCAAGTAATCCATTGATGTACGCGTGTCCTTAAAGGTTGTGCTCGTTGTGCCATGTTTAGTTCATGTATGGGGTGTTTATCGGAAATGTAAGATTCAATATTAAATTCACCATAAATTCAATCTTTAAATAACTTTCAAGTGTGTTTACATAACTGTTCTATAGGTGCTTGACATCAGTCTGAGGCTTGTGTGATTTGGGGCACTCAGATAAAGAATTGATTTTGGCATCATCTGTGTTGCGGGTCGTTGTATCATGAAGTTAGACATAAAAAATGCGACCAAGGTCCAGAGGACGGGGACGAAGGATTGAGAGTAAAAGGGATTCAGGCAGAGCAAGATCCAGTGTCTGTGTGTTTGTACTAAAAATACTAATAATTAAAATATCACATTTTTAAGCAGTGCTTTATACTGCCTTCCCCCCACTTCTAAGCATTTTAGCAGTGTTGGGTATTACTACCCACATTTTTGCGTTTTATACCGTTAGTGTCATTTTTTCTAGGACAGGACATGCCTCATTACGAGTTAGGCGGTAAGTGGTACAATTGGAGGTAACTGAGTTACCGCCAATTATACCACTAAGCCAAATTATGAAGTTGGGTTTTGAGTGGAGGATTTACCTCAGGAAAACCCTGGAGGTAAATCTTCCCACTCAACACCGAAAAATCGGCATTATTGGTGGAATTACCGCAGCAGTAATTCCGCCATGGTAATCCCACAAAAAAGCCCCATTGGGACCAATGGACACCAAATAAATGGGGATTTACACCAACACCACCACTTGTAATCAGGCGGAAATTCCGTCTGACCAAGTGACGGTAACAGTTATGCTTTAGGGGAATTTTTGGGTGGATTTACCACCGAATTTCCACCTAACTCAGGATGAGGCCCTATAGTTTTAAGAGCATCTTTCTTCTGTAGCACAAGAAAAAAACCTTGCAAACAATAGTGCAAAAAGACAATGGAGTGAACAGTTAGATTGAGGTATGCCTGCTCATTGAAGCGCTTGAGCAAAAGAGCCCAAAAAACAGGAGAGGAAAAAATCAGCCTTGGCTAATGGCTCTAGCTGCTGCAAGCTAATGGAACAAGTAGGAACCTCCAACCTACTTCACATAAACAATGAGAAACAGAATGGTTTTAGTTCCACTAGTTAATTGCGCTGCTAGATCAAACTGTAGAGCAAACTACAAATGTGTAATAATATTAGTATCGATAATACAAATGCCAACACAAAGATAGTTGTCCAATGATTCTTGTATTAAGGTTTTTTTTTTGTATTAAGTTGCGAGAGAAGTTTGCTGACATGTGTTTCGACCTTCAACGGTCTTTCGCAAGGCAAAACTCTGTATATTTAAAACAATAGACGATGTGAACCGCAGTCATTTAGTGTAGAACATTTAAAAAAGTAACATTCATTGAATAACACAAAAGATGAGAACAAAGTATTAACCATGCATGCGAGGTCAAGGGTACTGATGACAGGGGTAACATCAAACACATTTGAAAAGACATTATTCAAGTCAATACCTTACCATGCCACAATGCGAATGAATGTATGTAGGATACATGTCATCATATCATCAAAGAAAAATGAAAAGAAAGAAAAGAACAAAGGCACAATGAGCCTCATACAAAGATACCCTCGTACTTCAAATACAGTTGAAAAACTAATGTAACAATATATCCAATATTGGTGTATGTTAAAGCCATGCGGTCCGTATATCATCGCGGGTTGTGTTAACGATATATCATGCAATCGTTATTGTTACACGTGCAGCAACAGCAGAACCCCATGCCACCGTCTGTCGTAAAATCAGCTACACCTGTTCATAATCTTTCGTGCACTAGCGAGACCTGATATCACTCCCACTAAGTGATGTGCTGAAAAGACCCTTGTGGTCAGCGTGTGAGACTGGACGCATTGAAATAATGGTGACTCTATCATGGCAAGTCAATAATGCTCGTGTATACAAGGTATGTTACCGAAAATCATATGTCCATCGTCTGGTTCTTCAAGTTGAACCAGCAAAAGCGATTGGTAATCAATTGTCCTGCATACAATAATAAAGAACACAAATGTAAAAGCTTCTGGGATTCAAGAAGTCCACGGCCAATCTTGGTGCACTCAATAGCCAAAAAGGGGTTATGCGATATATCGGATTACCTGTTGAAAATTGAACTTTACACTATTTCACTTCTCAAATATGGACGTACTTTCTTTTTGTTCATGCATTAGGTCATCCCATTCATGGACAATATTCAAGGATCCAAATAGATTGATTCCATGCTACATATGCATTGGTGCTAGTAATTACAGGACTACCAACAGGTAATCCGATATATCGCATTCCCCTTTTTGGCTATTGAGTGCACCAAGTTTGGTCGTGGACTTCTTGAATCCCAGAAGCTTTTACATTTGTGTTCTTTATTATTGTATGCAGGACAATTGATTACCAATCGCTTTTGCTGGTTCAACTTGAAGAACCAGACGATGGACATATGATTTTCGGTAACATACCTTGTATACACGAGCATTATTGACTTGCCATGATAGAGTCAGCATTATTTCAATGCGTCCAGTCTCACACGCTGACCACAAGGGTCTTTTCAGCACATCACTTAGTGGGAGTGATATCAGGTCTCGCTAGTGCACCAAAGATTATGAACAGGTGTAGCTGATTTTACGACAGACGGTGGCATGGGGTTCTGCTGTTGCTGCACGTGTAACAATAACGATTGCATGATATATCGTTAACACAACCCGAGATGATATACGGACCGCATGGCTTTAACATACACCAATATTGGATATATTGTTACATTCGTTTTTCAACTGTATTTGAAGTACGAGGGTATCTTTGTATGAGGCTCATTGTGCCTTTGTTCTTTTCTTTCTTTTCATTTTGCTTTGATTCTATGATGACATGTATCCTGCATACATTCATTCGCATTGTGGCATGGTAAGGTATTGACTTGAATAATGTCTTTTCAAATGTGTTTGATGTTACCCCTGTTATCATTACCCTTGACCTCACATGCTTGGTTAATACTTTGTTCTCATCTTTTGTGTTATTCAATGAATGTTACTTTTTTAAATGTTCTGCACTAAATGACTGCGCTTCACATCGTGTATTGTTTGAAATATACAGAGTTTTGCCTTGCGAAAGACTGTTGAAGGTCGAAAGACATGTCGGCACAACTTAATTCGAAAAAAACTTGAATACAAGAATCACTGGACAACTATCT
Source organism: Ambystoma mexicanum (assembly GCF_040938575.1). Classification (NCBI taxonomy): domain Eukaryota; kingdom Metazoa; phylum Chordata; class Amphibia; order Caudata; family Ambystomatidae; genus Ambystoma; species Ambystoma mexicanum. The sequence continues at coordinate 81,088,928 of NC_090938.1, forward strand.
TTGTGTTGGCATTTGTATTATCGATAATAATATTATTACATATTTGTTGTTTGCTCTACAGTTTGACCTAGCAGCGCAATTAACTAGTGGAACTAAAATCATTTTGTTTCTCAAAAAGACAATGGGCCTCATTACGAGGAGGGCAGTAAGGGTTTAACGGCGCCGGTAAAGGTGCCAGTGCCGTTAACCCCGTACCAACCTATTATGAGGTCCCGTAGCGGGACCCGCTCTGGACGTCTGGTTTTATCGGACGTCCTTTGCGGGTCCCGCGAGGGGACAAGCATGCTAACAACGGTCCCATTATTAACGGGCCCGTTGTTAGCATCATCCCCATTCCCATTGAGCTCTATGGGGCTCAAATGTGAATGGGGATTCATTTTTACCCGGTCCATGGAATGGGCAATTACCGGGTCCGCTAAGGTCGGCATGACCAAGTAATTGCCCATTCCATGGACCTGGTAAAAATTAATTACCGGCGGCAGCCAGGCCCTTAATAAGGGCATGGCTACTGCCAGGGTCCTAATGAGGCCCAAGGTCCCTTTCAGGCTAAAGAGTTCTGGACTCCCATCACACCCTCGAGTGGCAGGTGCCGTCCGTTATTCATTGCAACCTGTGAGGAAAGACCGTGCAATGCACTCTCTCAGTGTCTGTTTCCGTTTCTCTGTCGGGAGCAAGAAATGAAACGATGGCCATGCCTTGACTCTCTATGACAGTCACACTGTCGCCACATTTGGCAAACAAAACAAATAAATATCAAATAAGCTGAGACACTATGATTATTGATTAAGCAGACCAGCAGTTAATGTATACATTCCGTGAACATACTTTGTTAAAGGGACGTTATGGTTAAGGTGCACTTATAAAAGCCTACCATATTCAGTAAAAAAAATGTGTTAAAGGAATGTTTTGGTTACAAGTAAAATCGAAAACCCCAAGAAACTCGCCAGTTATGGTAAGCTAAGCAGCCATATCTCACGCACTGCCATGTACTGCTAGGAGTAACATCCAGGACATCAAAGATGACATCCCAAACAGCATCATTGATGACATCACTGATGACATCCACTATCCGGCGGGTTGTTTTTGTTCACTGACAGGGAGAACTTTAAGCAGATTACTTAATCAGGTTATAATGCATTTAAAGCATGATGCATATACTGTAAAAGTGCTGTATCTGTTTACTTTAACCTTGTGCTCTGTTCTTAAGGTACTTTTCTTAGGGTTTGGGCTGAGTTCACAGTGCACATACATGGAACAATAAACAGGCCAAAGACAGAAAATGGGCCTCATTAGGACCCTGGCGGTAGAGTGATAACGGCGCCGGTAGTGCTGCCGGCACCGTTATCACTCAATGAAATTTTTTTCTTAATACAATGTAATAATCTTTTTGGGGGGTTTATTTACTATATCGACTACAAAATGCTGTACTGCATATTTTACTTATTTCTTTTTGATAATGTTTACAAACAATTCTTCAGAACATTCTGAATATTACACCCAACAAGTACATTTCCAATGTTTGTTAAATGTACTCCATCTTTTTGAAGAATATTGAAGAACTAGCCATATACTCACCCGCCACTACAACAATGTATAGAAAGCATTCAAACAGAAGATCTAATAACTTTGCTAAAGCAACCTAAACCACTCAGCACTAAAAATGTAAGCCCCCAATTTTCAAAAAATAAAACTAAAAGATATGAAGTAAGGAACATAGACCTCTAGATGAACCTCGCACTATATCTAGTAATGTTAATATAGCCACAGCAAAACATTCTAAAAATTCTATTTTGCAACAAATGTCTCAGCGTAAAGTTCTTACCAATCTTAAAAAAAAATCTGAGAAGTCACATTCCATGCTTAAAAACAAATACCGAAGACTCTTCCTTCAAGCTCTCATTGACAGCGCATTTAAACTAAAGAGAACATTCTTTGTATTCATTTTAAAGAGAATGAAACCACTAATTCAATTAATTAAAAAAACTACAAAGTCTATTTATGCACATGCGCAATGTAAATGTAGATATCTTTACAAACTTCTTTGAAGGTGAACAGTTTCGCACCAACAGCACATAACCATATTTTAATGATGAGCCATACTAACAAAACAAATTCAATTGCCATTGACAATCATGAGCAAGGCTCTGAAGTGGTAGCACACAACATTATGGCAAAATAAACCCTTGTAGAAAGATCTTTCCCAAAAAACCTTCAAAAAAATGTTCTTTTTGTCCAAACAAGTCATCCTATGTACAAATGAACCTGCAGCTCAATAGGCAACGTATGCAAACAGTCGTTCAAATGGCATCACATATTGTCATCCCTCATCCCCAAGAGTCCTCACCACCCCCTGCTGGAGGACCTTCACAACAAAAAAAGTGCAGTACTTCTAAAGACAATGAAGTGAACCAAGAAGAAGAGGTAGAGGAAGTGCCTACCTCTAACACCCACAGAGAATCATGGGTGTTGCAGTTCTTTACCACTGTTGGGAATGTACCAAAGGATAAAGCTGCCAAAGTGAAATGCACTGAGTACATGTACTCAGTTGCAGACTCCACAGTCAGTACTCCTACAGGACCACCTCCATGTGCTGCTGAGCCAAATCCAATAACTGCAATGCTCTCAGAATGGTTGTTCCTTTCTTAGCAAGTAGGAGGCTATCTTCCTCCACCTCCTCTTCCTCAATCAATACCGTAACCACATGGCCTACTTATGTGGAACACAATATCCCACATAAACAAGGCTGTTGTACCATATTTTCGTTTAAGACAACAGTCCTCTTTATATACTACAATACCACATTCTGCAGAGGGAAGCAAATTTGAAGTGCTTTTGAAGCGGTAATCAAGGATCATGGGAAACACTGACCCCTACCTTAGAAGTAACACATGTGCAACATCTTCCCCTATCCGCCCGCCCTTCCATATTAGTGCTTGGTGCATCTTCCCTCATTTCCCTCCCCACCTTTCGTTCTAAGCTCTCCTACCAAAAAATAAAAACATCACAAAACAACAAAAGAAATGTTCCTTTAGTAGCCACCTTTCACAGTTAAAAAATAGAACTAAAGAAAACTTATAGAATCCATCTACTTTACAATCTCAGTAAAGTGCATAGACTCAATAAGATTTTCCAACATTTCCATTAGCATTTTATGTTATGCTAATGGAAATATGGTGGCGTTCATCACCCGTCCCAGGAACCGTGGATACCAGCCCAGAAGCCCAAGTTATCACCCCAAGCGAAGCAAGGGTGGATAACGAGGTCTCTGGATAATTTACCCCCTATTCCAGCCCCTGCAATGGGGGATGAAGGCCATTTGCACCTCAGGTTCACAAAGAGGGAACCCAGGGTCTAAATAAAATGATTTTTCTTCCTACATCGGGACGCCGTAATCCTTTTCCAATATGGCCACTATGGAAAGGAAAGGTGGGGATCCAAACAAGGCCCCTCTTTGTTTTCCATGGCAGCCTGCAGAAGGCGAAGAGAGAACCCTATAACCATATTGCCACAAGTACATTTTCCTTCCCTTTCAAAGCTATCCCACTTTCGAATAACTTTACCACAAAGCCGGTCCCAGGTGGACATGGCCATTTTAACCGCATGTGTTGTCCCTCGTGGTTATGGCCAGTAGCCAGATTGTCCGGATCATGACCTTTTTCCATGACCCAGACAATGTGGCCATTGCCCATGGCCACAGGCTACACCTCAGTCACTAAAGGTATATCCCTATGTTTGTACCTACATTTTGACACTTGTCAAACAATACAAATGGGCACATTTGCAAAACCATGCCTTAAGGTCCTTTCCAATGCTCCTTACACGGGTTTTCTTGCAATCCACCCATGCTTTATTTTTTCAAAACTGTAAAATGTATGCACATACAATAGTCATATAACTTAGCCCCCACTTGACAAAATCCATTCAGACTTTACAAGATCATGTATATCTAGATCTAAAATCTTTTTGCAAACATTTGTGTAGATTTGTCAAATTGCACCACATTTATAAGCCTTTACAATATTTGGGACCCCCCTCTAATTTTGCAACCTTGTGACAGAATCCCACCAAACCTTTCAAAAAGATTTATATCTAGATCTATAATCTTTTTGCATACCTTTGTGTATATTCGTCAAATGGCACCACATTTATAATACTTAACAATATTTTGGGACCCCCTCTAATTTTGCCCCCTCTTGACAGAATCTCATCAAACCTTGCTAACACATTCAGAATCAGGTCGAGAACATAATTGCAGAATTTCATGCAGTTTCATTAAGTGGTGCCAAAGTTATAAGTCATCCTAGAACAGGTTTTCACCAACCCTGTAATGCAGAGGTGTCCGCGAACTTCACAGGGCTGCTCGTGAACATCCAGACTGCTCACAGACTTTTACGGCACAAAACACATGTTTTTTTGCTTTTTTCAGCCATATCCCAGCTCATCCTCATCACCCCTCACCTCCCATGAGAATATTTGATAAGTTTGACAAGTGCAATGTTTTTACCGCGATGTACGCAGAAACCGGCCGCCGTCCGCGAACCCAAGATGGCGGGCATTTCCAAAAATCTGATGCACTTCATGCTTTTCACCATCCAATCGGTGGGTGCGTCCGATGTCCGTGGACACCACGTTGTCTTCTAAGCCAATCAGAGTCCTGTCTGTGGACCAAACAGGGAAATGAGTCTGCAGACAGGACACAGATATCACTAATTTGTTTTACTTACTTTGTGGTCATTTAAAAAAAGAAATAATTGACAGATTTACATCAAATTAACAAAAGCACGCTTTTGGGACATAGCTGCCGCTCTTGCCGCAAATTTGGTAAAAATCCGTCCAGCGGTTTGGGCTGTAGGCGTGAGCAAAGTTCTTTCTCATTATGTCTATGGAAAAAAAAATGTGGGACTCACCTACAACTTTGCTCCCCTTTTGACGAAACCTCACTAAACTTGGAAAACAAAATTCAGAGTGGGCCATACACTTGTTTTGCAAAGTTTGGTGAGGATTCATCCATGGGGAGCGAAGTTATAAGCCGCCCAGAAGTGTTCTAACTATGGTTTAGCAACTTAACCATAACTACTGGGCTGCTACCGCAGGCCCAGTAATATATATAGATAGATATGTTCAGTGAAAAAACGTTGTTAAAGGGACATTATGGTTAAGTAGCACAAATAAAAACCTATGAAATTGAATGAAAAAACGTTGTTAAACGGACACTATCGTTACAAGTAAACCGAAAACCCCAGAAATACTCCAGTTATGGTAAGCTAAGCAACCATAACTCACGCTGCCACTGTGCATTGCTAAGACTAACACCCAGGACATGAACAATGACATCACAAATATCATCAATGAAATCATTGATCACATCACAAATTAATTTTAATAAACAGTCCCTACATAGGGTCGTATTTATAATGTTGGTAACAAGATGTTGGGGTGATTGTAAGACCTATCTTCAACTACCAAATGTTTAAAGAATGTACTCATGTAAACAAAACATTATATTTAAGTGTTTTTAATAGAGCAACCTAATCATAAATACATGTAGGCAATGGTTGCAGCATGCACCATTGAAGTACAATATTTTTAATCTGCTAATTTCCGATAGTAAACACATAAATGCTACCTTATGAGAGTTTTGCCTAATTTTGAACAAGGAATAAATAGGTAACAATTGAAAACTTACCATACATTTGTGTTAGTAGACAAAATACATACAAAAACTTACAATACATACAAATTAGAGACATATACTGGGAAACTAAAATAAGGAAGAAAGAAACAACAGATCCAAGAAATGACAATAACATTAGAGTTAATCATCATATAAACAATGGTTGTGCATTATGAGCTCAGATCAAACTCTAAGGAAAGTCCTTTAAGATCATATTAAAAGGTTAATGTGTAGATATATAGCACGTTCTACATTTCGGAAATTCTCATTGTCTGTAAAAACAAAAAACTAGCTTAATCATGTCAGCAAACAAAACCAAGTGGGCTAGATATGTGATGTCATCAATGACATGTGTGATGTTATCTTTCATGTCCTTGGTATTTGTCTTAGCAGTACACATTGGTGGTGTAAATTATGGTTGCTTAGCTTACCATATCTGCCGAATTTCTGGGGGGTTTTGGTTTTACTTGTAATTATAATGTCCCTTTAACAAAGGTTTTTCATTAAATTTCATAGGTTTTTATTAGTGCAACTTAACCGTTATGTCCCCTTAACAATGTTTTTTTCACTGCATTTCCTAGGTTTTTACCAGTGCACCCTTAATTTAGTTCCTCATATTGTACTCACCCCCAATGTAGCAGCTGTATAGTCAACAGACAGTACACATGTCTGTGGACCGCAGGTAGCATTCACAAAGCCCAGAAGCACAGGTTTGAACAGAAAATGTTCTACCCATCAACCAACAAACACATATGCATAAAAAATGCCTATACTTACTGCACTCAAATATAACTTTTTTTTATAAATGATTACTTCAAAATGTACACATTATTTTGTATTTTTAACACACAATATATTGGAATGCTCCGAGCATAAACAATAACTGTACACCTCCCATCATCTCTTCAATACATCTGTTCATAGAGACTGACATACACCAAGTACTTATTCCAAAACAAGCACTCAACAAACAGTAAGTGCACCCTGTTTATTTCTTTATTATTAGCATTCATTATGTAAACATATCAAATAAGGAAAAACACTTTTTTTTTTATTTTGACAGAAATGTCAAAAACACTTAAGTGGATACAGAACTTCCCAAAAGAAGAAATGAGTGAAGCTAACTTATCTAATGGTATACAATACATCTTTAAATATAAACAAATAATGTAATTTGTACAGATCTCACTGAAATATTAATTTCTTTTTTTTCTACAGTACATAGTTTTCATGAAGAATCCACACCACAATTTAACTATACACTATCCCCAACTGCACTTAATCAAATCATGAACTTGTCTACAAAATTGAATGAACTAAGTAATGATTTTAAGGAACTTTTACAATATGTCAAAAATCATGTCATTAAAAATGTTCCCTATCACTGTCCTTCTTGCACCTGTCCCCCTTGTCCCCATGCAATCATCCCCATGAATTACCCCAAATGTAACTCAAAGACGCTTTGATGAAACCTCACTACCTTCCTTTCCTGATCATTATTGTTCAGAAACTCCTAACTCTCCCATTTATTTTTCCCATTCCAATACCCCATCCCTTTCATTAATAAATGTATTTTTTATACTATAAATATATTTTATATTATTGTGTGATTTGTTCTCAATTATGAGTCTGCGGACACCGCAACTGTCTGGGGAGTCCACATTCAAAATGGAGGTGCCCCTGGACAGGCGAGATGCCCCGAAATGTCTGGTTTTGCATGACGCACTTTGAATTGGCTTGCGGACACCGTGACTGTTCTACAGACACCTGTGTACATGCCCACTACATCTCCTGCTCAATAAATGTCCGTGTATGGCAGCTGGGGCCATGGACGTCCCCGGACAACATCATGTGACGGCACACATGCAGCATGACAGAGGTGTCTGTGGATGGTGTCCGTCACTGCGGACAGTTTACATCAGCAATTTCGGCCAATTTAGGGTATTTGAAGATCAAAATGTACACTTCCAAAGCTCCAAGACATGTTCTTAGTTGATCTGGCAACTTATTACAACTTTCCAAAGCCTATTTCATATTTTGTAGTCCGCGGACAGTAGCGCAGTCCGCGTACAGCTCCTCTAAAGGGACCCGCCCATTTGTTTACCTCATTCTCAATCTGGCTGTCTAGGAGAGAGCCTTTGGGAAATGCCTGCTCTGCAGATTTTTGAAAAGCTGCTGCAATGGCTTCTGCTATGGCCATCTCTGCTTCCCAACCACCCCCACGGCCACCACCACCTCAACAACCTGCAGGGCCTGGACTGGGGAACATGCACAGAGATACAGAAGATGAGGATAAAGAGGAAGAAGAGGATGAGGAGAAGGAAGTCCCTATCTACAGTACTCAGACTGAGTCCTGGGTGTGGCTATTTCATAGGACCACTGGAAATGTCCCAAAGGCTTGTGCAAGCAAGGCGAAATGCACCTAGTGCAAAGTTTTAATCAGTCACAGGAAACTTGGCTTGTATTCAAATGGGACAACTTCCATGAGGAGACAAACCAAATCTTACCACCTGAATGCTCTGCTTACCTTTCTCAGGTAAGAGTAGTCTGACATCCTCCACCCCAGCATCTTCAACTGCTCCTGTTAACACAAAGGATACCCCTTTGGGGCAGAGGATCACAAAGGCTGCTTCACACCCATACAGAATACTGTCGACCATTACCTTTCGAGAGTCACAGTCCAATGCTTGTACTGTGAAGCACCCATCTGTAGAGGGGAGCAGTTTCGGAGTGCTTTCAAGGTTGCAGTCAAGGAGCATGAGAAACATTGCCTCCTACCTTGATTAAGGCCCGCCCAACAACTTCCTCTGTCCAACTGCCCCTTCATCTCTGTAGTTGGTGCCCCTTCCCTCCCTTCCTTCATTTCCCTCCCCCACCTTAGCTTGCCTCTCCTGGAAAAAACACTTAAGTGTCACGTGTCATCCGCAGACTACCACAGTGTCCACGGACAGATCATCCAATTGAAAGGGGGTGGGGAGGTCTACACTTAATAATAATTTAGCATTCATATACCACTACAAACCGTCAGGTATCCAAGCACTGCTTATTATTACCCACAGTGTGTGGTGGTCATTTATCGACCTCGAAGGATGAAAGGTTGAGTTTGGCCCTGCTGGGATTCGAACCTGCATCAGCAGGCTCTGCATGGATGTCAAAGCAAGCGCTCTACTCGCTGTGCTATCAGACCAGTTTTATTAAGTTAACCAATTTATTGTACAACGGTGGCTCTTAGAGATATTTATTTCAGTTTTGAAAGTTTTTTTGCTTTTCTGATTTTATTTCCCAGAACTACTTACACATGTTTTCATATGTACTGTAAAATTTTTCACATACACTTTCTCAGTGCATTTTGAATATTTACAAGAAACATCTGATTCCCAAAATCACTAAAATTCACTCTATCATTCCGAAAATTGTTTACACCATCCAACTTGATGTTTTTATTTTCAAAAGATGCCATCCCTACACAATTCAAAAAAGCACATACACCTTTATTTACCAGGTGCCTACCTTCTTCTATTTGTGTACAAAACACATGTGGGCATCTCAATACTTCAGTTGGATGTATTTCTGAAAAAATCTGTTCCCTTAAGCCTCGGAACATATATTTTAATGCAACTTGCAAATAGAGTGGAGTGGTGGAGTAATGTAGCCAAACTATTTCCACCACAATGAACAACAATAATATCTGGGCATTGAAAGTGAGCCAAAGTCTTACAAAATGATAGTGAACTCACCCAGTTTAGCCCAGACACTGTATACTACCAAACCTCCTCTTCCTCCAAACCAATGGTACCAGATATGCCACGCAACTCAGTGTACCTTTCCAATGTTATCATTCAACAATCTCCCAACATCCACACAGTTTGCTTTTTCTTAGCAATAGCCATATCCATCTTCCCTACACAATCAAAATACCTCTACCCTCTCTTTCTGTAAACCTCAACCAGAACACCTCATTGGCTAATCCCACAGTCCCCTTTTCATGCCAGGCATCCTTGAAAGACCCGGATGTGGCATGTGCCGTCCACAGACTATCACAGTGCCCACAGACCCCGTAGCACAGGGTCAGCCCTTCTACCCATTCCACTTTCATGTTATTTATTCTTTAGTGGTGGATCCTAAAATAACCTTTTTTGGGGGGAAGAGGGGTTTGTTAACAAACACCCTTTTTTCCTTGTTTTGCTTTTATGTACAGTAGTACAATACACTCTACACATTCCCTTACACGTTTCTTACAGGAACCTTTTCACTGCATTCCTAACATTGTACAGAAAAATCACATTTCCAACGTCTGTAAAAGGAACTCCATCTTCACAAAACAAAATTCACACCATCAGACCTTTTGTTGTCATTCTCAAAAGATGACATTCCTGCAGCATGTCAAAAAGCAAATACAGCTTTATTGACAATCTGTCTTGATTCTACCATTTGTGGACTGAAATGGTTTGGACATTTCCATGTTTGCTTCTGATTAATTTCAGAAAAAATAATCTTGGCAGCGGGATGCAGTTCCATTAGGTTTCTTCATGAAATTCTTCAGGGCAACCTGCCAATACATTGGAGTTGCATACCCCAACCTGTCCCCTCCACAATGCACACTTACAATGTTGCTACATTTAAAGTGAGCCATACTCTGACAGAATGAAAATAAGCTTGTGCAGTTTAAGCCACACACTGCAAATCCAATACTGCCAAAGATGCCATGATTTTCAGCATAGACCTTCAAAGTCTGAATTGAAGAACGTTCCAAAATCCACACACTTTGCTTTCTGTAAGCCATATACATCTTCTCTACACACAACAATCAAAAAACCTAATACACTCTCTTCCTGTAAACCAACTACTAGAACACCTCATTTTATAATCCCCACAGTACCCTTTCCATGCCATGCATCCTTGAAAGACCTGGATATGGCACCTGCCATCCACAGACTACTGCGGTGTCTGCAAAACCTGCAGCACATGGGCAGCCCTTCTACTTCTGTGAAGGTGAATGGATTCACACAAGCAGCACAGAACCATATTTCAATTAAGAAGCTTATAAACAGGAACAACAAAACCCAATTGCCATAGACGGTAATGGTCGAGGGTATGAAATGGTACGAGGTACCTTTATGGCCCAAGAAAGCTTTAGAGAAAAAGCATCTCCAACAAACTTTCAAACAACTGTTCTTTTTGCCCAAACGATCCGATCAGTGTACAAATGGCCAAGCAGCTCAATGTGTGACATACAGCAACAATACTTCAAACATTTACGACAATTCCTCAATCACTATGTGAAACTAAAAGAAAAAGAAGAATGAAAACTTTACAAACCACGGACTCCTGTCCAGTGTGCAGCCACACTGCACAGCAAGGATATTCATTAGCCTGCATTTTGGGAACTGCTTGCAAAAACACCTTCCGCCACATCAAACTGTTAGCAATACACCATTCCATTATAAGGTATCTTGTGCATAGACTGTACTATGCAAAAAGTCCTGCTCTAAAACTTCAACATTTAAATAATGCTGTTTAACCAAATTGGGAGAATAGGGGCTATTCCGCAGCCCTGGCACACAAGCCATATATTGACAGTCCATCAAAAAGGGGCATGGGCTAACCCATGCAGCTTTCGTATGTTGGCAATGACAGACATTCCATCTAAAATATGTGCATGTGTGCTGTTGGGTGAATTGAATGAGTGGATAGCTGAGAAGGAAATCTTGCCACCTAAGCAAATTGGCTTTAGAGCAAAGTTGAGTCCTACGCATAGCTTATTTATGCTAACCTCTGCAAAAGAACATGCCAGGAACAAAAGAAACCTGAATGTCTATGGTACCTATATAGACTTCTAAGCTGCCTTTGATACGGTGCTGAGAAATCGTTTATGGCGGAAACTAAGTAAATGGAATATTCCCCAAGGCTTGCTGCAAATGGTCATGTTATTGTATTCTGATACTAATGTGCGTATATGCTTCAATGCCAAGGGTAGACTCTCGGAGTGAAACAAGGATGCATAGTTGCGGCCATTCTATTTAACTTGTATCTGTCTGACATGCAGGAATTATTTGCTAAAACAAATGTCTATCCAAAAAAGATAGGTACGGTTGTATTGGCATGGCTAGCCTATGCAGATGATATGATAATCTTGGACTATACCCCTAAAGGTCTGCAGAATATGTTAGACACGCTAGCAGACTACTCTAGTGCTAATGGTCTAACCATTAATATAAACAAAAGTAAAGTGATCGTATTCCCTGTAAATAAACAGCCATAAAAATATGTCTGGGAAATAAATAACATAGAGTTAGAACAGGTAACTACCTATAAATATCTAGGGATAATAGTCAATGAGAAACTAAATTGGGAGGCATATTGGTCCTGTACCAAAGAACGTTGTATGTCAGCGATAAATGTGTTGAGTCTTCACTGGAAAAAATGCGGGTTAATCTGTCACTGCGATTTTAACACTGTATACAGCAAAAGTGAGAGCCATCTTGCTGTATTCTGTATCAATTTGGGGACATAATTACATAAAGAGACTCGTAGCCTTCGAAGCCAAGATCTTACGTAGACGTTACATAGACTCATGTATCTGCCACAGAGAGTATCCATTGAATACATATATCTTTAGTTTGAAATAAAAGGCATATGGGCTGTATATATATATATGTCAATCTGTACTCTTTTTTCACAACATATGTACTCTTTCCTCAGTGACGATGATAGCCCCCCTTTGTCCAAGCGCTGATGAGGTTAGAGGGAAGGTTCCCTACTGGGAGAGCTGGCACCCTAGAAATGTTGCATAGACAATGGTCTGTTGATTACCCAGAACCCTATACTAAGGCCTGGTTAGAAGCATGGCTAAATAAGACCGAATAAACAGCAATGAACAAAATGAGAATGTTCTGGCATCTATGGCTCATAGTAGAGCATATTATCAGGTGAGGGCGGCTTGTACAAATAAACCTAAGTACATCACAGCATATCCAAGTATGCAAACATTTCGGACCTATATATTAATGAAATGTAACATTTCTGAAGTGCTGGAGACGAAGGGGCAGGGTTGGGCATAAGTCGTGATAGGCGCTTTGGCTGGTGTTGTGGAAATAATGTAATATAATCGCTCAATCATCTCATTTTTGAGTGCGACAGTTTTATGACACTGCTTCATACATTTTTAAAGTCATATTGTAACACTATTGACATGAATTTTATCGATGAACTATGTTGAAATTTTTATTAGGAAATTATATTAACCCAATATATCATATAGTGTCATTTTATTTGTATATTGTTGACATTTTTAAATGTCTTGAGTAAGATGTGAGTTTTTATTTAGACTGTAATGTAAATGTAATATGTTTATTGGCTGTAAGCATATCAATAAAAATTTGAATTTGAATAAATAAAATTCTCCTATGTGGAAAAGGCAAATAACTCCTTCAAGAAATAGAACTCACCAAAAGTAATTATTTTTAAATTGAAGTTCACTTGGAAAATTCAGTACCTTCAGAAAACATTAGTGAAAACCTTACAAACACCAATCTCCCAGCAAATACATACAAAATGAACAGCAAGGATGTTTCCAAAACACATCTGCTTAAATACCAAACCAAGAATGTGTCTGTTGTCACATAACTTTTTATAAAAAGAGCACATTAATTGTAGATATGGCCCACAAAATAAATGACAATGAGGATATCCAATGGTTCAAATTAGCTTTACATCTAACAGCAGAAAATAAATACAAAATAACTGACCCCTCCATTGTTTGCACGTTCTGCAATACAAAGCTTGATAATAACCAAAATGCCAAAACGTGCTGTCACTAATAATTCCCCTCTTGCAAAGGCTCTCCAACAACTTAACTTGTAGGAGAGCATTATAATCCAAATAGTACATCCATTTCAAGCTATGATATGCCTTCCACCCAAAATAGCCAAATTGTCTCCTTCTGAGTTACTAAAAGGCAGTTGTGGCAAAGTAGTATATTTGCCATTATATCTTAAAGAAAAGGACTCTAGATGTACAATGGCCAATAGATCAATCTTTCATTGTACTAGTTAATGGTGTACCAACAAAAGACAAAAGAATTTGGAAACAACTAGTTGACTTAAACAAGGTTAGACAAGTCCCATAATATCTTAAAGAAAACAATGAATACTACAAAGACATAAAGATAGAAGAGAACCTAAGAGAAACCGCTCACATGATTCAGAATACACCATTACCTGGCCAATTTGAACGTGCAGATCCTATTACTGCAGTCAACATTTTAGACCAGTATACAGTTCACCCACTACACTCCAAAGACACTATAGAAGATGCATTAGAAACATATCAAATGTGTCAAGCCAAAGGATCTCCAATGAGCATATGGTAGAAATGAGTAGGAGCACGCTCCTTTCCTCTACTCTTTGGGCCCAATGGGGAATGTTCCGCGCTATTACTGCCACCGGTATTACCACCGGCGGAAATAGCACTAACGGTAATAGCGCTGAAAATCAGCAAAATTGCAGCGATTCGTCCCCAGCTCAGAGCTGGGGGTAAATCCGCCAAACCCGTGATTTGGCAGACCCTTAAATGCAGAAGTAATAGTGTTACTGCCTCATTTAAGGGTTACCGCCAAACCCGCGATGAGGCAGATAGTGACCTACGTATACAAATGTTATGCATCCAAAATCATTCGTGTGGCAAATACTGCCAACATAGATATAAAAACAAAGGTAAATACTATACCAAATGTCACTTTGCCTTCCCTTGACCAGTTTCGGCCAAAGGACAAGTAAACGGGTTGATGTCTTCTATTAGACACAGCATCGTCTAAAACACATACAATATTGAAACAGACGATGCCTCCAAGTACCTCAATGATTAAAATGCAAGTGTTGCCCTTTTGTGGAATGCAAATATAGACATACAATATATTGCAGACAATTGCACTACTGTTATACATAAAAGGGAGCAGGCGCCACTCTCTAGAAAGAACATGGCATGATCACATGTTCTCTGGATTTTAACCACTTTGGGAGTCCACAGCCATCGCTTTTTACTCACTGTACTTTTCACACACATAGGAGGAATATCCATTTGCATGTCAGTCTTTGTCCCTCCCACAAGGGCAGTCCAGCTGTCATGCATGCACCCTCCAAACCAGCCTCTGTTTCACATCAGGCACAACATGCACCCACACCTCGCATTACAAGACCGCCCACAGCGCAGCGGCAGGGTTCATGCAGGTTCTCTTCATGGCCTTGTAGCACTATGCCATATGAAAGGAGTCAACATCACCCTGGACTGCGTTGGAGATTACCATGGCGACTATATTCTCGCCCGCGGCGGCGTCTGCTCCATCCTCAATGCGTTACGCGGCACACCAGTCATGTGACCGAAACCTGACAAGTGTCTATTTCATGTCCAAGAGGTCGATTTTCTGGGGTTTCACATATCACCTAAAGGTCTCTCCATGAATGCCTCTAAAGTACGTTCAGTTCTGGACTGGCCAGTTCCGACCTCGGTTAAGGCCCTCCAGTCTTTCCTCGGTTTTGCAAACTTTTATAGGCATTTCATTTATGATTTCTCATCCATTGCATCCCCCGTACCAAACTCACCAGCCCTAAGGTTCCGTTTCTCTGGTCATCTGATCAACAACAGGCCTTTGAGACCCCGAAAGCTACTTTTACCTCAGCACCCATGCTGCAACATCCGAACCCCGAGATACCGTTTATCATTGAGGCCGACGCCTCTTTCTAAACCTTAGGGGCAGTCTTGTCACAAACATGTCCTACTACGGGATTATTGCATCCAGTAGCCTACCATTCACGCAACTTCATGGCAACAGAGATCCACTATACCGTCACTGAGTAGGAACTGCTGGCTGTTAAGGACACCTTACAGGTTTGGAGACACCACCTCCTAGGGGCCAGACACCAAATCACTGTGTACACGGATCACCGCAATTTGCAAGATCTGGCCATCCTGAAATGTGCTAATAGTAGACAAGTGCGCTGGCACTTTTTTTTTCTGCGTATGATTTCCAGATCAAACACCTACCTGGACCCACACATGGGAAGGCGGACGCATTGTCACGTATGCCGGGTGGGGTTTCACTTCTGTTTTTTCCTGAGACCCTTTTGGATACGAAACATGTGATCTGTCTGTGTACACCCCGTCTGGTTTGTTATCCACAGTCCGACAGTGGGTGGCCCTACATCCTAACACCCTCTCGGATTGGGATCCCGTTTTTCATGAGGGTCTACCCTTTGTTCATGACAAATTGTTCCTCCCCACACCCAATACATGCAGTCAAGCACTAGAGTGGTCTCATGAAGCGCCCATTAACGGTCACCCTGGCCAGAAACGTACTCTGGCTCTACTTCAACGCTGGTGTTGGTGGCCTTCCATGCGAAAGGACGTATCTGCTTATGTCAACACCTGTTCCGTTTGTGCTCAGTGAAAAACCAGGAAAGGCCGTTGACTAGGGTTACTACAACCATTGCCGATTCCTCCCAGACCTTGGCACTCTATCACCATGGACTTTATAACTGATCTCCCCAGGGTGCAAGGATTTTACACAGTATGGGTGTGCATGGATTTGTTTACAAAGATGGCCCGCTTCATAGCCTGCTCGGGTATACCTTCTGCTCCTGTTTTGGCTGGTCTTTTCTTTCGTTCTGTTTTTTGTCTCTATGGTCTCCCTTCTCTTCTCATATCTGATCGGGGTTCACAATTCACTTCACGCTTCTGAAGGGCCCTCATGAGTTTGCTTGGGATAGATGTTAGGTTCTCTTCTTCATACCATCCAGAACCTGATGGTCAGACCGAAAGGGTCAACCAGTCTATGGAGCAGGATCTGTGCTGCTTTTCCCTACAGAATCAGAAATCCTGGTATCAGTTGCTTCATATAGCGGAGTTCGCTTACAACAATGCCCCACATTCTTCCACTGGTTTCTCTCCCTTCTACTTCCTATATTGCCAACACCCTCGTGTTCTCCCTTTCCCTGACCTGGCCTCTTCTCGGTCTCCTGATGCAGCTGCTTGAATCAGGGATTTGTCCTCTGTCCATGCCCAGACCCTCACACATCTCCGTGACTCACAAGAATCTATGTGTCGTGCTGCCGACAAGAAAGGGTCCCCTGTACCACGTTACGTCCTGGGGGTTAGGGTTTGGCTGTCTACCCGCCACCTCTGCCTGCCTGGTTGCTGTAAGCTCCTTCTACATTTTATAGGCCTATACAGGATCACTAGGGTTGTTAAGCCGGTGGCCTATCGGCTCTCTCTAACTTCCTCATGGTTCCTACACCCAGTTTTCCATACCTCTCTCCTCAAACCTTGCCCTGCGAACTCCTGGGTGGTCCTGCCCCCATCTCCTGTCCTGCAGGGTTCCCCTGATGAATACGTGTTTGCTGCTTTTCTGGGTTCCAAAGTGAGGAGGGTGAGTTCTGTACTACTTGATTGATTGGCTGGGGTATGGTCTAGAGGAGAGGTCCTGGGAGCCCACTAGTGCGGTTGAGGCCCCCATACTGGTGGCTCATTTTTACAGGGACAATCCTGCCTGCCCTCGAGGTCATGGGCGGTTGGGGGTGGGGGGCTGTCATGCATGCCCCCTCCAACCCAGCTTCTGTTTCACGGCAGGCACAACATGCACCCACACCACGCATTACAAGACTGTCCACAGCGCATCGGCAGGGTTCGCACAGGTTCACTTCATGGCCTTGTAGCACTATGCCATATGGAAGGCGTCAACAACTTCACCCTGGACTGCGTTGGAGGTTACCATGGAGACTATATTCTCGCCCAGGGCGGCGTCTGTTCCATCCTCAATGCGTTACGCAGCACGCCAGCCATGTGACTTAATTGTCATGGCCACGCTATAAACAGACGCTGTGTGCGCCAAGTGTTGCTTCTTAGCTGAGATTTTCCAGCATTTGGCATTTTCGTTTTGCTTCGCTTACCTTCTTGGATTTAGACCTTGGATTTGATTTTGAACTTCTTGTTTTTCCCTTTGGTTACGGCACTCGGCTCGGAACATTATTTGTGCTGCTACGTCTCGGAACCCTCACTAAGGACTGCCTCTGTCCCTCCCTTGCTACGACATTTCGGTACTTTACACCCAGCAACTGACGCAGATCCCTTTCTTTCCTGAACTGCCTCTGGATTTCCTTTTTGTGGGCTCATTGTCTGGTTTTCCGACCTACGTCCTGTTTCCTGGAACTTTTATCTACTGGAGCTACCCCGTGAGCTGCTGCTGCTGTTGGCATACATTGGGGTAACGCGTACATATCACATATTGGAACACGGTTGCAAAGGTCCTGCTCTTTTCTTAGAGCCCCGCCTTTGCTGCCTGATTGTTAGGTGTCTTTACTTACTCGAAGTCCTGTATATTGTTCTCTTTTCATCCTTTTCTGGTACTTACTGTCATAATCCTGTTTTCTTTCCCTGCTACAGACACCTGTGAATACAGTGCTGCCGCTCCTGTCCCAGCCACCTGTGGCTCCAATAACTGAACAGCGAGTATACACTAAACTCCCTGTTCGGTGCTTGGGGACAGAGGTATATCTAATCTACGCGGCCTCAAGTCTTGACACGAGCACCGAAATGCCAGCCAAACCTACTTTGAACAATAGTACCAACAGCAACCCCAGACATGTGGTCCTGCTTTGTTGGGCCTCATCAGTGAGGTGGAGCTGTGCCTCTCTGAGCAAGGGGTCCATGTCTAGGTTCCCCCATGTAACATAGGGTGGCCAACCCCAAGTTCCTTGCAAAAGTCAGTAGAACATCTCCGGAAGCTTCTTTCCATGCTTTGCTTCTTTCCATACATTTCAACCTGTTCCCCCCATCCTGATATCTGTCCAATATGTTCTTATCCTGTGGGTCTTCAACCAATGAACTGTTACTGATCTATTTACCTCGAATTCTCCCTTTAAAAGCCCCAAAGCTTCCATCAAAACTTTACTTACATGTCTGTTTTCGGGGTGGCGAGGGTGGGTAGGAAGGGGGGGGCAGGGATAGATTCAGCATGAGACCAAACAAGCTAGTTACAAAATTCAGTGTGCCCTCTCTGTGATTTTGTCAAAAATGGGGTCGTTGTTGGCCTTCTTAAATCAATGACGGGCTCATCAGCTGTTTTGGGTTCGACCTCACACACTGGCCCTTTATGCAACACCAGTGGGTTGACTTTGTGTACTTGAGTTCACATTTCCTGTCATTGGCATTTGTGAAAAAAACATTAACTTCCAAGTTGTGTTTTCTGCATGTCTCTAATTAATAATATCTGACTTGTTCTGCAGATCCATTGTATCTGATTATTGAAGGATCCTCAAAAGGGGTGACAGACGTGTAATGTGAGCAACAATGGAGTCCATCGGGGTGCAGAATGTAAGCTTTCAATTCTTCCGAGCATCACCTACCCTGACATAATTTAGCTGGCCACAATTAAAATCGGAGATTACAGGTAAAACCAGGACAATTACCTACATAACATGACAGGTGCAGCTTACTTATGAAAAAAAAAAACATAACAGCCCCACAAAACATCCCGTGCCCCTTAAACTTACACAACTGCAACAGCAGGAGAAGGGGAACCCTCAACCAGAGTCCCAAGGTTGTAGATATTGTATCCTCTTGTTAGCCCTCATAGAATTACACCCCAGCGAACATCAAATATCTATGGGTCACCCCTAAAAAATGTCAGTGACAGGTGGGTCAGTTGTCAGTGTGGATGAACGTAAAACTGATGCCTCCATGAATAGACAAACCAATACCCTATCATCATCCACAGCTTATAGATCGAGTCTCATTGCTCTGACTAGACAATTCCACTCACCAACTAATTGCACCACACTCACTAGAGCACTGATACTATCTAAACTAGATTACTGCAATGCACTATTCATGGGAACTTCAAAAACAAATCTATCAAACCTCCAACTCCTCCAAAATAATGCCTCAGAAGATCCAACCATATCTTGACCTTTAGACGTGAAGCACACTGGCTCCCTATCAAAGCACGGGTGGACTTCAAAACACTATCACACATCATTGCGTGCACAGAGTAGCCCCCCCAGTATCTAAACGATTGCATCACCCATTCTGTCCCCACACGCTCTCTCAGATCCAGTTCTAGTCTGTCTTTGGTCACCCGCAGAGGCGTTGTTAGGGGGGGGGGGTTTGGTTGTAGCCCCGGATAGAATCTCAGCAGCTGCAACCAAAAGGCTAGCTAGCCCGCAGTTCCGACAGTTCCGACAGTTCCGACATTAGCATAGCCCTGGGTCTTTTCCAGACCTAGCAGCACCCCTGGTCACCCGACGTTTTAAGAGAAAAAGACCAGGCGGAGCAAGCTTCTGCATCATAGCTCCCCCACTATAGAATGCGTTACCAGCGCACATTTGCAACTAACATTCATTCCCTGCCTTAAAACAATTAGCCAAAACCTGACTGTTCGAAACATACGAGTACCAACCTGGCCTATGCTTTGTTCTGAATTGTAATCACTAAATAGTCATACATATGTATCTTATTCTACTGTAACATGCTACAAACTAACATGCTACGAACAATGTACTTACGGTGTGATACCCCAGGGTTGAGCGTTGCCACCAATGCTAAAAATAAATATCACCCCACTTCTCAAAAGCACCCCCACTGCTGCTTCATAGATCTTACACCACATTTAATGTATTCACCTTTAAGGAAGGTAAACGGTAGCGGTGGTGCCTGCGCTAGAAATAGAAGATTTCATTAGTTTTCTATATCTAAAGCGATAAACTTCCTATAAGATCCTAATCCTAGAAAGATAATTAGATACTTCTTTATTTTAAGTCTGTTGGCAGTGAACCATATTTCTTTCAGATGCGCCTCGCCTGGTCAGACCTTACAGAGCTGTGGGGCACATATTAGGACCTGGCAGAGAAAGGACACAAGCCTGGCCCAATAGATAGCTAGATAGACGTTTGAGTCAAATGTTAGATCTGGGGACTTCAAACCAGCCCAAATTGTGTCGTCTCTGTTTCAGCAGGACTACCTTGAAAAGCTGAACCAAAACGACTCTCTACTGGTTTGGAAAACTCTACAGAATGGTGCTGTCACTCTAGTAATATCTTCCTGCCTTGTGGGATCTATATGCATTTCACTGCATTCGAGTCCCAGTTTCATTGTGCAGTCCCGTTTTTCTGACACTGGACAAGGTCACTTTGGGCTGCCCTATGAGAGAGTTTGACTCATTAAAGCGAAGAATTCCCCCATAAAGCTTTGCGTGCATATCCTTTCATGAAGAGCTGCCTTTATAGTCGTGTGTTGTGGTAATTCTCAGGTTGGCGTTGAAGAAGCGGAGTAGTAACCTTGATTATAATGCAGGATCGTTTTCACTTAAGGTGCACAAAGAAAGCATTTGATGTGTGTATGCCGTCTTTTCCAGGGGGAATCTCTTTGCAGGGCAGGTATTGACTGAGGAAGTGGCCAGAGGGCACCAGCAAATGCAGTATCCTTTCCAGAATCGATAATTGCACAGGAGAACATCGTTTCCAGGGCAACATCACTAAAAAGTGGAATTTATTTCCCCTGAACCTGATTTTTTTCTGTACATGAGTTGTGGTCACGTGCACTCATTAGTTACACCTGCGTTCTACTGTAACCCACTGTTTGCTGCTAAACATGGCAATTATAATAGTCCTTCTATGGAAGTATATGGTACTGGAGGAAATCTCGGCCCCTCTTTTAAGATTGTGGGAGGCAGGAAAGGTAACTTATTTGCTTTAACCGACCAATCCCTCTTCAATTTGTTTTTGGGTGTGTAGTTCATATATAAGGCCCCCGTTTTTATGGTATCTAGTTTTGCACCCTTTTCATCAGTACTTATTTGTTTTCGTCATTCTATCTGCCCCATGTATTATTTTCAACATAAATAAATACTTTTTGACTAGTGTTTTTCCATATTTATTAACATCAAAAAACACAATAGCACTTGGATGTCTATATGGGAAGCTCTCTTGAGCTGCATTCCTACACAACAAGGGCTGTATATTTGCCGCCATGTACACAGCTTAAAAAAGAAATGACCTTCCTTTGTCAACCTCTTTGTTATGTTACTTTGCACAGCCGTTGACCTCCAAAACATGGACGACAATTTAAAAATCCAACCAAGAGACATGCATTTCCGTCTTTATCCATTTTGTATGAATACAAACTCTTGTGTCTGTAGGAGTAAAAACCAGTGAAAAGGAAAACAGGGAACCTTAGTCATATACCTTCATTTAGAGACCACTGATAAGAGCATTTATAGGGCAGCCATTTTCTTACACTTCCCTTTGGCTATTCAGAAATGTTTGTGAGTAACTTACACCATTGGCAGTATATCACACTAAGGTGTAGGTGTTCCTAGCGATATCTCTGACACAGTGAGAGCAGAGGTGGAGTTGTGCATGTTTTCACACAGAAGCAAGTGGCAGAGTGTTCCAGATGTGGACAGTGTTTCCATTCTACAGTCTTATGTTGTGTATGGAGCACGCAATCTCGTTGCACCCTTGAACTGTCGCAAAAGACATAACATTGCAGGCGGTGAAGAGGGAAAGTGAGGAAGGCTGACGTAAGATGGGTGGGCACCTCTGCATCTTGCTCTTTCCCCCTCTTTAACAGGTCTCCTGCTACACCGCGCAACCTCTCTAGTATGTGCCCCGTCTGCCATCAAAGCAAACACCACACCTGGTGTCCTGCCACCAGACCTTCTACCCAGAACAACAATAATATCTGGGTGCCTGCCTGTGGCAGAGAGAGAATAGGCTACATCTGTCAGCTGTAACCTAATTCGTCCATATGTGACACCATAGGGCAAGGATACAGGATTGTGATGACTGCAGTACTCGTACTAGTAATAACTTCCTTTTGCTACATGGCCATAAAAAGTAACAATAAAAACCCTCAGCAAGGTCTCATTGCCAGGTGAAATGGACTTTCTCAACCTCTGCACCCTTTGGCCCACTACTGTCACTGCCCCTGTGGCATCAGCAACCCTCCTGTTCTGGCCAGTGTATGTGTGCGAAGACGTGGTGGTGACGGGGGAGACGGAGGGAAGTGGTGTGGAAGCGAGCTGATGCGACACCCCTTGTGATGGAAGGATTGGAGGGAATGATTGTCGCTGTGTCCACTGACACCCTTGTCGCATTGTTGAGCATTGGCACACTGGTGGCCTGAGCCACAGAGACAGATGCAGATGTGCCAGTGGTCGCCACTGTGGCTGTCGTGGAGGCACACATAACTGTGGTCATGGTCACAGTGGTGATGGTGGCCACCGCTCACAGCTGCCAGAGGTAGGGGTAGCACTGCTGCCACCTGTGCTGCCAGGTGCAGCTGCTGTAGCTGATAGGGCATCGGGCACAATAGTAGCTGGAGCAGACGTTCTGCCTTGTTTCACTGTGCCAGCACTCTATCCTGCAACCCTGGAGGTTTGTGGGAGAGTGGTGCTAGGGTTTAAGTAGTGACGCCAGAGGTGCCTGTTGTGCTGCTGCTTCTTGTTCCTGCTGGCTTCGATGAGACAAGTGCCATGCCATCAGATAGAATATGCTAAAGGGGTTGTTTGTCTGTTCTTCCCCTACTCACCCAAAACAGTTACTCTGGGGAAGGGCGGGGGTGTATCACATGTGATGCAAGGGACTTGGTAGCTTTGTACGATGCAACTGGTGAATGCGTATTAATTGCCTGAACGCAGTAGGTGCCGTGGACCTAAAGGTATAGTGTAGTGGCCACAGGGGGTGATCGTAGCATTGAGGGTGGTTGCATCGTTTCATTGAGTAGGCCTTCACTGATGTGTGCAGCATCCCTACAGTCCTTCATGAGACTTGTGTGTGTGTGGATGCATGGCATCTGCCCCACACATGTCGTTCTGACTCATTGCCTTGCATGTTTACCTATGCCTCTGTGTGTGAGGGTGATGCAATGTGCCCATTCCCTGGGGAGTTGTTAGTCCATCCAAGATACATATGGCAACTTGTATGTCATGTGTACGGTACTCTTTTACTCTGTTATTTCACTGCACGTCAAGTATTCTTGGGTGTGAGCTGGCAGGTGGGCTGCTTATTGATGTGCACAATTTTGCATATCTTTGCACAGTCAACTGGTTGTCAAGCAGTGGAGACCTTGTGTTATATGTTGTGGAACTTATATTTCACATTGCACTTACCAGGCACAGGTTGGCTGCAAGCTCCGCACTCATCTGCTCCTACTTCCTCCATTCCTACAGGTATCCACCAGATAGTGCTGACTGTCTCCTCCCAGGGGCAGGGGTGGACTGGGAACCAAAAGAGGCCCTGGAAGTAATTTTCAAAGTGGCCCCAATATTCAATTTTTCAGCAAGCCCAACCCTTTTTCTATGGGGAAAAGTGGAAATAAAATGGGTGACCAGTGGGTCGGGTCCAGGGTGCCCCAGTGACTCCTCCTGTGGCAGCTGTCTCCCTGTGGTGTTGGGCAAGGAGATGGCACACCCTGGCCTTCCGGTCATGCCATTATTTTTCTGTCCACCACATTGCTGGGTACAGACCCCACTACCATCAACCTTGTCACAGATCTCTGACCAGATGGATGACTTATGTCCAGTGTGGTCTTTAAGCTACTGGCCCAATACAATTCATCTGCATTCGCCACCAACTCATCGGCCAGGACTGTTAGCTCTGCTTCCATGAATTTGGGCTTACACAGCCTAATTTCCAGGACACAGGATTTAGATGTGTCCCCTGACTTTTGTTTTCTATGATGGCTGCAGCATCTCCAGATATTCAATGGAGTGTTTTTCAAAATGGCCCCATTTTCAATGGGAGGCTATTTCCGCCAGTAATGGTAATTCTGCCAAATGTTGGTGGAATTACGACTCAATTTTGGATTTTAGCGGTAATTCCGTTACTGATGATGGTTGGTGCGGAAAACAGCAGCGGTGACAGAATGGGAGAAACCTGACCCAGAAAATTAGCAAAACCTCCTAATAGAACAGTCCCACCACCACCCACCTCACTAATGAAAACAGAGTGAGGTGCTTACCAGTTGCCTGAAAGCCAGTCCACAATGATGACCAAATCAGGACAAGGAAGGAAACAGCAGTCCCACAGGGGATGGTCAGAGGAAGCAGCACCCAATCCCGTCCTGGGGAGAGAACCGGGCTTGGAGCAAACCAATCAGCAAGGGCCTCAGGGAGAACATCAAGGATTGCTTTGATCTTTTTGTCATTTCCACAGGAGCTGCCAAGTGAGAAAGAACAGGAGGAGAATCCTGGGCATAATAAGCCAAACAGGCTTCAACCCATTCCCCAGGGAGACACAGTCTAAAGACAACATCCATATCAGAACCTCCTGGAGGCACAAGTGGCAGAACACCCCAAGGTCTACACAGGAAGAGCCACAAGCAAATAAAGACATGAGAAGTAGCTCTTGTTGTCCCACAACTTGCATCCCACATATGGACTAGGCATTTGCCAGACACTGCTATAAGGAATAAGCTCATTCGCAGACTTTCAATCTCAGAAAACTGCTCAGAAATAACACTGGAAAGCCTAATATAGCACAAGGTTCGCTGTTACTTCATGAATGAACTTGATGAAACAAAACTCTTGAAGGTGGTCTTTTGGGTGGGGAGGGGTATATAGAGCCTATGAATTGCCTATGGATTTGCGTGGCCACTGGGGGAGGGGGGTGATGAGGTGAGTGGGGTGGTCCATGGATGGGTAAATGTTTAAGCAACACCCACAAGTTGTGCATCCCTCGTCACAGCCTATATCCCTCCTATCTGCACTGCAACAAGTTGGTTTATAGCTAGTGCTAAACCAACTCTTAATAGTCAATCTTTAATAATATGCAAATGCCCCAGGCATGTTGCAGAAATTGCATACCTAATCGTTAATAATTATTCGGGATTATTAGGAAGCGAACTGGGAAGCAGCTGATTCTCTGGTGTGCTGATGTGTATTTATTCAAATAACTGATATCTCAGGTAGATGGGAGTGGTTGTCAAGGAGTTCCCCCCTTCTCACCTGAGTTCGATCGTTGCTGGATTTCTTGATCGATGCCTTCTTGCGTACTGCTCGAGTCTTGAATAAGGCTGCACGAGTCTCTTCCGACTCCAGCATGCATTCAATTACCGGGATGCAGGGGTCCAGGAATCCAGGAAATAACACGGTGCATAACTAGCACACGAGTCCAGGAATCAAGAAAGGAAGGAAAGGGACTAGAATTGGGTTGGAGTGGAAGAAGCAAGGGAAACAATACCTGGAGCTACGGAGCACATGTCTGGTCGCTACTTTGCAATAGCATTGAGATGCGTGGGGCCGCAGGGGCGTGGCATATTTATGGAACGTACTACGTCCGCCGTGAAGGCTGGTGCGAGGCGTGTCACGTGATAATGCCATGTTGGGAGAAACAATGAATGCAAGCCCCACCGTGACAAGGACCAGGAAGTCCAGAAGGGGCGCGTTCTGTGGGTCATGACAGTGGTGGTAGGTGGGACATGCAGTGCAAAATTATGTTTAGAGTTAAAGTCTTGCTGAGAGGCAAGGCCCACAGGGTTGTGCACAATATTGCCTGAATATTCAAAAGGCTAATGTGGAACCTGCTGGTGAGACAAACATTAGCCTTTCTTCCATTCAGAAAGTTATTGATATTTTATATTGATATGTTATTTGTATCACACTCGTCCACAACTGTTTCAGAGCGTGACAAGGCAAGGGAAGGGAACAAGGGAGAACAAAAACAACGATCTTACTAGGCCAGTGATATTGAGAAAACGCAAATGCATGGGAGAGGGAAAGGGGGAATGTGCATGGAGGCGGGGAGAAGTGGGAAGTGCGGAGCAAGGAAAAAAGAAAAGGTAAATAATAAATACATACATAATGCAGGCGACAAACAATGGTAGTGTAGCCAGCAAGTGGCAAGTGCTGGGTTTAGGGCAGCAGACAGGGAATGTCTGGCAAGTGCAGAAGGGCAGGAAGAGAAAAGTGACGGGGGCTGATTACAGATTACAGAATCCAGTGATAAGGGTGGCTGAGAGGCAGTGTGGGAGGGTGGCAGGGTGAGCAGGTACCTGGGCCCGGAAGACAGAGGGTAGATCAGGTGCACAATGCCAAGGGAGAACAGATCAGCAGGGGAGAGGAGAGGCGAAGGCAGCAGCAAAGAGGAAGGTCTTGAGGTGCTTCCGGAACCAGAGATGGTTCTCCTCAACTTTCAGAGTGGCAGGGAGGCTGTTCCAGAGGGAGGCCCCAACCAAAGACAGAGATCTACCCCCAGCTTATTTCTTTGAAAAAAACGACTGATTATGGGGGAGTTAGAGGTAGAAGAGCGAAGAGCTCGAGAGGTGTGGTATTTTCAGAGGTATAGCTGAAGGTATGTTGGACCCAGGCCCCAGAAAGCCTTGTGAACTATGCAGAGGGTTTTGAATTTGATCCTTGCATCCACTTGGAGCCAATGGAGAGATTTCAGGGCTGGAGAGATACGATCCCAGGGCTTGAGGCAAGGGCAAATTATGCAGTCCTGTTCTGGATTAGTTGCAAAGGGCGGAGAGTGGAGGCAGGTTGATTTAGAAAGAGGTTGTTACAATAATCCAACCTAGAGAGAACGAGGGCTTGGGAGACAGTTAGCTTCCGGTGGAAGGAGAGGAAAGGCAGAGGACCTCAGAGTAGGTGCAGTAGGAAGTTAGACTTTTTAGAGACATCAGAGATGTGGGCAGAAAAGGAGAGTGTGGAGTCAAAGATGACCCCAAGGTTCTTGGCCTCACAGCTGGGGGTAGGAGGGAGGCCAAGGGAGGTGAGCCGATGAGGATCTCCATCCTTCTGGCATTCAGGCAAAGATTGCACACCAATCCTCAATGGCAGTTAGGCAATCAGAGATGAGAGAGGGAGAGGAGGTGGCAGAGGGCAGCCTGAAAATGAGTTGAGTGTCGTCATTATTGCACTGGAAATTGGAGCAGGAAGTGGCTATGCACTGAGCGAGTGTTGCCATGTATTGGTTGAAAAGCCAGGGTGAGAGATTAGATCCCTAGGGAACACCACAGGTAGAAAGGAAGATAGATGATAGGAAGGACCCACTTGTACCTGGGAGGGTTGATCAGAGAGGAAAGAGGTCAGCCAGGCCAGTGCCTGATCAGTGATACCCAGGTTGTCATGTACATGGTTGAGCAGGATGGTATGGTTGACCATGTGAAATGCAGAGGAGAGATTGAGTAGGATGAGGACAGAAGGAATGTTATAGTCAAGGTTAGAGACCAGATCTTCTCGGATGTGCAGGTGAGCAGTTTCAGTGCTTGTAGCAGCTCTGAAGGCAGACTGATGGTCATGGAGACAGCCAACACAATCAGAATGAGGTTAAAGCTGAGAGATGGACAGCTTTTCCAGGAGTTTGCCCGAAAAGGAGTAATGGAAATTGGGCAATAGCTAGCCGGTCAAGAAGGGTCAGTTGTGGGTTTCTTGAGAAGAGAGTGCTTTCTAAGGGAAGGGAGGCTCCTAAGGCAAATAAGAGGTTGAAGAAATGGTCAAGGGCCAGAGCGAGGGTATCAATGTGGTCCTTGATGGTTTTAGAGGAACAGGGATGAACCTGTTTTGACAAGGCTTTCATAGATCAGACTTGTCTAGTGATCTCGTCAGGGGAGAAAAGAGGAAAAGATGAGAAAGAGTGTGGGGGGGTGGCAGAAGCAGGGTCCGCATGCACAGAAGGCGAGAGGAGGGGGAGGGGATTGAGGGTGGACAGGAGGTCCTGTGTTTTTGAGATAAAGTGAGAGGCAAGGGCATCACAAAGAGAGTGGGAGACAAGAGAAGGAGTAGAGACTGCAGCAGAATTGGCCAACTCCTTGCAGATTTTGCAGAGTTTGGCCGAGTTATTAGAAGACACAAAAACACAGACTTGAATGTGAGCTCTCTTCTTGGTAAAGACAGAGAGTAGGTATTGCCTTTGGGGCAGGCTTCAGACCAGATTGTCAGAGGATGAGCAAGAAGCCCTCCATTTCCTCGTGGCCACCCTCAACTTATTTTTAAGTGTAGCTAGGTCAGGGTCATACCAGGAATTGCCCCTTGGCTTTGAACTTGAAGCGGATCCTCATGGCAGTGGCATGAGAATCAAGAGTATCAGAAATAGAAGAGTAGAGCAGTGACAGGGCTGTGTCAGGGTGCGAGTCAGCCCCAGGTGGAGGGGTGGGAGAGGTGGCGGCAAAAGCCCCAACTGACACACGCTTCATGGGCCGGATGTCCGAGAAGGTAGGTGGCCGTGTTGGGGTAGGCTTGGCCTGGGGGGAAGAGAGGGAGAGATGAGGGGAGAAGAGGGAATGATCACTTCAAGAGAGAGGAGTGGTCAGAGGGATGGAGCGGGGGAGGTCAGAGGAGATCAAGATATCAAGTGTGTGTCCCGCAGAGTGAATTGGGCCAGAGGGGAGGATAGAAAGGGAGAGGGAGTCGGAGAGGTCACGGAAGAGTACAGAGGAAGAATTAGGAGAGTCTCGATGGATAGGAAGGTCACCAAGGAGGAGGAGTTGAGTGGTCGAGGCCAGGAGGGAAGAAGAGAGGTCCGCCCACTCAGAGAGAAATTAGGTGATTTGACCAGGGGGCGGTGGTTAGTAGCTACAGCAAGAGAATGGTTTGGAGAGAGAGAGAGAGAGAGAGAGAGAGAACCTGCAAACAAGGCATTCAAAAGAGTAGTAGGTCTGAGTGTGAATGATAGAGGCCGGATATCCACTCAGGAAAGATCAGGGATACATCCCGAGCGGACCGGGAAGATCTGGGTGTGGAGAGGATCTTATAGCCATATGTGTTACACCTTTGCACCGGTGGTCGCTTTGGCGACAGCATCGGGTGTACAACACAATGCATTCCTACTCACCCAAGATGGCGGACGCCTCTGAATCTGATTGTGAAGCTCCCGCTGCAGAGGTTGCACGTTGTTTTCCTTCACGCCGCGACGATCATGTGACTCCATATAACCCGACCAGGAAGTTCAGCAAATGCGTCGCTACTCTCCAGATCGGCGCTTCGTAAGTTCGTTCCTAGGGAATCTGTTTCATGTTCCGTCCTCCTATCTATAGTTTTCTGTATCTAACTATCTGTGCTCTCTGCCCTTTCCTCCATTAGGCCATTTTCCGTACTCCGTCCGCTCACCTCCTCTCCCCTAAGGTCCGCTTCCAACCTAAAGAGTGAGTCTTGAGGGTTTATAGTTCCCTTCAATCCTCTCCCCATTCTTAGCTCAAATACTAACATCCGCTTCGGGTTTCCGGAAACTCTCTCTCTTTCCTCGTAGGACTCACCCCCTTCTCGAAGACTTTACACAGACTTCTCGAATCTCTCAACTCCATACCCGGAGTAAGTTAACATAGCTATTCGTATCAACAACAGACGATCGAAAGTGGAGAAAACTTACCTCTCCTTTCTTCCGTCCAGGACCAGCTTCGTCTGCACCGGATCTTTTGAAGGGAAGCTGGCTGATTCATCCTGAAGGTCTACAGTATCCTGTCACTACAACACAGGGTTTTTCTTCCCCGGAGGGTTTTCCCTGGGGACTGTGGTTCCTCCTCAGCTGAAGCTAACGGCTGGGAGGGAGCAGGGTTTCCCGGGAAGCCTTCACTATCTGCCTTGTTGCTGGTACGGAGTCCGCCCGCTGCCCAGGTTAGTGAACTGCATAATTGTTCTGTCTCATATTGGACGCATTGTAATAGTTAGCGACGCCCAATATAAGGAAATATCCAATCACAGGCTCTTGTGCAGACGGTGGACTCCGATGGAGCAACAAATGCAACAATTGATGGCTGCTATGCAGTCTATGTCTCTGGAGATGCAATCCCTAAAACAAGACAATGCTCAGTTAAGACAACAGGTCGCTCGAGCGTTTTCAGAAACTCCTCCTTATGCCTTGCATACCGATAAGTATGACGGAAACCCGCACAAACTCAAGGAGTTCCTGGATAGTTGCCTGGTTCAGTTTACCTTCAAAGCACGTTTTTTCCCTTCTGATAAGGACAAAGTAGGTTATCTGATATCCCACTTGGCAGGCCCTGCATTGGCCTGGGCGACTCCCTTAGTCACCTCAGAAAATGCCATTCTAGACTCATACCCAGCCTTTACTAACAGTTTGCGGTCTATGTTTAGTAGGCAGGAAATTTCAGTCTCTACTCAGGAGAAACTGCTAGATTTAAAACAGGGAAATAAGGATCTTATGAGTTACGTGACTCAATTTAAACAGCTATCAGCTGAAACAGGGTGGCCGGATGACGGTCTCCTCACGCTGTTTCGCAGAGGTCTTTCCGAGGAACTGAAAGATGAAGTCTCGAAGGTTCCTCGTCCCGCCAATTTAGCCGAGATGATTGCGCTCACCATGCAGATTGATTACCGTCTCCATGAACGCTTCCATGAGAAGAAGAGAGGGAAACCGTCTCAACTATTCTCCAGTTCTCCTTCCCCGGTTTCTCGATCCCAGAAACCCGACGAACCCATGCAAATAGGAGTGGCCAGAGGCCCTTTGTCTGAGGGCGAAAGAGAAAGACGGATGAGTCAGGGCCTATGTATGTACTGTGGGGCTTCATCTCACATGCTGAAGGATTGTCCCGTCGTCCCTCCTCGTCGGACAAGGAATCCGATGCGGGGAAACGCCAGAACCCTGTCGTAAGGGGAACCACGGCAGGAGGTCCTGAAAGGAGTTCCCCAAAGAGACTTGGTACTTCTCTTAAAGAGGACATTACGGAACACACTATGTTAGTACTTCCCCTGATCTTGAAATTACCAGACTTAGAGCTACGTGGGGTTCCGGCATTGATCGATTGCGGAGCAGCTGGCAACTTTATTGATGACCAATGGGCTGCGAAGCATGGAATCATTAGATCCGCCAAGACGTGTATAACACCCATTCAGGGGGTGGATGGTTGTCCCCTTAGTTCTGGACCCATTCGAGAACAGACTACTCCTCTTACATGCCTAATTTCAACCCACCAGGAGACGTTAGTTTTTGACCTGATAAAAACTGCTCATTTTCCCATTATTTTGGGCTTACCGTGGCTGCGAACCCATAATCCTTTTATAAACTGGAAGGCAGGAACTTTGTTTCTAGGTTCCGAATATTGTGTTTCCCATTGTCTTACTCAATCATCTGTTGGCATTCAAGCACCTTCCATGATGGTAGTACCAACCGAAGGCTCCTCGATTGGGATGGTCAGTCAGATCCCGAGGTGTCATCAACAATTTCAGTCCATATTTTCTCAGCCAGAATACCCTACATTACCTCCTCACCGTCGGGATGACTGTCATTTAGATTTGTTCCCTGATCAACCGATACCTTTTGGCCGAATGTACATCTTATCCCAACCGGAGAAAAAGGCTCTCAAAGACTACCTTCAGACTAATCTTCAAAACGGTCTTATAACTGAGTCCAAATCACCCGCCGGTGCTTCGTTATTCTTTATTCCCAAAAGGGATACAGAGGAACTACGGCCATGCATAGACTATCGAGGGCTCAATAAGGTCACCATCCCGGATAAGTATCCAATGCCGCTTATCCCAGACATTCTGGAAGCCGTTCAAGGGGCTTCGCTCTATACCAAGTTGGATCTACGAGGGGCATATCACTTGATTCGCATCGCCCCTGGCGACGAGTGGAAGACTGCCTTTCGGACCCCATTCGGTCACTACGAATATAGGGTGATGCCGTTTGGGTTGGCTAATGCTCCCGCTGTTTTTCAGCGCTTTATGGACCATCTATTCGCCGATGTACTCCTTCACTATGTAATCGTCTATTTGGATGATATTCTAGTCTTTTCACAGAAAATAGAGGAACACATCCGACATGTCAATTTGGTATTAGACCGACTTAAGGCCAACCAGCTGTATTGCAAACTGGCAAAATGCGAGTTCCACAGGAACCAAGTGACGTATCTTGGGTTCGTGCTGTCTGCCCAGGGGATTTCTATGGACCCTCGGAAGATCTCGGCTATATTAGATTGGCCTTCCCCTTCGAACGTCAAAGAGATCCAACGATTTTTGGGGTTCGCTAATTTTTATAGAAAATTCATCCCAGGATTCTCCGAGACCGTGCTTCCCATTACCAGTCTTCTGAAGAAGGGGAAGACTTTCGTTTGGGATGACCCTGCGCAGAAAGCCTTTTCGGAACTAAAGAATCTTTTCACGTCTGCTTCCGTTTTGCTCACCCCAGACCAGTCTCGACCATTCATTGTCGAGACTGATGCGTCTCACCATGCTCTAGGAGCAATTCTTTTGCAAAAGGACGAGTCAGGAGAAGAAGGACCAGTTGCTTATCTCTCCAAAACCTTCTCCTCCTCGGAAATAAATTATTCAGTCCTTGATAAAGAATTGCTGGCAATCAAGCGAGCCTTTGAGGAGTGGAGACATCTATTGCTGGGCTCGGCCTACCCGGTCGAGGTTCGAACCGACCATCACAACCTCAAAGTATTGCAACAAGCCCATACCACAAACAGTCGACAAGCTCGCTGGGCTCATTTTTTTCTACCGTTTCGGATAGAATTTACTTTCCTTCCCGGGAATCAAAACCTCCGAGCAGATGCGCTTTCAAGAAAGGATCCTCCTATCAAAAAGTTCCATTCTGAGCCTTTCTTTCCTAAAGCTACATTTCTGGCAACAGTGACTGATTTTCTACATATTGTCAGACAGGAAACGGCACGTCTAGATCCAATCTGCAGGAACTTACAAGAGACTCATTCGCTGACTCAGGAGAAGGGATACTACTTTTTTAAGGATCAAGTATTCATTCCGACCCCGACACTTCAGAAAGAAGTCCTGTTCATGTGTCATGACTCCAAGGCAGCCGGGCATCGAGGATATCAAAACACCCTTGAGCTGACTACTCGTCATTTTTGGTGGCCAGGGATGACCAAGGATGTCCAAGATTATGTATCAGCATGCACGGTTTGTCTACAGTCTAAGACTCCTAGGTATCCACTTTTTGGTTTACTCACCTGTATGCCAATTCCGGACAAGCCCTGGCAAGTCATTTCCACTGACTTCATTGTCGACCTTCCGTTGTCCTCGGGTTACACCACCGTTATGGTGACTATTGACTATTTCACGAAGATGGCCCATTTCATTCCTCTGCAAAAACTCCCTGGGGCTGCTCTTATGTCAAAGATCTTTATTTCAGAAATATTCTCTAGACACGGTCTTCCTAACACTATTGTGTCTGATCGGGGTCCCCAATATATCTCGCAATTTTGGAAGGGTATTTGTCAATCATTGGGAATCAATAGAGCCCTTAGCTCAGGATATCATCCCCAAACAAATGGGCAGACTGAGCGCCTAAACCAAACACTAGAGACATATTTGCGCTGTTTTGTTTCTGCGGCACAGGATGATTGGGGAGATCTCATACCCTTGGCTGAATATGCATACAATAATGCCAGTCATTCGGCACTAAAGACCAGTCCTTTTTACTGTTCCTATGGTTTTCATCCATCCTTTGAACCGTCCATCTCTAAGTCCTCCGCCAATTGTCCTGGAATAGACAGTCTAGTCGATGGTATTCAGAAGGGTCAACAGCTCGCTCGAATAGCTCTGCAGGCTGCCCAAGATCGAGCCAAGAGGGCAGCTAATCGCCGTCGACTAGATCTGCCATCCCTTCAAGTCGGGGATGCGGTCTGGTTATCAGCCCGGTTCCTCCCGAGACATCTGGTGCCGTCCAAGCTGTCGCCCAGATATTTTGGACCGTTTAAAGTGAAATCTTTTGTCGGTCCGGTGGCAGTCCGACTAGCGCTGCCTCCTTCCTGGGCCCGTCTTCATCCGGTCTTTCACGTCTCCCAGATCAAACTATCCGTGAAGGATAGATTTCAACGCACCCCTGCAGTTCGTCCTCCTCCGATGATGACTGATACGGGACCAGAGTATGAAGTGGCAGAAATTTGCGATTCCAGATATCACAGAGGCCGGTTGCAATTTCTTGTGGACTGGAAGGGCTATTCTCCTGCCGAACGGACTTGGGAATTGGCATCGGGGGTTCATGCTCCCTCGTTGGTTCGACGGTTTTTCAGGCGGCACCCTGGGAAGCCGGGTTATGCGCCTCGTAGGAGGGGGCATACTGTTACACCTTTGCACCGGTGGTCGCTTTGGCGACAGCATCGGGTGTACAACACAATGCATTCCTACTCACCCAAGATGGCGGACGCCTCTGAATCTGATTGTGAAGCTCCCGCTGCAGAGGTTGCACGTTGTTTTCCTTCACGCCGCGACGATCATGTGACTCCATATAACCCGACCAGGAAGTTCAGCAAATGCGTCGCTACTCTCCAGATCGGCGCTTCGTAAGTTCGTTCCTAGGGAATCTGTTTCATGTTCCGTCCTCCTATCTATAGTTTTCTGTATCTAACTATCTGTGCTCTCTGCCCTTTCCTCCATTAGGCCATTTTCCGTACTCCGTCCGCTCACCTCCTCTCCCCTAAGGTCCGCTTCCAACCTAAAGAGTGAGTCTTGAGGGTTTATAGTTCCCTTCAATCCTCTCCCCATTCTTAGCTCAAATACTAACATCCGCTTCGGGTTTCCGGAAACTCTCTCTCTTTCCTCGTAGGACTCACCCCCTTCTCGAAGACTTTACACAGACTTCTCGAATCTCTCAACTCCATACCCGGAGTAAGTTAACATAGCTATTCGTATCAACAACAGACGATCGAAAGTGGAGAAAACTTACCTCTCCTTTCTTCCGTCCAGGACCAGCTTCGTCTGCACCGGATCTTTTGAAGGGAAGCTGGCTGATTCATCCTGAAGGTCTACAGTATCCTGTCACTACAACACAGGGTTTTTCTTCCCCGGAGGGTTTTCCCTGGGGACTGTGGTTCCTCCTCAGCTGAAGCTAACGGCTGGGAGGGAGCAGGGTTTCCCGGGAAGCCTTCACTATCTGCCTTGTTGCTGGTACGGAGTCCGCCCGCTGCCCAGGTTAGTGAACTGCATAATTGTTCTGTCTCATATTGGACGCATTGTAATAATATGGGAGGAGAGTGTCAAAACTCATGCATGACAGAGCTGGTCGTGAACCATGTCTAATTAAGACCAAGGACATCAAGGTCAAGTTCTTCAAGGAGGTGGCAGATGTCAGAGGAGTGTTTGACAGCAGAGCGAGAGTTGAGAGTGGCAAGATGAAGAAGGTTTCCAGCCTTAAAGACCTTCCGGGGAGGGGTACAAATCAGAGGTACGCCTTGAAGAGGAGAAGGAGCCCTAAGTGCGGCAGAGGAGGAGGAGAGAGCGGGCAAGGTAGACAAGGGTGAGAGGGGGGACAGCAGGAGATGAAAGGAAATTGATGAGGCGAGGGAAGCACCTATCAAACAAGTGGATATTGGCCTGAGGGCCTTGGAGCATGATGGTGCCATTAAGGTAAACATTAATGATGACTTTAGAGGAGTCAAACGAGGCCATGAGAACTTCCCAGCAAGTGCCACCATTAATGAGAGAGGAAGAGACAAGACAGAGCACAGAGATCATATGAAGAGTCCATAGATCTGGCAAAGGAACGACAAAGAGGATGTCGGTTAGGGTCTGTCTGTAGGAAGCGTTGGAGTAGGTGTCAGCGATAGGAAGACCAGGGTTGGAGGGCAAGATATCCTTTTTGAACTTCTTCTTGCCAGACTTAGTGAGAAGGGAGGATAGTGAATGGATAAGCAGTTGGAAAAGATAAGAGAAACAGAGAGCGTCATGCGAGTGGTAGCGAGGAAAGGTGGCAGAAACAGGGGGAAAACGGGGTAAGGCAGGTAGGTGTGGAACATAAGAAAGCGGTGAAGTTGTGGGCCGGCAATTTACAGAGAAGCAACAGTTTGCAAGCAAAGTATAAGCAATGGACAGTAAAATTTGACTTTCAAACCAGAAGCAAAAACAGCAAAATTTGACTTCAAACCAAAAGCAAAAACAGCAAAATTTGACTTTCAAACTGAAGCAAAAACAGCAAAATGTGACTTTAAAACCAAAAGCAAAAACAGCAAAAATGTGACTTTCAAATAAGAAGGAAAAATAGCAAAATTTGACTTCAAAACCAGAAGCAAAAACAGCAATTTTTGACTTTTAAACCAAAAGCAAAAACAGCAAAATTTGACTTTCAAACCAGAAGCAAAAACAGCAAAATTTGAATTTCAAACCAAAAGCAAAAACTGCAAATTTGACTTTCAAACCAGAAGCAAAAACAGCAACATTTGAATTTAAATACCAAAAGCAAAAAAAGCAAAATGTGACATTTCAGTTTGGGTTCAGATGTTAGCAAAGGGTGTTGAGAAGCAATGATTGCATATTTCTTAGGTGGGTGAGGTGGTAGCATCAATTGTATGATAAAGTGCTTGGCAGTGGGGAGGACCCCCAGTAGTGTTCTGGTAGCAGACAGGGAGCAGCCAGGGGCCTTCTTTGTGGGCCTTTGTTACTAGTGCCGGCTCCCACCTCCTGGTGGCCGTGATTGGACAATGAAGGAAGAATGAGCCAGTCAGAGGGGGACAGGGTGCACGGTCAAGGAGGAGCCACCACAAGGTAAAAGGCGAGCAGCCATCTTTGAGGAATGCACAAATAAAGACTTTAACACAGCAGAAGCACTGTGCTCCTCGTTTCTTTTTTAAATCAGGGGTGCAAATGTAAGGGCATTGCAGGAGCGTGATGTGTAATTAGCAAGAAAGCATCCAGGGGAAATTTCAGGCTGTGTCGTGCCCAATGATAAAGCAAACAAAAAGTGCAGAAAATGCTTAAAATTCTATCCCACAATTCTGAAAATGCAGGCAGAGGTGGTAGAACAGTATGTAAAAGCCTTGCAGGTTTACCTTAGGAATAGAGCTGCTAGGCTGCTCACTGCTCGGCAACACGATGTTGAAGTAATGAAGTAGGGAAGCCTCCTTGGCCTCATTGTTGGCCTTTGTTACTGTTGCCGGCTCCAGCCTCCCGGTGGCCCTTATTGGGCAATGAAGGAAGACTGAGCCAATCAGAGGGGGCCAGGTTGCAGGCACAAGAAGGAGCCACCACATGTTATGTTATGTTATTTTGCACTTATATAGCGCCTTACATACCATTGGTATGGTCTGAAGGTGCTGGTAGGGTGAACGCCCTTGGGAACCGAAGTTCGGGTCAGTAGAGAGAGTAGGGAGAGTCAACGGCATGTGTGTGCACCGGGTATGTGTGTAGCTGGTGCGGTATTCGTTAAATCGCTGCTTCTTAGCGGTTGGTGTGGTGGTTGAGATCAGGGATATGTGTTAGTTCTGGCAGGATTTATCCAGACCGACTGTGGCTGGGTTAGGCCTGAGGAGAACGCCTGGCTGGGGGGTGTGTAACCAGCAGTGTTTACTTAGAGTGATGGGGAGTGAGCGGGAGGTGTTGGTATGAGAACAGTTATACCGAATGGTGTCATAGTATCTCTGTGTTCTAGTTGAGTGGTGGTGTAAAGAAGAGAGTAAGCGTGTGGTGTGATATGATGGGTTACATGCTCTTTCATACGTTCTCTGCATTCCAGATCATACTATGTACGTCGCGCAGTTCTATGCGCTCCAGTCCGTTCTATGGACTTTTATTAATTCCATGCGTCCCCGTCAGTGCTACACACTCCGGTCTGCTCGACGCACTCATGCATTCCAGTCCGCCCTGTGCGCTCCTGACTGCCCCAAGCATGCACTCCTGTCTGCTCTTCGCATGCACCCTGTCTGCGCCTGCACTTCGCATTCACCCACCGTGCGCAGTCACCCGCTCCCCGCATTCACCCACTCCCGACACTCACCAGCTCTCTGCACTCACTAGCTCCGCACACTCATTCGCTCTATGCACTCATGCTTTCCTCGCATTCAACATTAGTATGCACTCATCAGCCCCTTAGAGTCATTTGTTAGTACGCAGTAATCCTGTTCTATAAATTCATTTGTTCTCATCCACTCTTTAACCTCATCCGCTCTCTAGCCTCATCCGCTCTCTAGCCTCATCCGCTCTCTAGCCTCATCCGCTCTCTAACCTCATACACTCTACACGCTCCCCCTCTCTATACGCTCATACGTTTTGTGCAATCATCAGTTCTACATTCGCTTCTCTGTATTTATGCCCTTGTCCGCCATACGCGCTCGTCTGATCTACATACCCAACCACTCTACATGCTCATCCGCTTAACATGTTCATCCATTCTATACCTTCATCCGATCTACATACTCACTCGATTTACACACTCATTCAATCTATGTAGTCATCTGTTCCTCCACTCATGCATTCTTCCACTTAGTGCATTCAACTGTTTACACTCAACCACTGTACACACTCGGCCGCTTAACATGTTCGTCCATTCTATACACTTATCCGATGTACTTACTCATTCGATTTACACACTTATTCAATCTATATAGTCATCTGTTCCTCCACTCATGCATTCTTCCAGTTAGTGCATTCAACTGTTTACACTCAACCACTCTACACACTCGGCCGCTTAACATGTTCGTCCACTCTATACACTTATCCGATGTACTTACTCATTTGATTTACACACTTATTCAATTTATATAGTCATCTGTTCTTCCACTCATGCATTCTTTCATTCAGTGCATTCATCTGTTCACACGCTTCATCCATTCTAATTATTTCATCGATGCTATTCACTTCGTTCCCTCCTCATGTATCATGTGCATTTTCAGCAGTTTACATCTCCTTACTGTTTACATATGATTTATTCTTATTATCCACTTCACTGTTTTGATCTACTTTACTCGTTTAATTCTGTTTGTCTTTCTAGTTTTTATTCGGGGTTATCAGCTTTCCATTTCTCGCCTCAGGTAGTTTCATGGGTTGGTGTCATTGCGATGCTGTTTGTCTGTTTGGGTTAGTTTGGTTACAGGTTGGTTTTAGGGGAAGAGCCAGGTTTTCAGCAGTTTGCGGAAGGATGTTAAATCCTCAGTTTGGGGGATGTGTGGTGGGAGTGAGTTCCAAGTGTGGGGGCCAAGGCTGAGAATGATGATCCGCCTAATCTGACTGAGTTTGTCTTAGGTGTGACTAGGAGGCCGGCTGAGCTTGATTTTAGGGTCCGTGGGGGGTGATAGGGTTTTGTTTGTTTTGAAGATATTGAGGTCCGGTTTTATGCAGTGCTCGATGGGAGATGCATAAGGTTTTGAAAGTCACCCTTCGGGCTACTGGAAGCCAGTGCAGCGTCTTAAGGGCTGGGGAGATGTGGTCTCTTGGGCCGAGCATAAGCAGCAATTTGGCTGCCGCGTTTTGTGCCCTTTGGAGTTTATTCAGTTGGTACGCGTGAAAGGCGAGCAGCCATCTTTGAGGAATGCACAAATAAAGACTTTAACACAGCAGAAGCACTGTGCACCTTGTTTCTTTTTTAAATCAGGGATGCAGATGTCACGGCATCACAGCCGTGTGATGTGTAATCAGCAAGAAAGCATCCAGGGGAATGTTGAAGCTGATCGTCTCTTCAATGAATTTCCTTTATTTGAGAAAAACCGACTAAATGGAAAAGGGCTGCTGCCACTCCTGGACAACAATACCAATGGAGTAGTTTTCCATTTGTGATGCACTCTTCATTTCTGTATTTCAGACCAATGAGCGAGGTACAGCTCATTTCCTTGTGACCAATAAAGAGGCACCTGCGTCACCATTAAAAGAAATGTCGTTTAAAATGGCGCTTACTCTGGCGAACAACAGCATCAGCACAGTGCAAACAATCATTTCTGGATTGTTCAAGGAAAATAAATAGCTACTGTAGCTCGGCCTCTTGTGACCAACATGTCACGGAAGGTCTATGGCAGAGAATGGGTTGGCTATGGTGATAATCACGAGCAAAGAGAAGGTTCATTCTGTCTTTGAAGAGCTCTAAGTTTCTAGGATGTATTGGCCTAATTGGAATATTTCTTGTTCCATTTGAGCATATTCGATGTAGCCAGACCTGTAAAAGGCATTAAAGCCCAGATGTCTTTGGAGATGGCAACCTGAACATCTGCAGGGGAATTAGGCCATTGATATTCACAGCGATCAATACATTATTCATAATCATTTAAATATGTGGCCCCAATACGATACTTGATGAGGTGACTGAACAGCGTGTCGGAGACCTTAGCGTTCTCTGCACCGAAGCGCCCAGATAAATGAGACCCAAGAGAACCAAAAGCAGAACTGCAGACGAGTCCTCGGGCGACAAATGCTATTCAAGTTCACTGAAAACTTCCTTCGTCTCTCACTGTTCACTCACTGTTCATGAAACTTGACCAGTCTGGATGGTTTTACATTTTCAAGCATGTAATAATTAACTTGTTGAAAGGAACCTGGGACGTCTAGGAGTGTCAAACTACCTATACCAGCAGCTGGGTGCAGGTCAATATGTCATGTAGACTATCCACCATTGTTAAATCAATCAATCTCATTGTGTGTGATGGCCAAATAGAAAAGAGTGAGTGGGGCACTCACTTAATGTGTACATGCTAGTCCCCTCACTTGAGTGATGGATACGATTGGTGAAATGCCTTGTTACACATGGTTCATCCCCCCCCTCCTCAATGCAAGCTACCCAACTGCACATGCATGATTATCAACCGAAGTGCCAATACATTCATCTGAGCAGATCTGGAATGTGTTCAGGTAAGGCTTGGACACAGGCTGACACAGGGAGGTCATATCTGTGCTTGTAGTTTGCAAGTGACTGCTTTTGATTCATTCAGCATTTGTTCTACATGTAGAATATAGCACAGCACTCAACTGTAGACTGTTGCGCTTGGGGTTTGTTCACTGATTTGTACTAGCTCCCATTACTCCTGTAGCGTTGTGCACCAGAGAATACAGCTGAGTCTCACTACAAATACTCTCACATAATCTGGCATATCAAATCACATGTCAACTCAAAACTGTCAACACCTTGGCTTCTACAACAACTCTCATTAGTCAACCCTGATAATTATTGAACAGTTGCTTTAATTACAATGTAATATTTGCATGCCAAGTAATGCTCCCTTTATCATATGTTTACAGACTACGGTCTGCCAAAGAGCCATCCAACTTACAGCTACATTGATACCCTCAGATTTTAATAACACATTTTATATACAGCGTGGCCCGGGCAGTTAGAGTCTCTGCTTTATGGAATAATCTCCTCCTGTCTTGAACTGTGAACATTTTCTTCACCTATTTCATCAAGTTCAGGAGCTGAGAATTATCTTGTCAAATGACATAGCAAGTTTTGAATTGCCAGCAGTGCACAGTACTACCAATTGAGCTTTAGTTACTGTGGTTTCGACTGTGATTGCGGACAGGCTTGCCTCCTTTGCAAGATCATTTAGGAATATGGGTTTTGAATTACAAGTGCATCAAACATTCTTTCTTACCTGTATACACCATGGCTGGGAAAAGAGACTCCCCCGTTTACTACGAGCACAGGTCACCCAGGCATCCTGTTGATAGCAGCAATTTATCAATTAATTCTGGTCCTATTGTTAAGATCACAATATTAAAGGAGACTGGATGGATTTTGTAGGAACAAGTTATGTGAATTTTAGCCAGGCAAGAATTTTAGTGGGACCTGAGACTGCTATAGAAAGGGTATGTGAGAGTATTAGCACTGATGTGAGACACTGATTAGAATCATACACACCAAAGAAATGTGTGAGCATAGTATAGCTTTAATTGATTGAATAGAATAGCATAGTATAGCATGATAGTGTTGTGTAGTATGGCAGGGACTAACCATTAATATTATTAACCTACCTAACATACTTACCCCACTAACTTTAACCAAACTACTCTGATTAGTGTTTACAGCGAAATTAGCCTAAACTACAGCCTACGGTGCTAACTGTATGTGCTTACTAGGGATGATGGCTTCGAAAATACAATGCACAAATTGCAAACCAATCCGCAGTGTGGATTTGAGGATCGGAGTGTGATGAAACTGCAGAATTCAGTTTGCAAAGAAAGATCATTGTTTGCACAGGAAGCGCAGGATGGGAATGTTATGTTCATCCGGACCTGGAGGCTCAACGCTGTACAAAGGTGAGGAAGAAATCTAAAAGACTTCTCAAAACTTATTGAAAGGCTGGCCATACTAGGGACATGATTGATGGGTGACCTCACAGCAACGGGATGGTGATATAATATACTTTCTGGATGAAGGTATAAGAAAAGAGGGATGGCATGGAAAGAGCTTTAAAAGGAGCAGAGAGTAGGAACAAGGGACCTTCAGCAGAGTGAAAGGGGAATCAAGAGGAGATTCAACAGTTTTGGTGGTTGCTGTTGAAGGTGATCTGAGTTGGAGCCTGGCTGCTGTGTGTGCTGAGAATATGTAGGAGAGAAAGGAGGGGATTAGGTGTCGCTGAACTACCAAGGTTAACGGGGGAACAGAGCAGATCTGCTTCAGTGAAAGGATTTCGCTTTCAGCAGCCCAGACAGACCATAGAGCTCTTGGTAAGCATAAGTTACAACATTAGAATATAACTAAAGAGAATGACATCATGTTCTTTTCATGTGCAAGAAGAGAAAGGTTTGATTTCTGAGCACGGTAAGTCTCTTGCAGGTAACGAGTTGTAAGGAAGGAGGGGTCGTCCCCCCCATACATTCAACATGAAGGAAATCATCTGCTCTTGCAATAGTGGGGGGAGGCCCTCATTGCCCTTCCCTTTGTCCAGTTGAAAGATCCCTGGCACCAATGGAAGAGGGGCTACTGCAAGAAACATTTGGAATCCATCTTGAACACCCCAGGCTCCGTTTTAGGACTAGGCTGTATTCACGTTACTGTGAAGCCTCCTCGCCCCTCAGGAGTGCTACGCACAGTGAACACTGACAGCCCCACCTCTTCCTCCCGTGTCTGCGTGGCCCAGGCTAATTTCTCACAGATGTTTTGGTGCAAATTGTTGCTAGCAAACAGTGGGCCTCATAAGGAGTGTTGCGGTATGGCAATAACGGTGCCGGTAGTGCTACCGGTGCCATTGTTAATTGTTACCTCGCCGCAACTTTACCGAGTTTGCTCGCAGGTGCTGCTATCGATGTCTGGTCAGACCAGGCATGCAGAGTGGCACCTGCGAGCTGACTAGGATGGTAGCAGCGGTACCGTTATTAAGTGTTATTGCCTGAACAACCCCGTGCCTCTCCATTCTCCCTTTCATGTAACAGAAGTGTGAGCCTTCCCCACTGACCACTCCTGAG
Organism: Ambystoma mexicanum; assembly: GCF_040938575.1. Lineage (NCBI taxonomy): Eukaryota > Metazoa > Chordata > Amphibia > Caudata > Ambystomatidae > Ambystoma > Ambystoma mexicanum. The sequence goes on from NC_090938.1 coordinate 81,132,667, forward strand.
TGCCCCCCATATAACTGTTTTCATGTCATCCTACATCACACTAACACCCAACACATATCAATCTGCCCACATGAGCTCTGTGGTGCCTTGACCAACAAATCCCTGATCAAACCATCTGATAACACATCTGGTGGGCAAGACCCGCACCCCCACTACCTCTACAAAGGCCTAAAGCAGAAATGTGTTTCTATGTATTTGCAATTTATAGGTAATTCCACATTCTCAATTTTGTTTTATGTCCTGCATTATTCATCATGTGTCAGAAAATGTTATATAGTTTAGTTAGACAGAGTGACCCCCTCTCGTGGAGCTGACCTGATCTTCACTCTGCCCAGATGAGCCCGGCAGACCCACGTACCACACGAAGTAACAATTCTGAACCAGCCTATCCTGTGGAGCCGGCCCTGACATCGATATACTATATTCGTATTCTCCACCAATCCTGATGTAATTCTGTGCCCCTATTGGAAAATGTCAATAGTGACGTTTCCAGGCCATATAATGTACAATTTTTGTAATCTTTGCCGGAGCGCTCTCGAGGCAGCAGAGTTCTCTGGATGGTAAATTCTATAAACGTTTATTTCACTTACAACCAATCTCTTGGTCTCATTCCCTACTGGGATATGTCCTTTAGTATGAGTTTATAATTGCATCATTGGGGCGTGAGCACCTTCAGAGTTCACACAAAACATTCCAAATATTGCCTGCAATGTTCTCTTGTGGGAGGTTCAGAATATAAAAGGGGGGGGATTCAGAGAGTGTTCATATTTGCTGAGCTGCCAAGGAATGCAAAATATGAAATGTTCCATGTTCTTCTCGATAGAAAAGAGACATAAACGTTGCAATTTCTAATGTCTATTTCCATGTATATGAGTGATTTATGCTGCTTGAGTGTTTCTAACTGTGTTTTGATAAGAGGCATTTGGAGTCTGTCCTATATTTTGACAAACTTAGATAAACGCCAATGAGCTCTATTGTAAAAGAAACACGTGTGTCCTGTCATTGCGTGCTCTGTTTATTTTTGTGATGCATTGAGTGTAAAGATTGGGGCATTTGATACCATCAGTGGTAAAAAATAGTTTGTCCACCCCTGAGCTAAGTCTGGTAATTGTAGCCAAAGAGGACCCAGGTAAAGGGAAATAAAAGGAAGCCAGTTCCCCGTGTTTAAGATGCATGCTTTAGCAAACAAAGTATGGGCACATTCTTGCATGCACTTGCAGGTGGCGGAAGCAACCTGCTGGTATAAAAACCCTTGCATCTTTTGGAGGATATGCCGAGGAGCCTCTTTGATTGATACAATTGCTAGGCGTGGCCTTTTCTAGCAGGGTAATTTTGTGTTTTGCTGTTTCATTTTGAATTCCATTTCCTTTTTCTAATCTGCTGTTTGAATTATCAATTTCTTTTCATCCTTGTCTTTTCTTTTCTTTCTTTCTCTGCTATCTGAACTTCTATTGTACACACAATTGTGAGTGTACTGCGGCTGAGTTGTGACGAAGCATTTACTGCAGTGGCATAGGGTGAACATTAGAGCACTGCAACATGACAAAAGTTGGGATTACTGACCTTTGCACTTTTTCAGAGAAAAAAATGTATGCACTGCCAACATGGTCTTCTGACACAATCTTGGGTTGGAGAGAGATGATTGTTTCTGAGATAGATAAGGAACCCCCTGAGGGTCAATTACAGAGGGACGCATGTTACAAAACTGCATTTTAAGGTTCTTCTATGCCCAAAACTGTCAGGGATTACGGCCGGGTGCAAAAGCTTGGTTTACCGTACATAAGCTAATTAAATTGAGGACAAAATACTCAGAGATCATAGCAGAATTACAATGTGACTTGGCAGCTATGCATGAGGAAATGTTGCTGTTAGAAGAGAAATTGAAACAGGGTGAGAATTACCTGCAGGCCCAGTATTATGATGTAGGTGCACAGAGACAGTTTTCTGACGGTGAGGGAGACATCAAACATTTAAAAACTGTTTTTGAGGGTGTTTGAAAAAGATAGAGACATTGCATTATCAGAAATACATTCACTCTGAAAGTGTGGTACTCAGTCCAGGTGATTGAAGATACATTTTTGAGGCTTATGGATGAGAATGATAAAATGATGGACAAAGTTGATCATTTTAAAATGCAAATTACAGAAATGAGTGAGGTAACAGCCAAATTAAGGAAAAAACTTCTTTCCTCTCCAATGAGACACAAGATGTCCAGGTACAATGTAGGGAATAGTGGCTGCAAAATGTGGGTGTCAGGAGTACAGAGCTGTACTTGCCAAGTGGACAGCAGGTTGTTGCTCCCACTGAGGCTGAATGCAGCCGCAGTCTGGAAATTTGTCAGCTTCTGTTCTCTCGGGAAGAGCTGGATTCTCTCCAATACTCTAGGCTGAGTCTACTTACCCAGAGCAGACAAAGTGGGGACAAAAAGATCCATTGTGCAATGCATTGTACAATAGACTAAAAACAAATTAAGTCTATCAAGAGTTTGATCAAACCATTCAAAAAGGATTCAGGAATATCCATAGAAGAGCACATCAAGAGTGTGACTTAGATTTTTCAGACACTTAAAATCCCTAAGACTCAATATGGTTGGTTCTTGCGCCTCACTATGGATCTTGCTTCTCCTAGCTTCATTCGAGCTTTAAATGAGCAGAGGAATTTATCATGGGTGGACTTTGTAAGAGAGGTTAGGAAACAATGTTCTCCATAGGTGTCCGAGCCTTGGGACACCTGCTTTGTGGTTGGAGATCATTCCCTAGCCCCCTCCTTCCCTGCCTGCCCCCCTGCACACCCGCCAGAACCAGATTGACTGCTAGGGCAGAGGCAGTGACCAGAACTCTCAGTCATGAGTGACTCCGGCAGGGCAGCCACTGCCCAGGCACCCAGCAAAGGGTGACAGCTAAGGGCAGCTCTTAGCAGCTCCACTCTGTGTGTGATCGTGCTCACCTGGGACGCCTGGTGCAGTCAACCAGCCACGACGGACAAGGTAAGTCGGGTGTGGGCAGGGAGTACAGCCATCACTGAACTCCAGTAAAACCCTGCACTACTCTTATTACCTCTCATTATCTAGCCACATTTTGTAAGGTAGCCATTTTAGCACTCACTGTTAGTGTGTGTGTTTTCTATACTGTAGATAGAGCCTAAATCATGTACGGTAGCCATACTTTACATCCAAGCTGTTGGCATATGCTTGATATCCACCTGCTGCACTCTGACATACAACTGTGCTGCACCCTATAGTTGGTCATTGTGTTCAGCATCATAGCTAGTTTGTGTTGAATGTTGCCACACCCTATAACAGCCTTCATGGGGCATTATGGGTGGGAAGCACAACCATTGATGAGCTCCAGAAGCCCAGCCACTCTTACACTACTACTGCTGTATAAATGATGCTAACATAGTTAGCCTCTGTGCTGAATTGTGCTACCCTCTAGAGTCAGCCATTGTGATTAGCTTCACAGATAGCCACTGAACTGAATTGTGGAAGGAAATGTGTTACACCTACATGTATACTAGGCTGCAGACATCATGCAGGATTTAGATGTATCTTGCGGGAAAGAAATGTGTTGCGCCCGGATATACTTTGGGGGTAGGAAATGTGTTACAATAGACATGTTGGGAAGATTAGCAATGTGTCACATTTAGATAGAATTGTGAAAGGTTAGCCATGCGTCACATTTAGATAGGATTGTCAAGGTTAGTTGTGAGTCCATTTCGATGAACTATGAAATGATAGCCATGCCTCACATCTTGTGAAAGATTAGCCACGCGTCTCCTTTAGATAGAATTGTAAAAGTTTAGCCAAGCGTCACTTTTAGATAGAATTGTGAAGGTTAGTCACACGTCCGTTTAGACAGAATTATGAAAGGATAGCCATGCATCACATATTGTGAAAGATTAGCAATGAGTCACCTTTAGATAGAATTATGAAGATTAGCCACCTAGAAGTAGTTTGAGACTACTCAATTTACTAACCCCCTCTCCTGCACACCACCCTTGTAATATACACACCCATCGGCTAGCCAAACTACACACCCAAAACTAACATAACTAACACTAGCACACAACAACCACCCCAGGCACTGGACCATACCCCTATGGACACAACGGGCCAGTGTGCACAAGCATAACCTTAATTACGATCTAATTCAACACATAAAACACACACACAACAAACAACCCAGGCATTGGACCTCACTCTTACGATACCACAAGCCAGTGCACACAATCAACACATCTACAACCCAACACGCACAGACACCAGTTTCTCCTGGTTCTGGACCTATCCTATCCCTCTACCCTCACTAACCAACCCCGTCCTCTTCCTTGCAGAGCCACGTGAGCACCTGGAGACTTCCCTGGGTGGTAGTGATGTGCGGTATAAATCAACATAACATAACATTTAACTCCATTCAAGATGCCAAGAGGGAAACGTACAGTATGATGGCTCAATTAGATGAGCCACCAAGTCATTTCTTGCTAAATTTAAAAAGGGCATTGTCGCGTTTTGATGCTGCATGTGACATTCATTCGGCAGAGCTCAAGACCATGTTTTTTTTTCAGATTGCACCATGACATAGTTTCACAACTGGCCCGTGAATTTAATAGGGATAAAACTTTAGAACAGATTACTGAACAAGCTACTAACATCTATGAAATAATTTCCCATGAGAAGGGAGACTTTAGAAATAAGGAACCCAGACCCCAAAAATCTAAAGAATCCACCCCTGCAGTACTAGTGGTAAAATCTGGGAAGATGCCTTTGGAGAAAGCTCCAATTCAAATAAAGAATGACGACCACATAATCAGAGGGGCGTGGACATGCAAGGAAATACAGCATCACTCCAAATACCTGTGTTCCATCCATAGATCTCAGTGAAAGAAGCTTGTACATTACTCCTTATTTGTAGCTTGGTATCTCACCAAAAGCGGGATTTCGCTATGATATGCTGGGGCCAAATAATGCCCTGAATCAGATGTATAATGGGCCAGTTCAGGCATTGAAGCCCAGAATAGATTTGGCCCTGCCACAATGGTGTATGGCAAACAGGCAAGACCAATGTATGTAGATAGGTTCATTGAGATGGAAATCAACAAATGTTACAATTTCAGCCAAATGAGGTAACAATTTCAGCCAAATGAGGGACAGAATGTAAACTATGCACCTCGCCATTATGTTCAGTCCTCCCCACAGGTTGGCTGTGGTCAGAGGACAGTCACTCACGCTCCCCACCCCAGTGTCCTAGAAATTCAAGGGAAACACAAACAGGAACCATTCTCCTGAAAGGTGCCGGAACAGGCCTGATCAGGGTGAATTCAAACAGTACCGGCCTAGAGCGCAGAGGGATGCGTTTAGGGATATGGACAGATTCCAGTGCTTGGAGGCGCAGGTGAAGATGCTGTCTAAGCAGATAGGAAAACTGTGCGCAGTACAGAAGCAGCAGCTGAGTGAAAGTGCAGAATGTCACAAAAGTGACAATGCACAGGGTGACAACAAACAACTACTTACCCAGGCTCCCTACGATGAAAGCGCAAATGACAATAATTTACCATTGAATGAACAAACTAAATTGCTCAGCGATTTAAACTGGAGAAAACAGATGAATAGTGATGGCATTGGAAATTAATACACACACAAGAATGGGATGTGGTTTAATTTAGAGTTGAACCAAACCATTCACGTGTGTGAAAATGAGAAAGAACAAAACAGAAATACACATGAAGAACCCAAATATCAAAGAATCGAAAGACAGTTTAAAAAGGACATGCAATGTGAAATAAATGACATGTTAGGTGATGTTTTAAAAGCAAATAAAGAGATTGCATTGACTAAAATGTCTAATAGTGATCATGTCCCCACAGAAAGGAAAATGTTACAAAGGTCAGATGTCAATTAATTCCCTGAAGGATTTGTCGAGCCACAGATGTTTCATGAGGCAGAAATAACAGGTACAGTACAAGAAATAGTTAAGTGTCAAAAACCAGAAACTGATGTTCCGCCACACAATGCTAATAGAAATACAGAACAATTGGGTTCCAGAGTGGAGGTAAGTAAAATAGATCTAGAAAATGGGGGAAAAGCAGAAGAGGAATGGGGGAAGTGCACTGGTGGTCCCGAGACAGAAGGGCAGTCAGTGGCAGTGTTCCAAATGAATTCTCAGGATAGAATAATAAATAAAGAAATTGAAAAAGATATGGGCAAAACGGGGAGTAAAATGTCATTTATATACCCCTTTGCCTAGCAAGAAGCCAGGCAGCCCAGAAGAATATAAGCCCTGAGATCAGCAACAATTCACACTTTCTTTGCGTACTTGAAAAATGCGAGGACAGGTATTATAACCCTACTACTATTGAAGAGAGGTGTAATACATTTGCAATGAATGAAACCGGCGCACAGGCAACTGTGATGTCAAGGACATTATTGTACAGCATCAATGAATGGAACTCCCCACAAGACATGTTGAAGTTGAGACATATTGAAGGCCACATGCATAATTTGAATGGAGAAGAAATACCAGTGGAAGGTGTCTTTCAAGTTGACATCTAGGTAGGGAAACATATAATGAGACAGGAGGTTGTGGTCACACCCATTGAAGAGACACCATTAGGGACAAATTGCCTTAAGAGACTGTCACCCCTTATTGATGGGGTAAATGGGTTGTTGTGGTCTTTGGCCAAACAAACCCTGAAACCTAAAAACGTAATGACTCATGCCTGTGCAAAAGCATGCCACACCATTGCTAGAACAGAGAGTGCAGTGGCAGTGTATCTTCAGAATGGTTGTGTACTTAGTGCCACTGTCATTCTCATGTGTCAAGGTGAAATGCAAGGAGAAAAAATAAAAGCAACCTTTAGAGATTTATTTGGACCCCAAGAAAAACTGTCAAACACATATAGATGAAAACACATTGCGTTTCCATCTAAATGAGGAAAACTGTCAACTAAATACTGCTACAGAGTTCGGCCAGGAAAAATATATTTCAACAATTGCAAATACACATGAAGGAAGGTCAAGCCTGGATTCCTCTGCTCTGCATGTGAACGGGCATCCAGGAAAGACTGACGGAATGATAGCCCTAGAGCAGGAAAGGGGTTTCATTAGTGAAAATGTGTTTAAACAAATGCTTGAGAGAGAAGAAATACCAAGTTTTAAAAAGAAATCCACACATCTTTGGTCTGGATGGCCCTGATACGGGGCAAATAATTATGGGAGATTCATGTTGAGAATCACATTTGGGTCCAAAAGCATTCATGTAAGGATTGTAAGTGGAACCACACCTAAATTCTATTTGGGAAATGACATCACGCACAGAATGTGTATGGTTTTATATGTTTTGAATCACAAAGTTTGGTCTAGGCTGGGGGAGCAGCAACTGAATTTGAGAACAAAAGACAAGCTTTTGATGTCCAAATGATGTCATATGCAATTGAGCTTCAGGTAAAGAAGGATGTTACATGTTACTAGTAATGTTACTAGTCATGTTTTCACCAGGCAAGTTGCAATAGCATTGAGCATATGGCCCTTGGAACATGGATCTGCTACTGGATGGGATTACACCAGAACAATTCTGAGTCCAAGAAAACGGACAAACTCAGCAAGATGGCAAGTTACTGTTTTATTACCAATTATCTAAAACAGGGAGGCTAAAATGAACATCAACGGATGTACTTTCAGTCTCTCTGTGATTTCCCAAAAAAATACAATGGGCCCCATTACGAGTATGGCGGTAGGGTGTTAATGGCACCGGTAAGGAGGCCGGTGCCGTTAACCCCCTACCGCCGCATTCCGAGGTCCCTTAGCGGGTCCCACTAAGGCCAGGAGCTGCTAAAGGAACCTGGGAGCTAATAGTAGGCCTGCTATTTGCGGGCCCGTTGTTAGCTCCTTCCCCATTCCCATTGGGGGCTCGAATGGGAATGGGAAACTGTTTTCAGGATGGGGATTTACCGGGTCCTCCAAGGTTGGAATGACTTGGTAAATCCCCATTCCGACTACCCGGACCCGGACACGGGTTTGGAGGCAGCCATGGCGCTAAAAGCACAATGGCTGCCTCCAAACTCGTAATGTATATATAATGTATATACTTCATTATGCGTCAAGAGTGATTTCATACTATGTGGCAATAGTGAAAAACGTATCAAGGGTTGGGAATGGTTAAGGGACACATCTAGATATGCAATCATATAGGAGCTAGGTTTGTTATTGGCTGTCTGATATCAGGTGGACAACTAGTTCCTACCTTATCACACGTGTCATTTTAGCAAAATCAGTTACACAGTGTTTCATTGGTTTCTTAAACTATAAGGTCCTTCATTATATGAACTAATACAATTGGTTTGGCATGGTTGTGCCATGTCTGGAACATTTAGTTAAATTATCAGCATGTAAGACAAGACCCAGGTGCAAGTAGATGGGACATGAGGCTGCCCCACCACCCAATTATCTCAGCATCTCCCATCACCCATGTCTTCTGCCATGAAATTGACTTTGTACTTGGATTTGCCGAGTATTCTCGTCCCAGGAATGCACAGAATTGAGGGTACTCACTATCATATCTGGAACTCCAAGTTCAAACACTATTTCCATCCCTGACTCACGTGACAAGAGACCACAATGTGGTTCATTCTGCAGCTTTTAAATGCTTTAAATGAATTAAGACTTGGCATCTTGTGTGTTCTTTCTTGCACCTTAACGTAAGATGATTCATCCCCTGCACACACGTTCTTCTCCAGAGTAGATACCTGACCTCGACTTCTTAGTTCTTGACTTCAGGCCAGGCAGCCTCCCGATGCAGCTACAATAACCTGCTATTCTACTGCGACACAGCCTTTCATTCTTTCTCAAAGATTCTTTGGCTTACTATTTCATGATACTAATATACAGTTTCAATTCAATGGTGGCTCCGCCTGCATTCTATTCACTACTTGTAGCTAGCCTATATGATGAATTGATCTATCTTGCATTTCAGCATCTGTACATTCATTAAACTTCTGTTTTTAGCAGCACTTTGTTAACGTGTTATCTTCTTCATTTAAATTTTAATAGTTCACTCGATTTTTTACTTCGTCATTTGTCCTCTAGGATCCATGCATCGCCTTCATTCAGTATCTCAGGATGTTGTGCCCACTTTCTTGTGATGTCATCAGTTCATCTTCTTAGCTCTTTCTCATATTCATTCAGGAAGTTCCTCCTGCAGGGTGTCATCAAGACGAGGATACATTTGATATGGTTGTCTCAATGGATACCGTCTTCCGTATGCTTGCTGTAATATTGGTACTGTAGCTGAGGTTAGACAGGGCATGTCTCATGGCTCCAACACAGAGAAGGCAGGGGGCTAGGTTCTCCAGTGGATATATACTCCTGCCCCTCTACATCATTAAAATCCACAAAGGGACAACAGATAAAAGGGCATGACACATTTGTCTGTCTCAATGAATCCATGAGACAGCAGGGGCAAAATGTGAATATGTATTTTTTTATTCATGTTTTTAAAGTGCAATATACACCATTAGTAGAGATTGGTGATGGCCCCATTTGATTACTGGTAAATAACAAGGGGTGTCAAGACATTAATTTGGAAGAAGGTACAGCATTCAGAATGGGAGTGCAGGACTTCCACTACACTGTGATCTAAAGAACCCAGTTATCAGAAACATCCCTGAAAGCTATGTCACTTCATAGGATGAGTCCTTAGATTCTAAACTAGAGGGTATTTTTCAGGATTCAGTCTGTATACCCTTATGAATCAAAGAATTTAATTTGTTTTCATAAGGATAATTGCATCCTATTTAAGGTGGGTGTATCTGAAAAAGAAAAACTGAAAATTTAAATGATGTGGCAAGGTATTTGAGGGTGGAACTTCTCCAAAGAGACACTACCACACAGCTGATAAAATAACAAATTCAAGCTGCAGACGCTTGCACAAATCAGGAAGAAAGAGATCAGTTGAGGAAAATATTCATGGAGTTTGAAGAGGTATTTTCCAAAGACGCCTATGATTGTGGACTTTCTGATTTGCATGTTGCTACACTACCAGAAGGATAGGGTGGGGAGGCTGTATTTGTGCAATAGTATAGGCTACCCCTGGATTGTTTGTAATCCTGAGCAGAGATAATAAAAACTGGAGAATCCAGGGGAATCATTAGGCCCATCCACAGTACTTCAAATACACCCATTTTAGGTGCGCTGAAGCCCAAAGGTTCACAGCGCTTGTGTGCATACTTCAGAGGATTAAACAAGATGGTTCCTGTGCCAAGGTGGCCACTTCTGTTTATGAATCAAGGTCTTGCACAGGTTCATGGGTCAAAGGTATTTACCACTTTGGATCTTACAGCTGAAGATAGTAAAAATCTATTAGCCCTTTCCGTTAACCATCTACCGTATGATTGGAATTGTTCCCCTTTTGGGTATATTTATTTAGTTATGTCTTTATTTATTTATTTATTTATTTGCATTTGTAAAGTGCACAATTGCCCTCAGGCATCGTGGCGCTGTTAAGAATACTTGCTTGGTTACATAAGTGCATGTGGTCAGATCGGATGCAAAACATGAGATCCAACCCAACTTGAAGGGTGGCAACAACAGGTAATGCACATTTGACACAATTGTTGGCATAAAACATGAGCGGCAACCCCATTTTAAAGGGTGGCAACAACAAGTAAATCATGTGGTCAAAATTGTTGGCATAAAACATGAGCGCCAACCCCATCTTAAAGGTGCCAACAACAAGGTAATGCAGGTGGATATAAGTGGTGGTATAAAACATGAGCGCCAACCCCATCTTAAAGGGTGGCAACAACAAAGTAATGAATATTGTCAAAAGTGGTGGCATAAAACATGAATGCCAACCACATCGTAAAGGGTAGCAACAAAAGGTAATGCATGTGGTCAAAATTGTTGGCATAAAACATGTGCGCCATCCCCACCTTAAAGGGTGGCAACAACAGGTAATGCATGTGGTCAAAGTTGCTTGCATGAAACATGAGCGCCAACCCTATATTAAAGGGTGGCAACAACAGGTAATGCATGGGACAAGGTAGGTGCAACCAGAGAGGTGGGCTTCAGGGCAGGCAGACTAGCGACCAGCAGGGGGGTCTGCACACACAGGCGACCAGAAGGGGGGGAGTCATGCACACACAGGCCACCAGCAGGGTGGGGGGGTCAACTCATGCACACACAGGTGACCAGTGAGGTGGGGGGATGGCTCATGCACACCAGGCGACCAGCAGGGTGGGGGGGACTCATCAACATAAAGGCGACCATTAGGGTGGGGGGGACTCATGAACACACAGGCGACCAGTGGGGTGGGGGGGAACTCATGCATACACAGGCGACCAGCGGGGTGGGGGTGACTCATGCACACACACGTGACCAGTGGGGTGGGGGGACTCATGCACACACAGGCGACCAGCGGGGTCGGGGGACTCATGCACACACAGTCGACCAGTCGGGTGGGGGGGACTCATGCACACACAGGCGACCAGTCGGGTGGGGGGGGCTCATGCACACACAGGCGACCAGTCGGGTGGGGGGGACTCATGTAAACACAGGTGACCAGCGGGGTGGGGGACTCATTAACAAACGGGTGACCAGCGGGGTGGGGGGGACTCATGCACACACAGGTGACCAGTGGGGTGGGGGGGACTCATGCACACACAGGCGACCAGCGGGGTGGGGGGGACTCATGCACACACAGGCGTCCAGCGGGGCGGGTGGTTTACTATGGTGGACAGGGGTAGACAGGGCCTTCATTGTGGGCCTTAGGTGGTGTGGCTGGCTCCTGCCTCCCAGTGGCATCCATTGGCTTAAAGGGCCAGGACAACCAATGGGAGGGTGCAGGGGCTGCCCCACACCAGGAAGAGCATTTCTATTCCGGAAAACAGCAAATACGGCCATCTTGGAGTGCTGCAAGGCATATAGGCAGAAGTGTAAAGCGAGGCAAATGATGAACGACCCAGATGGGGAATGCGCACAGCTCAACATGATGGCCACGCCAAGCCAAGACACAAAGGGTTTGTGCAATTTACAGACCTCATGGATGTGACATACCGAAGTGCACTTAAATGGTCTACCAGTCTTGATCCTTACCCCCAGCAGTAGCACCATATGGTAGAAGTTCAGCGCACAATGGTCCGTGCTGGGGAGTAGTGGGGGAGAGCTCCAGTAGAGTAGGAGGAAAGGCAGGAAAGGAGAGTGGATGTATCTCAATAGTGGGAGTGATTTTGGGATATTTCTGAGCAAAGCACTCCCAGATGCAGCAGAGAGGGGAGCTGTGCTCTATGTGGCTGAAGACATAAAACAGTCACTTCAATGAAATTAGACATGTGCTCAGCCAGTTGCAAAAGTCTGGGGAAAAGGTATGTATAAATACAGAAAGCACAGTGGTGTAGAAAAGGTGTAAACGTTGTGGGGCATGAACTAACAGAGTAAGGGCCAAACCCACAAAATAAAAATGTTGTAGCTATTCAGAAATTAAAAGATCCCACCAATCTGAAAGGCCTGAAGAGTTTGTTAGGAATGACATGTTACAACAGCAAATCTATTGAAGATTATGCAGAAATTACATAGCCGTTGACTACTGAAGCAGGGTGCAACCTGAAGATTGGGAATAGAGCAAGATGAGACGGTAGCCAAGTTAAAAAAACTGTTTGATAAAACCTACATGTTTAGCTTATCTGAAAAATAACCAATATTTCTTTATAGAAATAGGATTCACAGATCAGTGCATGTCAGCAGTTTAATTTCAAGAAACATGAGTCAAATAACAAAACCATTGCATATGCCAGCAAAGCATTGTCACAGGTAGAAGCAAAATGTAGCAACTTAGAAAAGGCATTATAGACCATTTTTTAGGCATTACAACATTTCCACTCATTATTCAGCGGGAATGAGTAATTGTTGAAACAAATTATCAGCCCCTGCAATTTATACAGAGTAAATGAGTCAGATCGGTGAATTTAGCTCAGTCATGAATCATGGTGTGCAGTCAAAATATCGGAAAAAAAATGTCAAAAGACAAAAAAATCGAAAACATAACACCGAAGAAAATAAAAGTCGAATAATTTGGTTATTTATTTATTGGGCTCTCGCTTGTAAAAAAAAAAAGTAAAAACAAAAACCAAAAAAAAAAGAGGAGGGTTGGAGGCAACCCCCCCCATTTCGATTAAAAAACGTGATGAAAAAGAAATTTGACTTTCTTTTTTCAACGTTTTTTTTTCTCGATATTTTGACTTTCGACCTTTTTGTTTTTGATTTTTTGAGTATAAACCAAGAATCACATCATGGACATTGGCATTGCAGGGACTCCCAGTGGAAGTGAGATATGGACAGAATAATAAGAGCCCAGTTTCTCAAGGGCTGGCAGACATGCACGAGTGTGCAGCTGTCAGTGCCTCTGACGACACAGGGTTAGAAATTAATCTAACTGAATTTGAACAACCCCCCACACAAGGCATTAAATGAAGAGATGTGTAGGGATCTCCCAAAGGTGTATGCAGGTTGATGTTCATATCATGTGGGAGGTGATTCTGAAAAAGAATTGGCAGCAGGAATAAGGAATTTGTGCGTCAAATGTAATGGCATTGCAAGAGTAAGCATGAGGTTAGGTTCCAAAAGCAGTCAAGTTGCAGAGTCAGCTGCCATCTATAAGGCAGTATTGACAGCCGTAGAAAATAAATTTAAAGAAATAGTTTTGGTAACTGATTCTGATTATACCCAAAATTATTTTGTGGAATATTTACCTGGGTGTACGTTGAGGGGAATAGTCACATTTAACAAGAAACCACTCAAACATGGTAACATGATTCAATCCATAGATAAGCTTACATTTCCTATTGAGCACCTAACATGTGAAATCCAGTTGGATGTGATAACACACTCCAAACCTCAGGGAACAGTTTGTCAGCCTGTGGCACAATAGTGTTTTGATACCTCTGATCAGGACTTGTCAGGGCACAAAATGAAGACCCTGTTTAGGTGTACTCTATAATCATTTGTTAGATATAGAGCAGCATCCTCTGACAGAGGAGGATTGCAAAGGGAGAGAAGAGTGTCACGACCCTCGACCAAAACCCCCTCTGGCAAACCCATTGGCCAGGTGGAGTCAGGACTCGGGCCTCTAGAGCCTGGCATCCTCTTCAAAAGCCCTCATGGGGCCAGTCTTCATCTTTAAACACTCGCAGCTACTGAGAACAGCTTCCTTGAATCTGCACGCCTCCCAGACAGAACGAACTGAAAGAGGAAGATAGAGGTAACATTAAAGAAAGCAGTAGAGACATTTACAAATTGCGAACTGCTCAAAAGGTTTACCTGGCTGGTCGCCTCTCGCTGGCACCACTCCGGACATTCCACTCGCGCTGAAGAACACTGCGACCTAGAAGGAAGGAAAACACAGGTTAGCAAAGGCAAGACTTCGTAGCGCTGTGCATAGCGCTTACTTATCGCATCATAGCGCTCTTAAGGAGCCATCATTTACCAGCGAGGCTCAACCAAGCCAGTTCACCGCGCTGAAGCTCTACATACCTAAGGGAGAAAAAAAGAGACATTTTAAACAAAGAAAGGCATGCAGGATAGCAACAAAACTAAAGAACAGCAATAAGAACTACCTGAACAATGTAAAACGGGCCGGCGTCAGTGAAGTAACTGGACCGCACTCACCCATGAAAGACAACGCGCCCCTGCAAAGAAGGCAGGACGGAGAGCATGCCTAATTCTACCACAAGGTGAGGAGGGTGCGCCAGAGGGACTGAAATCATACAGGGGTGGAGGGAAGATACTTACCCCAGTCGGTCAGTCTTAAAAACAGTCCTCCTGTATTTTCAGGCAGAACCTTCCCCGCAGACCACACCAGGGCAAAGCTGAGAAGCATACCAGCGAGTAACCCGGCTGGGTGGCGTTCCTGTGGATACCAGGTGAGCGTAACAAAGAGCTAAATTTGTTCTCAAAAAACAAAAAGAGAATTTGATTACAAGATGGACTGATGGTTCGGGAGTCCATGTCAGGCCAAATTCAATAGGTGTTACCTTTGTCATTTCAGAGGATGATGTTACATCATGCCCTTGATGCAATAACCGTAGGTCACAGAAAACATTGGACATTTGGAAAGAGTATGCTTATTGGCCACACATGTCCCAAGATGTACAGTTATATACTCTGGGATGTTTATTGTGTGTACAGTTTCAGCCTACCTCTCCAGCATATAGGGATTCACTTATGAATAGGGGTCTGACGGGGGGGCGTGGCTAACCGCCATGTAGGAAGGACGTGTTCGGCGCAGCTCCGCTCGATACGATTATGGATCTGCCACCAACTACCGCTTAAACTTGACTGCAGCCACTTGAAAACAGAATATAGGTCGTGTGAAGGAGTGTTCCGCCTGTTGACGAAGTTTGGGAGCCTCACGACCCTCTGAGGGCCCACACCATCGAAAAGAAACGGAACGTCATACGAGGACAGAAAATGGCGGCCATGATGATGCCCAGCCTGACGCTGTAGCGGAGCCCTATGACCGACCAGGAGGAACCCACAAGGGGCCAGCCTTTATGGAACTCGATCTGAAGTGGCAGAGATTGCCTAAGCTGAGACTTGTGCTCCTGTGTCCCGAAGAAGAGCAGCGAGGAGACGGAGGGGGGAGCGCCTGATGCGGCCTTATCTACACCCTCACCGGGCCCTGCTGAGCGGCCCACTGGCGTAGCCCGGCGGGCGGCCGACGCACAACCCCCCCCACGAAGTATCCCCAGCACGGCGCCATCGGACACAGACTGTGTAGTGCCTGCCGAGGCCTGACGAACCACGAAGATAGGACATGACCACTAAGGGCGCCCGAAGCAGACACCGCCAAACTACCATGGAGTCCTTCGCGGCCGCTGGAGCGATCGGACCCGCGGAGGCTTCTGCCCCTGTGGAGGTGCCGGGCGCCGCGAGACCCGAGCCAGCCAACTCCCAACTGCTAGAGGCCATCAAGACACTCCAGAAAACCATGGAGGACAAGATTGATGCGGTTGCGATCGACCTGAATTTACTGAGGCAGGATGTGCGCTCTATCACCGGCAGAACGGACGCTCTCGAGATCCAAGTCCGAGACAATACCGATGCCAAAACTCAACTTTTAAAGGATGTAGACATTTTGGCGCAGAAAGTGAAGAACCTAGAGGACAGGGCTGAGGAGGCCGAAGGAAGGGCCCGCAGAAACAATATCAGAATTATCGGCCTGCCCGAGGGCATCGAGGGCAACGACCCTACTAACTACGTCGAGAACCTGCTCATACAGGAAATTGGGGCCGGGAAACTGTCGCAGGGCTTCACTATTGAAAGAGCCCATCGCTCCTTAGCCAGGAGGCCCCCACCGGGGACCCCGCCAAGACCCGTAATAGCCAAAGTCCTCAACTATAGGGACAGGGAATCCATTTTGGCCTTCACCAGGATGGGCGGATCCATACAGAGGGACGCCGCAAAGATAGCAATCTACCCTGACTACACCCTGCAGGTTCAAAGGAGCAGGGCCCAGTTCCACCACACCAAGGCGAGACTCAAGGAAGCAGGCCTGCGCTATCTACTCCTCTACCCGGCTAGACTCAAGGTCCTGCGCAACAACAAGGCCCACTTATTTGATAACCCAGCAGAGGCCTGCGAATGGATGGACAGAGAACAGATCCCGGACATCGAACGGAAGCAGCGCGGGCCCTAGCCGCCCGCAACAAAGGAACTTCTCCACTCATTGACTGCAGTCGCCGATCGTACATTCATATGACAATAGACGTGGCGACACTGATGGAACCGGAGCCGCGCCGGTCGTGGCGCACCTCCTGACAACACCTTCGGAGGCAGCCCCTTTCCTATCCCCAGGATACTTTGGGTGAGTTCACCCGCCCGTAGGGCACCGGAAGACCCTGGTCTGATGGGGCAGAAACGGGGATGTCAGAGCAAGGGCAACCTCGCTAGACGTGTTATGTTTGAAGTTGTGTTTTTTGTTAAGTTAGACGTTGTTGTTTGTGGGGGTTTGAACCCCAAGTTGGGATCGCAGTTTGAATTGGACACAAACCGGACCGGGACCAAGCGCAGCGGAATTGCAACCAGGACGACCAAGTTCGTCAAACCCCTCAACCTCACGCTTCCCACAGCCGCACGACCACACACAGACCATGGCTGAGAGGATCAGAGTCATGTCCTGGAACGTCAGGGGGCTAAACAGCTATATCAAACAGCGCCGCATCCACGCCTACATGAAACGCCACAGGGTCGGAATCGCCCTCCTTCAGGAGACCCACTTATGTGGCCCTAAGCTTGCAGCGTTGGCCAAGGTCTGGCGGGGCACCCTAGTGGGCTCCCCCTACTCCACCTACGCCAGAGGCGTCTTGATATGGATCGCCCCCTCTGTCCCAGTCAAGCTGACCCACACCAAAACGGACAATGAAGGTAGGATGGCCCTGGTTCAGGGCACCATAGAGGGGCGGGACGTCCGCCTGATTTGCACCTATGCCCCGAATCATGATGCCACTGTTTTCTTTCGCTCGCTGTACGCTCGGCTGACCCCGAGTAATGAATGCATAACGATATGGGGAGGTGACAACAACTGTACCCTGAACCCTCGCATAGACAGGTCGGATGGTAAACATGGGGACCCCTCCCCACCCGCCAAGATATTGAACGCCCTCACGCAGCAATATGCCCTGAAAGACCTGTGGAGAGTGCAAAACCCCGAAACCAGAGGCTACTCCTTTTACTCCCCCCCACATAAGGTCCATACCAGGATAGACTGCCTGTTCATTAGCGAAGAGCACGTGGCGGGATTTGAGGACACGCAGTACCTAGCCAGGGTACTTTCAGACCACTCCCCTTTGATGACCTCGTGGGTGACCACAACGCCCAGGCCCCCCATCCCCACGTGGAAATTGAGGAGCGAAGCGCTGTTAGACAAAGCCTTCAGCGAACAAATCAGGGAGGGTTCCACACATTACTGGCAGACCAACATTGATAGCGTCAGATACTTAGGCACAGCCTGGGAAGCCTACAAGGTGGTAACTAGGGGGGAAATGATAGCCGCGGCTGGAGGGGCCCTAAAATCCGTCACGTCCCTGCTAGCGGACGCTGAGACTGAACTCCAAGACCTCGAAGCCACCCTGTCCCCTGATCCCGCCCTACTGCAAAAGATGATTGATCTTAAACAAACATGCCTAACACACTGGGAGACGCTGGGGAAGTTGAGTTATACAAAATTCACGGAGAGGAATCATGCCCTGGGCGATAAACCCGGGAAGCTTCTTGCATGGCTTTATAAACGAGAAACCCCCAAATACCCCATTTACTCCATTCGTAATACAGACGGCCTGACCCTCCACACGCAAGTGGGTATCAACGCAGTGTTCAAACAATATTACTAAACCCTTTACTCCGATCCAGCCCCGCCCCCTGACCACGCGATCGAAGACGCCCTAGACGCCATCTGGCTCCCACGCCTGGAGGACCACTTGGCAGATCCCCTCGGAGCCCCCGTCACCCCCGACGAGGTCACAGCCACCATTAGGTCATTGCCCTCGGGTAAAACGCCGAGACCGGACGGTCTCCCGAGCGAATTTTATAAGGCCTATGAGGACATACTGGCCCCCCTGTTGTCCAAAGTATATAACGAGGCGTATGACATAGGCCACCTCCCCGACACCATGACTGAAGCCACCATCATCCCCTTACTTAAGCCCGACAAGGACAGCTCTGACTGCGGCTCATACCGCCCACTATCCATGTTGAATGTAGACAACAAAATCCTCACCGCATTACTGGCCAGAAGGCTTCGTGCAGCCGTCCCGTACCTCATACACCAGGATCAGACGGGCTACATGCAGGGTCGCTCTATGTCCGAGAACCTGCGAAGGCTGCACCACGTGATACACAGCACAAACGGCATGCCCGGTAAATATGCAGTTGTGTCCCTCGACGCCTCTAAGGCCTTTGATTCGGTCCGATGGACATGGCTTTATGCCACCTTAGCAAAGATGGGGATCGGAACGGCTTTCTTGAACTGGGTCAAACTCATTTACACCAACCCCACCGCCAGAGTGCGTACCAACAACACCTTTTCTGAAAAATGGAGCCTGGCCAGGGGCACTCGGCAAGGGTGCCCCCTATCCCCTCTACTTTACATCTTAGCGATTGAACCAGTGGCAGCATACCTTAGGCAGGAATACGGTGACGGGGGAATAACGATAAATGGTGTGAACCACCTTGTCTCCATGTATGCGGATGACATGCTCCTCTACCTGAGGGATCCCGAACACCTTCTCCCCTACATCCTGGAAAGCCTAGACGGGTTTCACAGATGCACAGGGGTCCAGATTAACCACAGCAAGTCTTGCTTATTCCCCCTGGCTGCACTTAGTGGAACCAAGGAAGAACACCTCCCCCCTCTGGCCCTTAAATGGGAACTCACTACGTTCAAATATCTGGGCGTCGTGATCCACCGGGACCCTGAGACCGAACATGTTCTGAACACGGGCAGGGCTAAGGAGGGACTGGCTAAATCAATCGACCTATGGTGCAAATTACCCCTTTCGATGGCTGGTAGGGCGGGACTCCTTAAAATGGTAGCACTCCCCCGTCTCCTACATTTCTTCACCAACGTCCCCTACAACATCCCCCAGCGTTTTTTCAAAGACCTGGCCATGCTATGTAGGAAACTCTTATGGCGGGAGGGGAGGCACAGAGTTGCCCTAGACATTACTCAAAGACCGTACGAGAGGGGAGGCCTGAACACCCCTAACTTTGAGCTCTACTACATAGCGGCCCAGCTTAAGCACGTGATCCAGTGGATGGCTGATGATGCCATGACGGATACACGCCTATTGCAGCCCCCAGACGCACCATGGCTGCTCAGGGACCTTCTCTGGATCGGACCAATGCCCAAAACGCTGGACGCGCACCTCATCCGCCTAGGCACTCAAATTTGGAGTCGGGCCTGCAAGTTGGTCAAGCTGTCCGACCCCTACTCCCCACAGATCCCTATAGCCGCCATCATGTCCACTAGGCCGGAAGACCGGAAGGCGATCCGGAACATATGGGAACCCTCCGGCGTCGCCACTCTGGGCGATCTGGTGGACGACCAGGGCATCCACACATTTCCCGAGCTGCACGAATTGACTGGGGTCCCACTGGGTCAGTTCCTTCTATACGGGGCGGTGCTGGACAGACTTAGGAGGCGATGGCCGGATGCAGAATCCCAATGCGCCGGACACGAGGCCATAGAGAACCTGATAGGTGTGGCAGAAGGGGGACACGAAACCTCTAGGCTTTATGAGATCCTAATTGACAACACCACACATAGCGAACTCACATGCAAGAGCAAATGGGAGGCCGAGCTGAACACACTATTCGGCGACACGGAGTGGGAAACAATAACACACTATCACAAAAAGGTTTCTAGGAATGCCCGATTCCAGCTTATCCAATTTTACATCATCCATAGGGCCTACCTTACCCCAGCTGTCATCTCGAGATTCAATGGCGCTGGTGTGGTGCGGTGCCCCAAGTGCCAAGAACCCGCGGCCTCCCTGACCCACATGTTTTGGGCCTGCCCGAACATACAAACCTTCTGGTCTGCTGGTAGCAGAGGAGGACATAACGCTAGACGTGCAATCCCCCAAGGCATGTCTATTGGGCTCGTACCCACGAGGGAAAAAAAACAAACCTCTCAACAGGCTCAAAGACTTGATGTACATCCTCGCAAAAAGGCGCATCGCAATGGCCTGGAGGTGTCCCAGGGCCCCTAAACTTGTAACATGGTGGGAGGACCTTCGCAGATGGACTGTGGCTGAAACCGGGGCCTGGGAGCTGGCGCAAAGACAGCAAAAAATAAATGACTCGGAGGACCTCCTGCAGTGGATTGCTCTCACGACGGCCCTGTTCAGTCCTAAGGAAGCCAGCACCTCAGGCGAGGACCCGGACAGCCCGGGCTCACCCTAATGCCAGCAGCAGACTGCGCAACCCCGGTCCGGGATCACTTGGGGAGGGAGGGAATGGGAAATTATTGTGGATATTTAATTGATTGTCGTGTTGATGATACTAGTTGTATGTTTTCTTGGAAAAAACAATAAAAATATATTTAAAAAAAAAATGAATAGGGGTCTGACACTACCCTGGTGAGATTTACATGTAGAGTGTATTGCCTCAGTCTGAAGATCAGCATGGGGAAACAGATTTATGCTGACAGTCACCTGTTTAATGTCCAAATCGTTTGAGTGCATTCCAGCACCTGACTGCAGTGCGCAAATAGCAGCCACATTGCTAATGAATCATATTTTCTCTGGGTTTGGCTTGCCCCAAAGAATAGAATCAGACTGTCAAAGTCATTTTACTAGTGCAGTGATGACTAAGATGTGGCAAATTTTGGGAGAGAAAAGGAAACTGCATATTTCCTAATGCCTATCTTCTTCTTGTGGTGTGGAACATTGCAACAGATCAATCATTGACATTTTGAAAAATGTTGTACCTGAAGCAGGGTCCAGCTCGGATTTGCAACTGCCTGTGGTGCTAATGGCTATTAGATCAATACCATCAAAATCCACAAGCCTCAGCCCACATGAAATTTTGACAGGCAGAAAAATGGTTTTGCCACAACACTTATTATACAGGACTAATGAGTCCTAGAAAATGCAACCACGATTCATGAGTAGGTGGAAGATTTGATAAAGCAGTTGCAGCATGCATTTGCATAGCGGAAGGTAGAAAGAGCAGCTGACTATGTTTTAAAATGCGGGGAAAAAAATATCTTTCCCCAGTTTACGAAGGGAAGTGCAGTAATGGCAATATTAAACAAAATGTATGTTTCTTGATACTTATCCTGTCTATTTCTGTTCCAATTTAGATTGATAACTTGCTTCCTTCACCAGCACATGTGGAGCTGGGTGTCGGCAGAGGGGGCACTTGGAGGAGTCCAGCGGATTGGAGGCCACAGGACCAGGATCCCTGGGATGAAAAGGAAAATCTTGGGGGAGAGAAAGAGGAATCTAGATGTCTGCACAGAATCCAATGCAACATCGGGGAAGAAGTTGTGTCATTTTATTTTAAAACTTTTATTTTAAAACATTTTAACTATGGTGTTGACATTAACCTCGATATGTGAGGGGCCGGTGATCTGTCATTTTCTGGTAGAAATGAACCCTGGGGCTCCTTCAACCACAACCCCAGAAATGCATCTGGGGTTGTGGTTGAAGGAACCCCAGGGTACATTCTCAAGAACAGATGATTGTTATATCAGAACGTTTGCACCAGCGTGCATCCAGAATTGGGCTTGGAGAAATGTCTTAATGAACCTGAGGTTAAATCTGCCCAAGTGAGAGTCTCTCCCTGTTGACTCCCCACCTCATCCCAAACCCCAAAACCAACGAACCCCCTTGCTGACCCCCGCCCCCTTCCAACTTACCTGCGAGACTGGAGCTTGGAGCTCCAGTCCCTGTGCTCCTTCCGATACCAGCCGCCAATATAGAAATGAAAAAGGGACTTAGTCCCCTTTCCCTATGGTGGACATCTTTTTTTAATTTTTCTTTCTTCCCTCAGGAGATTGGCTGCTCAAGCAGTGAATCCCCTGAGGGTGAAAAAAAAGCATTTGCACCTTGGATGAACCTTGGGGTGCAATTGGCTTTCAACCCCATGGCGGGTATGTGCGGACATAGCTGGTAAAATCCCATGGCCCAAGCCGAGGCCCTCTTAGGCACGCTCACTCAGGCTGGCATGCCATTACCAGCCATGTCCGCCCCTCGCCTAGGAGGGAACAGCCATATTTTTTGCACCCTTGCCATAAACCCAACAGTGGGCAAAACCCATTATCTTAAACTGGCTCAAGACCAACAAGTGCTAGCAAATGTGCAGCTGTTACCAGGGCAAATGTGCAGCTGTTACCAGGGGTTACCAGGGGGAGCCGGACTGTGGTTGTCCAAGGGATATTAATTGTTGAATTGATGTCTTATGCTCTTAGTAAATAAACATTATTGTTGATGTAAACCCGAAAGTTTCACTATGCTTTGTCAATTGATGGTTTATTCATAAAGTGCAGTCCCAATAAACATGTTTACACTTTTGATCAGATTGTTTAAGGTACAAATGTTATGTAAGACCGCAGCAAGTCTTATTGGGGACACTGAAGAGGTGCTCCTAGAAGCCGGTGTTTATGATAACTGAGCCACTGCAGAGTCTCCAAGTGCAAGGGGGTCTTCCATTATCTACCTAACTGGAAATGGAAGGAAGTGATGCTGATGTGTAGTAGAAAATGGACTGTCACCAGAAGGTGAAGTTGCCCTATTCAGAACCAGAACCATCAGGCTGTTTCAATGTCTACAACAAACAACTGTCTAAGACCAACTCAACATAGTGAGCGGAACCAATACTAGTCAATTCCATCCAACCATGTGACCACAGGAAGTGCACTTGAGTGGATGTTTGAATGGTGTCACACCCCTTGTAACACAGTGAGGATGCGAGCATGAGGAAGGATGTCAGTACACTGCATGAGTGGTTTGTACACAGATTAAATCATAGTGACTGCAAAATGACAGCAGTTGTAGTCAGGGCTTTAAGTGGTTTGGGGCCGGGCCTCAGCATTCTCCTGAAAAGGCTCCCAAGGGGGTCCACCCACGACTAGCCCCAGCCAGCCGACACTGCAGGCAGCCTGTGTAGAGGCTGCACGGTTACACAAGCTGCCTGCAGTTGTCGGCACTTTTGTTTGCCTTTTTTTTCTAAACCGAAGTACTGATAGCTGCATGCAGCAGGCATAACCGTGCAGTGCGGGATGCCTGATGTCTGCCCTGTTTAATGAAGACATATTTTGTGCTCAGGCCGAGTGCCTTGATACTTCTAACGATGGTTCTGCGCTTAAAAAAAGCACATTAACATAACATAGAAAAGAGTGCAACCCATGGCTGATCCCCATCATCAGGGCCTCACTGTGCAGCGTGGTACATATAACAGCACTGCCCATCGTGAAATATGTTACATACTGCATTTTTCCCCCTTCCCTTATTTGCTTACTAGTCAGGAACTGGCTTGCGGAGGGAGGAGGCATTGTGCGGTCATTGATACTGATATGTTAATGAAGTTCATAGACTCTGTCACAGAACATGGGATCAATTATTTTCTAAAGTGTGTCCTCCTTATGGCCGCGTTTTCATTATGCCCTCCCCTGTGCCCTAGTTTAGATGTGCCCGCTGCATCTTCTGATGCAGCTCCGGTGGCAGCACGGTTATTTGCATCATCACAGTATTGGAGCTTAAAAGCGTGGAAGGGGTCTACGCCAGTTAGCATGCATTGTTGGTCTGCGGTCCTTGCCTGGTTTGCGGATGCAAAAGGCAGACTTGTTATGCAAACTGCAGATTGCACAAAATATGCAGACTCGAAAGGAAAGAGAGAAACTGCTTCTTTCAACATCTTTATGTAACTAGCGCCTAGATACACGAGGGTTACGTGCGCTGTAATAGAATGTCTGTTCGTTTCAGAGGGTAAATTACCTGTTATGGTCATTACATAAATCAGCGAATGAAGTACTCTATAGAATCAGCACTGATGGGTTCAAATCCCATACTTTTATCCTGTCACGGTCAATGCATGGAGCCCTATTCAACAGGGTAATATTTGGTATAAAGTACCCCGTACCATAGGTTGTGAGAATATAGCATGTCACCAAGCAGTTTACTAAATACTAAACAGAATTCTGTTAGGTATTTGACTCCAAGATGACTTGGAATAAAAAATGTTGTACAGTTGGGGGTATTTTGTTTCTTATAATACATGACCCGACAGCCATCTCTGTATGTATGTGATCTGCTGCTTTCGTTATGCAAGAAACCTTGATATATGTAATCCGTGTCAGGGGAGCCGATTTATGAATTTCCTGGGGGGGGAGGCCAAAGGGGGGGTAGGCCCAAATACATCACTGGCAGTTATATGACAGCAAATATGCATGTAGTCGCCAACTTGGCGCAACGGCGCGCGGGGTGGCGTATGCGCGCGCAGCGCAGAACAGTGGAAACATTGGCTAGCATGTACTGCAGCTACTAAAGTCAAGTAAGAAGGAGATTTAAGCCTTCAAGTTGCATTGCAGTAAGTCATCACTGCCCCTACTCCACCTCTCAATAATCATCCAGGTTGTAGTAGCCCTCCCTCAAAAGGCAGAGCAACATAACTAGGATGGGAGAATGAAATGCTTGCTAAACAGAAGGTACAGCTGCAAGGTGGAGTACCACCACCACCACCAGAAAATAAATTCCCAAATCAAGGGAAACGAGAAGTAAAGACGTTTCCCGATTAAAAACTACCAAGCAAGATGTGTGCGAAGCCATACTTCAGAAAAACATCAACAATTCAAACTTACAATAGTGCTGCTGTAGATTGGCCAGCCAGGAGAACAGGTGAACTGTTTTCATTGCAGCACCTTCCCCAGGCTAAATGTATTTTTACAGACAACAGTTTGTTGAATACATTCAACCGCAATGGCCTAAACATCCAGATGTGCAGCTTCATCTTTGTGTCCATGTAGCAAAGCAAAAGCATTTAATCATGCTTGGCCCATTGTAGCTCTCAGGTAGGTTTGGATGCGCCGAAGGCATGAAAATCCACGCTCCGAAGAACAAGAGGCTACAGGGATGGTTACTGCAATTTGAAGCAGTCGGGCCAGTTCTGGGAACAAATTGCGCATAGGACGACCCCTTTCACCTGGAAACAAGTCAAATACATCCTGAAAACACATAACCGTAGTCTTATCCCTCTGTATAGGTTTAAGGAACATAATTCTATGCAACTCTAGACTGCATTCATGGAAGTCAGTCTTATAAAAACTCATGACATAATTACTGGTGGCATTCCCTGTAACAAATGTTTCAATGTTAACCATATGGTCACATGCAGTTGTATTGAAACGTTCTGACAAAGCTACCAATGTACGGTCCATGAGTTCATAATAACCTTGTCTATAGAGGTCTTTGGGAGACTCGAAAACATGAGGAACTGACCCTTCATCTAGGCGCCGTGGGATTTTCCTGGCCCTTCTTTGCACAAAATGTTCCTCTAGTTCCACGTCTAAATCATAGGCCGCTGATGTGGTTTTTGAAAAGAAGTCTTCAAATCCCTCATAACCGCTGCTTCATGGAACCTTAAATTGACCTTCTGTAGAGCAGTGTTCACAGTTTCAATACGGGTAAATAGCAAGTAAAGAAGATGAGGACCTAGATAGGTTTCGAGTTTATGGAGCTGCAAGTGTAACCCAGGGGCTTTTGCTCCCGCTTCATTGTGGTCACCAGCTGCAAGTCCCAGAAATTCAATTACAGAACTGTAGTTAGCTAGCACAGTCTTCAAAGTTTTTGCTCAAATGGTCCATCGGGTAGGGCAGAATGGAAGCAGTTTGACACTCCCTTCTTCTTGACAACTTTCAAAACATGCAAGCCATTTCGGGGAATTTCGAATGAACCCAATCAAGTCCCTCACAAAAATCAACAAATCCCTCAACTTGGCAATGCCCATAGCTACACCCTGAACTACTAAGTTCAGATGGTGTGCAAAGCAGTGCACATAAATATCTCCTGGTGCCACCTTCTGCACCAATGTCTGCAAACCATGTCGATATCCAGCCATATTGGAAGCACCATCACAAAACTGCCCCCACCAGTTTTTCACTTCATAGCCAAACCTCAGGAGAACATCTTTTAAAATGGCAAACAGAGTTTGTGATGTAGTGCTAGACGTTTGATAAAAGTCCAAAAAAACTCCTCTACCTGAAGATCCTCTTTTGCGAGACCTGCTTTTTTATTTACACATCAGAAGTCTCATCCAAAATAATCGAAAATAATTTTGCATCATGAATCTCTTTCATTAGGCCACGAAGCACATTATATGACATAATTGCCAGCATTTCATTTAATATGTCATGCGACATCCATTGGTATTCTGTTCTTTCAAGCCAAGTTTGAAGTTCTGGGACATCTCTGCCACGAAGCGACAGAATTGCATTTCAATTAGCGTCCTCATCAGTATGGCCCCAAATTGCAAGACCTTGCTGAGCTAAAGCCAACAATGTGGTCAAGATATTCACCAGCGCACTTCTGTTATCCCTCATCTGCTTGAGGTGGCCCAACGACAGAGCTGCTGCAACATGTGTACCCCTTTCCACAGATACTAGCAACATTGCAGCCGCCCGATGAAGATTTGAAGTTTGATGGCTGTTACATCTCTCTATGGCCTTCTTAAAATTATTAAAGCCATGTTTAACAAAAGCATTCCAGGCATCCTTATCACAGCTACTTTTTGGCAATGGCACGCCCTTTTCATCAGCACACTGGCATACCTTACAGAAAAGTGTTTGAACAGACTCATCATATTTAAGCCAATTATAGGTTTCTAACCATTTCTTTTGAAAAGTGTGGCCCTGCTGGGACTTAAACCCATTCGAATCACTCATGTTTGGCCGGCATTCTGGTGTCACATTGCTGCTGCCAGCATCAAAACTATTGGGGTGCACAGGGATGTAGATGTGCACCCAAAACAAAACAATTTTAAAGATGGAGGCAAAGCAAGAGGGGTGCACAGATGTACAAATACACCCAACCCAAAACGAATTTACCTCTACATCTGCACACCCCTCTTGCCCAGGTGGCCTCTAGACTGCCTGGGGGTCAGAGGAGATGGCTACTTACAGAGCCAAATTTATCAAATGCCCACTGCCTCACCATACCAAAGGGGGAACCAACCATCCAATCCTAGTACCAGCTGCTCATACATCCCCCCACCTGAACCCACAAAAACATGACAAATGCTGTTCCTCAAAGCACAATGAAGTAGGACACCACCACACACTATGGAAGTCATGAAACCATGGAGCTGTTCCCAGAAGGAGATGTTACCAAGTGACTCAACTGCTTATTAGGTCTGTAATCTTGGCTTTCACACTTAGCCCATAGTAGGGGTGATCCTGTGCGCATTAGCCCATAGTATGTGTGATCCTGCACACATTGTCTTTGTGTGCCTTGCTACAAAATGGGGCCGACTGTTCTTGCCACTGCACCCCCCTGCCCCCCAACTCGGCTGCTGAGCCAGACAAATACTTTATCGTAGGAGTGGGCTGTGGGGAAATATCCATAAAAATCCCTCCCCTCCCCACTTCCTCGCTCAAAAAAGTGTTCAAAGAACCAGCCCATTTGCCCAAATCGGTTGGGTTATAGAGTCCTCTGTGTGCAAACATTTTGAATGACACACTTTCAACCTCACACCTTTTAGGGCATGTATGCAGATTTCTCTGCATTATCCATTTGACTTCCTAAATCAAATTTGACAACTAACTCCATGCTGTTAAGATTACATCTATTTAGTCTTGACTTTATAGCCAAACATCCCTTTGCATGCTGGAACTTGTAGTTATTCATTTACCCATTATAAGTATGGGCACAAAAGTGGTCCCGTACAAGCTGGGCTTAGAGACCCCAGCTACTCTTCAATGATGATGCACAATGAGGCCGAAACCTGTCTGGGGATGCTTGTGGTCTCGTGCAGAAGGAATGTGACCAAGACGTTTGGGCTGGACTGCCCCTTTCGGGGTGTGACCAAGCCCGATTTGCATATGGTCTTTCCCCTTCTGTAATGGCTTCCCAGGCAAAGAACGATGGTCTGGAGGGTTGCCCAGAGCGATGCCAGAGGTTAAGATTGATTCTAAATCTTCCAGTCATACCTGTTTTTTTGTTTTGCAACGTGCAGAGTGGCATGGTTTAAAATGTAAGGACTGGATACAAAGATGGTGTCTTTGACTAGAGGCCTCTTTGCGATGAGTATAACGTGACGTGGATTTAGAGCATTGTTAGATTGTAACTAAGCAAGTGGAGTTATAGCCCCAGCTAGGGGTGCAGGTTACTGATGAAAGAGTAAATAAAGAAAGCTTGAATTCCAGATCAAATACTCATTCATGCATGGCCTCTATAGACACTGTAGATGGGTGAGCTTCATTTTACAGGCCGCATTCTGTTCATCATGGATGCACTGCAGGCCTTTTCAGTGGTCTGCAACCCATGGCCAGTCAGAAATATTGGACTACATGTCCCATCAGCCCTAGACAGCATAGTGAATGGCGAGGGATCCCAGGAGGCGTAGTCAACAAAATCCCCCAAACAACATCCTGTGACACTGCACCAGCAGGAGTGGATGCACCCAAGAACATACCTAAAAGGGACCAAGATTTTTACTGCTGCCAAAACAATTCCCAATCTTTTCAAAGCATTACTTGTGCACTTTTCAGTTTTTGCAATTACACCCAAATAAAGCGTCACCGCAGAGGCTAGGTGCCTTAGCAGGCTGTTGACAAATTAGATGAGGGGGCTACTTCCCACACAGTTTAACGTTTATCTCCTGTATTTGCAAGTTACACTTACTGGTGAATTGTGGCCCTATGATGTCATCAAGGCGATCTGTGGGCATGCCAGTGGATGATTTGGGCCGAAGACTGAGCTGTTATTCAATGTCTCACACCTGCACTGTAATGTGCATGCTACTGTTTCATATGTTTGATATCACACTTAAGAACACTGAGGCGTCCGATTGGACGACATGCTCTTTAATGGAAATGCGAAATAACTGTAGCCTAACAGGAGATATAAATATACTTAAGTTGAACGTTAGTTTATAATTCACGAGCGATAGCCATGCAAATGCATTTATTTATTTGTTTAATTATGTATGTTTTGGATATTTTTGGCACCTATATAACACATGGTGTTTATATTTTATAGGGTATGGTTTCATTTGGTTTACAGCAGTGGTATTTAAACGATTTCACTCTGAGATGTAAACGTTTTCACTCTGAGACACCCACCGCCCCCTCCCCGCATCCCCACCTTGAGTCAAACAAGTGTTGGGGGGTGGGTGGGCAGATTATGCCGCTGCTCACGTTTGTGTGAGGCGGGAAAGCACGGGGGCAGCAAGTCCAGCCCTCCAGCCTCGAGGCTGCGAGCCCAGGGCCATGACAGTGGAGAGAAGGGAGAACACAAAGTAGTGAGGAATGAGAGGGCCACGAATACAAAAAGAAACAAAAAGTACCTGCTGCTGTTTTCCGACGAACCTGCTTCGCTGGCTCGTGGCTGGAATAGTGTGTGCCCCTCCTGCCGCTCCTGCCGCTCCTGCTTTAAACACGGACAAACCAGAAGCAAAACACAGAAGCTTCCGGTAGCCCCTAAGCCCACCCCTCCAGGACCGTACACCAATATGAGTCCTAGATGGGAGGGCTTAATCGGATATTTTCGCGCTTTTACCCGCCGAAGTGAAGTGATGCAGTATCGATGGAAAGGGCCATCGATACTGCATCACGTCTCTCCGGCCTGGGGGGATGGGGCTCATCCCTGACTTGATTTTGCCGGGGGAAAGGGGCCTGGGCCCCAGAGCACCCGTACTCGGCACCCCTGATCCGTGTGTGTTCTTGGCTGCATCCACTAGCAGCCTTTGCACGAAAGGCTGCATACAGAAGGCCTCCTTCCTTGAGTAGGACTGTAGGTGGCGCTGCCTAGCGGCACGCTGCAGGAGTGTGCCAGAGGGAGTGTGGGGGGCATGAAAAGCCCAGGAGGGGAATATAAGCCCACACGTGTCAAAGCGACCTTCTCAGCTTGGAACTGAAAGGCCGGTCTTTGGTTCCCAGACTTCAAACCCTGAACCATATACTCATTAAAGAATCCACTCACAGGACAGTAAAACACTAATATGCAGCTTCTAATGTGTAGACAAATATAATTCTAAGCAGTTTAATACAATGCATTTAAAAGATGTTTTGTGACTTATCATGAACACACTCAGTTTGATTATGAGTCTGCTGCATTAAATTATAGTAGTGCATACTACTATCAACAGTTCATTATCAATTAATGGTTGTATAGTTTTACAGTCCGGTATTTTAGAAGGAAAGGATGCAAAAAGGCTTACACAGCTTTAATCAAGCTGTTGGTGCTGTAAAGACCTCCGCCGCAGGCATTGTGACATCACAGCCCAACTAGAATAAGTTGTGATACAGTTGCAGCCATAAAGTCACTTTCTTTTCAGAAAGGGCTTGGCGCGCTATACAAATGTCTAAATAAATAAATAAATAAATAAGAGTTAAGTAGTGATGCTTCTACTGTACCAGTAATACCTAATCCGGCGATGGGTCCCGGCGCCATTACCGTCTGATCTAGCCGGCCGAATCTGGTATTATTGCTATTAGCACCCCAGGTTTTGAAATACAGAAACTCTGCATGCTGGGAGCAATGTATTTTGTTTGAATGAACGGGGTGCCTCGTACCTCCCGTTCAGACAGACGAAATACTTAACTAAGATGACAAGAAGCTGGAAAGCGGGGCTCCATGGCACCCAGCATGGACACAGAGCAGCAGCCGCCGTGTCGGGGCAACTGCAGCAACGGAGTGAATCAGGTAAAATGGGGTTGAGGGGTGGAAGCGACCAGAGACACAAAGGGAAGGGAGAGGAGGATGGTGGGGGTGGAGATGGTGCTGCAGAGGAAGTAGTCATTAGACCATTAGGGTGCCTTTAATATGGGCTTAAAATGTGGGATTCAGCCCGCGATCCAAGCCCTCTGATTGGTCGCCTCTCCAGCCCCGATTGCTAACAGACCATAATATATAGGATATAGTACCCGCTACTGTATCGTATGCACACATTTGCACCAGCATGAGTAGTTCAGGCCAATCTAGAGGAAAGGAACATAGGCTCCATCTGGAAAAAAAGCCTGCATTTCAACTCGACCACCAGTGCCTCTCCTTGCCCCTTCTTCCTTTCAACCATTCACCAGGACCCAGGAATCCCTGCACCTGCTAACCTCAACCACCTTGGAATGTTGAATGCTGTGTCCCTTGACACCCCACAGGCCAGTTACCTGCCCTCCTCCCCTCTGCCATCGTCCTCCATGCTACAGCTCAGTTCAATAGACATGGTAAAGAGACTGTTCCTGAGCCCCCCCGTACTATTTCCAGCAGCCATCATTGTTTTACGTTTTATTTCACAGTACGCACAAAGGCAATTTCCTTTTAGAAAAATGCCCATTAGCACCAATGTTTTTCCCCAAGCTTATAAATGTTTAAAATTGGTTGGTGATTATCGGTCCAGTAGTGGCCCTGCCCTTGGTGAAGGACCTCACTTAGCATAAACGTATAACCTCTGGTGTGTGTTGATTACAAGCCTGGTAAGCCTGATTCCCCGCCTACTGACAATATGGGCCCTTTTCATGTAATATGTGCCCCGTAAAGTGACCTTGCACTGCTGAAAAGTGACTTTGCACTGCCGACACAAACCCTAATTCATCGAACCATGCAAAGTCTGGGCAAAGTCATTCTGAACTGCAGAAATGACAATGGGTTGACTTTGCACAGCAAAAATACACTTTGCGCGCTCTCATATGCGTTACTGCCATGAATATCTCCTTTTTATTAACTAGATTAACCCGATGTGTGACAGATGTGTGGCATGTCGCCAGGGCGACTGGAACTGTGCGCCAGAATTGAAACCAGATGCAGTACCTCAATTTCAAGTGTTTTTTTTAAGCTTTTCGTAGATACTCAAGAGTAATGCTGACTCTACGGTGGTAGAACTCAAATTAACAAGATGTCCGGCTAATACGAGTGATAAACAAACACTTCAGGATGGCAGCTCCAAGTAGGTGTCAGGGCCTAACATAATGAGGCTCAGTAAGGTCCTCAATAAATGGTCCAGGAACAGTTACTCCGCCTGTTTACACCAAAGGGTTTGCTGTAAAGTTGGTTCGTCTTCCAAATTAAATGTTTAAAAAATCTAATCTAATCTCTAAATCAGGAGCCGGTGCAAAACAAAGCATGTCAAGCCATTTTCAAACTCAAGCCACGAGAATCCCCCAAAAAAGGCAAGCAAAGTCATCCGTCTATAAGGATGGATTGTTGACCAGTCCAGGGCTTGGGGAGAGAGAGGTTGTCTTGCTGCTTGTTCCGCATCAACAGGTGGGGGATTTCTTGGGTCAGTGGTTCTCGAGGAGACAGATGTTTCTGGGGTCTTCTTACCCACATCAGAGTCTTTCTTTTGGGATTATCCCTGAGTAGATCAGTGGTAGTGTCACACCAAGCTGATATATGGTCGATCTTTATGGGATGTTCAATTCCACCCTGGTGAAGTTTGGCAGCAGAAAAGTAAGGCACATCTTTTCCTTTCTCTGTGGGTGGTCTATTTCCTTCTGAAAACCACCTTCTACTTGCAAGTCTTTTACTTTCAATCCAGGTGGTCTATTTCCTCCGGACCACCTCCTTCGACTTCCACATCTTTTACTTTTTCTCTGAGTGGTCTATTTCCTTCTGAAAACCACCTTCTTCTTGCAAGTCTTTTACTTTCAATCCAGGTGGTCTATTTCCTTCTGAAAACCACCTTCTACTTGCACATCTTTTGCTTTCTCTCCGGGTGGTCTTTTGCCTCCTGACCACATCCTTCTACTTGCAAGTCTTTTCCTTTCCCTCCAGGTAGTATTTTTCGTTCTGACCACCACATTCTACTTGCAAGTCTGTCATTTCTCTTCAGCTGGTTTATTTCCTCCTGATTACCGCCTTCTACTTGCAAAGCTGTTCCTTCCTCTCCCTGTGGACAATTTCCTTCTGACCACTGCCTTCTATTTGTGAGTCTTTTCATTTCTCTCTAGGTGTTGTATTTCCTCCTGACCTTTGCCTTCTCTTTGAATGTCTTTTCCTTTCTCTCCAGCTGGTTTATTTCCTCCTGACCACCGCCTTCTACTTGCAAGTATTTTCCTTTCCCTCCTTGTGATCTATTTCATCCTTACCACTGCCTTCTATTTGCACGTTTTTTCTTACTCCAAGCGTGGTCTATTTCCTGCTGACCACTGCTTTCTACTTGCAAATCTTTTCCTTTCTCTCCGGGTGGTCTATTTCCTTCTGAAAACCACCTTCTACTTGCAAGTCTTTTACTTTCAATCAAGGTGGTCTATTTCTCCGGACCAGCACCTTCTACTTCCACATCTTTAACTTTTTCTCTGAGTGGTCTTTAGCCTCCTGACCACATCCTTCTACATGCAAGTCTTTTCCTTTCCCTCCAGGTAGTATGTTTCGTTCTGACCACCACATTCTACTTGCAAGTCTGTCATTTCTCTTCAGCTGGTTTATTTCCTCCTGATTACCGCCTTCTACTTGCAAAGCTGTTCCTTCCTCTCCCTGTGGACAATTTCCTTCTGACCACTGCCTTCCATTTGTGAGTCTTTTCATTTCTCTCTAGGTGTTTTATTTCCTCCTGACCTTTGCCTTCTCTTTGCATGTCTTTTCTCTCCAGCTGGTTTATTTCCTCCTGACCACCGCCTTCTACTTGCAAGTATTTTCCTTTCCCTCCTTGTGGTCTATTTCATCCTTACCACTGCCTTCTATTTGCACGTTTTTTCTTACTCCAAGCGTGGTCTATTTCCTGCTGACCACTGCTTTCTACTTGCAAATCTTTTCCTTTCTCTCCGGGTGGTCTATTTCCTTCTGAAAACCACCTTCTACTTGCAAGTCTTTTACTTTCAATCCAGGTGGTCTATTTCCTCCGGACCACCGCCTTCTACTTGCACATCTTTTACTTTTTCTCTGAGTGGTCTACTTCCTTCTGAAAACCACCTTCTACTTGCAAGTCTTTTACTTTCAATCCAGGTGGTCTATTTCCTCCTGACCAGCACCTTCTACTTGCACATCTTTTTCTTTCTCTCCGGGTGGTCTTTTGCCTCCTGACCACATCCTTCTACTTGCAAGTCTTTTCCTTTTCCTCCAGGTAGTATGTTTTGTTCTGACCACCACATTCTACTTGCAAGTCTTTCCTTCTGACCACCGCCTTCTACTTGCAGGTATTTTCCTTTCCCTCCTTGTGGTCTATTTCATCCTTACCACTGCCTTCTATTTGCACGTTTTTTTTCTTACTCCAAACGTGGTCTATTTCCTGCTGACCACTGCTTTCTACTTGCAAATCTTTTCCTTTCTCTCCAGGTGGTCTATTTCCTCCTGACCAGATCCTTCTACTTGCAAGTCTTTTCCTTTCTCCCCAGAAGGCCTTTTTTCTCCTACCCACTACCATCTACTTGACAGTCTTTTCCTTTATCTCCAGGGGGTCCATTTCCTCCTGACCACCGCCTTCTACTTGCAAGTCTTTTCCTTTCTCTCCAGGAGGCCTATTTCCTCCAGCCCACCACCACTAGCGTAACAGGGTCCCCCACAGCTCCCGCGGTGCGGGTAGCACCGCCAGCACATGTCCTTGGAGGGACCCCCAATTTCTTTTTTGAAGTGTTAGGGGTCCCCTCAACCCCATGGCGTGTGTGTGTGAGTGTATGTTGAAAGGGTGCACACTTAAATGTATAGGTGGCTGACTGTGTGAGTGTATGGTGAAAGGGTGCACACTTAAATATATGGGTGTGTGCCTGGGTGTGCGTGCCTGTACGATGAAAGGGTGTACACGTAAATGTGCGGGTGGCTGCCTTGGTGTGCTTGTATGGTGAAAGGGTGCACACATAAATGTATGGATGGCTATCTGGATGTGCCAGTATGGTGAAAGAATGCACACTTAAACGTATGGATGGCTGGGTGTGAGTGCGAGTATATGGTGAATGGTGTGTGTGCTTGCGTTTAGGGGCTCAACAAAACCTACATTTCGGGGGCTAACCCTTCAAATGTTGGGAGAGGCGCTAACTTCATGGCCGGTGGGGAGGGGCAACATTATTTGTTTGGGGTATCTATTTTTTTACGCATTTTAATTAGACTATTCTAGTGCAGCTTCAATGATACAAGCTGTTAACTCTCTCCTTTAAGGTTGAAAGCACCCACTTATGGACTGCTGTGACAATGAGTGGTCTTCAGTTCCCTCTCTACCCTTCCAATCAGTCCCCTGGCATGCACGTATTAAACCCACATCACAATTTCAAATTACTAAAAAATGTGGCATTTGAATGCAGGTACTAACCGTGAAATGCTTTGTTTGTATTTTCTGGGTTCTTGTTACACACTGAAACCCAAGAGAAATTTAACATCTATGTCCTGTTCTGTCTGACAACTGCTCTGAAGGTCAGCCAGGTCAAGTCAACAACGTACATTTCAGGGGGGGGAGTGCTGAATACCAGTCAACACAAGGGTTAATTGCACCAATACTTGTGTTTAATGCATGGATCACGTATTGGTAATCTTCATTACTCCTAGCCCTATTTTTCCTCGTCCCAGTGTGTATGAGACAGTATAAGGCACTCAGCCTCCTACACAAGTACTGGAATGAGGTAGAGGTACACGGAGGTAATGCCTGACTTAGCAACCTGTAATCTTCATTACTCCTAGTCCCACTGTTCCTCATCCCAGTACTTACCAATGAGGCAAGGAGCCTCAACCGTAAGCTCTGGGGCAATGAAGAGGGACGTGGAGGTAATTCTGGGCCAAGAAGCTGATTTTGGAGTTTGGGGTGGGAGGGAGAGGGAATGTGTGGGGGGCAGATTTATGACAAATCATAACGGTTGTCCATGTCCATGCTAAGCAGGCATGATATGTGATATTAGTGGCTAGAAAGGCCTTTTGGTGCAGCCAGTCTAGTCATTCCTCAGTTTGGTATGACTTTTTTTTAACTGGGCATTTCTGATAAAGCAATCCTGATTTACCTGGCTAGACTGCCATTTGGGTGCTGCCAGTTTAGCTGTTTCTTACTGCGGCATTGTATATTTTTCTGGGCATCTGTGATCAAATGATATGACATAAGTCATTTATAACGCGCCTGCACACAAGTGTTTCTAGGCGTGACAAGCCAAGGGAGGGAAGATAGAGGGAGGACAAGACAAACAATCTTACTAGGCCTTGTGTTATTCATATCATGCAAGTGCGAGAATGAGAAGTGCAAGGAGAAAGGGAAGGGGGAAGTGCAAGGGAGAGGGGAGGGAAAAACAGGGCAGCAATGCTCTGAGTAAGTGCAGCCAGGGCAGTGTGGCTCTGGGTAGTGCAAGGATAACAAGGGACTGTAGGGTTACAGTTACAGCCCCTAAGTGCATGGTAGACCCAGAGGCAGTTCAAGGGTGACTGATCAAGAAAGAGTCTGGACTCAGTGAGACTCTGAGGGTAGCCAAGCAACCAGTCGGTACATCAGTCAGGTAGGTCAGGTAGGCCAGCAGGGGAGGGAGAGAGCGAAAGCAGAGGAGAAGAGGAATGTTTTGAGCTGCTTGTGGAACTTCAGGTGGTCCGGGTCAAGTTTGAGAGGGACAGGGAGGCTATTCCAGAGGGAGGCACTGTAGAGGAGAGAGATTTACCCCCCACTCTCTGCCTGGAGAAGCATCTAACCCTTAGAGAGTTGAAGGTAGCTGAGCGAAGGGATCGAGAAGGACAATATTTTGGAAAAGAGCGTTGGATGTAGTGCGGGCCCCAGGCCCAGAAAGCATTGTGGACAATGCAAAGGGTCTTGAACTTGATACTTGCAGCAACTTGGAGCCAGTGGAGAGATTTCAGGGCTGGAGAGATACGATCCCTGGGTTTGAGGCCAAGGATAAGTCTTGCAGTCCTGCTCTGGATTAGTTGCAGAGGCTGGAGAGTAGAGGAAGGCAGATTGAGAAAGAGGCTGTTGCAGTAGTCCAGCCTAGAGAGAACTAGGGCTCTGGAGACAGTGAGCTTCGGGGGGAAGTGAGAAAGGGAAGAGTCCCTTTGAGGAGGAGCAGCTGGTAGTGGGACTTCTTGGCGACATCCGAGATGTGAGGAGAGAAAGAGAGAGTGGAGTGAAAGATGACACCAGGGTTGTTTGTCTCACAGGAAGGCGAAGGAAGAGGACCCAAGGCGGGATGCCAGAGGGAGAGATGGAAAGCAGGGGCAGGAGTCCAAATGAGAAGGATCTCCTTCTTACTGACATTAAGGCAGAGATCGTTGGAGGCACACCAATCCTGAATCGCGGATAGACAGTCGGGAAGGAGCGAGAGAGGAGAGGAGTCTGAGGGGAGCCTGAAGGAAAGTGGAGTGTCATCCGCATAACACTGAAAGTTAGAGGAAAATGTAGAGATCAGGTGGGCCAAAGAGGCCACGTAGAGGTTGAAAAACCAGAGTGAGAGGGTGGAGCGGGGAGAAAGGGACCAAGTTGGACCTGGGAGGGACAGTCCAAGAGGAAGGAGGTCAGCCACTCAAGGGCCTGAACCGTGATGCCCAGGTTCTCATGCAGTCGATTGATAAGGATTGATCAGGATGGCTTGGTTGACCATGTCGAAAGCAGAGAAAAGATCACCGAGATGAGGACAGAAGGAATGCTGGAATCAAGGTTAAAGAGCAAATCTTCACAAGTGTTCAGGACAGCAGTTTCCATGCCTCTGGCAGCTCTGAACCCAGACTGATGGTCATGGAGACAACTAACAGATTCAGTGTGGAGAGTAAGCTGGGAGATGGCCAGCTTTTCCAACAGTTTGCCCAGGAAAGGGGTGATGGAGATTGGGCGATAGTTTGCCGGGCAGGCAGGTTCTGCGGCCAGCTTCTTGAGGAGTGGGTGCATAAAGGAGTGCTTAACGGGAGAGGGGAACGTTCCAGTAGAGAAAGAGTGATTACAGAAATCAGTCAAGGCGGGAGCGAGGGTGTCAATATGGTTCTTGATGGTTCTGATAGAGCAGGAGAGCACCTGTTTGGATTTCATAGATTGGACTTGTCTAGAAACCACGTCAGGTGTTGTCAGAGAGAAAGAGGAGAAAGGGGGAAGAGAGGTAGAGATGTCCAAAGGGGGGCTAAAAGATGAAGAGTAGGAGGAAGAGGAGATGGAGGACAGGATGTCCTGAGTTTTAGCAGAGAAGTGAGATGACAGAGCCATACAGAGGGCCTGGGAGGGAACAAGAGAAGTAAAGACCGCAACAGGATTGACCAGTTCTTTTCAGATTTTAAAGAGTTTGGCCATGTTGTTAGAGGCCACAGAGACACGGGCTTGAATGTGTGTTCTCTTCTTGATGAGTGTTATTGCTTCGACTGGCATTTTGGTGCAACCAGTCTAGATATGTCTAAGTGTGGCCTGGCAAGCTTTACTATATTGTCATTACGTGTCTACACTGGTCTACATTGTGCAGCCAGTTGGACATGTTTTCATTGTGGCATGGCATTTTTAATAGCAAAGCATTAATGTCTCTGTGCACTGTTGGTGACCTGCATCTATTGAATTGGCGTTACCCTACAAATCAATTGCAAACACTCTGGCTTTTTAGCCAATTTTTCTCAGAAAGTGTGCTGTATATTATATTAAAAGACACATTTATATCTTTATCCTAGTGCAGTGTGCAGCATATCCCTTCAGCAGCACGTTCATGCGTATTACGCAAGTGTGATAATCTAGACCTGCACAGAGTGTGGCGCGACACTTGATTTGTTGCTGAGTTGGGGGGGGCGGCCCTCAGCATGGCTCGCAGGGGGGCCCCCACTTTTTGTGTTATGCCACTGCCCACACCTTCTTCTTGCAAGTCTTTTTCTTTCTCCCAAGGTGGTCTATTTCCTCCTGACCAGCCCTTCTACTTGCAAGTCTTTTCCTTTCTCCCAAGGTGGTCTATTTCCTTCAGCCCACCATCTTCAACTTGGAAGTCTTTTCGTTTCTCCCCAGGAGGTCTAAATCCTCCAGCCCACCACCTTTTCTCTCCATGCAGACTATTTCCTCGTGACCATCGCCTTCTATTTGAATGTTTTATTTTCCTTTCTCCCAAGGTGGTCTATTTCCTCCTGACCTTTGCCTCCATGCAAGTCTTTTCCTTTCTCTCCAGGTGGTTTATTTCCTCCTGACCACCGCCTTCTAATTGCAAGTATTTTCCTTTGCCTCCAGGTGGTCTATTTCCTCCTGACCACTTCCTTCCACTTGCAAGTCTTTTCCTTTCTCTACAGGTGCTCTAATTCCTCCTGACCATCACCTTCTACTTGCAAGTCTTTTCCTTTCTCTCCAGGTGGTCTAATTCCTTCTGACCACTGCCTTCTGCTTACAAGCCTTTTCCATTCTCTCCAGGTGGTTTGTTTCACCCTGACCTTCGCCCTCTCTTTGCAAGTATTTTCCTTTCTCATCAGCTGGTTTATTTCCTCCTCACAACCACCTTCTACTTGCAAGTATTGTCCTTTCCCTCTAGGTCGTCTATTTCCTCCTTACCACTGCCTTCTATTCACACAGTTTTTCTTTTCTCCAAACGTGGTCTATTTTATGCTGACCACCGACTTATACTTGCAATCTTTTCCTTTCTCCCCATGAGGTCTATTTCCTCCTGCCCACCACCTTCGACTTGCCAGTCTTTTCCTTTCTCTGCAGATGGTCTATTTCCTCCAGATCAAGTGAATGACACCCAGATATTGGTGACTACACGGCACAGGCCAAAGCTCTGAACGACGTATACCAAGTCGTCCAAGCATGGATGGCTCACCACAAGCTCTGTCTTAATGACGACAAAACAGAGCTCCTCATCCTTGGCACCCATCAAAAACTCAGCAAACTTGACCCATCCTTCAGCACCTTCAACATCGATGGTAACTCCATCAAAGTGCTAAAGAGACCAAAACCCTAGGTATCTATCTTGATTCCACACTGTCCCTAAATCGACAAACAAATGCAGTCGTCGCAACCTCAGCCTACACCTGCAAGCTGATTACAGCCTGCCGCCCATTCCTCTCTACCCAGAATTGCATTACTCTCACCAGGACGTTGGTGATGTCAAAACTTGATTATTGCAACGCACTTTATCAAGGCACCAACCAACGTAACCTCAACAAATTGCACATCGCCCAAAAAAAAATCTATCAGAGCAGCCCTCAATATTCCCAGGTCAGCACACATATCTGACACTAGGAATAGCCTATACTGGCTCTAAGTCATCCAAAGTATTTAGCTCAAATCACTGACTCTCACTCACAAATGTGTCAACCACCAGGCCCCTATCTACTTAACATCCCGCTTCTCTCAGTACATTCCCTCTCAGACTCTAAGATCCGCCCAAGCACAATCGCTTACTATTCCTAAATACAACCTACAGACTGCCGGGGGCGTCAGCTTCCCAGTCCTCGCTTCCAGACTCTGGAACTCGGTGCCTTTGTCCATCAGAACTCTCCCTTCTGCCATGCTCTTTAAACACAAATCCAAGCTCTGGCTATCCTTTACATCCCACCTACTACCAGCCTAAGCCACCTGTCCAGTACTCTCTTACTACTGGCACTTTTTGCTCAAAGTTATCTTTGCCTGTATCTGCCTCTTTGCTAATTGTGTACCTTGTTATCTAAGTCTACACTTGTGAACTTATCTCTGCCTGTAACCGTATCAATGTCATTATTGTACCCTGTGCCTTAAAATATGCGCCTAGTTGCCCTCGGGCCTAGCGCGCTATACAAATAAAATAAATACAAATACCTTCTGTTTGGAAGTTTTATTTCCTTTCTCCCAAGGTGGTCTATTTCCTCCTGACCACCCCTTCTACTTGCAAGTCTTTTCCTTTCTCCCCAGGAGGTCTATTTCCTCCAGCCCACCAACTTCTACTTTCAAGTCTTTTTCTTTCTCCCCAGGTGGTCTATTTCCACCTGACCACATCTTCTAATTGCAAGTCTTTTTTTTCTCCCAAGGTGGTCTATTTCCTTCAGCTCACCAACTTCTACTTGCAAGTCTTTTCCTTTCTCTCCATATGGTCTTTTTCCTCGTGACATCACCTTCTATTTGCATGTTTCTTTTTCCTTTCTCCCAAGGTGGTCTACTTTTTCCTGACCACACCTTCTACTTGCAAGTATTTTCCTTTCCCTCCCGGTGCTCTATTTCCTCCTGACCACTTCCTTCCACTTGCAAGTCTTTTCCTTTCTCTCCGGGTTGGCTTATTCCTCATGACAATCGCCTTCTACTTTCAAGTCTTTTCCTTTCTCTCTAGGTGGTCTATTTCCTTCTGACCACTGCCTTCTACTTGCTAGTCTGTTCCTTTGTTCCCATGAGGTCTATTCCCTCCTCAATATCCCTTCTACTTGCAAGTCTTTTCCTGTCTGCAAAGGTGGTCTATTTCCTCCTGACCACTGCCTTCTACTTGTAAGTCTTTTCCTTTCCCCCAAGGTGGTCTTTTTCCTCCTGACCACCGGCTTCTACTTGCAAGTCTTTTCCTTTCTCCCCATGAGGTCTATTTCCTCCTGTGCACCATTTTCTGCTTGCCAGTCTTTTCCTTTCTATGCATGTGGTCTATTTCCTCCAGACTACTGCCTTCTGTTTGCAAGTTTTATTTCCTTTCTCCCAAGGTGGTCTATTTCCTCCTGACCACCTCTTCGACTTGCAAGTCTTTTCCATTCTCCCCAGGAGGTCTATTTCCTCCAGCCCACCACCTTCTTCTTGCAAGTCTTTTTCTTTCTCCCAGGTGGTCTATTTCCACCTGACCAGCACTTCTACTTGCAAGTCTTTTCCTTTCTCCCAAGGTGGTCTTTTTCCTTCAGCCCACCACCTTCGACTTGCAAGTCTTTTCCTTTCTCCCCAGGAGGTCTATTTCCTCTAGACCACCACCGTCTAGTCTTTTCCTTTCTCTGCATGCAATCTATTTCCTCATGACCATCGCCTTCAATTTGCATGTTTTTTTTCCTTTCTCCCAAGGTGGTAAATTTCCTCCTGACTTTTGCCTCCTCCTTGCAAGTCTTTTTCTTTCTCTCCAGGTGGTTTATTTCCTACTGACCACCGCCTTCTACTTGCAAGTATTTTCCTTTCCCTCCAGGTGGTCTATTTCCTCCTGACCACTTCCTTCCACTTGCAAGTCTTTTCCTTTCTCTCTAGGTGCTCTAATTCCTCCTAACCATCGTCTTTTCCTTTCTCTCCAGGTGTTTGATTTCTGCCATTCGCCGCCACGGCCGTAGCCGAGATTGGCGGATACTACCGCATTGGAGTTGGCGACGCAGAGGTAGGGTGTTTTAGTCCCTTCTCTGGGTTCTTGCATGCGGCTCCATTGATGTAGCGCAGCGCCACTGGGAGTATTTAATCCTCCTCCCCCCGGCTAGTTGTTGGGTTGCAACCCCTCTTGGATGTTTCCTGTTCCGAGTTTCCTCTCTCCTGACTTCTGCCTTTCCTCTTCGGATCTCTCAGAGGTTCCTTGTGCTCCTGTGTTTGTACCTCGTACGAAGCCCATCTTTTCTCCTCATTTTTCCCGAAAGCTGCTCTGTGCGGTTTGCTTCGGTTTTCCGCTCTCTTGGTGGTTTTGTTCCTTCAGACACCGCTTCTTTCTTTCTCTCTCTCTCTTATCTTCCTCCTCATACTTTCCCTCTGTATCCTCTGGGTCCGTGCACCCTACTTACCTTCTGCCTCCTCCTGGTCGGCCCGCCTTGGATTCAGCACCCGCCTATGAATTGCCTCATCTCACTTGCAAGGTTGTTTCGACTTCCTACAAAGACTGCAGCACCTTCGTATCCGCTCTTTTGAACATTCTACTTGGCTACCTCCCTGTTGATTACATCTCCAACCAGTGGTCCATCTTGTCATCCGGATTGGAAAAGAGTCAACACTCCGACAAGGGTTTTTTCCCGATTTGTGTTTTTCCCTTATTCCAGCTTGATTCCGGAAGGGGAGTCACGGGACAGCTGTTTAACAGCGCTCACTGTGGCTTCCCTCCGTGGCAAGCATGTTTTTCTTAAGAAGGGCAGAGACTACCATGCACAGCTGCGCCTACAAGAGACCGACAAATCCAGCAGCTCGGGTGAGAAGTGTGTGTTAGTAGGGGAGGAAGGGACCAGAGTGCAAACTTCAACACAATTTCCTTCTGACCACTGCCTCTTACTTACAAGCCTTTTAATTTCTTTCCATGTATTTTGTTTCCTCCTGACCTTTGCCTTCTCTTTGCAAGTCTTTTCCTTTCTCATCAGCTGGTTTATTTCCTCCTGACCATCGCCTTCTATTTGCAAGTATTGTCCTTTCCCTCCAGGTCGTCTATTTCCTCCTTACCACTGCCTTCTATTTGCAAAGTTTTTCCTTTCTCCAAACATGGTCTATTTCCTGCTGATAACAGCCTTCTGTTTGCCATTTTTTTCCTTTCTCCCAAGGTTGTCTGTTTCCTCCTGGCCACCGTCTTCTACTTGCAAGTCTTTTCATTTCTCCCCAGTAGTTATATCTCCTCCTAACCACTGCCTTCTACTTGCAAGTCTTTTCCTTTCTCTGAAGGTGGTCTATATCCTCCTGACCACCATTTTCTACTTGCAAGTCGTTTCCTTTCTCCCCATGAGGTCTATTTCCTCCTGCCCACCACCTTCTACTTGCTAGTCTTTTCCTATCTCTGCAGGT
Organism: Ambystoma mexicanum; assembly: GCF_040938575.1. Lineage (NCBI taxonomy): Eukaryota > Metazoa > Chordata > Amphibia > Caudata > Ambystomatidae > Ambystoma > Ambystoma mexicanum. The sequence continues at coordinate 81,176,873 of NC_090938.1, forward strand.
GGTCCATTTCCTCCAGATCACCACCTTCTGTTTGGAAGTTTTAGTTCCTTTCTCCCAAGGTGGTCTATTTCCTCCTGACCACCCCTTCTACTTGCAAGTCTTTTCCTTTCTCCCCACGTGGTCTATTTCATCCTGACCTCCCCTTCTACTTGCAAGTATGTCCCTTTCCCTCACGGTGGTATATTTCCTCCAGACCACTTCCTTCCACTTGCAAGTGTTTTCCTTTCTCTCCAGGTTGTCTAACTTCTCATGACCATCACCTTCTACTTGCAAGTCTTTTCCTTTCACTCCAAGTGGTCTATTTCCTTCTGACCACTGCCTTCTACTTGCAAGTCTGTTCCTTTCTCCCCATGAGGTATATCCCTCCTTACCATCCCTTCTACTTGCAAGTCTTTTCCCTTCTGCAAAGGTGGTCTATTTCCTCCTGATCACTGCCTTCTACTTGTAAGTCTTTTCCTTTCTCCCAAGGTGGTCTGTTTCCTCCTGACAACCGGCTTCTACTTGCAAGTCTTTTTCTTTCTCCCAAGGTGGTCTATTTCCTCCTGACCAGCCCTTCGACTTGCAGTCTTTTCCTTTCTCCCCAGGAGGTCTATTTCCTCCAGCCCACCACCGTCTAGTCTTTTCCTTTCTCTGCATGCAATTTATTTCCTCATGACCATCGCCTTCTATTTGCATGTTTTTTTTTTCCTTTCTCCCAAGGTGGTCTATTTCCTCCTGACTTTTGCCTCCTCTTTGCAAGTATTTTCCTTTCTCTCCAGGTGGTTTATTTCCTCCTGACCACTGCCTTCTACTTGCAAGTATTTTCCATTCTCTCCAGGTGCTCTAATTCCTCCTGACCATCGCCTTCTACTTGCAAGTATTTTCTTTACTCTCCAGGTGGTCTATTTCCTTCTGACCACTGCCTTCTACTTACAAGCCTTTTAATTTCTTTCCATATGGTTTGTTTCCTCCTGACTTTTGCCTTCTCTTTGCAAGTCTTTTCCTTTCTCATCAGCTGGTTTATTTCCTCCTGACCACCGCCTTCTATTTGCAAGTATTGTCCTTTCCCTCCAGATCGTCTATTTCCTCCATACCACTACCTTCTATTTGCAAAGTTTTTCCTTTCTCCAAATGTGGTCTATTTCCTGCTGACCACCGCCTTCTGTTTGCCAGTTTTTTTTCCTTTCTCCCAAGGTGGTCTATTTTTTCCTGACCACCGACTTCCACTTGCAAGTCTTTTCATTTCTCTGCAGTAGTTTTATTTCCTCCTGGCCACTGCCTTCTACTTGCAAGTCTTTTCCTTTCTCTATAGGTGGTCTATTTCCTCCTGACCACCGGCTTCTACTTGCAAGTCATTTCCTTTCTCCCTATGAGGTCTATTTCCTCCTGCCCACCACCTTCTGTTTGGAAGTTTTATTTCCTTTCTCCCAAGGTGGTCTATTTCCTCCTGACCACCCCTTCTACTTGCAAGTGTTTTCCTTTCTCCCCAGGAGGTCTATTTCCTCCAGCCCACCACCTTCTACTTTCAAGTCTTTTTATTTCTCCCCAGGTGGCCTATTTCCACCTGACCACCTCTTCTACTTGGAAGTATTTTCCTTTCTCCCAAGGTGGTCTATTTCCGTCAGCCCACCACCTTCTACTTGCAAGTCTTTTCCTTTCTCTCCATGTGGTCTATTTCCTCGTGACCATCGCCTTCTATTTGCATGTTTCTTTTTCCTTTCTCCCAAGGTGGTCTATTTCGTCCTGACCACCCCTTCTACTTGCAAGTGTTTTGCTTTCCCTCCCAGTGGTCTATTTCCTCCAGACCACTTCCTTCCACTTGCAAGTGTTTTCCTTTCTCTCCAGGTTGTCTAATTCCTCATGACTATCGCCTTCTACTTGCAAGTCTTGTCCTTTCACTCCAAGTGGTCTATTTCCTTCTGACCACTGCCTTCTACTTGCAAGTCAGTTTCTTTCCCCCATGAGGTCTATTCCCTCCTCACCATCCCTTCTACTGGCAAGTCTTTTCCTTTCTCCCCAGGTGGTCTATTTCCTCCTGAACACCCCTTCTACTTGCAAAACCTTTCCTTTATCCCCAGGAGGTCTATTTCCTGCAGGCCACCACCGTTTAGTATTTTCCTTTCTCTGTATGTCGTCTATTTCCTCTTGACCATCGCCTTCTATTTGCATGCTTTTTTTTACCTATCTCCCAAGGTGGTCTATTTCCTTCAGCCCACAACCTTCTTCTTGCAAGTCTTTTTCTTGATCCTAAGGTGGTCTATTTCCTCCTGACCAGCCCTTCGACTTGCAAGTCTTTTCCTTTCTCCCGAGGAGGTCTATTTCCTCTAGCCCACCACCTTCTAGTCTTTTCCTTTCTCTGCAGGCAATTTATTTCCTCATGACCATCGCCTTCTATTTGCATGTTTGTTTTTCCTTTCTCCCAAGGTGGTCTATTTCCTCCTGACTTTTGCCTCCTCTTTGCAAGTATTTTCCTTTCTGTCCAGGTGCTTTATGTCCTCCTGACCATCGCCTTCTACTTGCAAGTATTTTCCATTCTATCCAGGTGCTCTAATTCCTCCTGACCATCGCCTTCTACTTGTAAGTCTGTTCTTTACTCTCCAGGTGGTCTATTTCCTTCTGACCACTGCCTTCTACTTACAAGCCTTTTAATTTCTCTCCATATGGTTTGTTTCCTCCTGACCTTTGCCTTCTCTTTGCAAGTCTTTTCCTTTCTCATCAGCTGGTTTATTTCCTCCTGACCACCGCCTTCTATTTACAAGTATTGTCCTTTCCCTCCAGGTCGTCTATTTCCTCCATACCACTACCTTCTATTTGCAAAGTTTTTCCTTTCTCCAAATGTGGTCTATTTCCTGCTGACACCCGCCTTCTGTTTGCCAGTTTTTTTTCCTTTCTCCCAAGGTGGTCTATTTCTTCCTGACCACCGTCTTCCACTTGCAAGTCTTTTCATTTCTCCGCAGTAGTTTTATTTCCTCCTGACCACTGCCTTCTACTTGCAAGTCTTTTCCTTTCTCTGAAGGTGGTCTATTTCCTCCTGACCACCGGCTTCTACTTGCAAGTCGTTTCCTTTCTCCCCATGAGGTCTATTTCCTCCTGCCCACCACCTTTTACTTGACAGTCGTTGCCTTTCTCTGCAGGTGGTCCATTTCCTCCAGATCACCACCTTCTGTTTGGAAGTTTTATTTCCTTGCTCCCAAGGTGGTCTATTTCCCCCTGACCACCCCTTCTACTTGCAAGTTTTTTCCTTTCTCCCAGGAGGTCTATTTCCTCCAGCCCACCACCTTCTAATTTCAAGTCTTTTTCTTTCTCCCGAGGTGGCCTATTTCCACCTGACCACCTCTTCTACTTGGAAGTATTTTCCTTTCTCCCAAGGTGGTCTATTTCTGTCAGCCCACCACCTTCTACTTGCAAGTCTTTTCCTTTCTCTCCATGTGGTCTATTTCCTCATGACCATCGGCTTCTTTTTGCATGTTTCTTTTTCCTTTCTCCCAAGGTGGTCTATTTCGTCCTGACCACCCCTTCTACTTGCAAGTGTTTTGCTTTTCCTCCCAGTGGTCTATTTCCTCCAGACCACTTCCTTCCACTTGCAAGTGTTTTCCTTTCTCTCCAGGTTGTCTAATTCCTCATGACTATCGCCTTCTACTTGCAAGTCTTGTCCTTTCACTCCAAGTAGTCTATTTCCTTCTGACCACTGCCTTCTACTTGCAAGTCAGTTCCTTTCCCCCATGAGGTCTATTCCCTCCTCACCATCCCTTCTACTGGCAAGTCTTTTCCTTTCTCCCCAGGTGGTCTATTTCCTCCTGAACACCCCTTCTACTTGCAAAACCTTTCCTTTATCCCCAGGAGGTCTATTTCCTGCAGGCCACCACCGTTTAGTATTTTCCGTTCTCTGTATGTCGTCTATTTCCTCTTGACCATCACCTTCTATTTGCATGTTTTTTTTTACCTATCTCCCAAGGTGGTCTATTTCCTTCAGCCCACAACCTTCTACTTGCAAGTCTTTTCCTTTCTCCCCATGAGGTCTATTTCCTCCTGCCCACCACCTTCTTCTTGCAAGTCTTTTTCTTGATCCCAAGGTGGTCTATTTCCTCCTGACCAGCCCTTCGACTTGCAAGTCTTTTCCTTTCTCCCTAGGAGGTCTATTTCCGTCAGCCCACCACCTTCTACTTGCAAGTCTTTTCCTTTCTCTCCATGTGGTCTATTTCCTCATGACCATCGGCTTCTTTTTGCATGTTTCTTTTTCCTTTCTCCCAAGGTGGTCTATTTCTTCCTGACCACTGTCTTCCACTTGCAATTCTTTTTATTTCTCTGCAGTAGTTTTATTTCCTCCTGACCACTGCCTTCTACTTGCAAGTCTTTTCCTTTCTCTGTAGGTGGTCTATTTCCTCCTGACCACCGGCTTCTACTTGCAAGTCGTTTCCTTTGTCCCTATGAGGTCTATTTCCTCCTGCCCACCACCTTCTACTTGCCAGTCTTTGCCTTTCTCTGCAGGTGGTCCATTTCCTCCATATCACCACCTTCTGTTTGGAAGTTTTATTTCCTTTCTTTCTCCTAAGGTGGTCTATTTCCCCCTGACCACCCCTTCTACTTGCAAGTTTTTTCCTTTCTCCCCAGGAGGTCTATTTCCTCCAGCCAACCACCTTCTACTTTCAAGTCTTTTTCTTTCTCCCCAGGTGGCCTATTTCCACCTGACCACCTCTTCTACTTGGAAGTCTTTTCCTTTCTCCCAAGGAGGTCTATTTCCTTCAGCCCACCACCTTCTACTGGCAAGTCTTTTCCTTTCTCTCCATGTGGTCTATTTCCTCGTGCCCATCGCCTTCTATTTGCACGTTTCTTTTTCCTTTCTCCCAAGGTGGTCTATTTCGTCCTGACCACCCCTTCTACTTGCAAGTGTTTTGCTTTCCCTCCCAGTGGTCTATTTCCTCCAGACCACTTCCTTCCACTTGCAAGTGTTTTCCTTTCTCTCCAGGTTGTCTAATTCCTCATGACTATCGCCTTCTACTTGCAAGTCTTGTCCTTTCACTCCAAGTGGTCTATTTCCTTCTGACCACTGCCTTCTACTTGCAAGTCTGTTCCTTTCCCCCCATGAGGTCTATTCCCCCATCACCATCCCTTCTACTGGCAAGTCTTTTCCTTTCTCCCCAGGTTGTCTATTTCCTCCGGAACACCCCTTCTACTTGCAAAACTTTTCCTTTATCCCCAGGAGGTCTATTTCCTGCAGGCCACCACCGTTTAGTATTTTCCCTTCTCTGTATGTCATCTATTTCCTCTTGACCATCGCCGTCTATTTGCATGTTTTTTTTACCTATCTCCCAAGGTGGTCTATTTCCTTCAGCCCACAACCTTCTACTTGCAAGTCTTTTCCTTTCTCCCCAGGAGGTCTATTTCCTCCAGCCCACCACCTTCTAGTCTTTTCCTTTCTCTGCATGCAATTTATTTCCTCATGACCATCGCCTTCTATTTGCATGTTTTTTTTTCCTTTCTCCCAAGGTGGTCTATTTCCTACTGACTTTTGCCTCCTCTTTGCAAGTATTTTCCTTTCTCTCCAGGTGGTTTATTTCCTCCTGACCACCGCCTTCTACTTGCAAGTATTTTCCATTCCCTCCAGGTGCTCTAATTCCTCCTGACCATCGCCTTCTACTTGCAAGTCTTTTCTTTACTCTCCAGGTGGTCTATTTCCTTCTGACCACTTCCTTCTACTTACAAGCCTTTTAATTTCTCTCCATATGGTTTGTTTCCTCCTGACCTTTGCCTTCTCTTTGCAAGTCTTTTCCTTTCTCATCAGCTGGTTTATTTCCTCCTGACCACCGCCTTCTATTTGCAAGTATTGTCCTTTCCCTCCAGGTCGTCTATTTCCTCCATACCACTACCTTCTATTTGCAAAGTTTTTCCTTTCTCCAAATGTGGTCTATTTCCTGCTGACCACCGCCTTCTGTTTGCCAGTTTTTTTTTCCTTTCTCCCAAGATGGTCTATTTCTTCCTGACCACCGTCTTCCACTTGCAAGTCTTTTCATTTCTCCGCAGTAGTTTTATTTCCTCCTGACCACTGCCTTCTACTTGCAAATCTTTTCCTTTCTCTGAAGGTGGTCTATTTCCTCCTGACCACCGGCTTCTACTTGCAAGTCGTTTCCTTTCTCCCTATGCGGTCTATTTCCTCCTGTCCACCACCTTCTACTTGCCAGTCTTTGCCTTTCTCTGCAGGTGGTCCATTTCCTCCAGATCACCACCTTCTGTTTGGAAGTTTTATTTCCTTTCTCCCAAGGTGGTCTATTTCCCCCTGACCACCCCTTCTACTTGCAAGTTTTTTCCTTTCTCCCCAGGAGATCTATTTCCTCCAGCCAACCACCTTCTACTTTCAAGTCTTTTTATTTCTCCCCAGGTGGCCTATTTCCACCTGACCACCTCTTCTACTTGGAAGTATTTTCCTTTCTCCCAAGGTGGTCTATTTCCGTCAGCCCACCACCTTCTACTTGCAAGTCTTTTCCTTTCTCTCCATGTGGTCTATTTCCTCATGGCCATCGCCTTCCATTTGCATGTTTCTTTTTCCTTTCTCCCAAGGTGGTCTATTTCGTCCTGACCACCCCTTCTACTTGCAAGTGTTTTGCTTTCCCTCCCAGTGGTCTATTTCCTCCAGACCACTTCCTTCCACTTGCAAGTGTTTTCCTTTCTCTCCAGGTTGTCTAATTCCTCATGACTATCGCCTTCTACTTGCAAGTCTTGTCCTTTCACTCCAAGTGGTCTATTTCCTTCTGACCACTGCCTTCTACTTGCAAGTCTGTTCCTTTCCCCCCATGAGGTCTATTCCCTCCTCACCATCCCTTCTACTGGCAAGTCTTTTCCTTTCTCCCCAGGTGGTCTATTTCCTCCTGAACACCCCTTCTACTTGCAAAACATTTCCTTTCTCCCCAGGAGGTCTATTTCCTGCAGGCCACCACCGTTTAGTATTTTCCTTTCTCTGTATGTCGTCTATTTCCTCTTGACCATCGCCTTCTATTTGCATGTTTTTTTTACCTATCTCCCAAGGTGGTCTATTTCCTTCAGCCCACAACTTTCTACTTGCAAGTCTTTTCCTTTCTCCCCAGGAGGTCTATTTCCTCCTGCCCACCACCTTCTTCTTGCAAGTCTTTTTTCTTTCTCCCAAGGTGGTCTATTTCCTCCTGACCAGCCCTTCGACTTGCAAGTCTTTTCCTTTCTCCCCAGGAGGTCTATTTCCTCCAGCCCACCGCCTTCTAGTCTTTTCCTTTCTCTGCATGCAACTTATTTCCTCATGACCATCGCCTTCTATTTGCATGTTTTTTTTCCTTTCTCCCAAGGTGGTCTATTTCCTACTGACTTTTGCCTCCTCTTTGCAAGTATTTTCCTTTCTCTCCAGGTGGTTTATTTCCTCCTGACCACCGCCTTCTACTTGCAAATATTTTCCATTCTCTCCAGGTGCTCTAATTCCTCCTGACCATCGCCTTCTACTTACAAGGCTTTTAATTTATCTCCAGATGGTTTGTTTCCTCCTGACATTTGCCTTCTCTTTGTAAATCTTTTCCTTTCCATTCAGCTGGTTTATTTCCTCCTGACCACCTCTTCTACTTGGAAGTCTTTTCCTTTCTCCCAAGGTGGTCTATTTCCTTCAGCCCACCACCTTCTACTTGCAAGTCTTTTCCTTTCTCTCCATGTGGTCTATTTCCTCGTGACCATCGACTTCTATTTGCATGTTTCTTTTTCCTTTCTCCCAAGGTGGTCTATTTCGTCCTGACCACCCCTTCTACTTGCAAGTGTTTTGCTTTCCCCCCCAGTGGTCTATTTCCTCCAGACCACTTCCTTCCACTTGCAAGTGTTTTCCTTTCTCTCCAAGTTGTCTAATTCCTCATGACTATCGCTTTCTACTTGCAAGTCTTGTCCTTTCACTCCAAGTGATCTATTTCCTTCTGACCACTGCCTTCTACTTGCAAGTCTGTTCCTTTCCCCCCATGAGGTCTATTCCCTCCTCACCATCCCTTCTACTGGCAAGTCTTTTCCTTTCTCCCCAGGTGGTCTATTTCCTCCTGAACACCCCTTCTACTTGCAAAACGTTTCCTTTCTCCCCAGGAGGTCTATTTCCTGCAGGCCACCACCGTTTAGTATTTTCCTTTCTCTGTATGTCGTCTATTTCCTCTTGACCATCGCCTTCTATTTGCATGTTTTTTTTTACCTATCTCCCAAGGTGGTCTATTTCCTTCAGCCCACATCTTTCTACTTGCAAGTCTTTTCCTTTCTCCCCAGGAGGTGTATTTCCTCCAGCCCACCACCGTCTAGCCTTTTCCTTTCTCTCCATGTAGTCTATTTCTGTGTGACCATCGCTGTGTATTTGCCTCCTCTTTTCAGGACTTTTCCTTTCCCTCCAGGAGGTATATTTTCTCCTGACTACCGCCTTCTACTTCAAGGTATTTTCCTTTCCCTCCATGTGGTCTATTTCCTCCTGACCACTTCCTTCCACTTGCAAGTCTTTTGCTTTCTCTCCAGGTGTTATATTTCCTTCTGACCATCGCCTTCTACTTGCAAGTCTTTTCCTTTCTCTCCAGGTGATCTATTTCCTTCTGACCACTGCCTTCTACTTGCAAGGCTGTTCCTTTCTCCCCATGAGGTCTATTTCCTCCTGGCCACCCGTCTACATGCAAGTCTTTTCCTATCTCCCAATGAGGTACATTTCGTCCTGCCCACCACCTTCTATTTGCAAGTCTTTTCCTTTCTCCTCAGGAAGTATATTTCCTCCAGCCCACCACCATTTAGTCTTTTCCTTTCTCCCAAGGTGGTCTATTTCCTTCTGACCACTTCCTTCTACTTGCAAGTCTTTTCCTTTCTATCCAGGTGGTTTATTTCCTCCTGACCATCGCCTTCTCCTTGCAAGTCTTTTCCTTTCCCTCCATGTGGTCTATTTCTTCCTGACCACTTCCTTCCACTTTCAAATCTTTTCCTTTCTCTCCAGGCGGTTTATTTCCTCCTGACCACTGCCTTCTACTTGAAAGTATTATCCTTTCCCTCCATGTGGTCTATTTCCTCCCGACCACCGGCTTCTACTTGCAAGTATTTTCCTTTCTCCCCAGGAGGTATTTTTCCTCCAGCCCACCACCGATTAGTCTTTTCCTTTCTCCCAAGAGGGTCTATTTCCTTCTGACCACTTCCTTCTACTTGCAAGTCTTTTCCTTTCAGTCCAGATGGTCTATTTCCTCCTGAACATTGCCTTCTACGTACAAGTCTTTTCCTTTCTCTCCAGGCTGGTCTATTGCCTCCTGAACATCACCTTCTACTTGCAAGTCTTTTCCTTTCTCTCCAGATGGTCTATTTCCATCTGACCACCGCCTTCTAGTTGCAAGTCTGTTCCTTTCTTCCCATGAGGTCTATTTCCTCCTGCCCAGCACCATCTAGTTGCAAGCCTTTTACATGCTCTTACAAAGAGTTTTAATCCCCTAAATCTGTATTCTTAACATACTTAATCTGGCAGTGATCTTGTTAAGAATATGTTGGTTGATTACATTGAATATCTCTGCCTCTGGACTTTAACCCAGCCTTTGCGTCATATGCTCATTATTTTTAATGGCCATGTTTATGGCACAGCCATGTGTCTGAGTCCAGATGTACATGATTGCTTTGGAAATGCAAAGGCAAAATAGTGCAAGGCAGAGAACTTGGATTCCAACTCACAACTGTCCCTTTGAACTATGAGGATACCGGCTGTCTTGCAATTTAGGAAAAGAATGGAGCGCATTTTCACCTCTGCAACAGCCGCAATCCAATAAAACATTACTGACTTCACAGGGGATGTGACAATCGCTGTCCAAAAGGAGGCAGTCCAAAGTAGTTGCTGCCTGAAACACCAATTATTGCATGGTTTGAAGTGCAGACCAAGCTCAAGAGCAGAGAAGCGCAGTACAGGGTGTGGGTAGCCATCCTTTGTGCCATCGTCTTTTAGGTGGCAGGCTTTTATTTATGAAAGTCTATGCAAAAAGGACGAGCATACTCATCCTTGGCACTTAAGGGGTTCACAGTAGCGCGGTACTGGGAGCTGCGTTCTGTGCGTCCATTGGGATTGGTCCATGGTCACGTACTGTAAAACCAATGTACACCGTGCCGCATATTTCAATGCAGGTTCCAAAACCGGATGCCCCTTTCATGTCCTCTTAGGCTGCTTCATTAATATTCCTAAGGTGGTTTTGCATGTGCATCTCTGTTTATTTAAGTATGTATTTATTTATTTATTTATGTATGTATGTATGTGTTTATTTATTTATTTATTTATTACACAATCTCATTAGGCACAGAGGTATTCGCATGTACAGTACATGCGAATACTTCTGTGCCTAATGAGATGCATATCCAAACCACCTTATGAATATTAATGACGCAGCCTAAGAGGACCTGATTGCACGCACGCCTATGCCTTGTGCGTATTGTTCCTCAGGCGCAGGACACTGGTGCAGGGCTGTGCAGACACAATGCTGGACTGCAGCCAGCCAGCCAGTTCATTCATCTAGGACGCAGTGTGATTTAAATGATTATAATTGTACATGGACCCAGCTCATCTTTCCTGAAGAGAAGTGTTTGCAGCACCCAACGTTCCCCTCACAATGGGCCCGTCGCTTTGTGCACGGATGAAAGTCGCGGTAGAGGCTGCTCCAGGCGAAGGGAGAACACACACTTCAATCATTATTCCGGTCACGAGACCCAGCCTGACGCCAGGAACAAACTAGAGGGTTTCACCGGCCACTCAGATGGATGTAAGAGCGGGCCGCCCCTCCCTGTGTGTATCGCGAGACACCGCCCGCCTCCTCGCCTCCCTTCCCCTGCAGAGCAATTTCCTCTGCACCCAAGAGCGCAGTCTGGCCGCCAGGCCACAGTGTGACAGTTCTATGACGGAAGCAAAGTCATCTTCGGTTCTGGCATCGAGGCGGCCTCGCTCGAGATGCGAACTAGGGTGCGAGATGCGGGCAGGCTCGGGCTGGCCTATAGGGCAACAGGGCGATGCCCAAAGCAAAAACGCAAAACGCTAGTAGTGTGGGCCAGGTCCTTTGGTCAAAGTGGGAATTTCTTTGGCTCACGTGGGCCAGTTTGATGAGTTATTTCACCATGTGGCTAGTAGTGTTCAAAAGTGTTGCTGAATAAATATTGTTTAAAATGCACAATTTGCACGACATTTTATCAAATCTCCTTGCGACCATGGGTACTAGTCAAACAGTCTGTCACAAAAGGAATGAATTGCTGTTGGCAATTGTAAGTCCCAGTCTGACTGACCCTGGATGCGGGCTCTGAATGCACCATTCTGAACTCAGCACGTTTCTGAATGATGTTCATCAGTGCCTGGCAGTCAGAGCATGCAGTGGGCCCCGCTGGGGAGGCATTTGCCATGTGTTCTGGGATTTCTCTGTGCAGCTTGCATTGCGAGTGAGCTGATGAAACAGCCATCTTCCTCTGGTTATTCTAAGTGTCTGACCTTCCTTCCTTACCCTGTTCTTTTCTATCCCACCACTGGTCCACCATTTTGCCCACCCAAGTTAACACTGTGCCTCCTGATCTGGCCTTGTCTCTTCTGCACTTTGGGGTGGAATTGAAGAACCCAGCTCCCCCTTCAAACAACACTTTGCTACCCCTAAAGTCCCCACCTCTCCTGCCAGTTGCACTTCCTGTCCTTCTCTCTGTGGTAGTCCTCCTTCCTTCCTTTATCTGTACAGTGCTCCACTGCTTTCGAGCTATGTGTATGCTACGTGAGGACCATACGTACACATTCACCTTTGCCCATTGGGACACATAGCCCCCCCACCGCCCCGCCACACATTGGTCTCCCGGTGCTGCTCTGTTCTGTATTCCACCTTTACTTATGCACAGAGGCCTAGACGGGATAGAGCCTGAGCGGGCAAGGCCCATCCAGTATATGTAAATGCCCACTCAGCAGCGTTGTGTGGGCCTTTACGGGTGTTAATGTCTCTGTGGTGGGCCCAACTGCATCTGCTTCAGGCCCCACTTGTGAGACAATGCAGGCTATGTCTCTGCTTATGCAGTGTGGATGATGCAGAGCCAGTCGCATTTAGACTCCACTCAGGAATCCATGCACGCATTGCCTCTGATACAAGTGGAAACCATGATCAAAGCCTTCCAGTTCAATAGTTCACCAACTTCTCTTTATCGCCCCCTGGTTCTCCACTTCTAATAGAAGCAATTCCGACTCAGATTTGTGGCTATGACGGCTCACCCTGTGTTGTCAATCTTTTGCTCTGCCGCACAGCGAACGATGCAGGGATGGCAGGTATAGCCAGACACCTGGTGAGGAACCATGGAGCGGTTCCAGAGGAGGCACTTGGTGGTGAGCGCAATCCCATAGGCGTCTTCGAACTGCTCCCTTTTCAGTGTGAGGGTCGGTCGAGTGGATAAATGCACCTCAGGATTTCATTGAGCATCGCTAGCTCAGCGTGCCTTCCTAACATCACTGGATAATCTGGCAGTGGTGTTAGTGCCATGATCCTGGTCGCGATAAAAAACACTAGAAAAATGTGAATAGTTTTTTAGGATGTTTTTGATTTTGTTGAATCTAATTTTAAGAATATACCTCTTTTATAAGGCTTTGCCCCACCCTTATTAAGATGGGTAAATGTTATTTTTATGCAGACCACACTCATGATATTTTGGTTACAATTATTAATTTAGTTCTCACTATTCTGACAGGGTACCTTGTCTAGACAGTGTGTTCTTATCACTTGCTATATTGTAGGGCATACGTTGGTTCCTGTGTCCCCCAATACATTTCCCATTTGCATTTTAGGAAAACTACAAGTCCCAGAAGTCAAAGCAGAAACAGGACTGATCGCCTCTCCACACATGGCCCTAGGAAAATAGAGAGCTCTGATCTTGTTGGGTTAAAGTCTATCACCTCCAAGGTTATCGACTATACACTTAAGTGATCATGAGATATATTGATGTTTTTAAAGGCTGCCCGAGTGTGTTAAGAAATCTCCATATGGAATTCAAAAGATATTTCTCGAGTACATACCAGGTGTTGTAAGCTTTGTAATCTGGCACTTTGTAAACTACAATGTTCCATTAACTATACGCTCCATTGTGGAAATAGAATGGTTCTAGTTTTAAGAAAAACTGCTGGATAATAGTTTCAGGGTTAGCTAACTGTCCGGATGGTGGAGAGATGATAAACAGAGCAAATGGCCAAGACGCATGAGTGGTGAGCCGCCAATTATCTCTGCCTTAATGCCAGTAAGACTGATATTCTCCTCATCGGCACACCGACTCCCTCCTTTCCTGTCGCTCTCTGGCCGGCCTCTCTTGGCCCTCTTCCTTCTCCCAACTGTGGGGCTAAAGACCTTGGGGTCATCTTCGACTCCACCCTCTCCTTCTCTCCTCAAATCTCTGACGTCTCTAAGAAGTCACACTAGCAGCTGCACCTCTTCAGAGGTATTCTTCCTTTCCTCTCCTTCCACCAGAAGCTCACTGTCTCCAGAGCTCTGGTTCTCTCTAGGCTGGACTACTGCAACAGCCTCTTTCTAAATCTTCCTGTTTCTACACTTTGCCCTCTGAAACTCATTCAGAACAGGACTGCAAGTCTTGTCCTTGGTCTCAAGCCCAGGGATCGTATCTCTCCAGGACTGAAATCTCTGCACTGGCTTCCAGTGTCTACGAGGATTATGTTCAAAATCCTCTGCATTGTCCAGAAGGCAGCCTGGGGCCTCAATACCTTCAACTGTCTCTTCCTAAATATCTTCCTTCTCAAGCTCTTCGCTCGTCCACCTCCAACTCACTCAGGGTCAGTCGCTTCTCCAAGCATTGATTTGGTGGTAGATCTCTTTATTCGGCTGGGGCCTCCATCTGGCACAGCCTCCCTGACTCCCTAAAAATTTAGGAGAACCATCTCTGGTTCCGGAAGTACCTCAAGGCCTCCCTCATTGCTTCTGCTTTCTCTCCACCTCTCCCCTGCTGAACTACTGACTGAAACTGCATTGGTCACCTGGCTACCCTTTGATCTCGGACCCAGGTCCTCTCCCCCACCAGCTGCACACCTGCACTGCCTCCTGGGCAACCCCTGCAATTGGGGGCTGTTTCTGTATCCGTACAGTCCTCACCAGCTTGTGATCCTTGATGTCTGCACTTACCCCTGCACTTGCCACAGGGTGGCCACACTTTTTACCTATTGTTTTTATTTATTTGATTTATTTATTACTGTTGATCCTATGTACTGCACTGCCCCCTCCTCCTTCCCCCGAACGTTCCCTTCCCCCCCATGCACTTGCGCGATTTCAAACGTCACCTGGCCTAGTAAGATCGTTGTCTCTGTCTTCCCTCTGTTCACCCTCCCTTGCCTCATCACGCCTTGAAACACTTGTGTATAGGCACGTTATAAATGCTATATCATACCATATAATATCATATCAAGCCTTGTGTGTTCTGTTTTCCGGTTTCCTGTTACATAGATATCAAAGAATTCAGTTATCCAGTAGTATTCCTTATCTGGCATAATTTGGTTCCCAGCGATGCCACATAACAAAGTCTTTATTCATCTTTTACCTTTCATTTAGGATTCATGGTAAATAGTTAACCTGGGGATTTGGCTGGCTTAGCTGGGAGAATAGGCCAGACATGAAAAGCCATTAATGCGGGTATAAGCAACCTTGTTTATTTATTGCTAGCCAATCCAAAGGTTCCATGGAACATCCCTGTGGTGCCTGGTCTATAATTCATTTACCTTGTGCACCAAGGCAACATGAAGTACACCCACCGAGTCATTAGCAGTAATGCTAACCCCAGTGGCAGGCCGGTACAGGCAAAGATGCCAGGTCTATTGTCCACGTCAGGGCCTTTAACTCATTATAATGTCACATCTGGGCTGCTGGTTTAATAGCTCATATGCTATGCAGACTCACATGCTTCATCAACATAACATGACAATAACATGAAAACAAAGCACAGCAGGATGCTCACAACTGAGGTTGAAAAACATGTCAGGGCCAATTTGTGCCCACCACAATGTTTTAATGTATTTTGTATTAATTATGTTTTATAAAGCGCCTTAAGCCAAGGCGCTGTACAGAGAACAGCAAACGGTACAATAAAACGAGTAAGCAAAAAATGCAGAAAAACAATCAATCAAACATGTTGCAAGAGGTGAAACGCCAGTGATTTATGAAATAAAGAATAGGCAGAAATGGAACGAAGGGAGGAAGAAAGAGTGTTCCAGTGAAGAGGTGCTTCTAGCGTGAAAGTACGAAAATGAAATTGAGCACAAGGAGGGTGAGGTGACACCAAGAGAAATTAAGAAGAACAGAGAGAACAAGAAGGGCTATAAAAAGATACCAGAAGATAGAGCTAATCGGCAGCAAGACTATAGAGACATTTAAAGACAAGGCAGAGAAAAATACATTTAAATTGAGTATAAAAAGATAACCAGCCAAGAGTGGCAAGAGAAGAGGAGACAGGATCTTGGAAAGGAAGAAGACAAAGAAGACTAATAGAAGAGTTAAAAACAGATTTGAAATGGGCAAGAATGTTTAATTGTATATCCATTGGCGCGATGAAACTTAACGTTGAACCCCATCCACCAAACAAAGAGGGCTTTTACAAGAAAGAAAGAAACAAACACAGGAAGGTTAGGTAGACAAGGAAGGTCAGAGGTAAAAGAAAGGACATTGATGTTAACTATAGTTGCATTGGATCTTTATAAAAACATCTGTGAGATTGGGCATGAGTGTGCTGGAGTAAGGGACCACAACTCTTACTTTCTACACGTCCTTATATTCACAATTAGTACCCGGTGAGGGCTCAATCAGAATGAAACAAGCATTCTGATTGGCCCTCGCCGGGGCATTAACCTGCTGGGAATCCCTCGGCTGGGATTCCACAGCCATTGTTCCCAGCGGGGGGCGTGGAGCCAATGAGAAGGCTTGAAGCAGGGCTATCCCCGCTCCGAGCCTCCACACCGCTGAGAAGCTGCCTTTGCACCCTGCCAGGGACTGTTTGTTTTCCCTTTCCTCCCACCTTCCCACCCCACTTACATGCTACATCCTTTGTCCATGGCAGGCGTCCTGGCAGCCTCCAGCCGTGGAGAGGCTCGGAGCGGGGCCATTCCCGCTCCAAGCCTCCACACAGCTGGAGGCTGCCTTCACCCCCCGCCTGGGATTCAGGTACATCTATTTTTTTGATCTTCTTTTCCCTCCCTCTCCGCCACCTATGCCGCCCTCCCAACTCCACTTACCTTCTTCTCTGTTATGTTCCGGGAGCAAACGCGCTGGGAACACTTCTGTTCCCAGCGTGTCCACTCCCGATGGCGGCCACAGAAAGGGAAAACGGACCCTGTCTTCGCTTTCCCTGCGTCCATTTTCTTGGTCTTTTTTTTTTCTTTTTTCTGCAGCGTTTCGGGACAGAAAAAAATGCCTTTAGTACCCCGGTTATGCAGATATTGTGGGTCAGGGTACTAATAGCAATATGCCCTTTGCTCGGGCCTATAACTATGTGTCCTGGGGCATTACCTGACTCAGTAATGTCCAGGCCGCTCAGGGCATATTGCTCTATTAAAGGCTTATTTTCTGTCTTTCTTTAATTGACCTTTGTTTATGAATTCTGCCTAATTGTTCCTTGCCCTGGGAGTGGGGAAGATCTTTCATTATCATTCTAAAATAAAAAGGGGGCAGACACAGCAGACCTGGAAGGGAAGCCCAATTCTGAGGGCCTCTGGTCTCTTTTCATGAGTGGGAATAATATTTTACTTGATGCCATTTTGGAAGCAGATTTCAGTAATCTTTAACATTATTGCTTGATTTTAGATCCTTTTCTTTGATTATTTGTTTAAATTATGGAAGATGCGGGATCTCGTTGCATACTTGCTCACAATGTGCCCTGCATGGTTGTTTGTTTTAACATAGTCATTTTACTTTTTTCTCTTGGACTTATTCTTGTTAATGTTCATTGCTGTATTAAAAGTTGACTTTGTTAACTGTATAATACAATAAAACACATTTTAAAAATGTCTGCCTATTTTTGTACTGTTGTATTTTTTATTGTAAAGCGCTTTGGCGATAAGCACAAATAAAACCAAACCAAAAAAAAAAAAACACAGCAACTGGGAAATGACTGGATGTCTGTAATGCTTTGACATTTGGAGGCAGGAAGTGCTCAGAGGCAGCTAGTGTCAGGTAGGCGCTTTTTTAGTAGACATCCAGGTACATCACAGAGATAACATAAGGTGGGCAGTCGGAGACACACAAGGAGGTCAGGCAGAACCAGAGGTGGGAGATGTGACTGTTCCAACTGGCACAGATGGAAGAAGACAGGGATGGAACACTGGCATGGGCTCACCTGTCACTCACCCAGTGTTCCAGGCACACAGCCAGACAAGAGGACAGGACACCACAACGTCATCATATTCAAGATAGCTCAAGACACATGCACCACAGTGGCGTATAGCAACTTTCTGCAATCAGGGACCGCAGTTTGCACATGGGCCGGTACTGAAAACAGAAAATGGAATGTAAAAATGTCTTCCTGAATGAATGTACGCCCTTCACTAATATCTGTGGTTTGTGGGCATCGAGAGGAGAGTGAAAATGTCATGTCAGGACACGTCTTTTATCACAAAGCTGTGTGCACTGAGTGATCTTAAACATCTGCCGCGTCACATGTCGGGGATTAGGGAACAGGAAAATTATGTGTGTGTCTATTTTTTATTTCTGTATTCCCTTTCCTGAAATAGTACTCAAATTGTACCGAATGCCTTGTGAGTACTACTTTCACTTTTAAAGCCCATCAGAATCTATGATCTGTCTATCCCTGCCTGGATAGAGGGCTGGCCCCAGCCCTCTCCCCACGTGGATGAAGGCGACCAATGCATGTCCAGGGAAGAGCTTCACTTAGATATCCAAAGAGGGCTGATTTGAGAGGCAACTGTGCTCGCCGTCAGGCACCCACTGCAGACCCTGCATGTATAGGGAACATCTATCAGGGGTATGAAACCTGTGGCTCGCCTAATTGTTTGCACTACAACTCCCATGATCTCTCACCATTGACTATCCCAGTTGGGCTGGTGGGAGCTGTAGTCCAAAAAATCTGGAGAGTCAAAAATTGCTGACCGCTGATCTAACAGATTCTCACCAACTTTTGCCAAATCTGCACTCTTTTCTCTCGTTATTCATCTGGGCGGTGGTTGTAGTCTGTATGATGCCATCAATGGCAACTACAGAGTGCAAGGATAACCCCGGCTTTCCAGCCCCTCTTTCCTCGTCACCGGTCACTGAGTCCCTTCCTCGATCAGTCAACATGATATGATGTGATATGATAGTTTATTTATATAGGTGCTATACACAATGTGTTTCAAAGCGCTTAACCTAGCAATGCAACTCTGATGCTCCGCTCAACCCTGTGGCAAGGACCACAATTTTACCATGCATTTACAAAAATAATAATAAAGGCATCCTTGCGTTCATAGCTGTTTATTTATTTGTTTATTTATGTTTTACATTTGTAAAGCCCCTAAACCCTCAGGTAGCTGTTGCGGAACCAGTTACATGCAGTTGAACGTCGTCATCGTCACAGTGAGAAAAAGTCAAGAATTGGAAAATGTTAGGCGAAGAGCCAAGTCTTAAGGGTCTTCCTGCAAGGCCAGTCAGTTTCTTCTGCCCTTAGGGCGGGAGGGAGTGCGTTCCAGTGAAGTATGGCCTGTGATGGGAAACTTGGCCCTCCTCTTCTGACTTTCTTGAAGGTTGGCGGTACTACGTGGCAGGATCTGATGGGCATGGTGGATTTGGCTTGCGTGAAATTCTGCGACAGGTATTCAGGGCCCGCCTTCGCCACGCATTTATGCATAATGGATACGGCTTTGAAGATGATTCTCCCTCTGATGGGGAGCCAATGCACCCTTTTACTTGCTGCTGCGATGTGCTCTTTTCTGGGAATGTTCGGGGCTGCTCTAACAGCGTTAGTTTGGATTACTTGGAGTTTATGGATATTTTGTTGGGATGTTCCTGTGAAGATTACCTTGCAATAGTCTTGCTCCTATGACGGCTCGGGCGATGGTGAGGCAGTTGGCCGGCAAGAGGAATTATCTAGCTGCGTTAATGAGTTTGGTGGTATAAGCAGCCGAGGATGCAATTGCGTTCACTTTTCTGGATTAGAAGAGGAACGCATCCAGATAATCCCCCAATGTTTTTACTGAGGTTAAGACAGGGATTCGGATACCGTCTATCGTGAATTCTGTGAATTTGGCATTGAGCTTTTTAAGCATGGTTGGGGAACCAGCTAGCAGGATCTTGTTTTTGTCATCATTGAGGCATAAGTGGTTGGTGGCTATCCAGGCTTGGATGATTGAGTATATATGGTTGATTATGGTAGACTCAGTGGAGTAACAGCCAGACAGTGGGAGGTGATTTGGGTGTTGTCTGCAGACTTTTTGTATGCTACGCTCAAGGAGTCCAGGAGGCCAAATAGGGGTTTTGTGAAGATGTTGTAAAGGGATGGGGAGGTGCAGGACCTTTGAGGCACACTGCATGGGATGGGGATAGGAGGGGAGTGCAAGCAGTCTCTGGGAAGACTCTCATGGGTCTGCCCTCTAAGAAGGAGGCTACCCAGCTCGAGGCTTCATGGGAAAAGTTAGCAGACTCCGTAAGATGGTTGCAGAGGGTTGTGTGGATATCCAGGTCGAAGGCGGCAGAGAGGTCTAAGAGGAGAAGGAGTGCTGGTTTGACATCATTTCTGAAGGTATCGAGCTGATTTTTTAGGTCTAATAGATGCTGATTCTGTTCCGTGTCCTGGACAGAAGTCTGATTGCCTTCGAGGAATGACTGGATTTGGTCACATGCTTCTCTGTCCAGGATTCTAAGAAGATATGGTACTGGGGTGATGGGACGGTAGTTGTTGCGGACTGCTGGATCTAACGTTGGCTTCTGATCATGTTAAAACAATGAAAGCATGCATGCTTTTAATGGCAGGCTGTCAGTTGTTTTTGTACATGTGTTCTCTAGTGTTTCTGCTGCTATGATTTCACAGTTACACAAAATACAATTGTTTTTGTTTCTATTAATATATCCATGAACTCTAGCATACGTAGTGATATCATGTTGGAGGACATTCAGTACCTTCCTGCATGCAGCAGTGCAAATTATCAGCATGTAAGTATGACATTTGTATTTATGAAAGCAATAGAACCCAAGGAGGTGGGGGCATTACCAGTTGGGTAATACCCCTGGGGCAATAGTTACAAACCTGAGTGAAGCAAGGGCTTTAACATAGCCCTCGGGGCATTACCCAACAAGTAATGCCCCCTTCTATTGCTATTAGTACCCATCATTTTGTACCGTGATACACATTGTATTTTTACTCGCGTTGAGAAATGGCGTGTCAATCGTTTCTCGACTCAGGCAAAAAAAAAAATGCCCACCGTGGATTGTGGAGCAGGGACTACATGAAGTCCCTTCTCCCTTTCCATGGCAGCCAGTGAAGAAAGGAAAGACATTTTGCAGGACGCAGAACTTTGATCGGAGCGCAGCAGGTGAGTTTTTGTCGGCCGGGTAACGACCCGGCGAGGGCCAACAAGATTGTTTGCAACAATCTGATTGTCGCTCCCTGGGTACTAATAAATAAACCCCAAAAAAGGGGGCATTACCATGTCAGGTAATGCCCTTAGTCTCACAGTTACAGGCCTGAGCGAAGCATTGTCCTCAACAAAGTCCCCGGGGAATTACCTGGACTTCAGTGGTAGCAGTGGAGCAGATGTGAGATAAAGACAATGTGGAGCGGATGGGAAGAGGGAGTGGGTGAGCGAGTCATTGGCAGCAGAGAGGATGTTAATTGCATTCTTTATTATCAGTCACTAACTTTATCCAGCAAAACATCATAAAGTTCATGAGACAATGACACAGATACAATAAAGAAAATAAAATGCAAGCAGTTCCTTAGACACCCAGTAAAACCAGGAACATCCTGCATGAAGATGCTCTATAGCTAAGAAACTCATATTAGTACAAAATGAATAGCCATCTGGGTGTCATTTAAGAACCCAGTGGACCACATGGCTAAAAAGAAGGGGAGAGAAACCTCACAGCCCCATTAATGAATGAGCGCCAATGGACACAAAAGGTCCTAAAGGTAGAGAGCTTGCATATGTTACCTGCCAAACAATGTGCGGCAGTCAAAAATTCATGACCACAAGTTGAGACTCCTAAAAGAGGGAAGGAGCTTCAGTGCCCCTATAACAGATGATGGTTACTAGACACATTCATTCCGAATAGTGGATGTTCATGTTTTTATCTATCTGAGCTGTTCATAACTGTCAGGGTTTTGCCGCCAGTGGAATTTAACAATGTTGTCCTACAGTGCTCAATATTCAGATCCACACTCCCTTTGCAGTCGTTCAAGGCTTCTGCTGTTGAGCGTGCACCAGAGTAGAAGTCTCAGATAACATAATCTCAGCGTTCCCAGCTCGTTACAGGTGAACACAAAATGGACGCCTGTTTCCTCTCCCGAGCGGCGTAATGGGCAAGTTCCTGTGCCATTATTTACCCATGATTCATTCTGTCTCCTTAGCTCTCCTGGGACAGCTTCTGTCTGTTTTGTGTTATGTTCGTTCATGTCTGCGCCCTCACACCCACGGGTTTATGGCTGTGCAGTACAAATGTAATAAAGTAAAGTTAGGTAACATTTTTTAGTGAATGAGGCAGTCGTAAGAGTACCCATCCCGAAACGAAGGAACACTGCATAAGTGTATGGCGGGATTATAACATCAAGATATCTTTCATAGCAAAACTCTGGTTTCGGCTGGCGATAGACTGGGCCTAATCGTAGTGGTTTGGCAGTGTACTCCATATTTCTCTTGCCCATAGTAGATGCTGCCTCTTGTGCAGCTTTATCAACACTAGCTGGGTTCTCCCACAGACTTCATTCATAGCTAATAAAGGTGTTTTCAGGTGCATTACCCAGAGGAGGGTTCTGCCCACCTTCCATGTCCAATAGGTTAATCAATGCATCACAATGTTTACCCAGTCCCACAACACTCCATATCCTAATCCATTACAATACTGGACGAACAGAGCCTAATACTCCAGTGGGTCGCACATCGGCCTCTACATGTAGGAGTGCATTGGGTGAGCCCTGTGGTAACATCAAAAGATTCTTCCGGAACTTGTTTTCCACCTTGGTTACATTCTGGGCATTAGTATAAGACCAAAGTTCTGCAGCAAACTGTGCTCCAGTAATAGCTTGTTTTTGATATAACTCAATGGCCGGGGAAACAGCACCTCTTCCGTATCTGCTGATGACTGACCTTACCGCTGCACTGGATTTTTCCAAACTGATGCAAGCTTTGTCCATTTGGACAGACCACAGGGTGAACTCATGGACTCTTTTGCCCAGAATGTCATAGAAT
Organism: Ambystoma mexicanum; assembly: GCF_040938575.1. Classification (NCBI taxonomy): domain Eukaryota; kingdom Metazoa; phylum Chordata; class Amphibia; order Caudata; family Ambystomatidae; genus Ambystoma; species Ambystoma mexicanum. The sequence continues at coordinate 81,199,221 of NC_090938.1, forward strand.
CCCACTTGTTTCAGCCTGAAGCCGCCATATTAATGTTCAAGTTAGCAAATGTTGGTTTCACCACCATGACCTTCATTTTCCCAACATTCAAATTTAGGTTTAGGTGAGGACCTAGAAAACAGCCAGAGTATTGTTAAGCCCCCGAGGGGATGTGGACAGCAGAATGGCATCGTCGGCGTAAAAGAATGCTGGATATTTGTGAAGGTCCACTTTAGGAGTGTCTTGGGATTCCAGCAGGAAGGCATCAATAATGTCTTTGCTATATAAATACAGAAAAGGAGGGGTGGGGCGAGAATGCAGACTTGCCTCACACCTTTAGTGACTTTGATAGAATCTGTTCCCTCATCAGCTAGACCATGACGGACCACTGCCTTATCGGTAGTGTACAATGCCTGCACTAACGCTATCAGGCATTTAGATTTTTCCCAGATCCTGCCATAGTGTTTCATGGGAGACCCCGTCAAACGCTGTCTTGAGGTCCACAAATACACTGTATAATTCTAACCTTTCTCAATGCAATGTACTTCTAAGCCAGCAAGAACAAACTGACTATTTGATCTGTGGCATTTTGGTGCTTCTAAAACCCAGTCTGGGTATCACTGATAATTTCATTTTCATTGGCCCATGACTGTAGATAGGTTAAAATACCCTTATCAAAAGTTTTTCCCGCACTGTCACGAAGCGAGAGTGGGTCGTAATTAGATGATTGTTCTCTGCCTCCCTCTTTGTAGATGGGAACTATCACGGCTTGTTGCCAAGAGGTAGGCACAACGTTGAGATGGATTGCTGCGTTAACATTTTTGCACAGAACCAGGGCCCGTATAGAGGGTTCAACTTTATAAACATTGAATGGCACCGCATCAGGTCCAGAAGCTTTACCGTACTCTTGAGACTCTATTGTTTCATGGGTCTCTTCCACGCCAATGTGTCATCCACCCTCCTCAATGGCCCTTTTCAAACTTGAGAGACAGCAGTTACTTGATCTCTCGAGTCAGGGAGGACACTCCCGGCCAATTCAGAATCTTTTTTTTCCACCAAACATTGGCAGTGATATTACATTGGGGAGCCATTGACGCGTTAACCCCTCTGCGTCAGAAGCTAATTTCCAGAACGATATATAATGGCCTTCCTCATAAGCTTGCGTGAGCTATTCCCATTTAATCCTGACAAAAGCTTCTTTTTTCTCCCGAGTAATCTTCTTATAATTATGCCAATTGGCACAGAGTTGGACCTTGTCTGCTACTGGGCCAGAATCCAATCTATCTATAAGCAGTTGTTTGGCAGCCCTACATTCCTCGTCATACCAACCTGCATTCTTGAGATCATGCCTTTTAACCACTGACCTTGAACTAATGACCAAGGGAAGCAGCTTTTACAATCAGATTACCAAATGTACTCAAGATCTCAGAATCAGGCACCCCCTCCCTGCTAATTTTTTCAAATTGACTCTATATGGTCCAATATATAGCAGGGTTCTGCTCCAGCTCCACACGTTTGGACCACCCAACTGATCTATGTGCATGGGCCATAAGGTCGATGGCCTGCACTCAATTGCAGGCCAAACGAGACATATGGACAACCATTCCAAAGGAGAAAGTGATGGACAGTGATCTATGATCACTATCTAATCTGTCCATCACTTCGAAGTCAGTGACCCTCCCCAATCCTTGGCCATAACCAGTATGTAACCGATATGGGAAAAATCATTGAGACTGGCATATGTCGTACTAGCTGGTTGGTCCTTAAGGAATTGGCAATTTCAGGATCTTAATTCCAGACTATAAATGACAGGCGCGTTGTCAATCGCGCGATGATGTGTGTGTGTCCTCTAAAAGTATGTGTTGTGTTGATAGGGGGAAGCATGGCCTGTCGGATCATAAATAGCATGCAAGGAGAAGAAATACAATCGTGTAACAGGAGCATTTGTCTGGGTTATGTTCTTTGGTCCTTGTCGAAAGGGAGACCTGGTAGGTAGCGAGAATATTGGGGGTTCATCATTTTGCCAGCTTCATTAGCAGCAAAGCATTATTGTCCACAGCAGCTTGATAGCTTGGGAGATAGCTAGGTAAGGACACTGGTGAGGAGGTAAAGAAGCAGGGAGGATAGTGATCAGTAATGTGGGTAGACAGTGGAGAGTTGAATTTGGTAAAGACAAGCTCAACGGATTGAGCAAGTGGAGGAGAGAGACCAGTTTGTTGACTTGGTTGAGGCAGGGGACCATAGAGGCAGGTTTGAATTCATGTTTGGTGATAGGTGAGCATAGGGGATGGGAGGGTGGGAGAGGAATAGAGAGGTTGAAGTGAATGAAAGATTGATCAGAGGAGCGAGGGGTCCATTTTGGGATCGGGGTAGACTAGGGTGGAAAATCAAGAGAATTGCTTTGGCTGTGAGTAAAGAGGCTATGCAGGTCAACTATTGAGTTGCCAGAGAGACTGCAGTCAGGTTGGGACTGTTAGGCTTTAGTAATATTGTAGAGGTTTTGGCCACCCATTATTACGTCAGTCACATCAGCAGAGAGCGTTCCATGTAAGAGGTCAAGATCAGAGATGAACATATTGAGGATGCAGACTGGGCAGTCGATGAGAGGGATGTTAAGAGGGTGCTCCGAGATTTGCTTAAAGGAAGCCTGCATACAATCAGAGAGGAGAAGGTATTCCAATTGTGCGCCCATGCTGATCACAAGACTAACACCATTGCCTTTTTTTAAAGTGATGAGGGGAATGACAAAAAGGAGTAAGGCCGGTGTGGAAGGCTTCCTGGGTGGTGTATCCTATCTCAATCCAGCTTTCATTCCAACCATTAGTGAGAGGAATGAAAAGTGGGAAACGAAATGATATGTGAGAATAGGTGTGTTTGTGTTACAGAGGGATTGGGCATTCCAGAAAGCCGGTTTGAGGTCTATATAGGAGCAGGGCATATGAGGTAGTTACTCAAGTAGAGGAAGTGAAACGAGTATGCGAGGTGCGGTGGGAGTTGGTAGGATGGGAGAAAGAAGAGTAGCTCAGTGACATTTGGGAGGTGATTGAAGAATGGAGATAGGAAGACTTGGCAAGTAGAGCAGAATGAATTAGGGGGATGGGCAGAGGTCATTACAAAGAGAGAGAGAGAGAGAGAGAGAGAGAGAGAGGGAGAGATAGACAGAGGGAGACAGAGAGAGCGAGAGAGAGGGGAGAGACAGAGAGAGAGAGAGAGAGAGAGAGGGAGAGAGGGAGAGAGAAAGAGACAGAGAGAGCGAGAGAACAGTAAGGAGGAAGAGCAGGATCTTATGGAACATGATAGCCAAGGAGTAAGGGGTAGGGTGTATATCGACCACTGGGTCCAAGGTGACCATGAAATGCAATTTAAAATAACACAGGTCTTATTTGAAACCAAGAAATTCAATGTATAGAATCACAGGGTCTTGGGTGACCAAGAAATGCAATAAACCACTGGGCCCTAGGGAGAGAAGTAATGTAGGTGTATTTGATGTATGCAATGGTTGAAGTTCATAACAGTGAGTTTGCAGATTTAGTAAACAGGACTCACATGGTGGTTTGGTAGGAACATTGATGGAAGGACAATAGGGCAGAATAGGGTGACCTAGAACTTCCCACACTCTAACAGTACCATCAGAGCTTACTCTTGTCTGTGCAGTGCTTCACTGAGAATGACTCTGGACAGGTATTTTGTTAATGGCTCATGGGCTTTAAGATGTGACCAGGGAGTTGCCTTGCTGGGATAAAGGCCAGCCAAATCGGGGCTTCGAATTCAGGGAACTTGATCTTGTTACAGCTGAGCTCCGATTGTACCAGGGAGTGTGCAGGTGTTGTTGGTGCTAACTACAGTCTTCTGACGTCTGGAAGGCACTGAGAAGCCCACTTCTTCAAAGGGAATGTAGGTAAGACTGGTTATGCAGATATGCAATCACATGGGCTGGAAGGGCCATTCATGGAGTCGCCTGCTTTGTCTAGAGCCACTAAATGGGACAAAGGCCAGGCAAAATGGTAGTCCAAATGCAGATGTCTTCAGCTGAGCTCCGACTCCCTCCAAGATTATGCAGGTGTTGTTGGTGCGATATGCAAATCTCTGGCTTTTGGCATGCACTGAGAAGCTTACTGCTTTGAAAATACTGGTAAAACCCAAATCTGCGATTGTAGTCACATGAGTTGTTAGGGCCAATCAAGGAGCATACATGCCCTCAAAAATGGCCACTCAGTGGGAGAAAGTCCACGGTAGATGGAGGTCCATTTGCAAGGAGAATCTCTTTCAGCTGAGCTCCAAGTCCACAAGGAAGTGAACACATGTGGTTCTGCTGACTGTGGAACCATCATTCCCACTCTGAGGTGGGTGCCTTTTTATCAACCGGTTGCCGGCCTACTTTGGCCGTGCATGCCAATGGAGAAAATTTCGACATCCCAACTGCAGCAATTTGTCGAGAGAGAGTCCTTATTAGATCCTCGCCAATCACGATTCCGGCCAAAATTTGGCACAGAGACTGCGTTATTGGCTGTCTGGGATGATCTCCTGCAGATGGCAGGCCAAGGAGAAATATCTCTTTTAGTCATGTTAGATCTCTCAGCAGCGTTTGACACGGTGCATCACTGTGTCTTACACAACCGCTTAAGAGAGATCAGAAACACATCTGAACAAGCCATTAAATGCTTTGACTCCTTTCTAACTGACCAGCAGCAACATGTGAGCTTGGGAGGGTTGATGTTGGACCCTCCTCCACCAGGGATCCTCCTTTTCCCCTTCTTTTAAATCTATATCTTCCCCATCTGATGGATATTCTGAGGAGGCATGAGATCAACGTCTACTCCTACACTGATGACACTCAGGTCATGGATGAGTCATTGCTGATGGTCAAACAGTGGTTGGATGAAGTTAGTGATTGGATGTCCTGCAACTGGCTCCAACTTATTGCTAGTGAAACCGACGTAGCCCTGTTTGGGCAGAAAACATCTTTTTGACTCTAAGAGGCTCCCTCATTCACATTGTTTTCTCAGCTCAGAATTATAATTTGCCACCAAAATAAAAAACCTAGGTTGCATGTGGCAGGAGAATGTGAGCAGTGAAGCTCAGGTGGGCGCCAAGGTACAGTCTGTGTCTTCCACCCTGCACCTCTTGCGGCATGCACTTATGTTCATTCCTGCGATGATCATGGAGTGGTGTTGGAGCTCTGGTAAACTCCCAACCTGACTGCTGCAATGGCCTTCTTGCAGTTATTCCATCAGCACACGCTCAATGGCTGCAAAGGGCACAAAATGCCGCAGTTAGACTGACTTATAGCGTGAGAAAGTCCGCCCCTATTTCAGGTCTACGGTGATCTTTACATCGGCTTACTGTAAAGGACTGAATTGATTTTAAAGTCCTTTGTTTAATCTTCAAATGTTGAAACAACCTTGCTCCACCATACCTGTCAAACAAAATGTGTAGCTACCAATCTTCTCGGTGGTTGCTGTCAGGGGATTAAGTGCGGCTGGCAGTTCCTCCATCTAAATGTGTTTGTAGGGGCGACCGAAGATTTGGAGTCTACGGGTCCGAATTGTGGAACATCCTTCCAATGGAGATTCATGCTCTGTAGTTCTATTTTCAATTCTGTAAAGCCCTAAGAAGCTGCCTGTACAAGTGACTGACAGCTGGTTATTACCATTAGGGCCTGTTTTCGAGTTGCATCGACTGCCTCCAAGACTGATTTCCTCTATGTTTCTATTGCTTTCGGGTTTTCCATCTGCGCCTAGATACGATTTGGTTCATTTAGTGTACTATACAAATAACTCAAATCAAATCAAATCAAATCAATCAATCATGAAATTGCAGGCAAACCTTGCATTGAAATGTTTGTTTTATGAAAGAATGTTCATTCATTTTACTTTTATGAAAAAGAGACCGCTGTACAATGTATACAAAAGCCATATTGCTGAAGCATAGTGGTATAAAGGAAATAGAAGAGGAGATTAAATGTGTCCCACATGTGTTGCAATGTGCTACACTCCTTTAGTTAACAGTGGCTTTTTTAAAGGAATATGTCTTGCAAAAAGTAAAAAAATGTTATTTACACAGGGTAAATCATCTTCCGATTGCCCTAACTGAAAAGTAGTTATTCACATGTGTAACCCCAACATTTGTGACCCCAGTACACACTCTGTCATATATAACTCCCCTTTTAAAATCTAATCAGCTATGTTTGGATGCAGGGGAGTTGATAGGTCTGGAAAAGACCCGGGGCTAAGCTCATCTCGGAACTGTCGGGACTGGGGGCTAGCTAGCCTTTTGGCTGTAGCTCCTGAGATTCTATCCGGGGCTACAAGAAAAAGATCAGGGGCTATAGCCCCCTTAGCCCCCCCATAGCAACGCCCCTGTTTGGATGTGCTTAGAAAGGGGAGGGTGAGGGTGGATTGGGTTACAATCAATGCAAATGCAAGGGATTTAAACATATTTTCATTGTATTTACTAGTTTGAATAATAATCAATTATTTGCAAGTGATGCACAATCTTCAAGAACACTCTGTAGCTTTTGATCAACACTCTCAGACTTTTCCAGGGTCCCCCCAGGAATTGCATGTCTTTTCCCCCCTCAATCCCACTATTTTGTATGCACCCGCTCAGCACCGAACACCCACCTGCAAAGCCACTTACTCTTATTTTCGTTTCCTGCAGCCTGCACTCACAGCACCCTCGACGCTGAATGCGCGGGCATTTGGCGTCCTCCAGTCTGTTCACCATCAGCATTACTGGACTGGCATTTTAACCTGGTATGCATACCCCTTACTCAATTTTTTACTTTGTCAGGAAAAGTGGCAGGCTTTTATTGAGTATAACAAGCAGGTACGCTGCCAACCGCCAGCCCAGATTACACTGCCTATCCCACATAAATTAGCAGGTCATCATACATGCACTACTTAACTAATTTGCAATGTTGGACTAAATGAAGCACGAGACTGGCTTGAGAATTGTGATGCTGGCATCATATTTAACTCCAGCTCAATCTTGCTGTATTTCACTGATGCACTTTTAATGTGCAGTCCCACGCATTGTAGAGCAGCAAAAGCAGGAATATATATGCATTCACCTATCCATGGTTGAACCCAAACCCTAAAATGGAACACTGTCAAATGTGAAACTCCAGAATTCTTAAAGCTTGCCAATGAATTGGGCAAGCCTGACCCACAAATTAGAGAACAAATGGAAAAATCTCCCATCTGTTCTAAGTCTTGTTGTTATCAATATGAATACACAATATTTCAAATGAGTGGATTCCTTGTAGCATTTATTAATTCACACATGAAATATTTCAGAGTTTTGGCAAATGTGTTTTCTAATACTCTCTTTGAAATACGGGACAAAGTGAATGTTCGGTGTTGGACCATTTGCAAGACCTCTTGAAAGATGAGAGGCTATTGTTTTATTTTCAGCGATGGCCTCACAAACAAGGACATTGGAAGCAGGTGCAGCAGGCAGTTTGGCTTGGTTCTTGGCAGGAAATTATCCATGGTGCAGCTGAGGCCTTGTGCTGCTGAAAAGCAAGCTGCACACCTTGTCTCTGTTTCCAGAAAAGTAAAAAAAAACGTTGGTGTTCTCTGAGGAATTCGACCATCCGCACTGTGGGTGTGGGCTCGCCTGACCTTCCTTTACATTTTTAATTAAATGGAATCAGGAAAATGTGTAGTGAAAATGTGTAGTGCTAATCCCCACACACACTTTCCGATGCTCACACCATGACAAAAGCATAGACCAGTGTACTCCGGTGTGTACACAGGCTACAGGCAGAGTCCGGGCTCTGTCATATTTCGTTGAAATGTGCCAGCCAGGTGTACACCATGACATCTCCTGGAAGGGGAGGGCCAAAATTCCCCCTGCCATGGGCATCGTGATTAATTGTTAGGCTCTGCAGCTGATGGCAGAGATTAACATACCAATAGAGGTTATTTCAAGTAGGCCCGCATGGGCTTGGCTGCAGAAGTTAACAAAGGAGACAGGAAACCCAACAACCTTTCATATATAACTGTGTCCACCTGAAGCCTGCTCCCACCCTCAGCATCAATGACAGTGAAATGTCATGTGGGGCCCTGTTGTTTACATTAGGCCACCCCGCTAAGAATGTGGTTTGCAGGATCCAGGGAGTCTGGTCTAACCTCAGCTTGAAGGGAGGCCTGTCAATTTAATCTGAACCACAGAGCGATCTATTAACCAGCCATGGAAGATAGGTGGGACTTAGTATCACAAGGGATTGTGCCCAGAGATCTTTCTTTTAAGAGAATGTTTCAGCCATTTTAGTTCTGGGGCACACATTGTTCCTGTTTTCATCCCCTTACCTTTCCTGTTGCAAAGCACTCTGGTTATGACCTCACACATACAGGAGATTTGTTAGTAGGGACCCCAGGATTAGTTCATTAAGGTAGGCTTAGCCTACACCAATCACTGTGGCCCACTTTGCTTTAAAAGAGGGCTGAGCCCCTCTTTTGGCAGATCATCTGAAGGCTTCACCTGAAGCAGAAAAAAGAACTCATCCTTGGACCTTGTTGATGATACAGTCTGCCTTACATCTTCCACCAGTGAAGGAAGGCCGGGATTTCCAAAGAGGGAAGCAAGATACCTCCCCTAAACATCTCCCGGGAAACAGGGAGATCCAGAATTCAGAGCACCCTTGAGCCGCTCCAGAACCGGTACCCAGCCAGCACACAGCGTGCCCTGCTAGGCTCTGTAGCAAGCTTTCTAGGTAGAAAGTCCCTGAACCTACAACCAAGTACAAGGAAGTTGCCTGCAACACACTCCACAGCAGTGGGCCGTCCGCCTTAAAGGGCGACATAAGCCCATTGAAGAAGCTGAGAGAAGTGCCTTGATGAACATCTACTGATGTCCGTCTTAAAGGAAATATTTGAGACAGTCGAGTTCCTCGAGCTGCAACCGACTGCAACACTGACCGTTGTCAAGCAGCAGTCACTTAAAGGCATCTGTAATGCCTCAACCATTGCTTCGGAACTGCCAAACTGCACTGAGTGAGACGATTCCTGACCCCAAAATAATGTGTGGGCCAGCCTGCAGCCGTTCGTCCAGCTTAACTTGCCGAACCGTCTTGCTGCCTGATACCCGCAGCTGACTCCTATCTTGTACTCTGTTGAAGAAGCCTGCAAAGAACCCTGAAGCCGACTCAGCCCTGTCGAGCACCAAGAACACCTACAGCACAAGGTACATTGTGGTTTTGTCCCCCTAGTCTTTCCCAGAAGGCCCCTAGAGAAATATTAGGACCCATTGCTTCCTTGGTGATGAAGCCAAGAAACCTTAAATGGTTGTGGTTATTAACCATAACAACTACCCTCCTGTCACTATCCAGAGTGCATCCCTTTTTCTTCTTTGAAACTACCTGTCCTCTGCATTCCTTTACGTAGTAGGTTGTATTTTGTAGTGTTGCTAGAACTCTCTTTTGTGATATAAATAAAGTAGATACAACCTTGACTGGCCAGTTCCTCTTGTCATTGGGTATTAATTGTATTTTCGCTGTGTTGCAACTAAGCAACGATCCACGACCTTGCAGAGATAAGCCTGCTGTTCCATTCACGTTACCAACATTTGACAAGGAGGTTTATAATTTACTTGTTATCCCAATCTGTTCAGATCCCTTCTGATGTATTAGACTTGTGGGGCTGATTGATGGTTTAGAATGCTAAATGGGCCTAATTCACGGTGCAAAGAGTACTTCTGTAGTGCAAAGTGATGTTGCACAGGCAAAAATACAAGTTTAAGCACTCTGTGAATCTGGGTGTTTGTTGGCTGTGCAAAGTCACTTTGCACCAGTGCACAATCTCTTTCCACTGCACTAAGAATTCCATGAATCAGGCCCTACATTTATCAATGCCAAGCATTTCCTATGGGTTCCACCCACTGCTATATAAACATTCCACATGGTCTTGGTCAACGTTGTCTAAGTTAGCCAAGTTGCCTTATCGGCACATGTTGACAATTACTTTAGCAAGAAATATGTTAACATCCAGCATTGCAAATGGCTGCTCACTTTCATTCTCTGTTACTATCTTCATTAAGTTTACTTTGGAATATCAGCCAATACATCATGTCCAAAAGGGAAAAGGGTGCAAATGATTCAGCCTAGCCCTTGAGTGACAGACACTCAACCTCCTGTCTGGGATCCAAGATACACATGATGCAGCTGTCGTCCCCATCTGCTTTGTTGTGCCACTTATTGTCCTTCCACGTCTCAACAGCTTCATTTTTGGTGGGGATTTCTCCTGACAGGAAGGACTCTGGGTGCAGCCACACATTGACCCTGGCCACAGCAACGCTTTTTGAGATCTGCCACCTCACTTTCAAGCTAGTGGTAGTGGGCAATCCTACATATTTGGTTACTGTTCAGGCCCTCAGACTGATCAGAGATTCAGACTTTCACAACACAAAGGGCCTCATCACGAGTTGGGCGGTAACACCGGCACTATTACCACAGTCGCTATTAGCCCTACCGCCAACCCCCCGACGCTATAAGTGCCGGATCAAGGGTTTGGCAGAACGGTTAGTACCCATTCCCCATTGGGCCCATTCGGGAATTCCTCATTCCCCATTGGGCCCAATGGGGAAAATTTGCGCTATTACTGCAAGCGGATTTCTCGCAGGCGGTAATAGCGCCGAAAATTGGAAAATTTGCTGCAGATTTAAATGCAGCTGTAATAGCGCTACCGCTGCATTTAAGTGTTACCGCCAGACTCGTGATGAGGCCCAAAGTGCTGTGCTCATTCCTTCTCTGCAGTCCCCCACCTCCCTCTGGTCTTGGCACTCTCTTCGTGTCCATCTCCTCCCTAAGTGACGGTATTTTCATAAAGCGCTGAAGAAATAACATTTTACTCCTTTCTGTGGCATTTTCTTTTGGTTAACCCTTTCCTTGTCCTTTTTATCTGTTTAATTGTTGTATTTTATCTTGGACAGAATTGTTTATTGTTATATAAATATCTGGTTTTGATAGTACTATTATCAAATCTGTATTCACAGTTTTTTTCTTTTCTTTTTCTGTTACTGACTGCTTTGTGCATTGTGTACTTCCCTACAGCCTTTGGGCTAGAGAAAGCTTTGTAAAATGTTGAAGTAAATCAAAAATGATGTTGCACACCTCGGCACCATAAACCCCATCTTCCAAAGGTCCAGTTCAATAGTTCCTGAGAAATTTGAAATATTTTTCGATGCATGAGATAATGATACTCACAGTGTAGAAGATATACATATTAAAAGCTAAGATATGGCCTACAGAGTCAGAAAGCTTTCTGATAGCATTGACACTGAGGGCCTCATTACACGGACGGCGGTGGACCAAGGTGCTATTAGCACCTTGGTCCATGCCGGTAAAATACCGGCACTGCCTTGGTGGAAAGGGGAATTACCGCCCTATTCCCCCTTCCCCCATTGCCCTTCCCCATTCCCATTTTTGCCCCATTGGTTTTTAACGCCTGCAAAAAGCTGGCGTTAAATTCTCCATCTCGCAAAGGGACCTCGTAGTAAGGCGGTTAGGATTTACCGGTACCGGTAAAATACCGGTACCGGTAAACCCTTACCACCTACCGTGTAATGAGGCCCTTAAAGTGTTAATTTGATGTCATTTTAATATTGAGGAGCATGTCCAAATGTTTCCTTTCATTCCTTTCAACGAGGCATGACATAATAATATTACAAATTTAGAAGATGTGCATATTTAAAGCCAACATAACACAGTATCAAAATAATTATGTATAATTTATCAAGATTTCTGTGAGCATTGACACTTAAATTGATAATTGGGTGTCTATTCAACTGTGGGCAGTATGTGGCGCGTTGCCTTTAAAGATATAGTTGTGTGCCCATGTGTCTCCCATAACACTTTTCTCACGTACATTTTTATATCATTCCTAATTGACAACCTCCTGTGTTAAATGATTTTTAAGTAAAGAGATAAAAAGAATAACCAACGGGGGCCGGTTTTATAGAGGCCAAGCAATTATCACTCACATCATGGACACAATTTATAATTATTTAAAGAATGTATGCTGCACCAGTCGCTCCTGGCGCGGCTTAATCATTGACCATGAAGATCCGGCCTGCTGACTCGCTGCCGATTCCGCACGGTGGAAATTGATTCGCCGCTCCGGGATATCACAGATTTTCAAGTGAGTGTTCGGCGTATAGAGAAAAGTTGGCTTATTGAACCAAGCTGGTGAGTCACAGGATTGATTAAACAGAGCAGTGATTGGGCCTTTCATGTGTAGGTACCTTGAAAGTGAGTTTTTCCTTTTCCTTCAATGATATATTTCATCTCTTGCATTTCTAATTTGATCATATTATTGAATGCTTCTTCAAACCACAGCGACTCATGAATTCTCCAGCCACTCACTTTCAGCTTGGCTTTTTAAAAAAAATCATGCATCTATTGCCCCACCTTGCACGGCAACAATCCACTTTGCACAGTTCCATGAATCAGGGTTTGTGTCAGCAGTGGGGAGTAACTTTTCAGCAGTGCAAAGTCACTTTGAACCGTGCAAAAATTCCATGAATTGGGCCCTAAATGTAATGGCAGAAGGGAAGGACCTAAACATGAGTTTTCAAACAGAACATAGCGTGTATTTCACCATTTGTTGAAACTGTCACCAAAGGTATACAGGAAATGGAAAAACATGGAGTGCGCCAATCAGTAGGCTGGATCATCCCTTTAAAGTCATTCTGTTACCCTCAGCTAGCCATGAGAACATGTTCATTTGGTGAAAGTGCGGAATGTGGAAACCAAAGTAGTACTTTCCTGGAGAAACATGGAATTTCTCACAAAAGTGTCGCACGCGGCTGGCGCACAGCGTGCCCGTGCGAATGTCTGCGCCAGCCGCGTGCGATAAAATCAATTTCCGCGCACAGCGTATTCATGGATTCTCGCCTCCAAAAGCAGACGTGACGCAGAGTGGCGCAGCGACCCTGCAGCAGCGCCAGTTATGCCCCCAAGAACGCCCTCGCGCAAGGAAAAGCCATCAAGATCGCAAATCCATCGCAAAGGGTTGCGCCAACCCTGTACCAGTTTACCGGAATGGCAAACAGCAAACGGAAATCGGGGAACGTGTATTACGGGTTTCGGGAACACGCGTGCGCGAGAAGTCTCACATGCGATCTGGCCTGGGGGAGCGTGTGCGTGTATTTCAGAAGTGCGCGAGAAGTTTCACACGCGAACGGGCCTGGGGGAGCATGTGCGTGTATTTCAGGGGTGCGCGAGAAGTTCCACAAGCGATCGGGCCTGGGGGAGCATGTGCGTGTATTTCAGGGGTGCGCGAGAAGTTCCACGTGCGATTGGCCTGGGCGCGTGTATTTCAGAGGTGCGCAAGAAGTTCTACACACGATCGGGCCTGGGGGAGTGTGTGCGTGTATTTCAGGGGTGCGCGAGAAGTTCCACACGCGATTGGCCTGGGCGCGTGTATTTCAGAGGTGCGCGAGAAGTTCCACACGCGATTGGCCTGGGCGCATGTATTTCAGAGGTGCGCGAGAAGTTCCACACGCAATTGGCCTGTGCGTGTGTATTTCAGATGTGCGTGAGAAGTTCCAGACGCGATCGGGCCTGGGGGAGCGTGTGCGTGTATTTCAGGGGTGCGCGAGAAGTTCCACACGCGATCGGGCCTGGGGGAGCGTGTGCGTGTATTTCACGGGTGCGTGAGAAGTTCCACACGCGATTGGCCTGGGCGCGTGTATTTCAGAGGTGCGCGAGAAGTTCCACACGCGATTGGCCTGGGCGCGTGTATTCCAGAGGTGCGCGAAAAGTCCCACACGCGATCAGGCCTGGGAGAGCGTGTGCGTGTATTTCAGGGGTGCGCGAGAAGTTCCACACGCGATCGGGCCTGGGGGAGCGTGTGCATGTATTTCAGGGGTGCGCGAGAAGTTCCACACGCGATTGGCCTGGGCGCGTGTATTTCAGAGGTGCGCAAGAAGTTCCACACGCGATTGGTCTGGGCGCGTGTATTTCAGAGGTGCGCGAGTAGTTCCACACGCGATTGGCCTGTGCACGTGTATTTCAGATGTGCACGAGAAGTTCCACACGCGATCGGGCCTGGGGGAGCGTGTGCGTGTATTTCAGGGATGCGCGAGAAGTTCCACACGCGATCGGGCCTGGGGGAGCGTGTGCGTGTATTTCAGGGGTGCGCGAGAAGTTCCACACGCGATTAGCCTGGGCGCGTGTATTTCAGAGGTGCGCGAGAAGTTCCACACGCGATTGGCCTGGGCACGTGTATCTCAGACGTGCGCGAGAAGTTCCACACGCGATCCGGCCTGGGGGAGCGTGTGCGTGTATTTCAGGGGTGCCGGGGGGTCCTACATGCGATTTGGCAGTGTGGGTCCTCCCAGGTGTCCCCTGTACACCCTCCACGGCCCCTGCAGGCAGCCCACACCACAGGGGACTACCCTGCATCCCTGGTCATGTCCCGCAGGCAGGCCACCCAACATGGGCATGCCCCCCAGCAAAGGCACATGTCTCCTTGCACGACTGATCACCAATTCGTGTCCCCTTGCACCCCCATCCCCAGCATTGCGGGGCACCTGCCAGCAGGCCCCCACTCATGTCCCACTCATGTCCCCCTGCACCCCCACCCCCCAAAATTACGGGGCACCTGCCAGCAGGCCCCCACTCATGTCCTACTCATGTCCCCCTGCACCCCCACCCCCCAGCATTGCGGGGCACCTGCCAGCAGGCCCCCACTCATGTCCCACTCATGTCCCCCTGCACCCCCACCCCCCAGCATTGCGGGGCACCTGCCAGCAGGCCCCCACTCATGTCCCACTCATGTCCCCCTGCACCCCACCCCCCAGCATTGCGGGGCACCTGCCAGCAGGCCCCCACTCATGTCCCACTCATGTCCCCCTGCACCCCTACCCCCCAGCATTGCGGGGCACCTGTCAGCAGGCCCTCACACATGTCCCCCAGCCAACATGTCATCACAATCTAGATCCCTGGCCCTTATGGTCAGCCTCCAAATGCAAAACACCCACTTGAGTATTGCATCCACCCACTTAGAAATGGCAATGACATGATAGAACCCCAATAGCAAGTTTGGAAATGAACACATGGCCCTCACATACACCCAATGGGTGTCAGTGAATCTCAAAACCCATATCATGATATGCATGATACCAATTAGATGATACTACACATTGAAGTTTGATGAAAAAAATGTATTAAAAACAGCATAAATGGAATTAAAAATAAACAAATGACAATGGGAATCAAAAACCAAAAGCAGCATGTCCGTAAAATAATGAAAAATGACAAATCATAATCCAAAGGAAAGGTGTCCAAAGTCACAGTTCAAGAAAGTATATCCAAGGTAAAAACAAAACCGAAAACCATTGCTCCATGGGTAAATCAAAAAACAAAATCCAACAGTCAACTATATACAGATAAACAAACCAGGGTCCATGATCCCAACTGAAGAAATGAAACCTACATAATAATACTACCTAATAAAATAAAACTATATACAAAAATGTGGCCCATTGTCCAAAAGGTCCAAAATAAATAAAAAAGCAAAGGAAACCTAACACTAACTACATAACTATTTACAAGGGCAGCGGGCTAGTCCGACGGCTCACTGGTTGTTGTCATGGGCCAGGGCATCATCGAACTTCTGTTCAATTGCTTGGAGGCGGGCATGTTCCCTGGCCCCGAGGTCCCGCAGGGATAATGCAGTGTCCAGCTCCAACTCCCTGCGAAGACCCTCGAGGCATTCAGCCTGCCTCAGCGCCCTCCGCATGGAGTTCTCCGCCCTGACCATTGTGAGCCGTTCCTCCTCTGCCCGCTGCCGCTCCGCACCTATCTGCTGGCCCAACCGCTCCCACACGGAAGCCACTCCCATTCCAGGGTTCTCCTGCCCTCCGGCCGATGCCTGCACCCCTGATGTTGATGGCCCCGAGCCATGATGCCTCCCACGTCGAGCCTGCCGCTGCCTCCGACGCAACTGCCTGTGCCAGCACGACGGCATGTACGAGACCCCAGGTGGAGGGGAGTCAGATGACATGGACATCCCCCCTACCTGCGGACGGGCCTGGGATGGGGCATCCCTGCTGGTGCATGGTGGTGCAGAGACAGTATCAGGGACAGTGACATGCACAGGTGCCTCCACGGCGACCTGTGCTGCCTCCTGCCCCTGCCCCTGGACTGCACCACTTGCACCAGCAGGGATGCCCCCACCAGGCCCCATATGCGGCTCAGTAGCGGCCTCCTCCTCCTCTGTGGAAACCACCAACCTGGATAGCTCCACACCGTCTTCTGCCATTGCAAGCCCCTGTGGGGGCTCACCCACCCTTCCGCTGCAGCCGTGGGGGCATCCCCGCCGCTTAGCTCCACAGTGCTGTCTCCGCCCTCTTCTTCACTTTGCGCTGTGTAGAGGTAGACATACAACACAAGCATCAGTGTACTGTACAATGGTCCCCTAGACAGGAAGCAATAGCAGATGAGTGGCACTGTCAAAGATCACTTCCATCATGTCCCTCCACAACACATGGGTCAGTGCAGGCAAAACACATGCAGTAACAGGCATGGCACATGCTATGGACATAAGCAAACATGTCCAAGGGACTCTTGAAGCATACAATGTTTTTTTTGGACTCACTGCATCATGGGTCATGCCTATCACATGCACACACTTCAACATACTTTCATCCATCTGGACTCGTACACCCCAGACACAGTGGATGCAAGGATAACTAGGCTGCATCAGTGAATCTGAACATTGTCACCGACATGTGTCATGCATCCATGGCATCCACAAGTCACAGACACGCAGGTCAGAAACACAGACATGGACACCATACATGTACATGGCATCAGCACCCATCCCTCACCCACACCCATGTCCAGGAACAGAGACTGGCATGCTCTCATGTGTCCATTCTGCATAGGGCTCCCCATGTTACATTTCAACACATACACCAACCGTGCGCTTCACACATTACTGGTCTCACATGCATGACCATGATGTCCCTGCACACACACACGCGTACATGGCCTATGTCACACATACAGGCAAGTATCAGACAACCAGCACGCTGCAACATGCCCTGTCTCACACAGCAATGCTTGGCCACTTACCGCTCGACTCCAGACGGGTCTGCCGCTCAAGGATCTGGGCATGGAGCGCTGGGCGTACGCGTTCCAGGACCCTCATCTGGATGGTACTCATGCTGCCCCAGCCCCCCTCCACGAGGCGCCGGGCCTTTATGAGGGTCCTGGACCTGAAGTCCTCCCAGCACTTCTTGACGTGCTTGATGTTGCGGGTTGCCACCCCATCCGCGTTGATGGCAACCACAAAGTCGTCCCAGATCCTGTCCCGTCCTTCCTTGTCGGCGCGTGGTGATCCGAAGAGGGCATCATTTTTTTTTATAAACGTATTTTATTAACTTTTGTTCCAATACATACAAATGGTGACAACGGAAAAAAGAAACAAAACCATGAAAACAGATTAAACTAATAACCTAAACAGTCTTCGTTTCTTTCTATATGATTGTCAAGTTCACATTGGGCAGGTGATCCGGATGGCCGAAGCTCCGGGACGCCAGGGGAGACCCAGCCAGGGAACCCTTGACGTTAGGGTGGTCTTTTGTTCTTTCTCGCTGACATAGGCAGTCTGCCTACAGGGGCTTGTGATCAGCGGCAAAGTTTATGTCTCGGAGGAGCGCTTTCCATGATTCAAGAGTGTCATTCCCATCATCGTCTTCTGTATTAGTTCCGTCCTGCCATGCTCTGGTTTACGCTTCGGTCCATCTCTCCAATTCTTTGATCCATCTCTCTTTCCTGGGCCCTCCTGGCACCTTCCATGCCATTGCTATTGTTCTTTTGGCTAATATACAGGAAATGTCCATCAGCTTGGTTATGTGTTTGTGTTTGCTTGTTCTTGGATATATGCCTAACAAGCATTCCTTCGGGCTCCATTCATATCTGGACATCCCAGCATCCATGCAGGTCTGTTGTACTTTAGACCAGAGTTTTCTCGTTCTGGCGCAAGTCCAAAACATGTGCATTAAGTCTGCATCATCCATACCGCACCAGGGACACTTTGAAGAAGTGTTATTGCTGAAACCAGCCACTCTCTGTGGAGTCATATACGTACGATACAATACATATAACTGTATTTGTCTAAATCTGGCGTTTCTTGACACCTCTTTAGTGTAGGCTAACGCTCTTTCCCATTCGTTGTCTCTTAGTGTGGTTCTTAGATCTGCCTCCCACTTTTCTTTCAATGGTGCGTTCTTCGGGTTGGGCCTGTCCATTAACCGACTGTAAATTCTGGTTATAGGTTTCCAGCCATCCGTGAGATCATACATCTCTTGTAGGAGAGGGTCCGGGGTGGGTTCTTCCGGCCAGCTGTCCCATTTCTTCTTGGCGATTTGTCTGAGTCGGTGATACCACAGGAACTGTCCGCTAGTGAGTCCTTCCCTTATTTGAAGCGTTTCGAACTCCCTGAATTCGTCGTCATTGAACATATCTCCCCAGGCATAGAGTCCGGCTCTTTCCCAGCTTCTTGCTACCGTGAGGTCTGTTTGGGTTCTACATGCGTCCACCAGGATGGGGATTTTGGGGGAATAGGGGTGTTTCGTTTGTCGGATCAAGCAGGTTCTGGACCATATCTGCCTACCCAATTTTGCGATCATTGGGTCATTCTGTGTCTGCTTCAGTGGGTTCCAGAGTGTCTCTCTGGGGAACAGCTTGGAGGGTGTTTGTTCCAGCATCTCCGATTCGGGGGTTGGGTCATCTGAGAGCCACTTCGTGACATGGGTGAGCTGTGCGGCTAGGTAGTATGATTGTAGATCAGGTAGCTGTATCCCACCTTCTTTGTACGGTAGTGTGAGAGTAGCCAATGACAGTTTATGTCTGGCTGGTCCCCATAAAAAGTCCCTGATTATTGCTTCCAGTTTTTTGAAGAATGGAGGTCTGATATAGTGACTGATGTTAATAAAGTAATACAAGAACCGGGGCAGGATTATCATTTTGACAATTGCTGCTCTACCTATCATTGCTAGTGGCAATTTGGACCAAAATTTCATAGAGTTTCGGAGGCCCTTTATTACTGCTTCGGTGTTGTGTTCGTGCATTAGTTCCGGGGTGTGCCTCACATTGACACCTAGGTATCTAAATGTTTCTGGTTGCCATTTTATCCCCACATTTGGGAGGTCCGTTTCTTTCCGGCCCCTGAGCCTAGCCAGGGGAAACGCACAAGATTTCTGCCTGCTGAATTCGATTCTGGAGTAGCGTGCATAGTTGTCCAGAACATCCAGTGCCACTTGTGCATTAAGTTGGGGGACATTTATATAAAGGAGCACGTCATCGGCATATAAGGATATTATGGCGTACTTGTTTCCCATTCTTATGCCCGCATCAAAAAGTTGTCTCCTGAAATATATGGCTATCGGCTCCAGTCCCAAGATGTACAGCATTGGTGACAGTGGGCATCCCTGTCTGGTGCCTCTTTGTATGTCCCAGGGTTCAGATATCATACCTCCGGTCCGGACTCTTGCCACTGGTGAATTGTAAAGTACCTTGATCCATTTCACAAAGACCTCTCCGAAGCCAAATTCTCTCAGCACTTCGATCAGCCACTCCCAAAATATGGAGTCGAAGGCCTTGATGGCATCGAGTGACAACACTGCCAGGTCCTCGTCTCTCGTGTATGTCTCAGCCATGGTGTGTTGTAGCCTTCTGAGGTTAGCTATCGTATTGCGTCCCGAGACGAAGCCATTTTGGTCGTTATGGATTATAGTACCCACCACTCTTGCTAGTCTTTTGGCCAGGATGGTAGTAAGGATCTTACTGTCATAATTTAACATCGCTATCGGGCGATAGGAGTCACATTCAGTGTGGGGTTTGTTCGGTTTGAGGATTGGGGTTATTATCGTTTCCTTCATAGAGTTAGGCAGGATCCCGTTCTCATATGATTCTCGGTAGACCTCATGGAGTATGGGGGTGAGGGTTGCTTCATATGTTTTGTAAAATTTGGGTGGGAGGCCGTCACTTCCGGGGGTCTTGCATGTCGCTAAGGATCTGATCGCCTCAGCCACATCTTCCGGGGTGATCTCCATTTCTAGGGATTCTCTTTGTTCGTCGGAGAGTTTTGGGAGTCCTATTTCTTCTAAGGTATCTCTGATTTCATCCCTAGGCACCTGTTTGTCATGGGCGTACAGTTTGGCGTAAAATTCCGCAAATGCCTCGTTTATGTCTTGTTGCGTTCTATGTGTTGTCCCATTGTCATCAGTGATTTCGGTTGGGATGTGTCTTGGGTGCTCTCGTTTGCAGAGCCAGGCCAGCAATCTTCCGGGTTTGTCGATTTCTTTATGCGTTCTAGCGGTGTGTGTTGCGAAATCAAACCTAGCGAGCCTATCCCATGCTGAGGCGCATTCTTCTCGGACTTCCTTTAGTTTAGCTTCCCCCTCCGGGCCGGCTTGGGGGTTTGTTTCCAGTTTCGTTATTTCTTCTTCGAGTCCTTCTAGTTCAGCTTTCAGTCTTTTGCGGATACCTCCCGCTTTTGCTATGGCTTCTACCGCATGTTACCACCTTCATGGCTTCCCATAGTGTGCCCCATCTTGCCACTGAGCCTTTGTTGTTTTTAATGTATTCCTCTAGCGTTGTGTTCAAGTTTTCTCTGAATTCCTAGTCAGTGAGTGCTGCGGTGGGCATTCTCCACATTGGGATCGGTGGTCTAGGTCCCCTAACCTTCCACTGCATGAGTAGGGGGGAGTGGTCCGAGATCGTTCGGCCAAGGTATGCCGTTGAGTCTGCCATCGAAATTTGTTCCCGGTCTATGAACAAATGGTCAATCCTAGTGTGGATCTTGTGCCGGGCTGAGTAATAGGAGTAGGTCCGATCTGTGGGATGTTGTTCTCTCCAAACGTCCACCAGATTTAGGTGATCGAGTGCACTGTTCAGCGACTGGGTTGCGGCATTTCGCAGTTGGTGTGGGGGTTCGGACCTGTCCATGGTTTCGTCCCTGACGCAGTTGAAGTCTCCTCCCCATATAAAAGTTCTATCCCTGTGGTGCGTCATTTTTTTGCACAGGGTCTTGAGGTGTGCAGGTATGCCGTGTTGTGGGAAGTAGGAGTTTACCAGGCTAATGGTCATGTGTTCAATGGTCCCCCACATAATTAGGTACCTGCCTTCTTTGTCAGCTTCCAAGTCCTGCAGTTGAAATGGCACGTTCGGGTTCACCCAAGTGAATACCCCTCTAGCATATTTGGAATAGTGTGCTCCCCTTCCGGTGCCACCCCAACGCTCCGATATTTTGGACGTGGATTCTTCTGTGAGGTGGGACTCTTGTAGCATTGCGATTGAGATCTTTTTTCTGCGGAGGTAGGATAGGATCCGGTTTCTCCTTAAGTATGAGCCCATTCCCCTCACATTCCATGTCATAACTTTAATTTGGGTTGCCATTTAGTTGGTATCTGGGTTCTGTCCCCTCAGGTGCCCCCCTGTTTTCCCAGGTTGGTTCTCCCTCCAGCTGCGGGTTTTCGGGTGTTGGTTCAGGAATCTCTTTATCCCCGGGTCCCGAGCTCGTCCCATCCGGTGCCTCTTTGGTTTTTAGTGGTTCGAAGACTTTATAACTAACATAATTAACAAAACTGGAACTGGTGCGCCCAGCGGCTGCATTCATCCTGCGGCGCTCGGGCGCTCTCGTGTCCTCCAGACCCATCCGGGTTTCAGGCACGAGCGGGGTCAAACTGTCTGTGGGGGTAGCGTCCTGTGCCTGGTGGGAGGCCGAGCGAGGGCCGCTTCTATTTAGCCAACTGTTGTATGGATTACCTGCTTATTTCCTGGTCGCCCTGTGTTTTGCTTCAGTCGCGCTGGAGCTTGGGTAGCTGTGATCTTCACTTACCCGGGGTGGGTGTGTCTCTGGGATCTGTTGGGTGGGCCTCTTTGCCTTCTGCGAGGTTATTGTCCTCCAGCCACATGTTGGCGGCTTCCGGGTTTTCCAAAAATATCGCTCGACCTTTGAAGATGACTTTCAGTCTCGAGGGATAGAGGAGCATATATTTCAGGTTGAGCTGACGGAGCCTAGCTTTTACTGGTACAAAGGAGTTCCTTTCCCTTTGGACTTTTTGGGTGTAGTCTGGGTAAATGGATATTTTGGAGTTGTCTCGTTCTATCGGCCCTTCTTCCCTGGAGTGTCTCAGGATGATTTCTCTATCTTGGAAGTTGAGTATTTTGGCAATTATGGGGCGAGGGTGTGAGCCAGGTGGGGGCCTCTTCTGTAGGGATCTATGTGCCCTTTCAACTGAAAACCCTTGTGTTAGTTTCCCGGCGCCTACCTCTTGTTGTATCAGGGACTCTATGTAGGCAGTTGGGTTCAGGCCTTCGCTCCCTTCTGGCACCCCAAGTATTCGGACATTACCTCTCCTCGCCCGTCCTTCGGCTTCCTCGGATCTTGCCTCTAGCATCGCCACCTTCCTTTCTAAGTCCAACACCTTCGCCTTCAGGACTCCTGTATCTCCAGATGTCTCTTTTATGGCCGTCTCAGTGTTTGCTACTCTCCCTGTTAGGTTTCGGGCATCCTGACGCATTAGTTGGAGTTCAGATTTAAATTCTTCAATCCTTGTATCTATCAACGTCCGTAGTGACGCAATGGCCTCTAACACCTGTGATTGGTTGTCGGCGGGTTCATCTGCCCTTGTATGTGGCGGTTCTGGGGTGGAAGGGCATGGTTGTGCAGGGTTTCTTGTCTTAGCAGTGACATAGTTGTCCAGGGTTGTTGCTTTCCCTTTGTTTCTGTTAGCCATACTGTGGTTTTGTTGGGGCATTGTTCAGTTGTTCTGGCTGGGGTGTTTCTGAGCCAACGGGGTATTCCAGTTGTTGGTTGTTTCTGTGTGAGAAGGGGTCCGTTCCGTATCTTCCCTGGGATATAGTTAATTGTTTAGGTGATACCAGGTGTGTTGCCAGCGCGTTATTATGTTGCGCAATGTCACCCCGGCGTATTGTCGCGGCCCGGCAGCCGGGTCCTAGGGGGGGCCCTTGGTCATTTGGGTGGTTCAAGCCCCTGCTTCACATCCCATGAAATGTACGGTGTGTTACCGTTGGCGCTCCCTCCCCACGGTTCTCCTCACCTCTGGTCACACCACCTGCCAGGTGCTGGGGCTGAGCGGGGAAAAGGGGCTCTCAGCCGGCTGTTCCGCGCGTTGTTTCTCGCTCTGTCTCTCCCCGTACCGCTCCAGCCACAAGCGCACCAGCGGGCGTTCTCCGCCGCGGCGAGCGGTTTATTGGGATGCCTGTTCCTGATGGTCCTGGAGGTCGTTCCGTTCTTCTTCCTCAAGCGGGAGGCTGGATTGCTGTCTCTGGGCACTTTTTCGCCGATTCGCAGGTCTAGTTGGATCACTGCCGTTGGATGTCGGGTCACGGTTTTGTGTGTCCCAGGGCGGGAGGGAGAGGCAGTTCCTGGTCGCGACTGCCTCAGGGACTCCGCCGCGTGTATTTCGCACAGCGGAGACGGGAGACGCTGTTGGTGCCGGCGGCCCCAGAGTCACTGGGCAGGCGCCATCTTGGATGCGTGTGGAGGTCGGCGGGGACCCCGTTCCCGTCGACCGCCTACTCGTTCACTTGTTCAGCAGGGATAGGGAGGTTCGCATGGAGTTGCGTTCCCAGTGTCGGCGGGCTGTTTGTTCGATTAGTCGTGCCCTCCGCTTTCCCAGGTAGGAGGGGGGTTTGCCGCCTCCGGCGCAGGGATCTCCCTGCCGATTCGCGTCTGCTGGATCTCTGTCAATGGGTGTCCCATAAGAGGACTGCGTGTTTCTGGGCAGGAGGGAGAAGCTCTCCTGAGCCACAGTTTCTCCAGAAGGGTCGCTTTCGTTGAATCGTGCAGAGGGGGTCTGGTGGGGTTATTTTGCCGGCGACTCCAGATCACTGGTTAGGCACCATCTTGGATGTGGGTGGAGGCTGGGGGGGTCCCTGTTCTTTTGGACCTCCACAAGTTCCACGGGTCCGATTCTTCTGTGGGTTTGCAGAAGTCTGCGGAGAATTGTTTCTGCTACCCTCGTAGCTGCTTTCCAGCGCTGGGGGTGAGGATTAAATGTGGCGAAAAGGATCTAGAAGCGGCACCTCGGTCAGAGCTCCGTAGCTCAACCTCTTCTCGCCATGAGCTCCAGGCCACGCCCCCCGAAGAGGGCGTCATAATGCCCCAGGACAAGCTCCACCAGGACACCAACTTCCTTCTGACTGAGCTGGTGGCCCTCTGCCCCTCTGGCTGGGGGTCGCTAGTGGTCTCGGGTGGTGTTTGCCCCGACATGGCGACCCCCGAGGCAGGCGTGGGTGGGCAACTGGGTCCTGGGGCTGGGCTGTGGAGCGATGGTATCCCAGTCGGGAGTGTTCTGTTCCAGCAGGGGTGGACACAGCAACTGGACCCCTGCAGATGGCTGATGTGCAGGCACCAAATGGCAGGGCACGGTGGCAGCAGGCAGGCAGGCAGCAGCAGATGGCTCGTGGGAGGCTGCTCTGGGATCTGGGGGGCAGTAATTCGGCCTTTTGGGCAGGAGCGTGGTCTTCCGTGTGCTTACTCTTGGCCAGCTTGATACAGAGTGATTTGGCACGTGACAATTCTGCACGTCAGCGTGTGAATTGAGGATAGGCCCTTAGCGCGTAAGCGCGTCAGCAAGCATACGCGATTCCATTGGACCAACGGCCCTTAGCGCGTATGCGTGTCTGTGACGTATCGCGCACGGGCATTGCTTTTCGTGGGGTGCGGTGCGTGTGTTTTGCAGGCGTTGGGGTTCACACGCTATTACTTCACAGCGGGTGGGTGTTGGCTAAGCGTTCTTCTACACGCAAGGCAGACGGTGAGTGGTACCCTGCTCCCCCAGGCCCGATCGCGTGTAAAACCACCCGCGAGCCCCTGAAATACACGTACCCCGCTCCCCCAGGCCCGATCGCGTGTGAAACTTCTCGCGCACCTCTGAGATACACGCACACGCTCCCCCAGGCCTGATCGCGTGTGAAAACACCCGCGAGCCCCTGAAATACACGCGCCCTGGCCAATCGCATGTGAAACTTCTCGCACACCTCAGAAATGCACGCGCCCAGGCCAATCGCGTGTGAAACTTCTCGCGCACCCCTGAAATACACGCGCCCAGGCCAATCGCGTGTGGAACTTCTCGCGCACCTCTGAAATACACGCACCCAGGCCAATCGCGTGTGAAACTTCTCGCGCACCCCTGAAATACACACGCCCAGGCCAATCGCGTGTGGAACTTCTCGCGCACCTCTGAAATACAGCAACTGGACCCCTGCAGATGGCTGATGTGCAGGCACCAAATGGCAGGGCACGGTGGCAGCAGGTGGGCAGGCAGCAGCAGATGGCTCGTGGGAGGCTGCTCTGCGATCTGGGGGGCAGTAATTCAGCCTTTTGGGCAGGAGCGTGGTCTTCCGTGTGCTTACGCGTGGCCAGCTTGATACAGAGTGATTTGGCACGTGACAATTCTGCACGTCAGCGTGTGAATTGAGGATAGGCCCTTAGCGCGTAAGCGCGTCAGCAAGCATACGCGATTCCATTGGACCAACGGCCCTTAGCGCGTATGCGTGTCTGTGACGTATCGCGCACGGGCATTGCTTTTCGTGGGGTGCGGTGCGTGTGTTTTGCAGGCGTTGGGGTTCACACGCTATTACTTCACAGCGGGTGGGTGGTGGCTAAGCGTTCTTCTACACGCAAGGCAGACGGTGAGTGGTACCCTGCTCCCCCAGGCCCGATCGCGTGTAAAACCACCCGCGAGCCCCTGAAATACACGTACCCCGCTCCCCCAGGCCCGATCGCGTGTGAAACTTCTCGCGCACCTCTGAGATACACGCACACGCTCCCCCAGGCCTGATCGCGTGTGAAAACACCCGCGAGCCCCTGAAATACACGCACCCAGGCCAATCGCATGTGAAACTTCTCGCACACCTCAGAAATGCACGCGCCCAGGCCAATCGCGTGTGAAACTTCTCGCGCACCCCTGAAATACACGCGCCCAGGCCAATCGCGTGTGTAACTTCTCGCGCACCTCTGAAATACATGCGCCCATGCCAATCGCGTGTGAAACTTCTCGCGCACCCCTGAAATACATGCGCCCAGGCCAATCGCGTGTGGAACTTCTCGCGCACCTCTGAAATACACGCGCCCAGGCCAATCGCGTGTGAAACTTCTTGCGCACCCCTGAAATACACGCGCCCAGGCCAATCGTGTGTGGAACTTCTCGCGCACCTCTGAAAGACACACACACGCTCCCCCAGGCCCGATCGCGTGTGGAACTTCTCGCGCACCTCTGAAATACACCCACACGCTCCCCCAGTCCCGATCGCGTGTGAAACTTCTCGCGCACCTCTGGAATACACGCACACGCTCCTCCAGGCCCGATCACGTGTGATACTTCTCGCGCACCTCTGAAATACACGCACACGCTCCCCCAGGCCCGATCGCGTGTGGGCCTTCTCTGGCGCACATTTTTTTCCTGCGCAGGGACGCTACCGCCTGCTTTCGTGTGGCGGACATGTATGGGCCTGTGCGCGTCTTTGGCCGTGCGCTGTTTTTCCCTATTCGATTCCATGAATACGTGTTGCAGGCAAGCGTGTGGGTGTTCTGCGCACTTGCATGCTGTACTTCCCCCGTGACACCCACATTTTCACGAGTTGTTCCCCATTCTGCGTGTGACGCCCCGTGTTACGCCTACTTTTGTTGTGTGCGCCGCGCTATGTGCGAATTCGCTGTGGCCTTATCGCATGGCGTTCGATGACCTGTGCGCCAGCGTGCGTCAGCATGCGCCGCGCACTTTTTCAGCGCACATCCCACATTTTGCGCGTGCACGGACTTCCATGAATTGATGTGCGATGTTTTCTGTGCGATAATCGCACTTGCACTGCGATTTTCGCCATTTCACTGCGAATCGCACGTTTTCGCATGCGTGCGCCGTTTTTTCGGTGCACATTGATTCCATGAATCGGCCTGCTGGCCTCTTCCAGTTGGGGAATAGGACTGTGCAGTCATGTTGCACTAAATAGCGAGCATCACCAGGTAGGTTTTGAAGTGAGGCGGAAGGCTGGATGATGGACTGGGAAAGCTATGCTTGTCACACACTTCTAAATGAGACAAATTGCCTGTGCAGCTTGAGATTTGAAGCCTGAAACAACACCCCACACACAGCTCAGTCGCGGCACATCACCAGGTGCAAAGGATTGCGGTGTGCAGAAAGCACAACCACATTTGGATGACCATGATTTAGATGTAACTTGTTGGCCTTTGGCAAAATAATACTACAAAGTCAATACATTAAGTCAGAGGGCTGCACACTTTGGCTCTACTGATGTTTTTAACTACAACTCCCATCAGCCCTAAACAGCATAGCTATGATGAGGAATTATGGGAGTTTTAGTTCAACACATCTGGATAATTCAGGTCACTTATCCTTTGATTAAGTCACAAGAGTCAAAAAAGAAAATGGGTAAGAGAGGATAAGAAGACAAGTCAGCAGCCAGTATTAGCAATGTAGGGAGTGAGGGGGGGGGAGAGGGGTACAAACCTGTGATGCTCTGAATAGTATAGAAGCGGGTCTGATGCAATCAGTGACACGTTTGCCAGCATCCTGTACTCGCTGAGCAATATGTTGTAATAAGCAGATTGTCTTGTCTCGACATTTGTATTGTGTTGTGAAATTGTCTGAACCTGAAGACTCATTCCTTGGGAGGATAATGAGGGAAATCCTAAAACCAAAGGTCGAAAGAAGGTCACCTTGAATTAACCATATAACAGGGCTGCCGGACCATCTGGCCTCGCTCCAAGTGCCCAGCAGTTAAGGGGTTAACCTGACAGGCTGTCAATATGTGTGCAGATACCACCAGAGGCGGAGGAGGCCATGACGTAAGCCATGTTTAAGAACACGTGGCATGAAGCTGGGTTTGCAGGTACATCTTGGTCTGCTCAGGTGGAAAGTAATGCCAGCCCATTAGGCTCTTCCTAATTGCACCCCGAATCATCTGTTCAACATGCTTCATGGACGGATATAAAACGGCGATTATGCACCAAATTGTTATTTTAATATGTGCATTTTAGAAATTGTTTTAGCATTTAATTCATGTGACGTGTATATTTTTCTTGTGTAAATGTAGAGTGAAATACTTCAAAAAGCTTGGTTTCAAGGAAAGAAAACAAAAACTATTCATTCAATCTTTTTTTTGTTTCATATGCTCCAAATGTTTTCTGCTTACAGAAGTAGCACCCTGTTTCTCAAATCAGGGCATGCCTAGATCTTGCACCCCAGGAAGTGTACCTCCTTTTTGAATGAGCAGAATACTGTCCTAAATTCTATTCTTCGGTAGAGAGACCGGTGCCTGCTCGTTGGGGACAGAAGGTACATCAGGCACAGAGGTCAGATGTAAGCAGAGCGCAGCTTATAGGTGACGCAGATCCAGGGACAACAGAACTGTGTGGCCATTACTTCTGCTGGCTCTTGGGATGTGAGGCTCAAGCCTAGATCGCCTCTTGAGTGTCACTACGGGGCATTTACATTCAAATGAAATGACAAACATCCGTTTCCTCCGGCCACTCCGCTTCTGGCCTTCCCATGAGTCGCACGCTGCGGCATGCCTTGACATTTTCCAAGGTTTCTAACTTTGGTCTCCAAATCCGTTATCATGCATACTTCAGATTGTGGAACTCCTCACATTTCTCTCGGCGGCTGGCAACGGACGGACACATTGTCCCACATTTTACAATGCCCCTCCACACAGAGCAGCCAGGTCCATGATGCTGCTTCATTTTACTCTAAATATATAAGCAACTATATACATACACTATTGAAAGGCAGCCATCCTCTCGGGTAATGGAGATACGCTTGCATACATCATAACTCTGGGAGTCTGTGTGCTACCCTACCAAGGGAAGAGGGCAGGGAACCTGTGGTTTTTCAGCTCAACTCAACTTTGACACTCTTGTGGGTTCTAACAATGTGTGCAAGCGTCACACATGACATATCGGATGAAGAGGAAACAGCTGATGTCGCACTGCATATTTCCATCAGTTTCTCGAATGGATTGGCGGTTTTTATAAAAAACAAACAAGGTCCTAAAAAATGAATATTTTAATTATAGACTAAATCAGTTTCCCACGGGGTATGGTTGCGCTCCCAAAGGATGCTGCAATGTGCCTAGTTCTCTTATTGGCAGCCGCCTAATTCGAGCCCCCTGGCGAGTGTATCGCATAAGCTCGGAAGGAGAACGTGGGAATAATAACAAACTGTACATTTCTTCTCAAATGCTCATGAACTGGTGAGGTGCAGAATGTAGACGTGTGAGGCTTCTCAAATGCTCATAAATTGGAGGTCTTATAGTCTTGGTGTTCCCTTGAGCATTAAAGGCCATTCATGAGACATCAACTGAAAGGGCAACTTTTTAACTGTATTGGTTTATTTCCTTGTTTGCTATTTGATGTAGCACTGACCTAGTCCAAATAACCAGCGTAGCACTTTAAAGCGCTTTGGAGTAAAGCGCTATATCAAAACAATAGATATTAATATGAATATAAAGTGAACATTTCTTTTAGAAGGTCCACTTTCAAACATGCTGTGCTGGCCATTGATCGCTGGAGTACAATGGACGCTAGATTGTAGAATTGTGGATGTTAAGGAGATGGGGGGGCGGGGGTGCGCGTAATTGGCAAAGCACTGGCTGGAAAACTCTAAAGTTGCTTTCTTATCATGTTGGCATTTCGTATAATTCGAACCGTAACTCATTTTTAATGAAAAGAGGCCTTATTATAGCAAATATGAGTTTCCTAAGTTAAAGAGACAGAAGACAAACAATAAACCCATGGTTTTTCAATAAACACAAAAATGAATCATTGTTGAAAGAATAGAATAGCCATTTGAACTGGTAAAGGACCTGTTACAGTGAGACTGGAAAGGTGAACGCTTTACTATGGAACTCTGTTCAAAGAGACCAAAGGTCACCTTGGCAGTATTCATGTATTCTATGAAGGTCTCTTTTGAGCCCTTTGATCCCTGCAATGAACTCAGGACTGGGATAGAATACAGAACTCCTCGCCTTTGGACTTGCCCAGGCCGTAAAGTAGAAGGCAAAGGTGGACTAACGTGGGCCAATAGCCCGGCTACATTATGCTAAATGCTAGACCTGGCGGTGAGTCAATGCAAGGTTCAGTGGCAAGGTGACCCAATCATTTGAAAAGGCACATGTGAGTGCACACAACATGTGAATGCATGCACTTACCTAAAACAAACTATCAACTGATGAATCGAGAAGCAGCTATTGCCAACAAGTATGTACGTGTGTGTGAAAGAGTTTGCATGCATGTGTGTGTGTCATCGTAAGTGCATTTGTGCAAGTGTATTTATATATTTAACTGAATACATTTTAAGTCATAACTAACAGGTGTAGAGGAGGTCCCAAATAAAGGCTGCACTCCAGTCGCCAATTTTGCAGTACCAGGAACATTCACACCAAAATATGTGCCGTATGGTGAGCAGATAAATCAGCAGAGAGCCACAGTAGGGCTCTGCCCAGTACCTATCGGAAGAGCAACACCTATTGTAGTACTGATACCAAGAAAACCATGGACAGTAAGGTATCCATTAAGGAAATCTTACTGGCAAATGAAACTAAATGAAGATTGCCTTAGTACAGTCCCGGAAGAAACCAAAAAGGTCTTAAATGGAAGATGAATGGTGATGTCACGAGGACCCGGACTGACGTACAAGTCGAAGAAATGACAACCCGAGAATGACACCCAGAGACAAAACGCCATGAATAAGGATGTTGTACCTAAAAGGAGAGAATGATGTTGAAGTACAAAGAAGCTTAAGCTGTAAACAGGATGAAGATATTCAATCAGCTAACACTTGTACATATGCTTGGAACCGCAAGAAAGCTTAGAAAACGATGCAGCTTGCAATGCTAACTAGAAGAATAGTGCGGCAAGGCCATTATACCTAATCTACCTCAAAACGAAGCACAGTATTATAAGTGTAATTCACTTTGCAAACAAAGCAGAATCAACCCAGGTTACTAAAGGCCGAATGAGCAGAAATTCATTTTTTAGAAAAACGAGAAGAGACGGCTGAATCGAAACTCGGCAGATGCAAACCTTGCCAGGAGAGGCAAGGTCATACCAATAGGAGGAACGAACAGTAGCTACACATAAATGAAACTTAAGAACAGAATATCCTGTCTCTGAAAGGTCAAGATAAGGAGGCGTAGGCAGGTGGCAAGCTGAATAAGAATCAAATGCACAAATTAAGAGAAACTAGACAAATTTCACGGTGCGGGAAGCACGTGACCATCCGAGCGAGGAGAAGCACAAGTTTAAACCCACGCTTGTCATCCGCCCAGGCAGAGATATCAGAACTTTCCCAGACAGAAGATGCAGTTTCAAGGCCAACCACAGTAACATAATTGACACATAGTTGTTGAAGTGATGATTGATTGTAACCTGAATTGGAGAAAGGCCGGGTAACTAATGGGCGCCCTGCACCTGGCTGACCATTCTGCGTGCTGCTATGCAAAGTGGAAATGTATGCATGGGGTTGGTGCCAATCCAATCACAATGGACCAAATAATCTAGGGTCCTATAGTTATTAGAACCAATGGGACGTCATACTTTTCGTGACATCTACAGTAATCATCCTTGAAGGAAGGGCTTAGATGCCCACCTGACAGTATTTACCCAATCCCCTCACTCTATTACCATGTACAGATATAGTACCTATATTAAAGTTATCTTTTCCAAACCAATAGAATTGCATATTAACTTTTGAGTGTTATACGTCAATTATGACGAGTTTTGAGTATAAATGCTATGATTTTTATGAAGTTCATTGGAGTTGAAGTGAGAAGGATGATCGCATCACTGCTGATTGCCATGACTCCCCGTTTTTTGTACTTGTCATTAAACGGACTCCCTTTGCCAAACCATTGAGTTGTCCTTATTGATTGGTGTTGGAGTAATAAATCTGCACCCCATCCATTTCAAGGGTGCAGCTATCTTGTCTTAAAGTACTTTCGGAAAAAACCTCGGCTCTATGGCCGTCGGGGGTCTCCGGAGTATACTTGGTAGCAGAGATTGATGGTTTATCGATTATCAATTATTGATTAGAATAAGACACCCATTGACTGTCGACATAAGGTAACTCTAGGTCTTCGGCAATATCACGAGTCCTTTGCCATTCGGCCGAGTAGACTGTGAAGCTGCACGCAGACAGTGGTAGTGTAAGAAAAACTGCAGACCAGGGCTTGAAGGGACCCGGATTCCCCATGCTATCCCATCCCAGTCCTATGAGCAGCTGAGCGGGTGAAAAGCCGAAGAAGGCGGTAACAAAGGCAGTGATCCTGAGGGTCCAGAGAGGAACCTTGCGAACGGTGAGTGAAAAAGATTAAATGCTTTGGCAAAAGTGCATGCCTTAGAACAAATAAAGGGAAAAGGTAACGGAGGGAGGTGGGAAAAAACAAAATATAGTTAGAAGTAGAGAAGAATGTATATATATATATATAAGAGAATAATGACTCAAGAATAATGAAGTAAATAAAGGTTACCGGGGAGGTCACCCGAAATGAGAGAGGTTATCGAGGAAGACACCCGAGAAGTGAGAGGATTTGCCTTATTCCTACGCTTTTAATACAAGCGGCTAGAAGAAACGTGTACCCAGAGTCCCAGCTAAAGGGGGAACGATTAGACTACCACGACGGTTAAAGATGTCGTGAAAGGGGTACATTTAGACTCCATGAAGGGGTAATGAGTAGAGGCAGAGATACCTGTGACCAGCTAGTGTTTATCTAGTCTGTTAAGCGACTGTCTTTTTTTGTTATGATGTCATACATCAAAAATATTTCCTTGAGGAAACTGATTTAAATTTTATGCGATTGCATAGCTGAGATAATATCGCATATGAATTTATGTATTTCAAGTAAATTAGAAGGTATCGAATTTTGTGGAAAATTTGTATTGGAGCTTTTGGTGTTTGGAGCTCGCTCATGTTGTTGGAACTGCTTAACCCACGTGAAAGCTTTAACAAGTGCTATATAAGAGGAAAGGGAACAGATTTGAGCATGGAGGACATAATGACACACTTGTGCAAACAGTTGCCGAAACACGCACCCAAACTGACGAAAAACAGTAGAGAGTGGGATAAAGGAACCGCCCACAAGATGTTTATGCCATGGCCACAGGGTGGGTCCTTATCTAAAGCTGTCTTGTAACACATGAAGACATATTTGCATGCCACATACACGGGCAAAAAGTTAGACAAATGCCTCGCTGTTCTAGAACTTGTGAAAATGTATCAACAGGGAAAGGAAGAGGAGCTGCCAATAGATTGGAGACTTAATGTGTGCACAGAGGGGGGGTGAGACGCCTACCGCCCCACCCGCCCCATCCGAAACAAAGAGTGAAGAAAGTAAAGACGAGTGATTATACCCGCTGAGAGAACTTAAAGCAGCCACGGGGTATAGCAACCCCGCATATGAGTCACCTGCGCATAGTCGTGATGAAAATCAAGGGAAAGATAAGGATAAGGATATTGCCTCCAGAGTCCCAAAGGACAACGGGAGACACGATGACAAAAGAAGGGATCAAGCACAGACAAGTGCATCTCTCGACAAAGAGAGAGAAGGAAAGAGATGG
Source organism: Ambystoma mexicanum (assembly GCF_040938575.1). NCBI lineage: Eukaryota > Metazoa > Chordata > Amphibia > Caudata > Ambystomatidae > Ambystoma > Ambystoma mexicanum. Next base: position 81,232,820 of record NC_090938.1, read on the forward strand.
AAGGGAAACGAAGATAGAACTGATGAGATATCATTAGCTAAAAACGAATGGCTTGGAGGGCAAATTTTACTGAAACTTGATGGCAAAGGCGTTGATGATGCAAAACAAAAGGAGAGGTTAGATGGTGTAAAGAGATAAGGGAAAGAGAAGGAGTTAAGAGATGAAAAATTAATAAAGAAAGACAGACAAAGGCGAGAACAGCTATATCGTGAAAAGCAAGAAAGAAAGCTTGATCGCAAACAAAGAGCAGCAACTGATCATGACGAGCAGGAACAGAAGGTCAGAGGAAGAGCAAAGGATACGAGAGAAAAGAATAAAGAGACGAAGAGATGAGGAAATTTGAAAGGCAGATGAACATAGAAATGAAATGAAAAAGGAAGAAGAAAGATTAAGAGAAGAGGCGAGGAAGCACAGAGAATTCGATGACGACATAGAAAGTAAGCGGAGACAGAGAGCATGCGATCTTGAATATCTGGGGAGAGAGGTTAGAAAACCCGCTCCAGTAATAGATTGGGAAGACATAGAAGAATTCTTCACTGCATACGATTCAGTACCAGGCACTTCTAGGGTAAATATGGAAGATGACTTTGACACCAGAAGCATCGGAGAAACGATCAATAGAATATATGATGAAATAGGGTTAGAACAAACACCCCAAGGGGAGGGGGGACGACGAGCACCCCAAGATCACTCAACTTTACGACACCGAGGATGTCTCCCGAAGTAGTGGGAATAGAGACCTATCCTTGGATAGACTAGAAATAAGTAGGAACAAAGCAGACACTAGAAGTGGCACTAGTTGGGCACAGACACTGTCCGACTCAGAAAGGGAGGAGTGCAAAGAAAATGAGGAAGAGAGACGGATCGAAAGACGACTCCCAAGAGAGAAAGGAATGAGATGGTCAGACACTAGCGAGTCTGCACTAAGGGCATCAGGGTCAGCCACGCAGTCTGACTAACATGAAGAAGTATCTCACGGTTAGAGGGGGGGTCTTCACCCCCCTACCTGGACAGGCTCAGGACATTGCCAGGCAGACAGCGAAGCAGGAATATTACCCCTGCAATAGACAGAACAATGAGAGAAGAGAGAGAGGGATACGCATCCCGATTTCCGTTACTCGAGAAGGGGGAGTAAGACCACAATATATTCCATGGCCACACATGGATCGAGAACATTTGAAGAACAAGCTTCCAATAATGACATTGGGAGCCGGATAATGGACACACGAGTTAGAGAAAATGACAGGAGGTAACACGTTAGCCATAGGGGACATTCAGGGTCTCCTAATCGCCATACTTGGTGAGAGAGCAGATGATGTGTGGGCATGAGCAGGCTACCCGGGTGTAACCACAATTAATACCTTGCATGATGGAGCTCCATTTAACAATTTTAGAGCCGCAGTATGGAAAGCGCTATGAGTGCTATACCCAGACAATTCTGATATGGGAGCTATAATGACATGAATCATGAAATGAATGAGTCTGAGGCTCTGTTCATTTATATACAGAATTTTCAAGACACATGGGTACTTGAGACTCATGAATCTTGGACGAAATCTATACCTGTATTCTACCATATATTGTGCCTAGGGCTGCCAGAGCCGGTACAGAAACAACTCAAGAAATTGGTAGGAATTGAGGCCAACCCTTGGGCTGAAATACAGCTGACCATCGGGCACTATTGCAGATTGCTGCAAGAAAAGAATCACAAAAGGAAGCTGCACGTAAGGGTGAGGAAGCAAAATTGGTGCAGAAGAAATTGTCAAATTATGCTCTTGAGGGAGCCATGATAACTAGCACAGCTGAATCAAGCATGCAGCAGGTGACTTATCCACAGCAGAATAATCAGGGCAATACAGGGTTTTACCCCAGGGGAAGAGGATTTAGGGGAAGAGGATGGCAGAGCAATCAGGGAGGTTTCCAAAATATGCAAAATGGTAATCAAGATATGTCAAATGGGCAAATGATCCAACCACCGCCAGTATGTTGGTTGTGTGGAATGACAGGGCACTTAGCACGCACATGCAGAAACCAAGGCATGGTGCAGAACGGCCAATGAACAGGAGCAGGCGTGGCGAATCCACCTGCAGTTTTACAGCAGGGTATTGTACAGAATCACACGGTGCTACATCAAGCACCAGGAGTGCAACCAGGCGTGCAACCTCAGAGCATGGGGAATTTTCCACAAGGACAATCCACACAGGCACTGTTGCAACTATCGCAGATGATGAGCTCAGGGCAGACCACGAACCATGGAATGGGAAGAATGGGAAGTGACAATGGGAATGGGGGAAATCCACCAGCACACAGTGGGCCAAAATTGTATATGGATTAGGACAGCTCACTGGGAAATCTGATGTGTTCTATCCTATCAGTGACACCAGACCCTCACAGGGAACCTAGGGTGGATGTCATTATAGGGGATAAAGACTGTTCCTTCCTAGTTGACACGGGTGCAACACGCTCATGCATACGTGAAGGCAAGTTTTCCTTGTCTGGTGAGGCCATAAATATCCAGAGTTTTACAGGAGCTACAAGTCATGTTTCCTTCACAAATGCACTTTCAGTCTCCATAGGAGAATGTGAGATGAATGTGCCTTTACTATATTCACGTCAGACCCCAGTAAACATTTTGGGACGAGATTTAATGACAAAGTTAAACATGACAATCTCGTTCACGGAGGAGTGCATAGTATGTTCAACTACAGGAATGCACTATTCAAATGTATGCAAGATAATCAGAGATAATGCGGGACATACAGCCATGAGGGCTATACCATTAGAGCCAGAAATATTTGCATATGGTATGCGTGTGCTTATGGCAGGATTGCCAGGCCTTGCAGACAGAATCATGAGAACCCCTGATGAGTTCCTATTCAGGACAAGAATACCAATGCACGAGGAAAAGGGACAAGTATTTCCCTTGATGATACACACAGCTGCAGTACGAGGGACAATGGTCTTGATTGACGGTTATGATGATGAGGGCCGACAATGGTGCGCAATAATTGCCATTGAAGAAGGATATCGATTGACTGACGTCACCGATGATGATCTGTTTGAAGAACATGGAGAGATAGGAGAGACAATGGTGGAAGTGAGTCTCACCTTTTGGGTAAAAATGATCAAAAGAGAAATACCTCAGAGATTGATGTTGGCACGAAACCATCCTGAATATTTTGATGGCGACATGGCCTAGGTGCCTGTCTCAGAATGGACTACAGGACAATATGACTTAGGCCTTTTGAAGGGTGTTGTAGAAGTGAAGATTAAATTGAAACCAGGAGAAATTCTACCAAAAGCCCAACAATATCTCACGTGCAAAGAGGCAGATGAAGGGATTTTTAAGACAATTTTCGGCTATGATGGAGCAGGGCATCTTAGTGACATCAGAATCATCATGCAATACTTCCATTTATCCCATCAAGAAATCAAAGGGGGGGTCTTGGAGGCTAATCCAGGATTTAAGCCCAATAAATGATATGGTTGAGGCTGAGTTCTCTTTAGTCCTTAACCCGGATACAATTCTATGTAATATACCTGTTGAGGCAAAATACTTCACGGTGATTGACTTGAAAAATGCTTTTTTCACAATCCCGTTGCATCGTGACTCACAAGATCTGACGTCATTCACATTCAGACAGATGCGTCTGAAAAGCACAAGACTACCCCATGGGTATTGTGAGTCTCCATCTATTTTCAACAGAGTCATACAGATGGACTTGAGCAATATTGCTCTAAAAAGTGTCATCCTGCAATACGCAGATGACATCTTAATTTGCAGCACAACAGAAGAGCAATGCAGGTACGATTCTATTCAGCTATTGACTATACTGGCTGAGAAAGGTTGTAAGGTTGACAAGGAAAAGTTACAATATTGTCAACACGAAGTGCTGTACATAGGCCAGCTAATCTCACATGAAGGAAAGAGAGTGACCCCAGAAAGGGCTGAAGCCATAGTGAACACGGCTAAGCCATACACGATAAAACCGAGGCAGATCTTTCTAGGCCTGCGCAACTACGTTAGGGCATGGGTCTTCGACTATAGCTCTTACACTAAGCCTTTACTTCAGGCCCTAAAGAAGGCCCAAGTGACGAAAGAAAAGATTGAAAGGTCTGAGACCATGGAGAAAGGATTTGCTGAACTCAAAAGAACTATATGCATAGCACCAGTTCTAGGGATCCCCAATTATGCAGAGGAATTTTACCTGTTTTCACACACGAATGGCAGCGTTATGATGGCAGTGCTCACACAGAGAACCACACTGGGGTACAAGCCCCTTGCATACTACAGTGGGAATTTCGACCCAGTAATGAGAGGTCATTTTCTTTGAGAACAAAGTTTAGCTGCTGCAGCGTTCGCAATACAGAAGGCTACAACCATTGTGATGGGATGCTCCATGACGTTGTGCGTCGAGCATTCACTATTTGCCATTCTATAGAAACCAAAGGCCACATTGACATCTCAGAGAGCTTCTGCTTATGAAGTGATCATAAGCCACAACATATCCTGTGAACTTTGAACTTTGGACTGAGGCACACTTGAGCCTTGACAAGAAAAGAATATGCCAAATTTTGACCGAGGCACTTACATTGGAAGCAACTACAATATCCTGACTCATTTCACACCGAAATCCTATTCGGAATCACTTATGGTATCTCGCAGTAGCGACATCGCCAAGGATGTGGTCACCTATTTTGATCTAGTGCTAAGATCATACCCGTCATTGGTAGAGAGGCTCACCAATGTCAGTGACTTTCTTCAAGATCCTGGAAAAGAAAAGACAATAAGAAGACAACTTACTTTCATTACTGAACAATTTCTCTTACTTCCTGAGTACAGTTAGAAATAACCAAATGTCCCAAACACTGATGGAAATAAATTAGCTTATCAACACATTGTTCTTTCGTATAATCGAAGACTGTCCAACTCTTGTCGGAAGAACAACAGACACACTCACGTTTCTTCGAGACCCAGCAAATACAGAACATTCAACCCAACTTTTAAATAAAATAGTGATCCTAGTCGCACTCCACGTGACCGGGCAGTGCAGACATTGTTTACATCAAGGAGAGAACATTTAATTCTGAACTTCAGCAAGACAGGACGGATGTCCCTGTCACTAGAAGACAGCAGGTTGGCTCACAATGTTCTTTTTCACCTAGTCACTGACTTTCCAGACTACTGGGGAGACCGATCAATGTTGACGTCCTCACATTCATCAGAAATCCAGCTAATGTTGCACAGATGGGCATGCTCTTGCATGGAATTGTGCTCCAAGTAGAACTCTCCAACCATCAGCAGAATTAATCGAGGAGATTCTAAAAGCCTTCCGCCGAGGGGCAGATCAAGGAAGCAGTGTAACGGACGTCACTTATTGCATTTGTTGTTATTTTTCCTTATTTCTTCATACTGATCAGCATATAATATGTCCTGAGGACTGAAGCAAATCCAAGGAGTGGACTGGGAGCTTACCTACTTTGAACATGCACGGTAAAAGGACTTACTGAAGTATTATTTAATTTGATTTTTTCCATAGTCTAGCAAAGGAACTGTATCCTGAAATAAGAGACTACTCGTCACCCGCAAGAGGGGGGACACTTGTGGAACACCTGAGACCCTTAACCACAAAATCCTAAAGACAATATTGTGTAAAGGAATACAATAAAACATTGACATTTGGCAAATGATCGAGATGGGGGTCCAGAGCAGCAATCTGGTCCTACCACAGGGGGAGAGACAACCACGTTTCTCTGGAAGTAAATGCTGCCGCCTGACATACAGGGGCATAATGTATTTGTGTATCATATTCATCATTGTTTTACTGTCATTAACAATCAGAACTGCATTTATTATTGGTGCACAAAGCGTTCCAATTCCAGTGCACCCACCTAATGATGCATGCATGAAACCCAGTCCCTAGAAGATCTGATGGTGGAGTAAATTAACTTGAAATGGATGTGATTAGCAATGATGCACACACACTTGTGGTAACAAACAAACAGAAAAGCATGAGATTGGGTCGGCAAAGAATGAATGAAGAAAGGTTACTGACAACCACTGCATGAAAACACTGGATGCACACAAAACATGCCTAGTGTCAACGACTGCAGAACCACAAACCAAAACAGTGGAAAAGAAGAGACTGCTTGCCATAAGAAACTCCACAACAGATATTGTGGAAGGACAAGAGGAATCAGAAAAGAAACCAACAGAAATGATAATGATAAACACCCCTGAGACAGCAATGAGGGAGACAAAGACAAACTCAAAGAAGATCTCAAAAGCACAACTAATAGTAGACGCAGTATGGCCGTCATTAGCCAGAGAAAGGAAAAGACTAGAGGAATTGAAGAATAAAACCTCAGAGACAGTAGTAACAAACATATATGTTCCAGTACAAGGTACAAGTTCTACAACACAACCATACACCGGACCGGCATCAGGGTGGTTGGAATGGGCATTTGTAACCAGCAGGAGAAGGATGTATGAAGATAGGGAAAGAGCTGCCAGACAGTTGTCCACTCAAATGGCGCAGATGAGGAAGCCTGCACCATGGACCAGGATACCTGAGAATCCTCCAGCAAGAAAGAGCCATAGAGATGCATTTAGGGATGTAGTTATAGCAAACTGCAGGACAACACTAAGAATCAAGGGAAGCATGCATGGAGATGACAATGAACTAAACTACCTGGACAGCACAGCACATTTGGGAGACAGCATTTGGTACCAGCATATGAAAGAATTTGGAAGATGAAATTCAGAAGGAGAATGCTTTGTTTGTGCACTCCTACCACAGCATGGGGAAATCCAAGATGTTCATAGCTGTAGAAATAGATGTCCAGACAGCACATTGTCTGTCACATGTAGTAATGTGCAAGACCAGAGGCCAGTTCATGGGTAGTGATGCCTCATTAATATGGGCAACTGAAACAGCTTATCCCAACGAAGATGATTATGTTCAAGACATTAAGACAAGAAACAGAGCTCATACTAGGAATCATGTGATCAGGTACGAGAAGCCTGGAGTTAAAGAAGAAGGAATACGATGGGAAGTGAACCTGAGACTAAAGGTCCAAGGAAAAACTCCAGAGGAAGCTCAAAAGTGGAAGAATAGAGCCAAAATGCAGATTTGGGGAACAGTGCTTTCACTTGATGGGTGGGAAAAAGGAGTGGTGATTTGCCGAGCCTGGGTGATCACTGGACTCTACAAAGAAACTGTTGACATCGTGCAGAATGGCTGTAAGACATTGTGGCCAAAATTTGCAAAACTATTGACATGGGTCGAAGAAAGAGGAGGACCTTGCAGATAGTGCCACTAGAAAGCCCAAAATTCTGCTTCAGGAATAATGGAACTAGAAAGATGGGAGAGAATAAGAACTGTGGACGTATTTTTGACGCTCCAGGAATGGTGCATGGAACTGCAGTAATTATGGATCATTATTGGGCATGCGGATCCAAGGCATACATCAGACTGCCAAGAGATTGGGGAGGTATATGCACAATAGTGAATGTCCACGTTCCAGCACTGGTGATCCCAAAAAGTGACCTGAATATTGGCAGTCCCAAAAGCAGGTGCTCACCTGAGGAAGAAGAGATATGTGGAACTGATAACTAGGATGAAGAGAGAGAATTACTTCTCTTCTAAATCGGAAGAAGCCTTTCATGCAATCCCACATGAACACAGGCTGTTCAGCCTCCTCTCATCAGTGTTCACAACGATTTTTATGCCAAGAATCCAAATTGGAGTAAATAATAAATGGTTGCAGACAACCAGATGGGAGTTACTGCAGATGATCAACACGACCATACAATGATTCAATGCGATTAAGGAAGAGTTAAGAGCCATCCGACTGATGACTCTCCAGAACAGATATGTCCTTGACATGATCACAGCCATGGATGGAGGAGCTTGTGCAAAAATCGGAGGATCATGTTGCACATTTATACCATCTCACGATGAGGAGAATGGAACCTTAACCGAGGCCATAGGTACGCTGGCAAACCTGCAGAACCAGATGATCTATGAAACTGATGAAGTTGATGATGACAGCTGGTTTGGATCGCTGTTTTCATGGGTTCCGCAATGAATGGCAGATGCATTCAAGTTCTTGGGAGCCCTGTTAGTGATGATATTGCTAGGATTTTGTGTTATCAGGATAATAATCTCGCAATGCCAGAAGACTATGAAGAAAGCCATAGGGATGGAGATCATGATTGATGTCAAGCCTGGATGGAAGCTCAAGGACCTGACTGATGAAGAAATAAGAGACTTTGAGAAGACCAGCATTCACGCACCAGAAGGAACAAAGTTTCTCTATCCCAGGAAGCACAGAAATTATGTGGGAAGATGGGTTTACTGTAGCCCAAATGAACAATGTCAACTAATGACATGGAATAAAGACGAACATGTAAGGACAGCAGGAAGCTTGAAAGGAGTAATACAAATATGGACTCCAAAGAGACACTTCTTCAAACCATCATGTATAGACCCCAAAGATGAAGAAGGAATGAACCCCGGCGATGGAGTGCAGATAAATACAGAAGAATCAAGTACGTTGAATCCAAAGATGGAGGTGAAAGTGGTTGATGAATCGCCCAGAGGGGGGAGTGCAGAGGAGGTCCCAAATAAAGCCTGCACTCCAGTCATCCATTTTGCAGTACCAGGAAGGTTCACACCAATATATGTGACGTATGATGAGCAGATAAATCAGCAGAGAGCCACAGTAGGGCTCTGCCCAGCACCTATCAGAAGAGCAACACCTATTGAAGTACTGATACCAAGAAAATCATGGGCAGTAAGGTACCCATTTAGGAAACCTTACCAGCAAATGAGACGAAATGAAGATTGCCGAAGTACAGTCCCGGAAGAAACTAAAAAGGTCTTAATGGAAGATGAATCGTGACGTCACGAGGACCCGGACTGACGTACAAGTAGAAGAAATGACAACCTGAGAATGACACCCAGAGACGACATCCCCATGAATAAGAATATCATGAACCTAAAAGGGGAGTGCTATGTTGAAATACAAAGAAGCTTAAGCTGTAAACAAGATGAAGATATTCAACCAGCTAACACCTGTACATATGCTCTGAACTGCAAGAAAGCTAAGAAAACGATGCGGCTTGCAATGCTAGTATAAGAATAGTGCGGCAAGCACCATTATACATAATCTACCTCAAAACGTAGCACAGTATTATAAGTGTAATTCCACTTTGCAAAAGAAGCAGAATCAATCCAGGTTACTAAAGGCCGAATGAGCAGAGATTCATATTCTAGCAAAACGAGAAGAGACGGCTGAATCGAAACTCGGCAGATGCAACTCGTGCCAGGAGAGCCAAGGTCATACCAATAGGAGGAATGAACAGTAGCTACACATAATTGAAACTTAAGAACAGAATATCCTGCCTCTGAAAGGTCAGGATAAGAAGGCGTAGGCAGGTGGCAAGCTGAATAAGAATCAAATGCACAAATTAAGAGAAACTAGACAAATACACAGTGTGGGAAGCACGTGACCATCCGAGCGAGGAGAAGCACAAGTTCAAGCCTACGCTTGGCATTCGCCTAGGCAGAGATATCGGAACTTTCTCAGAAAGAAGATGCAGTTTCGAGGCCAACCACAGTAACATAATTGACACATAGTTGTTGAAGTGATGATTGATTGCAACCTTAATTGGAGAAAGGCTGGGTAAATTGGGGGAACCCTGCACCTGGCTGACCATTCTGCGTTCTGCTAAGCAAAGTGGAAATGTATACATGGGGTTGGTGCCAACCCAATCACAATGGACCAAATAATCTAGGGTCCTATAGTTAGTAGAACCAATGGGACGTTGTACTTTTAGTGACATCTACAGTAGTCATCCTTGAAGGAAGGGTTAGATGCCCACCTGACAGTATTTTCCCAATCCCCTCACTCCGTTACCATATACAGATATAGTACCTATATTAAAGTTACCTTTTTCTAGCCAATAGAATAGCATATTAACTTTTGAGTGTTATATGTCAATTATGATCAGTTTTCAGTATAAATGCTATTATTTTTATGAAGTTCATTGGAGTTGAAGCAAGAAGGACGATTGCATCACTGCTGATTTCCATGACTCCCCGTTTTTTGTACTTGTCATTAAACCGACTCTCTTTGCCAAACCATTGAGTTGTCCTTATTGATTGGTGTTGGAGTAATAAATCTGCACCCCCATCTATTTCAAGGGTGCAGCTATCTCGTCTTAAAGTACTTTGGGAGCAAACCTGGGTTCTATGTGCTGGCCGGGGGTCTCCGGAGTACACAGGCATAGTCAGCCAATTCACCAAAAGAAACAGAAGCAGAGCAAGAAGAGGACAGCGGCCCTTAACGTGCACTGGAGCCCAGTGATTCACAGAGTGCTCTCGCAAAGAGGTGGAAGGAGTAACTGAGGGGATACAGCACTGGAGTCAGCCCCTCCATGCATACGTGCGTGTCGGTCCACGCCCAACCCTTCAATAGCCATTGAGGCCACAGCCTCCACCTACTTAATTACAAGATGTTCTTTTTCCAATGATGGCATGTCCATTGCATGTCACTTTCAATAGCACAGGTACACTGTCATCATTATTACTGGGCTGAAAGAGTAAACACGAACTGTCGAAGCCAATAGTGTTGGTTCGATGGATGTTTTGTTTTTAACTCTAACGTTATGTTGTGATAATACTCTCTGTATGTTCCGACGTGTTGTGGAAAAGGTACAAAGCACAAGTGTACAAATTTTTATAAATATTTTGTAGAATAAGTAGGAAAGGCTGCAACATATCATTTAATTTGCTAACTTTGGTAAGTCTACACGTTCTGGAAATAGTTCATAAGTGTTAAAACTATCTTTAATGTAGTGCCATAGATGTCGGTAAGCAAAATTGTGAACGTGTTCAGTTATTGTACAAATTGAAATGTATGATACCTTGTGAACTGGAAACAATATCTGAATAGGGTGGGTTAATGTGCAAATATTGTCAATGAAAGTGAATTAACCTGTTAAGCCACATCTTCTTAGTGTCCTCCGTGCCCCTTCTCTCCCTTGGCCTCTGGTCATAGATCCGCGCCTTGCGGGCCTCTCATTCAGCCTTTGGCTTTTTTGTTTGCTTTGCAGCTGACACGCTCAATAAGACAGGGTTTAAATGATGAAGGCACTTTCTTAATAAAATACTAAACAGACAATCCAACAACATCAAAATTCCTACGCCCAAGATGCCCTCGGGTTACTGTGCGCTTTATAAATGAAATAATAAATAAATAATTGTCCAATTTCGGGGGAAAAGAGAAGAATCTGCAAGCATTCTTACCAGAGAGACAAGAGAGCACACATGAGAAATCTTAACCATACCCCTGCTGTGGATGAGATGAAGGAGTACCTTTCTGTGCTCACTAATTCCACCACGGCTGACTGGGCGTAACTCCCTGAGTGCAATGCAGCAGGAGCTAGTTCGGAATAGCACCGAATAACCGGAGAATGTCTCACCTCAAAAAGATTGAGTCAAAAGCCACACCCACAGCTTCAAAAGGCATTGGAAGGAGATTGAAAGTCACAAGGGCGTGGCACACAGGTTTAGCCCCTGGGTCTCAAGAGTCCACTAAGGAAGGTCCCCTCATGTGCAAGTCACTGGAGAAGAGGTGGATCCAGCAAACAGATTCATTAAGACCTGGTATGCAGTGCCATCTCTAGCCTGCATCCTCTGCCGGTGAGCCTCTTTTTACCCTCATTCCTTATGCTCTTTTTAGCCTCATTTCTTATCCTTCCTTAGGAGACCAATCTAATCGTAGACAGATTATGGTATACTTTTGCACTATCCTGGTGCTGTACTGTGCTCTGTTGCTTCACAGCTAGGTTTGGGCTTTATATAAACCATAAACATGAAAATAGTAACACATGTATCACATCACTAAAGTGTTAGAGGCCTTCCTGGTAGGAAAATAACACAATGCAAACTATGCAGATTTGCAGAAGGCGCTTGAGAAACCTGTGCAGCGTGGCACAAGCTCAGAATGAATGAGAGCGAAATATTAAGCAACATTCGTGTCTGAGAGGAAGAAGGTGGACATTGCACATAACATTCAGAGCACCACACACCGTGGGTAATAATAAGCAGCACTCAGATGCCTGAGGGTTCATAGCGGTATATAATGCTAAAGTATTATCTTCAAATAACAGTCTGCATTTAAAAATATGCCCAGAAGCGGCTCTTTATTTGTGCAAATGTGCAAAGTGGGAAAAGGGCATCTGAATGAGCGCATCTAAGATGCGCTCATTCAGAGACTCTGTGTGAATTGAGCTGCGGTAGTGCATCTCCTCAGGTGCACCAAGTAATTTTTGGGGAGCATCTGGCCCAAAGTCTTTACGTGGTAAGTTATGTTATATTAGTTATGTTATATTAGCTTAGTTTATATTATGTTAATCGAATTGATGCCATGCACCACTGTCAGGTGTATGATTTCCTGACACCCTGGAGGATCTGAAGGAGCGTGGAGGTGGGTTAGATTCGTGGTGGGAGAGGGAAAAGCACACAATAGCTTTGCTGTTGTGTTGATGCATGCAGACCGAAAGTACCCTGAGCTCTGGGTGCGGGTCTGTTTCTATATCTTTAACATCCTCCAATGTAAACCTACAAAGCTCCCAGATACCGCCGGATTTGGTGCGCTAAACAAATGAACAAATAAATAAATATTAGGAAAAAATGAGGAGTCAGGTTGGGGTACAACTTCTTATGCCAGCTACCTAATACTGTTACAGTAGGTATGTGTCACGTTGGTGTGGGGTAGTACGAAGGGGCCAACACCCCTACCTCTGTGGTCAAAGTGCAAGACAAAGTGTGCCACACTGTTTGATAGAGATTTGTATCTCAAAAGAATCTGTGTTGAGTTTTAATCAAAAACGAACAATGTTGTGGTGCCCTTCAATTTACACGTGTTTCGGTTGCACTTAAGCCTTTCTCAAAACAAAATGGCGCATAGTACTATTGACAAGTTCAATAATTTAAAATCTATTCAAATAATATACATAAATTCAATTGGTATACATAGAGCAAAAAAGGAAACAAGTAGGAGGTATTAAGATATGGTAATGCCAACTGGACAGACAATAAACAATAAACATAATATAATTGCGGGAGGGAAAAATGGAAAAAGAAATAGAAAAAAAAAAGGAAAAGATTGGGAGAAAAAAAAACAGATAAAAACTATTATTTAGATTTAGAATTAGTGTTTGGCCCAGTGAACCAAACAGTTACTGAATATACAGTTCATCCATTGTACTGAACAATAAGTGTTCATCATAGTCACAAATGGCTCAGACAAGCCTCTTTCATTCATAATAGGTTTAAACCTTGAACATGAAACAAGACTAGAATTACTGGTGCTAATGCAAGACGTGTTAAAAAAATCAGAATGGTCAGCAACTATTTATGTAGTCTCCTTACCAAATTGAAGTGGATTAAATCCAAATAGGAAAAATGCTTTCATCCATTGTATCGCGGATATCACCGGTTAAATCCCACCTATACCGAAAAAAAGTTTCTGTCATGAATGGTTGTTCATGTATTGCCCGCTTGGTATACAGGCAACACAGTACCCATATTATATTGTTAAGGATTTCAATCAGGCGACACACACTTTGGTCTCGGCCTAGTATGTAGCGCACAACTGAGATACTTTTCTCCTTAACTTAAGCAGATTCAATTTGAGATGGTACACAACTTGTATCACACCCCTTTTTTCAAATAACTCCGGTGACAATGGACCATGAACCAGACTGGTTCGTGAAATGCAATATTTATTTATTTTGAAATCCGAAAGAAAAAATACAATTTTTAATATGGGGCAGCAATCACCAATGGGGTGATAATTACAGTGAGGATGTAAGCAATACACTTGGTTTAACCTTCGAGTGGTACAAAACAAGAGGGAATAGGAGCACATTTTGATTTAGGAAAGATAGCACCCCAGTTAAGATTTCCCCCGGCAATGTTCCCTCAACCCACAAATAATTGAATTCGGAATGGATAGAAAGACACAGCAGGTAATTAGGAATAGGAGGCAGAAAATGGAATAGAAATCTGACCTTCCCTCCCCAAATAAGAGTGGAAAATGGATTTTAAACCCCCTGCAATGTTATGAAATGACACTCAGGAATGGACAAATAAAAAATGTATGTGCGGTTAAAACTCTAAGGTAAATACAATTTCTCACTAAAGCAACAATGCATATACCCTAACAATCACAAGCAATGGATTAGCAAGAGCATACAATTGAAAAACAAGTGGAAAGTTTAAAACAGATTGCAGCAAAATGACACGTGTAAAAGTTGCGTTTTACTGAATTCCTTTTTAAAATGTCAAAAAGGGTTTCTTTGGAAAACGAGTGCAATGCTCTGATTTGGAGTGCAGTGTTTGGGTTAGGGGATAGGTATAGATCACAGGGATATTATAGAAATGAAAATAGGTCTCTAGCTATGAAACCGGGTGAGTTATGCAAGATATAAAAAGGTGTGCTTTGAGCAAAATGAAGCCGTGAAATAGGAAATGAAATCATTTATGACAAGAACAGTTTTACTATAGACTAGAGTATTCAGACTAGACCACCAAAGATGGACACAGTAAGATCCAAGGTTGATTCGCGATTTCACCCCTGTCACCCCAGCGCCCAACCCTGGCGGAAACCAGTCCGATCACTTGAAATAGGACGAATGGCTTAGAAAAAATTGAAAAGAAATGGCGGTAGCACTTTAGAAAGTCACGGGCAGGTTGCACAGGTAATTCTAACAATGTTTAACTAGTTATCAGAATAAGGCTAAGATGGCTTAGAGAGTGGGATAAGAACAAATGCAAGAAAAGATAAGCTATGGATTTCTTTGGGGTGGGGATGATACTTACAGTCCACTTTTAGTTTGGGATTTATGACTGTCAATGGTTCTGGTCACTACACGGCAGCGCGCCTGGCAAAAGAAAGGAGCTGAGCCGTTCTGGTCATCGGTTGCCAAGGACAGTGGAGTGGCAATTTTGATTAATGGATACTAAAGTTCAGCTGGATGCAGTTAGAGGGAAGCAGTCAGTGGGCAGCAATCCAGGCTGGTTCAGGATGCTTCCCAAAAGAATACCACAGCTTTCCCCTTTTTAAAGGGAGATTAGTGGGTTTTCAGAATTGAGTCCTTGCTGGGATGGGATCAGTAATGCTTGGGTTTTGCAGTGGGCCCTGGAGTAGGCTCAGCAATGCTTTGGCCCCGTAGTTGGAATCTGGACTCAGCAGGATGAATGGAACAGGAATGCAGTGCAAAAACTTCAGGAAGAGTGTGTGTCTAGGGTCTTGTCAGGGACTCTTATTTATAATGCATAGTGACATCACCAAAGTATATGGATGGGCAGGTTTAATTAAGCACGCCTCTAAACTACTGGATTGGTCAGATGTGCTTTTTCCTGCCTCGCTCTGAGCTGGTTGGATTTCAAGAGAATAATGTCAGATTTATGATGTAAGTTTACAATGTTCAAAAACCTCCCAGAGTTATTTTAACCAAAACCCGCTTTTGCCACAAACGGTACCTTTATACAAATGAAATCTCTTAGCGAATTTTATACAAAGGTTACATATTTTATGCAGAGCATAGCACTCCAACTCTGCAATCCTTGAGAAATTGTTTTGCCCTTTTAATACATTTTGGTAATTTTGAGTATGAACGATTCAGCCTGAAATTCCATAACTTTAGACACATGTGTGGATTAACATAAGGGATGTAAGTATAACAATTTGCATTGGCAACATGTATGCTTTTCTTGTAATCCGCAATACTTTGCCATTTCAATTCCCAAGGAGTCCGTGATGTCGACCATGTCTTCAATGAAAGCTCATAAAATCAAATTAAAACATAACATTTTTGCATTTTTACAAAGTCTTGCTGCAGAGATAAAAGTCTTTAAAGTTTAATTATGAAATGGTCTCTGGAAGCAAATGGCAATCCTTTGTTTGTCACTGGATAATTTTTTCTTTCTTCAGCTGCCACCAACTATCATTTCCTGCAGAGGAAGGTGGGGGTTGCAGCTTGATTGAAGGTTTATTGCCCCTTTCCCACGTACCACTTCCTTGTCCTGGCAGGTTCATTGTCAGTGGGTTCAGCCTAGACTAGATTCTTTCCAACCTAATAATTATCACTGGGGTGTAAGTATCTGCTTAGAGATGCCCTTCTGTTGGTAGCATCCCCTCAAGCAGAAACCTATTTTTCTATTGAAAATTGCAAAATCCAGCCAATATAGTATAACAGTTTTACTTTCTTATATTTGGTCCTGAATTAAAGAAGCCAGTTGAATAAAATAACCCATGTGTGTATTTTCCCCAGCAACAAACCCCTTCACATTGCTATATAATAGCAGGCTTTCATTCAATAGTTTACTTTTAAAACAGGCCTTTCTCTCCTTGAGTTTGCAAAGCCCATTTTACATGTGTGGTGAAAAGCTGGCATGTCTTTATTGTAAATTCGGCTTTGCATCTCCCTCTGGATTCCCACACTGGCTCGCAGATATAGTTATTTCTTGTATGCAGGAGTTTTCTTTTGAAGCACACATGCCTTGAATAGACGTGGCTCAGGTAGCTGGAGTTTCTTTTGAACTACTGAGCTTTGATACATTGTGAAGAAAATGAACGTGTTTTCCCGTGCAGGTAAAAGTGGAGCTCCTTGTTGATTTTTCTCAGAGTTGCTTTGACAGGGCCTGTCATTCAGGAATCATGCTTGCTTTTGCTGAAGCACAATGAGATATGAATATGCATGACAGCACCTTAGTATTCACAGTGGTTTAAAAAAGGACAGATGGAAATAGCGTCAGCAGCATTATTTAAAATGTGAAAAAGTTTCCTTTTTAATGGGGATTTTGGGCTTTCAGCAGAGCAGTGCTGCCTTTTCACTTTATTCCATTTGTATGTGTCATGCCTGCGCCATGGGCGCATCCATTTACGCTCAATATGGACTATTTGTTTATCATTTATTTGCAACAGACTCTTGGATCCATCTATATTTACTTTGGGAACTTTATTATTTTTCCCACAAACTACGTATACCACAATGCACCTGGCTACAAGCATTGATTCCTGGCTGTTCCTATGGGTTATCAAAGGAACTACACCCCCCAGAAGCCCAAGGGACTTGCCCTGCTTCCACCAGCCCAGGAACAGAAAGGGAGGTGGCCGATTGCCTGCAGGTGTGCTTAGCCAGGTGCAACCAATTAGCCTGCCTCTGTGCTGGGCTAGGCAGTATAAAGGCTGCTGCCTGCAGTGGCTCAGCCTCTTGCATCTGAGAGTCCTTCCTCCACCTTTCGCGTCTTCCTACGGATCCTGTATGCTGTTTACCTTCACTCCTACTTGGACCCTGCCTTGTTGCTTGCTACACCCTGCTGCCTACAGCCCTAGCCTTCTGGGCTCCCTGCCTCAGTCCAGCTCCTCTGGGCTTCCTGCCTTGCAGCCTGTTACACTTCGCTGCCTACAGCCATAGCCTTCTGGGCTCCCTGCCTCAGTCCAGCTCCTCTGGGCTTCCTGCCTTGCAGCCTGTTACACTTTGCTGCCCTCCAGCCTCCGCCCTTGCCCTGCCGGGCTCTCCACATTGCAGCCGATCACGCTCTGCTGCCTTCCAGCCTCCACCCTTGCCCTGCCGGGCTCTCCACATTGCAGCCGATCACGCTCTGCTGCCTTCCAGCCTCCGCCCTTGCCCTGCCGGGCTCTCGACATTGCAGCCGATCACGCTCTGCTGCCTTCCAGCCTTCAGCCCTTGTCTTCTGGGCTCCCTGCACTGCAGCCTGCCTCACTCCGGCTGCCTTAGCCCTTGTCCTCTGGGCTCCCTGCTCTACAGCCTACCTCACTCTGACTACCTACAGCCCTTGTCCTCTGGGCCTTCCTACTTTGCAGCTTATCACGCTCCGCTGCCTACTACCTACCTTTTCGGCTGGGTGCTCGGCCTAGCAGCCCTCTACAGTCCTCTGCTACCTTCTACGTTCAGCGGCCCTGTCCCTCAGGGTTCACTCCTTACTGCCCGGCCCTTTTGGGATCCTTGCCGTGCAGTCTGCTTTACTCTGCTGCCCTAAGCCCTTTTCCTCTGGGCTTTCTACCTTACAGTCCTACTCCTGTGGGCTTACTCATTGCTTTCCTGCTCCTCTGAGCTCTCAACCTTGTTCCTTACTGTCCTCTGCAATCCTGTCCTGTTACACGACTTTCCCTTCATTTCCTTCTGCTAGTTTGCTATCCACCTTCTTTCCTGGATTTGTCTGTAGTATCTTCTCTTGTACTGTTTGTAGACCCTTTTGTACAGAGCTTGTCTGTTGGTTCCCATCAGTCAACCTCAGCCCCTTCCCTTGTCTCGTTTCTACATTACAGACACCCATAGCTGCTGTTCCAAGTCATGAGCAAACAGCGTGGGCCTCTGTTATAGCAAACTGTGCAGAAGGCTAGAGTATTTCAAAGGTTCGTGGAATACTCTTTTCCTATATCTGCATACACCCCAAGAGGGTATTCATTCTGTATCTTTTCCCTTGCTACTCTTGCCTACTCTTCGTTCTCTTTCCTTTCCGCTGTGTGTGTTCTTATCTGTCCACTTTATTTGGCACAACCACCCAAACCCTTTCTGGGTGTCCTGTGCCACTCTTAATAGAGTGCCATCCTTGACAGAATGCAAGAGCCAAAAATTTCTTGTTCCATAGACCGGAAAGGCACACACAGACCAAAGATGCTTTCCTTTCGGGTTAAGAAACCTATGCATAAACCTATGGTTTCCCTAAAGACAGCAAACAAGAACCTTAATCTAAAGGACAGTCTCGCCTTAGTAAATCAAGATTTACAAGCACGGTACTATACTCACTGGCTAGCTGACCCTTCTTCCATGTACAATTATTATGACATTTGCGACTATGACCGCAGTCCTTATCTGTTGCAGAGCTACAGCAAGATAATGAATTCTTACAGATCTTGTTAAACCAAACAGTGAAAAACACTCCTGCATTTTCTGACAAGCCTTCTAACACCGCAACAGACAAGGATATAGCACTCATTGTGGGAGACTCTAACCCAGAATACGCTGTTGCCAGAGTGATATGCGCAAGATCAGCTTGGCAAGCTCCCCAGAATGCTGGAAACCTTTATTTGACAGGACAAGGCAGTCATTATCCTGAGGTTTGTGCATCTGGTCCTGGGTACAAAAGACCTATACTAACCATTGGTTATCTTAATGCTTCCACAGTATATACTAACCACAATAACCCTAAGGTCAGTCTTCCCATTGCTACAACCGAATTTTCTGCCACACCAGCTTCTGAAGCTTTAGATCAAGCTAATGATACTTACCTGCTACACGAACAACTCCTACGCCTTAAAAGAAAGACCGAAGACCTCTATGATGACTTTGTTTATTTGCATTATAAGAATCTTATGAAGGGACACAAGTCACCAGACCATCTGACACTATGTCCAACACCTGACATCTTATCTTTAGAGATCAACATGATAAGGCCTGGAATTGCCACGCAGAAAAGTATACAGACTTATACCAAGCAGATGGAAGACCTAAATATAGCATATGTATCCCTTCTAAAGACTGACACAGCTCTTTCACCTTCCAGCCACAGAAACTCAGGTTGTTGTACTGACAGAAAAGAATTAACTCCTCTGGTGGGTCAAATCACTCACACAGCCATTACACCACAAAACAAGGGTGGTCTTCTGATTGGAAATCCCTCTGAGTCAAAGGATGGTTCCGCCCTCACCCTTGCCTATTGTCCAGTACTCACACTTACAACCTCTTCTGAAATGACAACGGCAGCTGAAGAGACTGGCGCAATTCACACCGAGCATGCTGAGTTGGCAAGCAGGGCTTGCCAAAGTGTGGCTGTGCTATCAGATAACACTCTTGAGCAATCAACATCTTCAGTTTCTTCGATACCACCTGAATCACCAGTGGTTGTGGTACCTGATCTACCAGTAGTTGCAACCCCTGAACTGTCTGTAGCTGCTACAGCACCCGAATTTCCAACTGCAATTCATGATCTTCCTGCTGCTGTGGTTCCTAAACTCCCTGCCACATTTGAGACTCCTCAAGTCCCTGCTGCAAATCTTGAAGTTGCTATAGCTACTGTGATTCCTGAAGCTACCGCTAATTCTGATGCACCCGATGCCCAGATTTCTACTTCCTTTGCAGCTGTGCTCGCTGCAGCAGAATCCTCTGCTACACAACCTGATCCCTCAGCACCTTCTCTTCCTGATCCTACATCCGCCATGCTAACTGTTGCAAAGTTAGCGAAGGGTTTCCCTGTTAAGACTACTGCTCCAGTTGTTCCTGCTGGTGTATCTGTAGCACTAAGACTGTCAGACTCTACTCTACCAGTCTCAGGTGCGTTCCAAGCCGCTGGTTCTCTCATGACACCCACACACCCACTTGCTACAGCCTTGATACTCTCTACAGCCATTCAAGATCTCACTGCTGCTGTAACCTCTGAACTGTCTACTAATCATGGGAAAACCGGCACTGTGACTCCTGAACTCTCTGCGGCTAACCCTAACGTTGTCATTGCTGCCCCGGATGTCTTGGAAAACCTTCCTAAAGCTACCAACTCTGCTGTACCTATGGCTCCACTTTCCAGCACCATACGGTTGCCCGTCAAAGCAAAATCTATCAGGGAGCCTGCAGCAGTTTTTCGCAGTTCCTCTCTTCATGCACACACAGTTGGGGTCTGTGTTCCAAAGACTTCGTCTATTCTGATTTCTACATCAAAAGTTCAGAACATTGGTACTATCTCCGTCGTTCAAGACTCTCACCTTGCAACCCGTTTCTGGTGCTTCATGATGTGCCTTTTTGGATTAAGACTCTTGTACGGTGTGACAGACATTCTTCCTATAGGTTGGTCTTCAGGGAGCCCGGAGAGGGGCCTGGAGAGGGGCATACTGTCATGCCTGCGCCATGGGCGCATCCATTTACGCTCAATATGGACTATTTGTTTATCATTTATTTGCAACAGACTCTTGGATCCATCTATATTTACTTTGGGAACTTTATTATTTTTCCCACAAACTACGTATACCACAATGCACCTGGCTACAAGCATCGATTCCTGGCTGTTCCTATGGGTTATCAAAGGAACTACACCCCCCAGAAGCCCAAGGGACTTGCCCTGCTTCCACCAGCCCAGGAACAGAAAGGGAGGTGGCCGATTGCCTGCAGGTGTGCTTAGCCAGGTGCAACCAATTAGCCTGCCTCTGTGCTGGGCTAGGCAGTATAAAGGCTGCTGCCTGCAGTGGCTCAGCCTCTTGCATCTGAGAGTCCTTCCTCCACCTTTCGCGTCTTCCTACGGATCCTGTATGCTGTTTACCTTCACTCATACTTGGACCCTGCCTTGTTGCTTGCTACACCCTGCTGCCTACAGCCCTAGCCTTCTGGGCTCCCTGCCTCAGTCCAGCTCCTCTGGGCTTCCTGCCTTGCAGCCTGTTACATTTCGCTGCCTACAGCCATAGCCTTCTGGGCTCCCTGCCTCAGTCCAGCTCCTCTGGGCTTCCTGCCTTGCAGCCTGTTACACTTTGCTGCCCTCCAGCCTCCGCCCTTGCCCTGCCGGGCTCTCCACATTGCAGCCGATCACGCTCTGCTGCCTTCCAGCCTCCGCCCTTGCCCTGCCGGGCTCTCCACATTGCAGCCGATCACGCTCTGCTGCCTTCCAGCCTCCACCCTTGCCCTGCCGGGCTCTCCACATTGCAGCCGATCACGCTCTGCTGCCTTCCAGCCTCCGCCCTTGCCCTGCGGGCTCTCCACATTGCAGCCGATCACGCTCTGCTGCCTTCCAGCCTTCAGCCCCTGTCTTCTGGGCTCCCTGCTCTGCAGCCTGCCTCACTCTGGCTGCCTTAGCCCTTGTCCTCTGGGCTCCCTGCTCTACAGCCTACCTCACTCTGACTACCTACAGCCCTTGTCCTCTGGGCCTTCCTACTTTGCAGCTTATCACGCTCCGCTGCCTACTACCTACCTTTTCCGCTGGGTGCTCGGCCTAGCAGCCCTCTACAGTCCTCTGCTACCTTCTACGTTCAGCGGCCCTGTCCCTCAAGGTTCACTCCTTACTGCCCGGCCCTTTTGGGATCCTTGCCGTGCAGTCTGCTTTACTCTGCTGCCCTAAGCCCTTTTCCTCTGGGCTTTCTACCTTACAGTCCTACTCCTGTGGGCTTACTCATTGCTTTCCTGCTCCTCTGAGCTCTCAACCTTGTTCCTTACTGTCCTCTGCAATCCTATCCTGTTACACGACTTTCCCTTCATTTCCTTCTGCTAGTTTGCTATCACCTTCTTTCCTGGATTTGTCTGTAGTATCTTCTCTTGTACTGTTTGTAGACCCTTTTGTACTTAGCTTGTCTGTTGGTTCCCATCAGTCAACCTCTGCCCCTTCCCTTGTCTCGTTTCTACATTACAGACACCCATAGCTGCTGTTCCAAGTCATGAGCAAACAGCGTGGGCCTCTGTTATAGCAAACTGTGCAGAAGGCTAGAGTATTTCCAAGGTTCGTGGAATACTCTTTTCCTATATCTGCATACACCCCAAGAGGGTATTCATTCTGTATCTTTTCCCTTGCTACTCTTGCCTACTCTTCGTTCTCTTTCCTTTCCACTGTGTGTGTTCTTATCTGTCCACTTTATTTGGCACAACCACCTAAACCAATTCTGGGTGTCCTGTGCCACTCTTAATAGAGTGCCATCCTTGACAGTATGTGTCAGACCACACCGGCATGCTCCCTCAGTGTGTCAATGTAGCCCACAGATTCCACGCAACTCTGAGATCCTTGCCGAGGGAGAGTAGGGCAAGGTGGGCTTCATCCGTCAGGAGTCCTTCTTCCATCAGAGAGCAGAACGCCCCGATCCTCTCGCTGTCTCTCGTTGGAGCGTGGAACGACACCCCCAGCTTTCTTTTGGATCTTCCTTTATGGTGTTGAGCGAGACCCCCAGAGATCCTTGGGTTTCTCCTTTCCAGGTCTCCGAGGAGGTCCTCCTTGGTAGTGAAGGTGTAACCAGTACACATTTCTGAAAGAGAACACAAACCAGTTTCTACCATTTCCCACTAACTGCCCTCCAATTGGGTTGACAGCAGTGGGATACACAGGCGTTCAATGATGACAATTGATAATGAAGAAAAATACTCCCTGTTACTTATTTATACCCAAAACTCTATCTGTTCCCTTCAGGTTCTTATTTTTCTTATTCTCATGTTTCAGATGTCTCCTCTATTTGATTCTCTCTTGGCTTCTCAATTTTTTGCAAAGTGTGCCTAGGGTGACAACTCTTTACTTGATTAATATGGACCCATTTCTGTTCTGTCAATTCTCCTTTGGTGATTCGGATTCTGTAGGCGAACTTTTATCTACAATTTCAAAGGACAGCGCCAACTGGGCAAAAATTTGCACTCTTTGGTTCCTTTGGAAATTATACAAGTAGACCATGTCTCCTACTTGTTATTCCTTTTTGGTTGTTTTTAAATCATATTGAGTCTTTATCCCCTCTGCAGATCTTTCTAGATTCCGCTTAGCGTACGCAAAAGCATGTTGAAGGAATTTTCTTAGATTATCAACATACTCATGAGTTGTGGAGGCGTTTATCGGTGTCTGCTCTTGTGTTCTATAGAGCAGATGCTGAGGTAATGCCATCCTTCATCCAGTCATCAACTGAAATGGAGCATCTTAGTTGTCGAAGAAGGTGCAGATCTGATGGCCATCAGGACAAACAGTAATCAGATGTCCCAACTTGGCCCAGAGTCTGCCACAAACTTTTTTAGAATGCTCACAATGGTTTTATTGAACCTCTCAGCTCCACCACTAGAGGACACCGGAATGCAATGTGAAGTTTCTTTTTTACCCCAAGTATCTCCCACATCTTTGTCATCACTTCGCTGGTTAAGTGACTACCTCGGTCTGACTCAATCCTTTGGGATAGGCCAAAAACGTGAGAAGATGTGGTTGATCATCAGGGCAGCTGCTGTTTCTGCTTTGCAATTTGGGGCTGGGAGACATTCCACCCATTTGGTAAACAAGCACATTAGGGTTAACATGTACTTGTTCCCCCTAGAGGAGCGAATCATGGGCCCAATGAAATCTACTTGCAAATCTGACCAAGACAGTGTCATCTTCCTCTTCTGGAGGGGAGCTCGGTGTGTAAGTGATGTTGGCTGAAATCGTGCACACACAAGACACCCCTTCCAGCATTGGTCGAGGTCCTGCCCCATTTGTGGCCAGTGTCAACCTCTCGTAAGATTTCTACAGTAGTATGAAACCCCCGATGACCGTCTGTGGCCACATCATGGGCGTGACTTTGCATCAGGCTTTGGAATGAGTTAGGGACCACCCACTGGTCAAAGCCAGATATGGATCTCCTTACCAACAAACCGTCTTTGATTCAGAACATTTATCCTTCAGGGGAAAGTTCTCAGGGTCCTCAATGTGTTGATAAAATGTACAAATATTCCGATCCCCTTTTTGTGCCGTGATTAAATCAGCATCTGGGGTCTCCTTCTCCACTGGGAAGCTGAGAGTTCATTGTGAGACTTGGATTTCCCCCAACAGGGACTCAATCTCGAGGAGATCCCCCTGGATGGCTCCGATTTTGGCCAGCTGATCAACCAGGTTGTTTCCAGTTTTGTCTGGTCCCTGTTTTCTAGAATGACCCTTGATCTTCTTCCAATAGATGGTCATCCGACTAAAGGTGACCAGATCATCAATATTTTGGATTAGTTTGCCATGTATGAGAGGTTTATTATTAGCACATAGCATGCCTCTGGTTTTCCGATTAACCAGGTGCTCCATAATCTGAATCGGTGATTATGACCAGTTTGTGGAGTTGGTATTGGACGGCAGTGAGGATGGCCTGATGAACCACCACCAATTCTACTACGGGGACTGATATTGTACCCAGCAGAGGGTTCCGTGGCATCAATCACCCAGGTGTTCCCAATGCCGGCCACCAGTTCCTTCTCCCCGTTGTTATCAACATGGTAGGAGCACCCATCCACATAAACTGTGGGCATTCCCTCGCACTTGTCTTCTTCATAGACTTTGTGCGGGGAATTCATGTACGCCTCCATATTGTCCTGGGTGTTAAGACTTTCGTCCTTGAGACAGTTTTCTCAGACACAATCATGCAAGTCAGCCAGACCTTGAGTGAGGGGACTCTTCTTGTTTTGGCCATGTCTGACCTCCACAGGAAATCCTTGCATTGACAGAATTCAGGAAGTAATTTTGGAATTACTCACATTTCCGGCCCACTTTCTGTCACTTTGGAGGTATTGCAAAGGCTGGTGTAGAGCCTCCGCTATGATGTGTTCCCCCTGGATGAGCGGGTGGTCATTGTTCGATGCCCACACCGTTGCCAGGAGTGCCTTCTCACAATCGTTAAATTTTTCCTCCACAGAGGATAAAGTCGTGCTTGCACAGGAGATGACTTTATTGACCTTGTCATGCTTTTGTTATAATACTGCTGTCAAGCATGTATTCGAAAACCCTGTCTCCAAGAACAAACTCCTTGTTTTTGACAGGGTAAGGTAGACAAGGTGCTTGTGAGAGGCTTCTTTTGAGTTGTTTTACTGCCTCGGCTTGTTCTGGACCCCACTCCCACTTGACCCCCCCTCAACAGATGGATCAGGGGTCTTGTGATCTCTGCGTAATCCTCGACGAACATCCTACTGTAATTAGTCATCCAAGGAGGCTTCTTAGCTCACGCAGAGTTGTGGGGTCTTTCAGTTTTAGGAGTGCTTCCACTTTCTTCTCCTGGGGACAGAGACCCTCAGGAGTTATTTCATGCCCCAAGAAGTTGACACAGGTTCTGCACCACTGCACCTTTTGAAAGGACAGTTTTGCTCCGGCAATCCTCAACTATGTCAGAACATAATGGATTTCGGCTTTGTGTTCCTCCACAGTTGAGCTTTTTATCAGGACATCATCCACATAGGCCATGTTACCCCTATCAACCAAGTCAGTCATTGCCTTCTGTAGGAAGATGTTGAATTTGTTGCCAGAGTTGATGTATTGAAAGGGTTTCTGGGTCCACGTGTACTGCTGCCCCCCGAAGGTAAAGGCCAGCTTGTATTGGTCCTCTCTACTGACAGGCACAGTCCAGTACCCATTGGTCAGGTCAATGACAGTGTATACCTTTGACACCTGAATCTGGGTCAGCCCCTGGTCAATGTAGGGGAGAGGCCATCGGGATATGTGGACCCGTTTATTCAGCTCCCTCAGGTCAGCACAGAGTCTCCACTGGCCGTTCGGTTTTAAAATCCCCAGCACCAGATTATTAAAGGTGCTATGGACTGGACAAATTATACCAACGGACTCAAGGTTGTGATGATTTCTGTGAGGGACGCCATGGATGCGAGAGGCAAGAGATATTGCTTCACAAACACTGTATTCATTCCAGGGTCCGTGGGAATTGTTGCTGTATGGATTTCAGTGCGACCAGAGTCATACGAGTCCACCGTAAAGAGATCTTGAAAATCTAAGAAAACCTGTTTCAACTTTTGCTTTTGCTCCGGAGTCTCACAGGCATCAGCTAGGTTGACCTGCTCTTCAACCATTTGCCTGAAGCCTGGAAAGACTTCCGGTTTTGCTCTCAGCGGCCTCCTCCAGCTTGGTGGAGAGGTCCCTGGTTAAAGTATTGACCTGGACAGAGGGTTTTGGGTAGGAGAGGCTGTCATTGTGGACCTGGAAGATCACCCCATCCTGCCTAATATCACAGGTCACCTCTTCCTCACCATAAGGGCAGGCAGAGTACACCAGGAAATTCCCCCCTTGCCGGGAAAAGATCCTGTCTGGTGGTAAATCATTGTTACTATCATTGTCAAAACAGTCATTGGGGATTGGTCCTTTCAGTTCATTTCCTAGATCCATGGAAAAATGTTGGTCATCAACCGCCATTCCAATAATGGTGCCTGCGCCCAGAGTGATAATCCTAGGGTCACTGTTATCCATCAATATTGGAATGTTGTTGTGTTCTACATTGACTAATGGTGTTGGGTTTAACCCCAACCCCTGCTGTTGGAGATGGGCATTGAGGTGTACATATGCGTCATGATTTTGCAGTTTCTGTCCTCTTTTAATTTTTAATTCAAGTGGGAATAGTCGTGTCCGTCCTGGGATGGTGACCTCCTCTCCAATTTGAGCTTCAACTGCATACGGCAGCAATTGGGCTGACCGAAATGCTTTTTCTGAATCATCAAAGTCCATGGGATTACACCTTAGTCGGGACCAGACTTTGGAATTAATCAGGTCCAAATTAATGGCAAAACTGTTGAGAATGTCACTGCCTAAATAGATTGCAGCAGGGACGTCTCAATTATGTACTATGCTTTTGTTTCCTATAGAAATTTTGCCAGGAGATGTTTGGAATATTGGGAGTTTCCAGGCCCATTTCCTACTTATCGATCAATTTAAATGTGGGAATGGCCGGGTCTTTTGGGAGCTGCCTGAACGTGTCTTCACTGATGAAACTCTTACTATTGTTCACGCAAACTCGGGCCAGAACAGACTCCTTCCCCTCATTTAACTGAATAGGGATGAACAACTATTCTCTAATTTTCTGAATATCAGCTAAACTTTGAGCTGGTTTCTCATCACTTTTGGCTATAGAATTGGAATTTTCAGATTGTGGATTAGTATACAATTTCAAGGTATTTCCTTCCAGTGTGGAATGCCACTTGAAACTGGAAGGAAGGTTGATTGTCAGGAATGGAGAGGAGTTCCCATCACCAGTTTGTTGTCCTACAGCAATTACTGTCACGTCAGGTATTTGATTGTTCTGGAAATGAAACTCAATATCATCAGGTTTTTGTTCAACCATATGGCATGTGCCATTTAAACTAACATGGTTGACACTCTGTTTCAATTTTATTGGCCTGTTAGTCTGAGTCCAGGGGACCTTGTTCACACAGTCTATTAGGGGGGACAACCTACACAGGATGTAATTCCCTAGTAGACAGGGTGTGCCCTCTGGAGTCACGACTATGACCGGGTGTTTAACTTTGTGTTGCCCAATTTTTATTTCCAAATCCAAAGTCCCCTCAAAAGGAATTTCATTCCCATCTAAATTCTGAAGTTGTCCAGGAAGAGGGGTGAGAGGAATCTGGTATCTCTCCCCGCTTCCTGAATTTAGCTGTTCAAAGGCCCTTTTTGACAGAAGAATGGCTTGGGATACAGTGTCCATCAGCGCCAGAAATGTACTTTGCCCTTGCACTTGGACCGGGGCATAAAATCTACCCTCTTTCTCCTCCAATGGGAAAAGGTAATGTGCATTTTGGGCAAGCTGGGTGGTCAATTTCCTGATTTTTGACTCCGACACAGGGCGGTTTGGGCATAATTCTGTGTTGGAGTTTGGGGATCTGAAAGAACATTTTTACATTCTACTATTTGGGGAGTTTCGGCTCCCCTTTTTCTGATTCTCAGCTGCCCTCCTCCCCCTTTTTGGAGGCAGTCAACAGAATTGGTTTGTGAAGTTTGGGATCCCTCTGTTACTATTGGGTTTCCTAGAGGCTCATTCTAAGGTTCAAGGATGGGCGATTCTGACTCAGTCCCCACATCCACCCAGTCTTCATTTAAATCTCTTGGGACCCATTTTTCTTTGGGAGGAGTTCCCCCATCCCTGAAGGAGAATATCTGTTTCCCAGAATACTCTGAGCATTCTTCCCCTTCAAATTGGAGGACACTAACTTCCTCTACAAAATGGGCCTTTTTAAGTTCTTTATTTCTCCTACCCACCCTCTCTTGCTTGGGTTGCAGATTATCGGGGGCAGGGGATTTTGGTTCTGGTTCCTGGGTGTCAAGGGGCCATTCACGAGTGAGGAAGGAAGCTCTCTCTAGGGCTTTACACCTCTCTTCCCCCCGTGCCCCCTCCTTTGGAAATGGTAGTTGTCAGGGTTCTCTCCCCGTCATTGTTCTGGGGTACCAGACCCTTGGTTTGTGGGGTTCTGAGCCACCATGTTTATCTGAGGGTTCTGTTGAGAACTCAACATGCGACCCAGATCCGGGGTAAGATTCAGGACCTGGCGCTCCAGTTAGGACACCCGTTCCGGCTGATACAGGGGTCTTTGTTCAAATCTAGGTGGATCACGGGAAGGGTAACTATACCTTCTCCCGTAGTAATCTGGATATGTTGAATTCTGGTAACCCTCCACCCTTGGCCTCCCCTCTCCTGGATTGGGTTGTCTGGGTTCCTGAAATCGGGGAATGAAAGGAGGGTTGTCCTGCAGGTTGGGGTTTTGTGAGTATCAGGGGAAGAAACTAAACCCAGCATTTGGGGGATTAATGCCCTCCTGGGGGAAGTTAGGAGGAAAGTTTCCCGGGGAGGTAGTTACCTGATTGGACCCCTCCCTGAGAGCTGGGGAGTCCATACATACCCCAAGATTGGTTGAGTGCCCTTGTATCGGGGACTGATATAATATGGGGAGTTAGGGGTCCCATTAGTGGGATTACCTCCCTGACTGCAACCTGTTTGTGACTGGCCTGACGGCCTTCTGGGTCTCTGATGTTGCTGATTTTGGGTAGGTACATTTTTAGGCTCACCCATCTCTAGGTCTAAAATGGGGGCAACCTTCACCTCCGCCACCTAAGCAGCAGCAGGGTTGTTGGCTGGTTTGGGATTCTTGGTCACATTTATTTTTCTGCAGGTTTTTGGACCTCATAAATGCAGGTTGCCTGCTCTATGACCCAGTCCAGAGATCATTTGTCATGGAAATTCCTCATCAGCTGGGTCATGATATGGTTGAAGTGCATGAAAGAAGGTAGTTACAAACTCCCTGTTATCCGTGCACACCCTCCTAGTGGTTTCTGCAAAGGTGCATTTGAGCTCCTGCACAAATTCTCGTGGGGCCTGATCTTCCCCGCACTGCAGATTGTAGGCCACTTTGCAAGCCACTTGGGGGTTTCTGTGGGCGTAAAAGTGTTTTAAGTTGGCCGCCCTGTATGTGGACCATCTTGAATGGTTCTGGTCCTCCAGTCCAGCAAAGAAGCTGGAGTATTCAGGGGAGAAGGACCTTTTTACATACTCTATGCAGATGTGGTTGTCTTTCGGATGAAAAGTGTCCATCATTTGCTCATAGAGATCCACGTGTTCCCAAACAGAATATTTTGTGTTTTTATGGTATGGGTTTATGCCACTCCTTAATCTGCCTAATGGGGTCTTTTGTCATAACTTTCTTGAGTTTATTTGCCTTCTTTGGCTTAGTCACCCAAGTCCACTCGCCCTCTGACTCAGAGGCGCTACTACTTGAGGTCCCCTCATGATCATCTAGGCACTCCCTGATTCTGTGAGCTTGAGAGGGGATCGCAGAATGGAGTGGCCTAGTTTCTCTATTCCTGTGGTGCTCAGGAGAGTAGTCTTCTGACTCTTTCCTGCTCCCAGGGTTGGCAGAGTATCCCCCCCACTGCCCTAATTGGGTAGAGGTCATCAGGATGCTCTTTTTTGGCCTCATTTCATTTAGTTTTTCATCAAATTGAGCCAACTGGTCCCTTGGAAAGTAATATTTCTGTGGATCTAATTCACTGACTCTCCCCTCATCGGAGACTTCCTTGTCAGAGACATCAGCCTTAATGTTTGGGTATCTATACAGGGACACCCATATCCATCACTTTTTGGGGGGCGCTGACCTGTCAGTTCCATCATGCTTGGTCTATAAAATTCTAATGGCCTCATGTTTTAAGGGCTCATGTTAACCAGCAGCCATGAAGTCATCAGTGTACAAAGTGTTAAATGGGTTTGAGTCCCATAGTACAGAGGTCCTTATCCTATGATCAGGGTTTGCCCTGTACCTCTCTACCTGTTCAGGGTCCCTCCAGTTAGGATTAAGTCTAGCACCCTCTTTCTCCAACCTTGCTAGTTTCTCCTTCTCAGCCCCTACCGCTTGATAATAAGCAAAGATCTTAGCCTTTTGCTCAGCTTGGAAGGCTTTACTGGACTCTATGACCCGCTCCTGCGCTGCCACTTGTTTGTGGAGCTCATCATTCTTTTCACAGAGGGACTCGTTGTCTCTCTGCGCTTCCTGTATGGTTTGAGAAAAATGAGACCATTTCTGTTGCAGGAGACTCACCTCCTGAGTTTGTGCATCTTTGGTTTGGGTGTTCTCTTCCAGAGCACCTTCTACCTGTCTGGCATGCTCCAGTAGAATCCCATACTCTGTTTTGAGTTCATTTAGTTTCTGGAGGGCTAACTCACTTCCCTGTAACTCTGTTTTAACTTGCTTATTTCCTGGCCTAGGTTTTCTTTCTCCTGACTTAGGGTGCCCCTCTGTTCAGCCAGGTCACCCCTTTGTTTCTTGATAGTATTGACTTTCTGGTGCTCTTGGTCAAATTCTACTTGAGAGTGGAGGACTCTCATAATTAATTTATTATTTTTCTCTTTCAATGTCTCTATCTGATCTTGTAGGGTAACTATCTGCTCTGCGCAGGCTCTATTAAAATGTCTTTGTTAATTTAACTTCTGCTGACTCTCAGAGTCAACCTTTTCCTTACACTCCTCTTTCAATTGCCTCTAATTGGGTCTCTTGATCTGCATTATTCTGCTGCTGGAGAGCCAAATCTTCTTTTAATTTTATGACATAATTTCAAGATTCTACCTCCAATCCTTGGCTGTTCTGTAAAGTTTGTTCTGCTACATTCAGATGAGTCTGAATTTTATTTAATAGTTCAACTTGATTCTGTGCAAGAGTCGTGTTATCCTCATGCCTTTCCTCCACCACACCCATGTGGAGATACATGTAGGCCGTGATTATGGCAATTGTGATTTGCTCCTATTTTATTTTTGGGGTCATATATAATTCACTCAAAGCTTGGTGTAATAGGCCACCGTCCTGTCACATGTCCAGGTTCATGGCGGTGACCTGTTGTGTTATTTCTTGTAGCCAGACTTTTTCACCCTGTTCTGGCCACTCACCTCTGACATATAGCTTGTGCAGAAGGTGCTCCCTAGCAATATTGATTTCTACTACGATCATTTTGGACATGTTCTTTCTATTTATGTATTTATTTATGTAAGGGTAACCTGTATTCTATTGCTTTTCTGTCTGTTTTTGGGTAGATTTTAGTTTTAGTTTTCCAGACACAGAGCTGGTATTTAGAATATTTGTTTGTGGGGGCGCTTGTACAGTGTAACACAGTATTCCAACCACAAAGTATCACTACATTGCAGGTTAGTCTGCTTTGTTAGACTGTCACGGGTGGCAACCAAACTCAATCCCCGGCACAAGCTCCCAAATTTGTTAAGGATTTCAATCAGGCAACACACACTTTGGTCTCGGCCTAGTGTGTAGCTGTGACAAATCTGATGTAAAGGAAACAGCAGAGATGCAATCAGACAAGGGCTCTGGCAATATCAGGTCAAACAGGGCAACAAAGGGTTAAGGTTGCTTGCCAGCTAGAGAGAAAGACTGACAGGTTATTTGACCAATCCCTGAAAGAGTTACGGTTGTTGACGGTCCTTTGTTGATGTTTATCTCGTTGCTAGGAGGCGGAGGAGGAAGAGTCCGGAGAAGACCGTTTGATGTGGGCGTATTGATGGAAGCGAAGAGTGAGGAGTAAAACGACATCATTGAGGGAGTTTGGCCGTTGCGCTTTTTGAGGAAGCTTGTCCTGTGAGAACAACAAAGGCGAACGTTGTCGACGTGTATGTATCCGGAGTGGCAGCGCCGTTGCGCTCAGCCGGACATCGGAAGAGAAGAGGTGACCGTTGTTGCCTTGTGAGTTTAATGAGGAGCTGGCGCCGTTGCGCTCCATGACGAGCGTCACAGCGGGACCCGGTTAGCCGCTGAACAACGCCTGCAACGTGTTACCGAGTGAACAGGAAGGTAGGGGCAGGGTTTTCTCTGAACTGTTCAGAAACGGAGTAAAAAGTGCTCTGAGCTAAAGACTGTTAAGGGTGTAAGACCCGCACTTAAGGGAGTGTATGGCCGAAGTGAAATTTGAGGCTGAAACCGAGGGATGGAACAAAATGTATATTTAAAGGATGTCACATTTAACAGGGAAAAGTTGAATTACGTTCTCTGAACATTTAATAACATGCAATCAGAGGCAAGTAATGCTGATGCTCCACAACAGAATATCTTGTTCAAGATTAGAGAAAATCCCAGAAAGCTGCAGGAGAGGGCTAACTACTCTAGAGACAAATGAATGAACGTTTGTGACAAACTAACAGAGTGGAAACAATATCTTTATTAAAGAAAGGATAGAGAAGAACTGAGGTTGAGAGGAATTTCAGAATAAGAAGAAAAGAGAAAAAAAACAAAGAACAATATAAACAATTTCAAGACTATAAAGAACTTACCTGTGGTTTTCCTGCAGCCATCAAAGAAAACCCTCTCCCTTGAACTTTCAAAGACAATCTAAAGACGTATCCTTTTCAGTATACCTAAAGAAAAGAAAAAAATGAGAAACAGTTAATAAAAGAATTGGGCTCTCTTTTAGTCCAAACAAACTACTTTCTGGCTAAGACTGTTTTGTCCTTCAAGTTCATTTAACTAAATTATTACTAATTTGGTGTCAGAAGTGGGATCGAGGAGAACACCATGGAGGAACTCATCAAAACATTGTGTGAGGGCCAACAACTTCTCCAACAGGCATTACAGATTCCAAATCAACAGGCACAAGCTGACAGACAAGATTTTCAACAGGCAATACAAGTACTTCAAGCCCAATTATTGGAAGCAACGTCAGTATGCAGGCATTCTCATGTACCAGCTTCAGTGCTACAAAAATATTCTATTGGAGAAGATCCTGCAAATTTTTTTGTCAATTTTGAGAGGGTCGCCAGGAATGCGCAATGGCCTAATGAAAGTTGGTGTCATTATATTGCACCGCTTATGACTGGCGAGATGCAGAGTGCATACCAGGCAGCCAATCCAATGGGCGAGACGACTTATTCGGATATGAAAAGAGTGGTCCTGGAACGCTTAGGCCATGATGAAGAGGCCTACAGATTGAAGTTTCGGGAAGTCAAATTACAGGCAGAGGAAACTCCACAACAACTTTTTTATCGGGTCAAGGAGTTAGGAGATAAGTGGTTACAGACAGCAAACACAACAATCCCAGAGATGACTGAAAAAATTGTTATGGAGCAATTCATTGAAGCTCTGCCTATTCCTATGTCCGCCAACATCATCGGCCCAGCTTGGTAGAGGCGGTAAACATAGCCTCTGCATATCAAAAGGCGGGTCAGAGCCGCTGAATGAACTATTTGTCAAATACTAAAACATCTACCAGCGTGAATAATCCCATACCCAAAAGTCTTGGAAATTCCCGATGGCCTAATTCGATGCTCAGGAAGACGGAGTGGGAATCGCCCAAATTACGACCTGTCAGTGAAAGTCCAACGGGAATACGACCACCAAGTATGATTCCAAAAGGGATGCAATGTTTCGAGTGTGGAGAATGGGGACACATGGCGAGGTTGTGTCCTAAAAGAGTCAAGATAGAACCGATGGACTTGGGGAATTTGGAGATTTCTAAAGAAGGAGCACTACAAGAACCAGCAATGGCCCCATGATCAAGATATACCTACACTTGCGAGGCAGAAGTTGATGGAAGACCTACAAGGGGCCTGGTAGATACCGGCAGCTTACATTTTGTAGTAAATACTGAACTAGTGGGAAATGTGGGAATGTCAAATAAAAGAATTCCTATAAGATGTGTTCATGGGGATGTGAGAACTTACCCTACCAAAGAAATAAATTTAAAGGTAGCTGGGGAGCAAATGAAGGTCAGGGCCGCTGTAATGCCGGTATTCCCAGAGCCACTCCTTATTGGATCCGATGTCCCGAACTTTGCCAAAATAGTGAAGGAAGTGGAAGCAAGGTGGTTACAAAACGCCCCATTTTCCCATTGTGACCTTCCCGTAGCTGTAGCCAAAGAAAAGAAAACAAAAGCGACAATCAGAAAATTAATAAAAGACTGGGGAGAAAAGAATGTACTCCCTGTTGTGGTGGATTGGAGAATCGATGAAGGGGGCGATACTTTTCGCTTGGCTCAAGAATTGGACCCGTTATTGGCAAATGCTAGGTCAGGGGTTCAGGACGATGTCTCTGGAAAAGGGCCCTATTTCATGAAGGAGAAAGGGCTTTACTATCGAGTCAGTAGAGAGTCAACTGGGAATCTCATAAAACAATTACTAGTGCCCAGCAAATATTACCAAATGGTTATGGAAGTCGCCCATGTACAGTTGGGTGAAGGACATTTGGGCACAGATAAAACCATACAGAAAATCTTGAGAAGGTTCTATTGGCCAGGACTATATGCACAAGTATCCCGATTCTGCCAGGCATGTGCCGAATGTCAAAAGAAAAATCGAGAAAATGTTAAAAGAGCTCCCTTACAACCCATGCCAATTGTTTTGGAACCTTTCAGTAGAATTGGTATGGATATTATTGGTCCATTAGACCCATCATCCAGAGGGCATAAGTATATCCTTGTGGTTGTTGATTATGCAACTAGATATCCAGAGGCGTTCCCTCTTAAGGCTATCAGCGCCCAAAGCATTTGCGATGTGTTGATACCTTTTATCAGCCAGGTAGGGATACCGAAAGAGATTGTCACTGATCGTGGAACAAACTTTATGTCAGCACTTATGGAGCAAGTGTCTGAAGTCCTAAAGATAAAGCATTTGAAAACAGCGGTTTATCACCCACAAACTGATGGTCTCATAGAGAGATATAACCAAATGATAAAACAAATGCTACGCAAGTCAATAGATCCCGGAGATAGAGGATGGGACAGAATTTTACCATGGATATTGCTTACCCTCCGCAATACACCACAGTCATCTACTGGCTTTTCGCCATTTGAGTTATTGTTTGAGAGACCCGTGAGGACATTACTCGACATTTTAAAAGAGAGTTGGGAAGAAAACCTGGGTCAAGAGATTACATTAACAGAGCATGCGCATCAACTTAGAGAAAGAATAGAAAACCTACAGAAGATTGCAAAAGAAAATTTGTTGCAGAGTCAAATTAAGCAGGAACAATACTACAATCGAAATACTAAATTGAGAACCGTCGAAAAGGGTGATCAGGTGTTAGTGTTGTTGCCAACGTCCGAAAATAAAATGCTAGCGACCTGGAGGGGACCATATGTGGTGGAAGAGGTCCTTGGTCCTTTGACTTATAGAGTAAAATAGAATGATAGAAGGATGTCGACACAAACCTATCATGTGAACATGCTTAAAAAGTGGACTGAACCTGATACAAGCATAGCCATGATTAACACGAAGGAAGAACCCATGGAACCATTTCCTCAATTAAGAGGAGAGTTGGGCAGCAAAGCTTTGAATACAAATCAAGAATTGTCTGACAGTCAGAAGAGGGAGCTACTAAACCTCATTAACGAGTACCCAGACACTTTTTCCAGTCTACCAGGAAGGTCGAAACTAGCCTACCATCAAATCAAGACCCAACCTGGAGATGTAATTAGGATTAGACCTTATCAGATACCGGAAGCGAAATTGGAATCAATTAATAAAGAAATTCAAGAAATGCTAGAATTGGGAGTGATAGAGCCCTCGAAAAGTGAATGGTCATCACCCATAGTTCTAGTACCCAAAACCGATGGTACAACCCGATTTTGTTTAGATTTCAGAAAACTAAATGAGATTTCAAAGTTTGACGCCTATCCTAGGCCTCGGATAGAGGATTTACTAAATAAACTTGGGAAGGCTAAGTTTCTAACGACCATCGATTTAACGAAAGGATATTGGCAAATACCCTTACATCCTGATGACAAAGAGAAAACCGCCTTTGCCACACCTTCAGGTTTATTCCAATTTACAGTTTTGCCTTTTGGATTACATGGTGCGCCTGCCACGTTTCAAAGGCTAATGAATTCCATTATTCGTGGACATGAGAATTATATTGGAGCCTATCTGGATGATATTATTGTTTTTAGCCAATCCTGGGATGACCACCTAATACATTTACGTATTCTACTACAATTGTTTCAAAAGTCCGGTCTTCACATAAATCCCAAGAAGTCCTTTATGGCTAACTTTCATACAAAGTATTTAGGATATTTTGTGGGACAGGGCGTCATTAAACCCCAAGAAGAAAAGCTGGAAGCAATAAAGCGATTACAATTTCCCACAAATACCAGACAGGTCAGAGCTTTCCTAGGCTTCATAGGGTATTATAGAAGATTTATACCACATTTTTCAACATTAGCTACACCTCTAACCAATCTCTTGAAGTCTTCAGCCCCACAGAAAAAGGAATGGCATACAGCAGAGACGGATAAGGCTTTTTCAGATATGAAGAAGGCACTTTCAGAGAAAGCAATTCTACATTGTCCCGATTTTACATCTCCGTTTTTCCTACAAACGGATGCCTCAGGAACAGGTCTTGGAGCAGTACTGTTCCAGAATTGGGGAGAAGCTGAGAGGCCAGTTATTTTCATAAGCAGGAAGTTGCTTCCCCACGAGATGCATTATGCCACAATTGAGAAAGAATGCCTGGCTGTAAAGTTGTCGATAGAGGCATTACGATACTACCTGTTAGGACGAGAGTTCACTTTAATAACAGATCATGCCCCTTTTGTATGGCTGGCTCGCAATAAAGACACAAACCCCAGAGTCCTCAGGTGGTTTCTCTCTCTTCAACCTTTCAACTTCAAGACCATGCATCTTCCTGGAAGGCTGATGGCCCAAGCCAATTTTTTATCTCGAAGTACCACTGTTCCCGAGCGTAAGGGCCTAGAAGGGGGGGGGTGTGTGACAAATCTGATGTAAAGGAAACAGCAGAGATGCAATCAGGCAAGGGCTCTGGCAATATCAGGTCAAACAGGGCAAAAAAGGGTTATTGTTGCTTGCCAGCTAGAGAGAAAGACTGACAGGTTAATTGACCAATCCCTGAAAGAGTTACGGTTGTTGACGGTCCTTTGTTGATGTTTATCTCGTTGCTAGGAGGCGGAGGAGGAAGAGTCCGGAGAAGACCGTTTGATGTGGGCGTATTGATGGAAGCGAAGGGTGAGGAGTAAAACGACATCGTTGAGGGAGTTGCGCCATTGCGCTTTTTGAGGAAGGTTGTCCTGTGAGAACAACAAAGGCGAACGTTGTCGCCGTGTATGTATGCGGAGCGGCAGCGCCGTTGCGCTCAGCCGGACGTCGGAAGAGAAGAGGTGACCGTTGCTGCCCTGTGAGTTTAATGAGGAGCTGGCGCCGTTGCGCTCCATGATGAGCGGAAACGCGAAACATATAAAACAACCGTGCTCGTCTTTATGAGGTTTGGAAGCAGCAGCGCCGTTGCGCCGTACATCCAAGCGAAGTTATCCCTGAAGTAAGGCTGAAACCAGTGTCACAGCGGGACCCGGTTAGCCGCTGAACAACGCCTGCAACGTGTTACCGAGTGAACAGGAAGGTAGGAGCAGGGTTTTCTCTGAACTGTTCAGAAACGGAGTAAAAAGTGCTCTGAGCTAAAGACTGTTAAGGGTGTAAGACCCGCACTTAAGGGAGTGTACGGCCGAAGTGAAATTTGAGGCTGAAACCGAGGGATGGAACAAAATGTATATTTAAAGGATGTCACATTTAACTGGGAAAAGTTGAATTACGTTCTCTGAACATTTAATAACGTGCAATCAGAGGCAAGTAATGCTGATGCTCCACAACAGAATATCTTGTTCAAGATTAGAGAAAATCCCAGAAAGCTGCAGGAGAGGGCTAAATACTCTAGAGACAAATGAATGAACGTTTGTGACAAACTAACAGAGTGGAAACAATATCTTTATTAAAGAAAGGATAGAGAAGAACTGAGGTTGAGAGGAATTTCAGAATAAGAAGAAAAGAGAAAAAAAAGCAAAGAACAATATAAACAATTTCAAGACCATAAATAACTTACCTGTGGTTTTCCTGCAGCCATCAAAGAAAACCCTCTCCCTTGAACTTTCGAAGACAATCTAAAGACGTATCCTTTTCAGTATACCTAAAGAAAAGAATTGAGAAACAGTTAATAAAAGGATTGGGCTCTCTTTTAGTCCAAACAAACTACTTTCTGGCTAAGACTATTTTGTCCTTCAAGTTCATTTAACTAAATTATTACAGTAGCGCACCACTGAGATGCTTTTCTCCTTATCTTAAGCAGATTCAATTTGAGATGGTACACAACTCATATGACACCCCCTTTTTCAAATACCCCGGGTCACAATGGACCATGAACCAAGCTGGTTGGTGAAATGCAATATTTATTTATTTATTTTAAAATCAAAAATAAATCATACAATTTTTAATATGGGGCAGCAATCACCAATGGGGTGATAATTACAGTGAGGATGTAAGCAATACACTTGGTTTAACCTTCTAGTGGAACATTTAAAAAATACTAGGGAATAGGAGCACTTTTTGATTTAGGAAAGATAGCACCCCAGTTAGGATTTCCTCCTGCAATGTTCCCTCAACCCACAAATAATTGAATTTGGAATGGATAGAAAGACACAGCAGGTAATTAGGAAAAAGAGACAGAAAATGGAATCAAAATCTGACCTTCCATCCCCAAATAAGAGTGGAAAACGGATTTTAAACCCCCTGCAATGTTATGAAATGACACTCAGGAATGGACAAATAAAAAATGTATGTGTGGTTAAAACTCTAAGGTAAATACAATTTCTCACTAAGCAACAATGCATAGACCCTAACAATCACAAGCAATGGATTAGCAAGAGCATACAATTGAAAAACAAGTGCAAAGTTTAAAACAGATTGCAGCAAAATGACACGTGCAAAAGTTGCGTTTTACTGAATTCCTTTTTAAAATGTCAAAAAGGGTTTCTTTGGAAAACGGGTGCAATGCTCTGATTTGGAGTGCAGTGTTTGGGTTAGGGGATAGGTATAGATCACAGGGATATTATAGAAATGAAAATAGGTCTCTAGCTATGAAACCGGGTGAGTTATGCAAGATATAAAAAGGTGTGCTTTGAGCAAAATGAAGCCGTGAAATAGGAAATGAAATAATTTATGACAAGAACAGTTTTACTCTAGACTAGAGTATTCAGACTAGACCACCAAAGATGGACACAGTAAGATCCAAGGTTGATTCGCGATTTCACCCCTGTCACCCCAGCGCCCAACCCTGGCGGAAACCAGTCCGATCACCTGAAATAGGACTAATGGCTTAGAAAAAATTGAAAAGAAATGGCGGCAGCACTTTAGAAAGTCACGGGCAGGGTGCACAGGTAATTCTAACAATGTTTAACTAGTTATCAGAATAAGGCTAGGATGGCTTAGAGAGTGGGATAAGGACAAATGCAAGACAAGATAGGCTATGGATTTCTATGGGGTGGGGGTGATACTTAAAGTCCACTTTTAGTTTGGGATTTAGGACCGTCAATCATTCTGGTCACCACACGGCAGTGCCCCTGGCAAAGGAAAACAGCTGGGCTCTTCTGGACACTGGTTGCCAAGGACAGCAGACTGGCAATTCTGGTCACTGGATACTAAAGGTCAGCTGGATGCAGTTAGAGGGCAGAAGTTAGTGGGCAGCATGCCAAGCTGGTTCAGAATGCTTCCCAAAAGAGTACCGCAGCTTTCCCCTTTTTAATGGGAGATTAGTGGGTTTTCAGAATTAAGGCCTTGCTGGGATGGGATCAGCAATGCATGGGTTTTGCAGTGGGCCCTGTAGTAGGTTCAGCAATGCTTTGGCCTTGTAGTTGGGATCTGGACTCAGAAGGATGAATGGAACAGGAATGCAGCTCAGGAACTTCAGGAAGAGCGTGTGTCTAGAGTCTTGTCAGGGTCGCTTATTTATAATGCATAGTGACGTCACCAAAGTATATGGCTGGGCAGGTTTAATTAAGCACGCCTCTAAACTACTAGATTGGTCAGGGGTGCTAGTTCCTGCCTCGCTCTAAGCTGGTTGGATTTCAAGAGAATGATGTCAGATTTATGATGTGAGTTTACAATATTCATAAACTGCCCAC
Organism: Ambystoma mexicanum; assembly: GCF_040938575.1. Classification (NCBI taxonomy): domain Eukaryota; kingdom Metazoa; phylum Chordata; class Amphibia; order Caudata; family Ambystomatidae; genus Ambystoma; species Ambystoma mexicanum. Next base: position 81,273,742 of record NC_090938.1, read on the forward strand.
AGTTATTTTAATCAAAACCCGATTTTGCCACAAACAGTAGCTTTATACAATTGAAATCTCTTAGCAAATTATATACACATGTTACATATTTTATGTAGAGCATAGCACTCCAACTCTGCAATCCGTGAGACATTGTTTTGCCCTTTTAATACTTTTTGGTAATTTTGAGTATGAACGATTCAGCCTGAAATTCCATAACTTTAGACACATGTGTGGATAAACATAAGGGATGTAAGTATAAAAATGTGCATTGGCAACATGGGTGCTTTTCTTGTAATCCGCAATACTTTTCTATTCTATTCCCAAGGTCTCAGTGAATTCTACCATGTCTTCGATGAAAGCCCATAAAATCAATTTTAAACTGTAACATTTTCGCATTTTTACAAAGTCTTTAAAGTTTATGAAATGGTCTCTGGAAGCAAATGGCAATCCTTTGTCTGTCACTGGACCATTTATTTCTTTATTCGGCTGCCACCAACTGTCATTTCCGCCAGAGCAAGGTGGGGGTTACATCTTGATTGAAGATTTATTGCCCCTTTCCCAGTTATCACTTCCTTGTCCTGGGAGTTTCATTGTCAGTGGGTTCAGCCTAGACTAGGGTGTGAGTATCTGCTGAGAGAGGCCTTTCTGTTGGTAGCATCCCCCCCAAGCAGAAACCTATTTTCCTTTTGAAACTTGCAAAATCCAGCCAATAAAGTTTAACAGTTTTACTTTCTTATATTTGGTCCTGAATTAAACAAGCCAGTTGAATAAAATAACCCATGTGTGTATTTTCCCCAGCAACAAACCCCTTTACATTGCTATATAATGGCAGGCTTTCATTCAATAGTTTATTTTTAAAACAGGCCTTTCTCTCCTTGAGTTTGCAAAGCCCATTTTACATGTGTGGTGAAAAGCTGGCATTTCTTTTTTGTAAATTCGGTTGTGCATTTCCCTCTGGATTCCCACACTGTCTTGCAGCTATAGTTTTTTCTTGTATGCAGGAGTTTTGTTTTGAAGCACAGATGCCTTGAACTAGAGCTGTGATACATTGTGAAGAAAATGAACGTGTTTCCCGTGCGGGTAAAAGTGGAGGTCCTTGTTGATTTTTCTCAGAGTTGCATTGACAGGGCCTGTCATTCAGGAATCATGCTTGGTTTTGCTTAAGCACAATGCGATATGAATGTGCATGGCAGCGCCTTATTAATCACAGTGGTTTAAGAAAGGACATATGGGAATAGCGTCAGCAGCATTACTTCAAAGGTGAAAAAATGTCCTTTTTAACAGGCATGTTGGGCTTTCAGCAGAGCAGTGCTGCCTTTTCACTTTATTCTATTTGTATGTGTCAGAACACCCCGGCACGCTCCCTCAGAGTGTGTCCCCTTGTTCCATCCTGCCCAATGTGTACTCGCGAGATGGTGCAACCATTTATTTTTTGTTGCTGCGAAAACGCAGTTTTAAGGCCATGGTGCTCACAGGAGCCAGCGCAACCATTTTGCTGTTTCTGCACAAATGCAGCTTGGTTTTGGCGAAATTCTGTTCTGTGGGTCAATGTAGCCCACAAAATAATCAATACCATTGACCAATTGGATTGTAAGGCACTGTGCCCACAAATGTTTCTAAATAAGTATTTTGTGCATACATGCTCCCAATGTTAATTGGAAAAGCCAGAGATATTATGCTAATTGTGTCCCTCGCGTGTTTAAAACCATGGTCACGGACATAATTAATTGATTGCTCATTAGATTACGATTTGCTAAAAAGTTAATACTTTCTTTACGGGTAGCCGCCCACAATGGATGAACTGTACATTCAGTAACTGTATGGGCCGTTGGGCCAACACTAATTCTAAATCTAAAAAATTGTTTTTATCTGCTTTTTTTTCTCCCTATCTTTTCCTTTTTTTCTTTCTATTTATTTTCCCATTTTTCCCTCCCGCAATTATATTACGTTTATTGTTTATTGTCTGTCTAATTGGCATTGCCATATCTTAATTCCTCCTACTTGTTTCCTTTTTTCCTCTATGTATACAAATTGAATTTATGTATAGTATTTGAATATATGTTAAATTATTGAACTTGTCAATAGTACTATGCGCCATTTTGTTTTGAGAAAGGCTCAAGTGTAGCCGAAACACGTGTAAACTCAAGGGCACCAACACATTGCTCGTTTTTGATTAAAACTCAATACAGATTCTTTTGAGAAACAAATAAATAAATATGTTCTGTGCCAAGGGCAGAGAGGCATTTATGTCCGATGGTAGGTTGTGTACCTATGGTGCCAAGTTGCATTAGCCTCGTTGTGGTATATACTTTGATGGTGCAGGTGTAGTCTTGTGTTCTTTGACTTTTGGGAGGGTTCTACGTTTCCGTTCATGAGTGTCTTAGTTCATCTTTACATAGTGTGGTTGAGGCTAGTGGTACTGAGTGTTCGTGCGGGGAACAGGCCTGGTGGGCAACTAGTCGCTGCCATCCAGTGAGACCATCATTGGGGTCCTTTGGAGAAGGCACTTGTACGGATATGACTTGAGGCACCTTGGGGTGGACAGGTAGCCTAGAGTGGACAATCTGCAGTGACTGATTCTGGATGCAAGTGGATGAACACTCATAGGAGTGGACGACACAATGGATCATGCAAGCAGTGCTGGGTACTATCTAGCCATTATGCGAGACTGGATCCTGAGGGAGTTCAGAATATGGTTTCCAGAGAGGACAGGGCTTTCTAGAAACAACTCAACTGTCTGTCGGGTCACAGTGTGACATCCAGGAACTGGTCATGCAAACTACACGGGGATTATAGAGCAAAAAGCATGATGGAGCACCAGGTGGTCAAAATCACAGTGTGGCACCAGGGAGCAAAAGTTACAACAGGAGATAAAGGTGCAACATTGCAGAGGTAGTGATGGGTGCAACTGCCGGCAGGCAGAATTCTAGTGGGGACCTGGCAGCATGCTATAATAAGGCAACATGTCCCCCCCTGACAATGTTCCCACTTGCAGGCATAACACCTTGTAGCATCCTGATTTTTGTTTCCAATTGCATGCTGGAACTAGTAGTTTCTGTTTCCCGTTGCAAGGGTGGGCCTACATGTCCCAGAATGTAGTGGGAAATGAACCCAGGCTCGAGGAGTCACATATGGAAGTGGATATTGCGGCAGCTATGGAATGTAAAATGTGGCTATGCTGGATGATAGCTCTGGGGTAATGCGTTTGTCTTGGAAGCAAGACAACGCCTAGCAACACAGGTTCGAATCCCGGTCTCCTACTTAGTAGCCGATCTCAGGTATTAAGCGTGATGCAAAAGAACAATTATAATTAATAATTGGGGAGCAGGTAAGTGAGGGGCCCAGCAAGTCCCATACAATAAGGCGCAAAATGCTCTAATATAAAGTGTATTTACAATTAAGTGTATCCATTTGAAAACAAACTGATCCCATAAGATGTACATGTCAAAGTGCATATTGGTATATGCAAGGCAAGTGCATCCTACATGAAGTGCTGGCTTCCTTTGCACGCAGTCCGTGGGTGTCGTACATGGCAGTGCTCGGCAAGCAGGATCTTTTAATATGGGTATTGAAGTTGATTGGGAGCTGGTCTCGTTCCTACTGGTTCCATGTAATAATGTCGCCACAAAAATATCGCCATACAAAAATATCACCGAAAAATGGTCGTTTTTTGTGGTGACATTATTGCATGGAACATGCGGGTAACACCCCCGCAATCCCCCAATTTTTTTTTTTTTTTTAATTTTTTTTTTGCCCCTATCGCCACATATATGGTCACCCAAATAATATCGCCACGACATTTTCCCAGCGATATTATTTACGGCGACCATATATGTGGCGATATTAATACCTGATACCTTCCTACTAATCCAGAAAGGCCCCTTTCTATCGCTGCATACTCTGTAAGTGTGACATGTTATAGCAATTCAAATGTGTTGCCATTTAGTTGCTCTTCCAGTCCGTAAAGATTTCAATTGCACCCACTTTCATATTTATTTTGTTAATATCAGCAATGCTAAATAGATGTGCGTAGACTCAAACAAGCTTCCAGAATTACATTACAAGATAACAAATGGATATTGTTATCATTTCCAGGCAGCGTCTTCTATTTCGGCTACACAGACATACACATAAAGTTCAGAAATAGTTCCGCTGCTTGGATAACTTCAGTTCACTGTAGATAAACTCTTTAATTGGTTGTTAGCCACAAAGAACAAAGTGTACGGAATTCATCCAGCTGAGGACAATCAAGCATTGCATTGCAAGCTGGCACCAGTTCTCGCATATTTACCAGCAATTAAGGGCAATCTTTTTTAATAGGCCTAATGCAGAGATATTGTGGTTAGGTCGACATCGGTTCCCCAGTCACGGGGTGGTTCATATCAAGTCCTAAGTCCCACCGTAGAGAACTGAACTGCCCAGACCTCAGCAGCTCGCAACTGCTAGTGGATAATCAGTCAGAAAGACTGATGATAGATGGAGGCTTCGAGCCTAAAATTAGTCATCTACACCGGCGCCTACTTGCCCTGTAAAATTCACTTGCTGACCTTTCTGGTGTTATCAATTAAAAAGCGTGATATGCCCATGAGTGCAAAAATGGTCATGTGTGGTGTCCAGCAAATAGAACTTCAACAAGCGGGTGCCAAATCCTTCTGGGACAAGGTAGCTCAGTTCCTTAAACTCAATGTATGGCAAGCACCCAAGAACCTTCAGGAAGTCGAGTTGCCACCAGACAATGTGGCGACTAGGGCGCTCAGTTTGCGACTCACAGAGGTGGATGCAGGTAGTGTTTTTGTCACCTTGTCGTGTGCTGGTGAAGTGCCAACAAATAGCATCGACTAACATAATCGGCTTCATTGCACGTCTGCTGGTATCCCACCGGTAAATCCGGCGGGATACCACAAGGAGGTTTTACTGTTAACAGCCATTGGTCTGCCAAAATTACCAACAGATTCCAAGTGTTGGTATTCTATGGAGTCCCATAGTACTTCATGGGGGGAATTGGCATGTTATACCTGTGCTTTTAACACCAGCATTTTAAGGAGGTGGGGTGCCGGAATAACTGACAGCTCGGAGCTGCCCACCAACAAAATTGTAGTGTGCCAGTGCAGTAACGTGCCGGTATGATTTAATACCAGCCCATCCTAACCGCATTGGCACACTTGTAATGAGACCCCATGGTGAAACACTCCCCGATCGCCCCACTATTCTTAAGTGTTCAGCACCTGGACATACGAGTAAAAACGGTACAACGAATGCTTGAAACAGAAATAGTACACCAATTACAACAACCTTTGTTAATCAAGTGACCCGGAAAGATGAATAAACCAAAATACAACGAAGAGAAAATGGGAGTAAGTACCAATTTAGAGGTGCTAAAAGAGAAAAAGAACGGAAAAGAGATTGAGCACAAGGAGGATGTGAGACTATGAGAAACAATGAGAAGCTGAACAAAGTGACTAGAAAGGTAGGTAAAAAGAAACAAACGAAGAAAGATAGGGAGGAGCAATTCCATGAAGAACTTTATAGACTAAACATAGTAAGTTACATTTTAGACGGTGATGAAAAGAAAGCCACACAAGTTTAGCAAGAGAGATTGAAATAGAATCACAAGGGGCGAGCAGACAGACAGTACGAATAGAAGCATTGAAAACTGATTTTAATGGGGCCAAACGAGAAATAGGAAGTCCAAATTGGGCAGACGAACAATAAAAAAGCTGTGAAAAAATTAAAACAGACACCAGCAGCTTTGTGGCATTGAATGTCATAAAGGAACGAGGTTTGCAAATGATATAACGATGAAACTGACAATAACGAGCAGATAATGAAATATGATGTGCAAACGAAAGATCAGAATCGAGAAAAAGACATAAGTTATGAGCCACTGATGAACTGGGTAACTGAGCAGGAGGAAAGGATATAAAAGAAGGTGAGATAGAGGATGAACTATTAGAAGCAGGAAACAGATAACCTCAGTCTTAGCAGCATTAAGAACTAAAAAATGATCTGACATCCATGATTGGGTAGCCAACAAACAAGCACTAAGTTTAAGGTGGATCCCAACTGTAAAACAAGGAAATGAAAGAAAAATCTGTGTATCATCAGCATAGAAGTGATACGAAAACCTAAAAGAAGAAATAACCCCTGTTACTGAAGAAGTATAGAGAGAGAAAATAAAAGGGTGGAGGACTGATCCTTGGGGAACACCACAAATGAGTGACTGTGTTTCAGAAGACAGCCCCGCCCAGGAAACCAAAAAAGGTTCTCTGGGATAGATAAGATTTAAACCAAGCTAAAGTACAACTGGAGAACCCAAAAGAAGAAAGAGCAGACAATAAAAGAGGGTGATCGACAGTGTTGAAACGCAGAAGAAAGATATAAAAGTATAAGGAGAGAAGACTGTTTGGTGTGACATGTAGAGTGCAAAGATTGCAGGACAGAGAGAAGAGCTGTCTCAGTAGAGTATCTTGGACAAAACCCAGACTGGAAACGAGGAAGAATAGAATTACGAGAAATAAACAGAGAGATCTGAATGTAAACTATGTGTTTGAGAATTTTTGACAGATAAGGCATGTTAGGGAGAATTCTCAGAAATGTGCTAATTCCCTCTACCTTACAGACCCCCAGCAACGTTGCTGGATTTTGAGGAGTGAGACCCTTTTTCCCACTCTCTCATGTATTTTAATGTGATTTTGAACTCTGTGGTTCTTTTGGTTGTGGAGTCTGACAAACTCCATAGGCATCATATTTTTACACTGTGTAATACAGCACCTTCAGTGGAGTGGCACATGGAAGTCTTTCAGATTTTCCCAAGGTTTAAATACCTTTCCTTGGATAAACTACTGTTTCCTGGAGTAGTGAAGTGTATTTGACTTTACTTACATTTGTAACTTTCTGGACCCAGCACATGCTATCTCACAATATGGTGCTGGAGGGGTTACATTATATACCCTTTGTCTAGCTTCTCATGTAACATTTTTATGTGACTCTTTCCAAGCTGAATGGCTGGTGGCAGTGGTTTATATTTAACTACCGTGGAGTGCATTTACCACGGGCTGCATTCGCAGCTGCAGTAAAGCACCCAAGGGTGCCATTTATGTAACAATGGCCCCGGTCTTCTTTTTTTTCACCAGTTCTTTGTGGAAAGGTCCTTCTTGAGATTTGCTCTGCATACCAAACCAGGTTTGGTCCCTTTGTTCATTTTGTCTTTGGTGGGATTCACGAGTGAATCCCGCCTCTGGCTCCAGGGTGTCTGGTGGGGGCAGCAAGCGAGGGAGGTGCCCGAAACTCCCTGTGCTTAGTCTCCTAGGAGAGAGGAATGCACTCTTAGGTGATTGGGTGGCTGGATGCCCAGCAAAGAAAGCCACCCTGCTCGGTGACTGACAGCTCAGCTGGAATGAATGGGAGAAACCTGCATAAAAAGGTGAGGCTTTTTGCTTGGAAGGCAGAGTTGAGCACTAGACGAAAGAATCAGATGAAGAACTTGAAGAGGATGCCTGTTGCAACTCCTGGACCGTTGTTTTGCCCAGTCAAGCCCTGCGGCTGCGCTGAAAATCCAAATTCGTATCAACAGCAAAGCCCCCTAAAGGACAACTTCTCTCTTTGAGTTGGTGGGACCAATCAACTCCAAAGTAAGCCACCTAGACATCCTCTCGAAGCTTGTCGAATTTCCACTGCAGTCACTGCTGGAAGCAGATAGCCAGGGAGAGGAACACCAATTAGTGTGTGTTGCTTTTAAGCTGGCCAAGAGCTCCAGGAAGATCATCCGGACTCCCATGAAGCAGGACTGACCGAGCCTGAGCTCCCTCAACAGAGTGCGGGACCCCAGATTCAAGGAAAGCCCATTTCGACAGCCAGAAACCATGGTGTTGCTATTTGCGGGAGATATGAGGAGCTGAAACACCAAAGTACCACTTGTTTGAAGATTGCCGGTTGCAACCGGTGACCATCCCATTGAGGTGCAGGAGTCCCCAGAAGTCATCCCTCTTGTCCCCATGACTGAGGCCCAGGAACAGTGAGATCTGCAGAGCTGCACAGGAACTGAAGTCCTCTGCTGCACTTTTTCTTCAACCTAAAGGTACTGTAAAATCTAAGAGAACGTACCTCTTCTTGTGTAGCCACTTGGCCTCGTTGGAGACTTGCTTGGTTGCATTTGTAGAGTAGCTATCAGCTTCTTTACTCCACAAACCTAATCGACTTGTGGCTCTACTTTGATTTCTTCTATTCTACCAAGACTTTTTAGAGATTGGAAAAGACTTTCTACTTACCTGCAAGAAGTGCTTCAGTTACCTTGACTTTTGCAAACTTAACATTGGCGGCCCTGGCTCCCTGAATGACTCTTCTCTTTTCTGCTTATGTGTTTGGCCTTCCTTCCAGGAAAGGGTTAACTGAATTTGCATTGGGGGTTGTTTTGAAAGTACTTACTTACTTAAGAATAACTGTGTGAATACTTGATTTATTCTGAACTCTCATCTCTTTAACAACACTTCCAAGAATATTCTAAATGCAACGGTGACATATTAATGCCAACAGCACCCTAGCTATTGAAGTCACCTGAGGGTGTAGTTAGTGCCTGTGTGTCATCCCAAATGGGTGTTTGCTGATTTAGAAAACTAAGAGTGTGTATTTTTGGAGTGTATTTGTGTGTTGCTTTATATTGCTCCCAATTAATCAAGAAACATTGTAAGAGTTTATTTGAATACTTGCCACTGTGAATTTCTGTGTAACTCCCCTACAGCTCACATTGACCCCTCTTGAGATAAGCCTGGCTGCTCAACACGCTACCAACCTGTGTAGTAAAGACTTATACCAAAGGTTGGGTTCCTATTGGCAGGAGGTCAGGGTTGTTGTAGTGCACCCAAAGGGTACTGTATACAATCTTGCCTAACAAGGCAGAAGAAATATAGGATGAAAGTTAGAGGCAGAAGATACGTTTGCAGAAGGCTTTTTAAAAATTTGAATAATAGTAGCATGTTTGAATGATAAAGGAAAAACAGAAGAGGAAAGAGAAGAATTAAATTATAAGGTAAGATAAGAAACAAGTAAGGGATAGATTTTAGAGACAAGCACAGATGGTAGCGGATCAGACGGAAAGGATGTAGGATGAGCATGAGCAAGATGAGAAAGAGCATCTCCATTAGAAATAGGAGGACATCCGGAGAATATTCCTTTGGCAGGTACCATAGATGAGACAGAATGCAAAGAACAAGCCTGACTACAAGAGGATACAATACTAAAGCAAAAACAAGAAACTTTAGAAGTAAAGTAGAGGCAAGATCTGCAGCATTAAAAGTACAATTAGTTGAAGGATCAGGAATAGCAGATGAAAGTAGTCGAGACAAAGTTTGAAAAAGCCGATTTGGATGAGAGGAGTGTGATTGAAGTAAGTCAGAGAAGAAAGACTGTTTAGCTGAGAGAAGGCAGTTATCATAAAGGGCATGATAAGAAACATACAAAGGGCCTCATTACGACCCAGGCGTTAAGTTACCGCCTGGGTCGTACCTTTACCACCATGGCGTAAACTACGTTTACGCCATGGTGGTTGGCGGACTTACCGCCCCATTCCGAGGTTGGCAGGGCGGTAAGTCCCCAATCCCCATTTACCCTTCCCCATTCCCATTTTTGCCCCATAGGGCATAATGGGAGTGGGGAAGGCGTTAATTACGCCACCGTAAATTACGGTGGCGTAATTAACAACAAGGTCCCTTAGCGCCATGGATTTTAACACCTGCTAAAAGCAGGTGTTAAATCCTCCATGGCGCTGAGGGACCTCGGAATCAGGCGGTAAGGGTCGGCGCTGTTTACGCTGCCGTAAACCCCTTACCGCCTGGGTCCTAATGAGGCCCAAAGAGTAGTTCCCAGATGTTTTCAAATGTAGCCAGATCCCTTCTAGATGCAGAAGGACGCATCGCATTGAGAGAAGGTGGAGAGAGAGCCATGGCTGGGGAGGTTTACCAGACAAATAAAATGAAAAAGAAGGATAAAGTGAATCAAGAGATGCAGAGAGAGAGAGGAAGAAAGAGTAGGAGGAGCATCGTCAGAGCCGGAGTGGAACTCACTGGACATTCCTTAGTGCAAACTAAAGGGCAGCTTGGTAATACCCTAATGTCTTCTGAAGATCCCAGGACCTGCTGGGAACATTGATTTTAACCAGAAATATATGATCCCATGTGGCCACCATCGCTTGTAATACAAGCATTTTGAGGATAGACCAGGGCAAAGCTCCCGTAAATTGAAGTATCTATGATGACAGGTTTTCATTTGCTTGAGACAAGGCTGCTGGGCACATTCTTAATGAAACAGTTACTTCTATGAAATATTGGAATTTGGTGATTAGGTCCACCTTAAATGAAAAAGGATTGCTCGAGAATTATACCAAATCCTTTCTGGCAGTACGGTGTCTAACCTTTTTCTGGAAGCGGCCTTTCATCGAGACATAGATCACAGAAAACATTTCCTTTCATCTCATCAGCCAATTGTAATTCCGCAAGCATTGGCGGAGAAGACGCTTCCCTCATTTATAATTGAATCCCGGCTTTTGAGCGTTCCTCCTTCCCCCGAATCAAGCGTTCTCGACGGAAGCTCATTTGCAAACCTCCTTTGCACGTTGAGCTCAGCCGGGTTGTCTATCAATTACTGCACCATGAACCGGCAAGGAGCAGAATCCCTCTGGTGAGGAGTCACCAGGAGGGCCACCAACCGGTGAGAGACCGACACGTCTCAATGTTCCCTTGAGGACTCGGCAATCTCTGGGCTAGAATACCACTCTATAGTTTAGAAACAAATGGAAATAGATATTTTCAGTGTGTTTTTAATCAGAAATTCATACTTATAAATGAGTCCTCGTTGCTGTACAATATAATTGCAAATTGAGTCGCAGAAATGTCAGTAGCAGATGTGCTTCTGTCACAAAGACATAATCAAGAGAGAAATTAAAATGCCGAGACTGTGGAATGCTCTTGGACAGAATGAAGTTGCACATTACCGGAATGCAGCATCATTCAGAGTTTGCTAACAGAAGTTGGAAGAGCAGGTGTGTTTGTACATCACCTGGGAGCTGCTTACAGTGGTTCTGGCATGGAGAGAGCTTGTTTCTTTTTTATCTTGAGTGTGAGGCTGAGCTACTTCTGTGACCGGCCGCATCACCCTAACCTGGTCGTGCTCGCTGTGCCCTGCTATGTGAGGCTCTGGACACTCATTGTGCTTCTTAACAAGGTACCTCAGCTTGAGGTCTGTGGCGACCGAGGAGTCAACAGACCACTCAAAGCCAAGTTCCATGATCCTTGGGTTTTTTATTGTACAAACAGAAAAATAAGGTTTTTTATTTAAGTGATGTCACTTAAAGTAAAGGAACACAATGTTACTCCTTCTGGACCTTCAGAGCCAAAGTAAAAGCTTGGCTGTCTGCAAAGGTCTCTCCTTCACCCACACAGCACACTGTATATAACTGTATAGATCTGTCTTTCACCATCTTACTAGGCATGTCTTGACTCTGATCTGTATCCCAAAGTCAGCTGCTGACAAATGCTCTCTAAACTTTCACTGTCAGCATCTGTCGCTACATTTGTGGACCCAGATTGCTGGTTGTATTGTAAGCTTCCAAGAATGTAACTTCATACATTGTAACTATACTGTAATTATGTTACATGCTTTATACTGTAATTATGTAATTTTGTGTATTGTGATTGGTAACATGCCATGTACTCAAGCAAAAGCGCCCAGATACCCCTGGGTTAGGTGCACTATATAAGTAAACAAACTAAACTAAATTAAACTAATGCCAGTCTTCTCTAGAGGACTGTGGTCCTCAGTGCTTCCCTCTGTCCCTTAGACTCTTCTCTCCTTGTGAGCAGAATGTACTGACAGTGCTTTGAGTTGGAGGCCACACGCTTCTTTATTGCACTGCAAAGTTGTCGGTCTGGGTGTATTAGAGGTTTCTTATCTGTGCAGGCAACCCAACAACACCACCGCTAGTTCCTTGGTCACCTACACTTGGGGCTTGAACCCTCCAAACTCATGCCAGGTGTCAGGAATGAAGATGAGAATGTATTCTCTTTTATGAATGAGTCGGAAATCGGTGTTTGAGGTGCGCAATAAGTGTTTAATTACTACACAATTAGTGCAACTTTCTATTCCAGGACAGTGGAGCACTGTCCAAAGAGAACCCTTATACACACAGCAAGGTAAAATCTTACCACCTTAATCAAGCGTGGGAGTCCAATGGTTTTAGTGCCCCAACTCACTCCTTGAATCCTTGGTAACCTAGCCTTGAGCAAGGCATCAGAAACTGCAACATCACATTGTGCCCAAAGATGTTTATATATAACCTCTGGGCAGGTTGGTCCCTTCTTGACTGCTCCTCCACCAGGGAAGTATCCCCTTCAGGACATTGAGTCTCAACCAGTACTCTGCCTTGTTGTCTCTCTCTCTCCTTGTCCACCTCTTCCACCTAATCACTTCCCTTCAGACATTCAACTCCTCTCTTCTCCACCCCCCCACAATGGTTCACCATTGTTTAGTCTGTTGATGTCCCACCGTTGCCCCCCCCACTCCTGGCAGTTGATTGCACCACTGTTCATCTTTATTATCCTTTTCCAACTCCTTAACCTCCATCTCACCCGTCATTCTCTCTCTCTCTCTCTCTCTCTCTCTCCCGCTCTCTCTCTCTCTCTCTCTCTCTCTCTCTCCTTCTCTCTCTATCTCTCTCTCGCTATTGCTCTCTCTCTCTCTCTCTCTCTCTCTCTCCCTCTCCCCCGCTCTCTCTCTCTCCCGCTCTCTCTCTCTCTCCCTCTCTCTCTCTCTCTCTCTCTCTCTCTCTCTCTTTCTCTCTCTATCTCTATCTCTCGCTATTGCTCTCTCTATCTCTCTATTGCTCTCTCTCTCTCTCCCCCTGTTGTCCCCTCCACCTATTTTCTGGGCCGCCATGATTTTTCTCATTCTTCACCTTACTCCCATCTCTTTCCCCATTCTGTTACTCTTCCCTCCTTATCCATTTGAATCCTCTTCACTTCCTCCATTCCTCCATCTTTCACATTTCCATCTCTTTCTAATGTCCATCTCTCTTCTTCCATGCATCGCCTCTTCACCTCCTTCATATTTGTTGTTCTCGCTCCTTCTGATGTTCTCTGCTCCACCTGTTTCACCTGGTTGCATCTACTACTTCACCTCCCCCTCTCCTTTTCTGTTGTTCTCCTGTTCTCCTCTGTATTCCTGTACCTTCTTCCCCTCATCATGGTTTACTCTTTCTAGTCTCCTCTCCTGATCCACAACTCCCTGTAGTAAGGTCGCAAAAGAAGGCAACTGACCAGGAGGTGTCATGGTGGTTGGCAAAGGCTTTTATTGAATTAAAAAACCTACCTATTCCAAACTCTAAGAAGGGTTTCCCTTCCTCCATCTAAAAGCTAAAAAAAATCTATCCGAATGTAAACTGAAAAAGTTACCATGCTGAGTCAAAACCCTACTTCTGTCCCTTACACTCCAACTAAAGGATCTTACTCAAAAGTAAAGTGCTCACACCAGGAGAATGACTCCCTTCTCCTTGTGTCTTAAAAGAAAGTATCTTCACTACTCCAATTTCTACCAGGGGGAATTACTTGCTTCCTGTGGTCTTGGTTTACACTCAGTTCCAGACGTAGCCGGGAGAAATTTCTCCCTTCCCCTGGATAATGGTTTCACCAAAGTTTCAACTGTGTCCAAGGGGAATGCCTCCCTTCCCATGGATGGTAGTGTCAACAAAGTTCAAAATGTGCCTAGGGGGAATAACTCCCTTCCTCTGGATATCAGTATAAACAAAGTTCCAAATGTGCCCAGGGGGAATGACTCCCTTTCTCTGGATGTTAGTATCAACACAGTTTCACTTGAGGTCAGGGGGAATGGCTCCCTTCCCCAGTCTTCTAAAGAAACCTTCACAACAGTCCCAGGCTCTCAGCCCATCAGTGATCTTTTCTTTACCACTGTTTGGAG